>NC_064820.1:34892500-35517500 GCF_024166365.1 Elephas maximus indicus | reverse complement strand
AAGAAATCAGCAGTAAAGCTCTGTCCATTTGGATTGGTAGCACAATTGGTTCATTGAGCAATTCTCCCTCATTCCGTATCGCCAGTTGAAAAGAACAAATTGTATTTCAGTAAGAAAGAAGCAGCTCCGCTCTTCCTCAATTCTGCCATAATTAAATTTCCTCTGCTGGCTGCTCCAGGCCTCTCCTGACTGATGGTAGGTGGCAACATATGGCAACATTGAGAGAATTTATAAAAAATAGTCTGCTAACGGTAACAAACAAATAAGCAATCGGGAAGACCCAACAGTCGGGAAGAATTAATACTGCTGGCAAATGCTTGGTTAGTAGAGCTTCTCACAGTGAACAAAGCCAAGGTCTGCAAGTATCTTGATTGAGCTTTCTCTCATCAGGCAGAGCGTATTAACTTCCAGAGCTATGCCGAACAGAATATAGTTACGAATATAAGTAGTTATTACTAAGCCTCCACATTTTTCATGATCTGATGACTTTCCAAAATTGAACCTTCAAAAATCAGTTAGGTAAACTTTTAAAATCCTAGAATGCAAAATCAAATTATTTCTGTCTTAAAAAAAAATCCAAACCTTGCCCAAATGTCTAGAGCTAGAATAGCTAGAATGTATGGTAAAAATAAATGTATGTTTTGAAAATCAGTTTGTTTATACCGAATCATTACTAACTTCCTTTCTCTGTCTTTCAGTGCCAAATATTCCCTTAACTTTTTAAATAAATTTTGTTATCACGATACTCAATTAAAATGTTAACATTTTTCTCATCAAAAAATATAAGAAGACAAAAGAAACTTCTAAATATTTTAGTAAAAAAAGATTTTCCATCTTTGCATCTGTGCGTTTGATTTTACCTTACTCTGCTTCTACACTTCACAAGTTAAGAAAACTGCTTATCTCTTTGACCCTAATCAGAATGTCCATCTCAAAAGTGGCATGTAGACCTATTTCCTTTTTAGTATTAAAATGCTCATTCTTGTGCAGTTCTTTGCAATGTAGAATTGTCTTCTCTGGCTGGGTAAGGTTTTAACCTAGTTTTGAGTCTATTTAAAATTGCCAGAGCTTCAGATTTTATACTTTCTGTCAATGATCATATTTATATGCATTTTCTATCTCTGAAATACCTAATGAACTTACCTCTCCCTTTCATGGATGAGGGAAAGGATTATCAGTTGTTCTGAAACTTTAGCTTCAGATTCTAATTACCAGGGGAATTAAAAAAAAAGAAAAAGAAAAAGCCCAGCTCTTACTTCAGTGAGGAAAAATTAAAGTCAGAATGTTTAGGACTGGAAGCCAGACCACAGTACTTATTTTTAAGCCTCCAGCTGATTCAAACATGCAGCCAGGGTTGAAAGCCACTGAGTTGGAGTGGCAGTCAATACGGTACTTCCCTTCTGTATCACTGATGAGGAATCTTCAGGGTTCTGGCCTCTTCAAGCCTCTCACAGTGCAATATGTGAAACCCAACACTTCCTGCCACCCACTGGCCCCACTGGCCTTCTTTAAGTTAGCTGTTTCCCATTCTCATCCAGCTGGGCAGGGGTATAGTAAAGAAAACCAAGTCAACCCACCAAAATCCACAGGAATCCCTGGACAGACATTATAGAGTTTTGGCTTTAGCAGATTTGAAGCCTTGAGCTCACCCATTTCATCCTTAAAACAAACAACCAACCAAACATTTGCAGTCAAGTCAATTCTGACTTATGGTATCCCCATGTGTGTCAGAATACAGCTGTACTCCACAGATTTTTAATGGCTGATTTTCCAGAAGTAGATTACCAGGCTTTTCTTCTAAGGTGCTTCTGGGTAGACTTGAACATCCAACCTTTCTAGTTAGCAGCTCAGCGCATTACCCGTATGTCCTACCCAGGGACTCTTTAACCAGAAAGCCAAATTCAGCCCATTGCCAGGAGTTGATTCAGACTCATAGTGACTCTATAGTAGAACTGCCCTATAGGGTTTCCAAGGAGCAGCTGATGGATTTGAACTGCTGACCTTTTGGTTACCAGCCGAGCTCTTACCCATTGTGCCACCATGGCTCCTTCAAACAAACAAACCAGTTGCCGTCAAGTTGATTCTGACTCATAGCGGCTCTATAGGACAGAGCAGAACTGTTCCAAGGAGTGACTGGTGGATTCCAACTGCCAACCTTTTGTTTAACAGCCAAAAACTTAACACTGCACCACCAGGGCCCCCGTTAAAAAAAAAAAAAAAAGTAGTTAATGCTAAAGGCATTTAATGCCTATTATCTTCCATTATAACTTGTACTCTAAGCTCCTTCACTCATCATTCTCCTATACTTCGTATCCCCTTGTAGCTAACTAAACCTTGCTTCATCATCAGCAGAAGAAATTTAAGGTAAAGGCTTTTGAGGTAAGACAGACCTGTGTGTTAATTCTAGGGTTTTCTAAAATGTATGTCCCAGCTCAGTAGAAGAGATGGCAATACTTAATTTGTGGCCTTGCTTTAAGGAACACTCAAGGTACCACTTGTGAAGTGCTTGGTATAAGGTCTGACCACTGAAAGCTACTTCCCTTTCCAATCTGTGCTTCCTCATGCCCCTTCAGGGGTGTAATGTCTTTATAAAGTAACTTTCCCCACTCTGAACTTGTTTCCCAGAACCTATTGCTGTTGGTCAATTCTGACTCCTGGCAACCCTATAGGACAGAGTAGAACTGCTCCATAGTGTTTCCAAGGAGCAGCTGGAGGATTTGAATTGCTGACCTTTTAGTCAGCAGCCAAGCTCTTAATCACTATGTCACCAGGGTTCCTTTTTCCCAGAAGGCTCATCGTATTTCTGACTACCACCAAAGCAGATTGTTCTCAGAGGCTGCATTATCCCTGTGGTCTTCCTGTGTGGGCACTACTCACGCTCCCACATACTATCTATTATTTGTCATTGCCTTGAATGAATAAGTGGTCATATTAGGAATTTTATGATTCAACAAAACAATGCAATTGAAATCACTACGTATGTATTGACTCCTTGCTAGATTCATTTCTCTGTAAAGGGGAGATGATGCTTACAATCTGGTAATTGGCCGAGGGACTTAAAGTGCTGTATGTAAATGGCCAGCACTCAGATGCAGTTGGTGGTTCCTGAGTCGCTGATAATATTCTGTGTAAGACCTAAATAATTTTTTTTTTTCCCATGCCTGGATTTGAGTGGATTTCCACAAAATCGACCACAAAAACTCTTACTGATGCTGTGTTCTTTATGTACTAAATAAATTTCCCCCAACCCCAAATGTTCTTTACACATCGTTCTTAAATGTTAAAGAGTATAGCATTCTCTACTTCATGATATATCCCACCCAGAAAGGCGGGCCAAAGGGCAGTTGAGGATGATGAGGGTAATTCCCTTCTCTAGGGAGTAACTGCGCAGTGAAGTAGAAAAGCTGACTGTACACTGAGTCAGAAAACTTACAATTAGAGTTGGTATTTCTACTACCTGGCTCTCATAACTCAAATCGGTTAGCTCTCAGGGCCCGATATTTCTCATCTGTAAGTATTCATGTAATGTGTATCTGTGCCCTAAATGCTACTAGACAATATAAGGTACTGAAATAAAGCTTATGGGCCTTATAATTTAAATGGAAAAAAGATCTTCAGGCATGATAAAAAGAACAAAATAAAATGGTATATTCACTTTCATCTTACCTGATTACAGACTGCATACTAAAACACAACAAAGAGAGGGAAATTATTGTTAGCTGTGGTTGTTTCTGACTACCTACACAACACAACAAAAAGTCAGTGGGAGAACTAAGTTGAACAAAGGGTTGTTACACATTTTAAAGTATAGAAGTTCAAAGTGAAGATATCTTTATGAAGGTAGTCATCCCAGTAAGTGCTATTATTCTATGAAATCAGATTCATATTGCTTAGATTTTTATAACTATCATTAGTTCCTTTGAGCTGGAAATATACCAGAGCAAATTCACCAATGAGCTAGTCTGACTTTTGTTACCTGGTATAATCACCAAGAAAGCAGGTGGCCTTTATGAGGTTTTACGGCCTCTTCCAGGACTGTGTGATGTGCTTTCATCATTCACTTCCTGTGACCACCAATCCATCCAGATTCTGTTTCCTTGGTATAAAAAATTTTTATATTTTCCATTAAACAAGAAAGATCCCTTGACAACAAATCTCTGGACAATGCCCAAATGCCATTAAAGGCAAACTACCGCAATTATACTAGGGCCACAGGTCCTCAGAAATGGCCCAAGTCAGATCTGTGATGGAGAGGATGATAGTTTTATGTTTATGTGGGGTTTTTCAGGCCGTAAATTCACACACTTTGCCAATTTTACTTGCCATGAAGTTGAAGAACAAGCTTGAACATAGCAACCTTATTTGTGCTTGAACTTCAAGATTTGATAAAATAAAATGCTTAATTTAATTGAAAGTACGAGGAGATGTTACATATGAAGAGTGCAATTACGTGCAATGGCATAGTTCCAGGCCTCTTATTCTGTCCTGGGGACATTACAGACTCCCAAGAAGTAGCAGGTTAGTGGTGCTAAGGCTCAGGTATGAAGGACACCATAAAGTGAGAGTGAGGGTTTTATTTCTCATCATGAAATGTCCCTTGTCTAGTTGACGAAGGATAGAATCACAGGGCGAAGTGACCTAGAGAGATTCTTTGAAGCATTTTTTCTATTTCTTTTATTCATTTGTTAAAAAATCTCTGAGAGCTGAATGTGAAATTTGGTTTACATTTTACAGAATGAGCTATTGCCCACAGGTCTATGTCAGGCAATGCAGGGCCCCAGGTAAGTATCGTAAAGGACTAAGGACAAAATACTGAAGAGCTAACTACCACAGATAGACCAGGCAGATTTAAAAGTAACTGCATAGACTTAAGAAGGCTAATTACTCAGGTTGGGCTGTTGATAAGTTAATTTTATATTCTAGAGCTGAAGAAAATCCATATGAAAAAGTAAAAGAAAGTGATTAGGGTAGAAAAAATTATCTCCATGTAGGCCATGATTCCTCAAGGAAATTTTTTTGCTGTTAGTATTTTTCCATTTTACAATTTATGTTTATGCTTTTCTTTTTTCCTTTTTTCAGTTCTTTGATAAGGCAACATGACAGGAGTTCATATCTACTGAGTGGAAAAATGATTGTACCAAAATGGTTTTTATAGCTTATTTCCATGTCATTCATAAATAAGCAATGGAAGCAAGAGGTTAACTGGCTGGTAAGTGGCACTGGTATGTTAAGAATCCTAAACTAGGCTCCATTACCTTTTCACTATGCTTATTGCTTTTCGAATAGTGCCATTGTATGGAGAGGCATTTTCTACTTGAAGAATTCATTATATTGTCAGACGTCCCATCAAAACACATCTCATCTTCTCTCACCTCTCCATTCTTATGTTATGACATTAATATGAGTCTTTCATAAGTATCTTATTTTTTGCTTATTCCTGTTATTTTTGTCACAGCTATTCCTTTTCCACTTATCTTCAACCCTGCCTGTCTGCATTTCCAAAATCACAGATCCCATTTTTCTGGAACATAAATTGGAAGATGCCATTACAATCAAGAGGCAAACTCTTGGCTGGAGATACAATTTTCACCATAGTGTTTATTTATGGGCTGAACTTATATGACCCAAGGCACTTTTCAATAGTTTTCTGTATGTTGAATAAGGTGATTTTAGGGGTGAAAAAGGAAGAAAGTGGATGAGTGCTAGAGACTGAAATAAATCTCAAACAGAAAGAGCCCATAGAATGATGGAAATTGTGTGTGGTAGATTGTATTATGTATTCTCACCTATCGCCAGGACTTGCATTGGGAAGCATACACTCCTGCCTTCCCTGACATTAAGCTTGGCCATTGACTTGTTTGAACAGTGAAATGTGAGCAGAAATAACCGTGCTCAGTTTTGACAGTAACTTTAGTAGTTAATATCAGTTTTGTCAGCTCTGTTGCTCATTTCCCTATGGCACAAAAATGGTGTGTCCTAGGTAAGGCTGTTTCTCAGCCTGGACTTTGAAATGACCAGACATAGATGGAAGAACCACAGCCATGCCACAGCCAGCCTACAGCCATCAGCCTGTGCTGGAAGCCACTAGAGCTTTGTAATCACAGCCTAACCTACCAAAAGCTGACCAAAACTCTGAATTATGAGAAGAGTTTGGAAAGCTAGATCAGATCACAGACAGTCTTGTAAGCTAAGTGTTTAGACTTTGTCTTACTGGCAATAGAAAAGTACTGAAATGTTTTAAGGAGAGGAGTGTAAGTTTTACTTTTCTTTAGTTTACTTGTTAATTTTTGTTAGTAATATTGAAGTAGCAAGTACAAATGATTGAAAATGAAATATTGTTAAAATAATTTGAATGAAAAATTACACCCTTTCCCAAACCCAGTGGCAAAGATTTTTAATTATTTTAACAACTTATTTTGCATATTATACAATATTTGCTCCATATTTATTAAACATTTGCTAATACTTTTTTAATTAATTTTATACATTACTTTTATTTACATTGAAATAGCAGTTATTTTAAAAATGGCTGCAAAATCCTTGACACTCTTCCCATTCAGAGATGGAGTCTATGTGCCCTACCCTTCAACCTGGGCAAACTTACATTTGCTTGTGTCTAAGTAGAATGCATTGCTTCTGAGGTTCCATGTGGCCACATGACAATGTGCCACTCAGATCTCCTACTGTGGGGAGCATAACTGACAGACAAGCCCAGCTGCTGCCCTTCTGAATCCACTCCCACATCCAGACTAAGACCATGCTTCCTTAGGGCTGTTTTCAGCCAATGGCTGAATGTAGCAGGATTTATCTTCCTACCAGTGCGAGACACATTTGATGGACTGCTTTGGCCTGAAGACTCCCCATCTGCTTGCTTTGTCTGAAACCTTTATACTCTGCTACCCAACCTTCCTTCCTTCTCTCTCTCCTTTAGAGAGTGAAATGTACATTACCTTCTGAGAATTCTCCATGCCTCCTCTATCTCCCTCTACTTTTTCCCTCTCAGGTAATTCACCCAGTAATTCTCTTGCAATTATGATCCCCATCTTGATGTCTGCTCCTTGAATGATTCAAACTAACACTAGGTTAGAAAGGCAGCATAACTCTCTTCTTGTCTATTAGGCTGCTTTCTTTTGGAGTGTTGAGCCACCCTGTGAGAATTTTGACTACCCTGACACTGTCATGCTGGGAGGAAGCCCAGAAAATATGGAGAGACCAAGTGAATGTCCACTGGTTGACTGCCTCAAGTGAGGTTTTCTTTGACACCCAGAATCAATCACCAGGCACATGAGAGGAGATGCCACCAGATGGTTTTATCTCCCAGCCATCAAGTCACCTTCAGCTGTGTAGTCTTCCCATCTGAAGCTGTAGTTATTGTATATTAAAGGTGAGCACTTCCTGCTATTCCATGGTGGAATTCCTGACCCACAGATGCATGAGCATAATAAAGTGATTTTTTTTTTTTTGAACTACTAAGTTTTGGGGTGATTTGTTCCATGGAGATAGTAACTAGCCAATAGATGAGAATTTACTTATTTTAAAATAAATCAATAATAAATGCTTATATCATTCCAAGTATCTAAATATTGTTCATTGCAAAGGTGAGTAGTGTACTAAGGTTATATTTTCCTTACTGTATAGTCTTTTCCTGTTTGAATAACTACTTGACATTTTTTAATTTTTAATTTAATTTCTGTTGTCTATATATATGTTCTCAATAATTTGCAGACATCCTATCGCATTATCACTAATCATATTTTCTAATGAGTCTTTCTTCTTCACTGGGAGCTCTCTGTCCTGCTCCACTCTGAATAATTTCCCTCAGGCTCATTAATTTGGCTCTACCATTTTCTTGAGATGGATTCCCTGTAAATTGGACTACTCTTTTTTTTTTTTTTTTCATGGTGCTCAACCCCCATCCTGCAAAAAAAAAAAAAAAACCTCTAGCTTCCTAAGCTTCCTAAGAAAGAAGGCATGAGAAGTATATCTTCCAGGTATTTGTCTTCGAGAATGCTTTTGGGTATTCCCAAAATCTTTTCTGTAATTCATGATTATAGTTTTTATCCTAGAATGTCTTTTAATTTCTTTTTCAAATTCTTTTGATATTTTTTGCTATTCTTGTTTCCCATTTATTCTTTTATATCATTAATGATTTTCAGCATGCTTATTATGTAGAATCCATCCAATGCTTGTAGTGCCTGAAGTTTGGTGACATCCATTTGTGCTTTATTGAATTTATTGATAATCTCTCAAGCTGGATTTTTTTTTTTTTTTAATCCGTTTGTCCTTTTGAGGTTGTAGACTGAAGCATCAGGATTCACTTTGGAGTGACTGGGAAGAATGTGAACTATTTCATTATTAGTCCCTAAATAATATTAGTAATAGCTAACTTTTTTTTTTAACCACTTTTGTTGTTTGGGAGTTGATAGATTATCATCCAATTGTTGTGTAATCATTTTCATAGTATCTTAACATGTTGCATAGGTGATCTAATACCTTGTCTTTTTTTGAGGAAGTATTTAATAACTATTTTCTGGTTTTCAGGCATTGGTGTCTCTGATGAAATTCTAAGACAAAAAGTCGCATCTAAAATTTGTTACATGAGCATTTTCCTCAATGCAAAACCTTCAGGTTGATTTCTGTGCTCCCATGTTTTTTGAAATCTTTTATCATAGTTAAGTATTAGAAATGAACTAAATTAGGAAAAAGAAGTTTGGCTGGGGGTTATGAAAGCTCATTTGGGCAATTTATCATAAACTTATAGTCAAACTATTTTGTATAATTGTGAAATATTCACTAGCAGCATGGGTGACGTGGTGGGGATGATAGACATTTCAATACATTCGAATTTGTATGTTCTCAGGCTGACAGGGTAGATTGAAGCCCTTCTAATTAGTAAAACATATTATCCAAAGCATATTATCCTGAATCTTAGGTAAGTTGGTTTAAAGTTGTTTATAGGAGGAATTGATAGAGAGAAATTCAAGGGCTCATCAATCTGGAGTTGCTGATGAAGTCTAAAAATAAGTTTATAGGCATGCTTAAGGGAGATTGTTAAAGGAATAGACGATTATGAGAAAAATTAAACCCATTGCCATTGAGTTGATTTTCATAGCTATCCTATAGGACAGAGTAGAACTGCCTCATAAGTTTTCCAAGGAGTGGTTGGTGGATTCGAACTGCTGATCTTTTGGTTAGCAGCTGAACACTTAAGCCATTGCACCTCCAGGGCTCCACTGGAAAAATTATTTGATAGTTTTTTTTTTTTACTTCAGAGGTGAAGCAATTTCAGGTCATGATAAATTTTAGAATGTGAGCAGGAATGTGTGTGAATTAGGGGGAGTTCAGTGTATCATTGGAAATTAATATGGGAGAATATATTTTTTATGAGGCCAATGATATTTTTCATAAAAAAAAGACTGAGCAAAATGTTCAGTGAAATCAATGGAGCAACCAGATGGTTAGTGGATGGCAGCATTGGAGAGTGGTGGACTGGACACTGTCATTGTTCCATCTATATCTGTTTGCATCGCCTTGGATGGATCACTTTCTCTGAGTTCATGCCCCAGATTCTGGGAATTTTCGCTTGTAATGGCCTTCACCTGTGACTCTCTTTGGAGGACTATACCTGATCTATAGGAGGAACTCTTTGGCCCCAGTTAGGCCATGAATTTATGACCCTGGAAGAGTTGGTATTGCTGCTGTTGTTACGTGCCTGCAAGTCAGTTCTGACTCATAGCAACCTTATGAACAACAGAATGAAACACTGCCTAGTCCTGCACCATCCTCACAATCCTTGCTATGCTTGAGTCAATTGTTGCAGCCACCGTGTCAATCCATATCACTGAGGGCCTTCCTCTTTTTAGCTGACCTTGTACTTTTCCAAGCATGATGTCCTTCCCCAGGGACTGATCTCTCCTTAAAATACGTCCAAAATATGTAAGGCTTAGCCATCCTTGCTTCTACGGCGCATTCTGGTTGTACTTCTTCCAAGACAGATTCATTCGTTCTTTTGTCAGTCCGTGGTATATTCAATATTCTTCACCAACACCATAGTTCAAAGGCATCAATTCTTCTTCGGCCTTCCTTATTTGTTGTCCAGTTTTTGCATGCATATGAGGCAATTGAAAACACCATGGCTTGGGTCAGTCACATCTTAGTCTTCAAGGTGACTTCTTTGCTTTTTAACACTTTAAAGAGGTCTTTTGCAGCAGATTTGCCCAATGCAATGCATCATTTGATTTCTTGACTGCTGCCTCCATGGTTGTTGATTGTGGACACCTCTGAGTTGGGATTGGGAGGTGTTTTATAGCTAAAGACTGGAATGGCAGAATGGAAGCCCAGCTCCTCCGACTTCAGGAAAACTTGGAAGGATAATTTACACTTTGAAGTTGTACTATAGGATCATGTCGAAATTGGGCCTTTTCCTAAAATACTGCTTTTCTTTGGCTTCTTTGCTTTCACTGTCCTACTTCCCTCACTTCCGTTACCTGTTTTTCTGAGATCACTTCCTTAATAAATCACATATAGCCTGTTGTCAGGTTTTACTTCTGGTCAATCGACCCTAAAATAAACCTGTTGCCATCATATCGACCCTATAGTTCAGAGTAGAACTGCCCCATATAGGGTTTCCAGGAAGTGACTGATGGATTAAAACTGCCCACATTTTGGTTAGCAAGTATAGTTCTTAACTACTGCACCACCAGGGCTCAGGTCCTAAAATGGATGGAATAAAATGCTTTATCCTTGAAGAAACAAGCATTTCCAAAGAGGGATGGCAAAGCCAAGTAGGTGCAGAGAGGCTTTCTTTCCTGAAGTATATGAGACTTGGGGAGGATAACAGCATGAGCAACCCCATTTGAGAGGGCTGAAGAAGTGCATTTTAAATTTAAAAACAAAAGAACCAAAAAACATTGCACAGTCTCTATGCTCTTTTTTTCAGACATCTACTTTTTCAGGAAATTTTTATCTACTACCATTCCAAAGGCACCAGTTGAACACCCATTAGTTTTTGTTTCTGTCTCAACTTCTGGATAGTCTTTGAATTTTGAAGAATTATTGCTAATTACTCCTGAAATGGTAGAACATCAACCAATTATTTTGTTACAGTGATTGTGTGTATTGCTTCCATCATTTTTTAATGCTTCCTGCACTGTTCAATATTTTCTCCATAAATCCTAGAAGCTGGACTATATGAAGAGGAATGCGGCATCAGGATTGGAGAAAGATTCATTAACAACCTACAATATGCAGATGACACAACCTTGCTTGCTGAAAGTGAAGAGGCCTTGATGCCCTTGCTGATGAAGATCAAAGACCACAGTCTTAAGTATGGATTACACCTCAACATAAAGAAAACAAAAATCTTCACAACTGGACCAATACGCAACATCATGAAAAATGGAGAAAAGATTGAGGTTGTCAAGGATTTTATTTTACTTGGATCCACAATCAACACTCATGGATGCAGCACTCAAAGAATCAACTCTGCTGCAAAGATCTCTTTAAAGTGTTAAAAAGCAAAGATGTCACTTTGAGGGCTATGGTGTGCCTGACCCAAGCCATGTTTTCAATCACTTCACCTGCACGCAATGCACGACAATGAATAAGGAAGACTGAAGAAGAATTGATGCCTTAGAATTATGGTGTTGGTAAAGAATAGTGAATATACCATGGACTTCCAGGAGAACGAACAAATCTGTCTTGGAGGAATTACAGCTAGAATGCATATTAGAAACAAGGAAGGTGAGACTTTGGACAGGTTATCAGGAGGAACCTATCCCTGAATAAGGACATCATGCTTGGTAAAGTAGATGATCAGCAAAAAGGAAGAAGACCCTCAAAGAGATGAATTGAAACAGTGGCTGCAACAATGGGCTCAAACATTGCGAGATTCTGAGAATGGAGCAGGACCCAGCAGTGTTTTGTTCTGTTGTGCATAAGGTCACTATGAGCTGAGCTTACTCAATGGCATCTAACAACAGCAACAACACTGGTAATAAGGTAAATATATTACAAAGTCTAATCAAATTACTCAGTGTCTTGCTTTTTATCTATCAAATAAAAGAACATGAGCTTCAGATGCAAGAAATTTATTGAAAAGCTTTCATGTGCACCAAAACACCTAGTACTTCATTTTCCTCAGGAAGGAGTTGTGTTTTCCTCATTAATCTTTCTATTTATCATCTTTGCTTTTTCATAAGTTCAGACCCTGGCACCTTATCACAAATTCATAAGAAAACAACAAAAACAATGCCTTTTGGTATGTGTGCTGTAACATATCATTACATCTCCCCAAAGGCGAAAACATTCAAACATTACACTTAAAAAAACATGTTTTTCAATAATATTGTTCATTTGCTATTATCTTCCTTTTATTCTCAGTATTCTGAGTTGCATATGGAGATATTATTCCCACTGTTCATAGAGGTCCCTGCTGTGCTTGAAAGCTAGTTCCTGACAGCTCGCAGTCTCTTCTGTGGAAACATTATAAGGCTCCGAATCTCTAAAATGTGCTCACTCAAGGAAAAAAATGCTTATCTGTTTCATTTCTACCATCTCCAAAATTCTCACCCCTGATAAAACATAGAGAGGGTAAATGAAGGATGCGTTTCATGATAACCTTTTGGTGCCAGTAGAGACTTTTTTTTACAATGGGGCACATTTCCTGCTTGACAGGTGGTCTCCTCTGCTCAAATGTCACTGAGCTGGTGAATTTAGCAAGAGCATATAATCCACCTTTCAGACTGGGGACTGAGAGCATAACGGTTCAGATATCCATCTGAGAATCTATATTGAAAATCTCTGCAGTGTCTGTATTAACCTATGTATCTGATCCACTCACTTAGTCATGTCCAAAAGACTGTAGTAACAGGATATGAGTTCCACGTTCCCCATGTTTTCTAGAGGACTCACTCACGTTGTATCCAAAAGACTTCTAATGGGCTCTAATTATAAACTGAAGAAAGCCACATGCACATGAAGAAATAGTGTTTGTGATATTTCCTTAGATTAGAACCATTTTTTGTTTTAGTTTCCTTTGAGAGTTAATAACAAATACATGCCAAGGCTTGTCATTACAGGAGAGACATATAGTTACTGGCAAATTTCCAAAGTGTTAGGAAAGTGAGAATCTCATCTTTGTAATAATTACTTATAACAGTAATTAATGGACTGGGACTTGTGTGATTAAGTAGATTTTATATCTAGATTCTTCTGTTATTCAATACACCTGAGTATTTCCAGTTACTAATCATATCCACTTCCTTAATTCATATCGACCCCAGTTCTTTTAAATTGTACTTCCAAGTGTTTGAAGTTCTCCAAAGCTTATCTGTTTTATCCTCTTTCCAGTTCACAACACAAGCCATGTCAAGGTAATTAACTTTGATAACCTATTTAGCATAAAATTATAAGCCAACAAAGAGGGAGCAGACATTCCAGAAATTCCACCAGATTTTTAACATTCTAAATTAGAGCAAAAGTTACCATCTTTCAAACCTTTAGATAATATCAACTGTGATAGGAAACATAATTAGGATTTGCATAAGTTCTATGAGAAAGGAGGAGCCTTGGTTCACAGTGGGTAGAGCTCAGCTGCTAACCCAAAGGTACGCGGTTCGAGCCCACCAGCTGTTCTTTGGGAGATAGATGTGGCAGTCTGTTTCTGCAAAGATTATCGGCTTAGAAAATCTATGGGGCAGCCTTACTCTGTCCTATATGGTTGCTATGAGTTGAAATTTAACTCAACGACAATGGGTTTGGGTTTGGTTTATGGGAAAGTTCCATTTTTTATATTTTGAATGGAGAAATGTTCTAGAATTTTATGGATGGGCTTAATCGTCAGGTATTAATTGCATAGGTTATAAGCAAATACAGTTAAGTCAAGGATCATCTATCATTTGAACTGTGCTAGTACTTTCTGAAATTGTAGAGGATTTAATGTCCTGAATCTGTAAGAAGAAGTCCACTTCTTTTTTAGAGTCCTTAGCATTTTGTTACAGGACATTGCTTTAGGTTTTTACTTCGTAAGTTTGCTTCTTAATATTTTGATTTCCTGTTGATGAAGCCTTCATGGGATAAATTAATTTGGTTGGGAAATTTGACTACACAGTTATTAGAAGAAAAAAAAAAAGAGAGAGGAGTTTCATTATCAAGTACATTTTGAACGCAGTCACTATTTAGAAATGCCCAGAATAGAAATGACGAAGGGGTAGTTGTAGGCACTGCCAGATAATGGTTAATCAGGTGTTTTATGTTGTAATTTAAGCCCTCTGCACAGGGACTGATGGTAGTTTTGAACACTGCTAGGGCTTTTTCAGGTGAGAGAAGGGGAAGCTTTTAAGTGGGAGCCAAACAAGGTGACTAGAAGATTAAGTCCAAATTCTCTTTTCTCAGGTTTTAAAAAGGGCCAGGGAAAATAAATTTTGTAATGAAACTCTCCAGTTTTTTTTTACTTTTCTTTTCTCTGAAATACTATATCTATTTCTTGGATTAAAAAAAAAAAACTGTCAGATGATTGATATCTCCACAAATTTACCAAAACTAACAAATTGCGTCACTTTTGAAACCCTGGATGATTATTGCTCTTGGCTTTCCTGTTGGTGAGATCTAATATCTGAGTATTTCATATACTGAAATTTAATAAGATAGTAGAAAACGTGTTTCACAATTTTTTTTTCAGTTACAAAAAAGAAAAGCTTTAGAAAGAATCTAGGAAAAACTAAAATTGAATTAATAGAAGTGCTAAATAAATACTAAGCAACACTAATATTAATTGAAATGCTTTAAAATCTAAGGGTGCATGTTGACAGACGCACAAATAATCTGCCCAGTGAGAGCATTTAAAGTTGCAAGTCCATTGTTTGAAATACAGTGTTTGAAAATCTCACTTTAAATGAAAATTTTGATGTCTTATTTCAGATATTTTATCATGAAATGCTGCCATTTGTGGGAGCGAGAAAGTAAGTAGACAGAATTTGTTGCTAGTGTGTATCAACATTTGGCCCTAATTTTCTTGCATTTTTGCTTAATGCTGTTCCAATTGGAGGCATGATATGAGCTGATGCACCATCTGAGGATGGCAGCTCCACAGGCGTCCACAAACCTGCTGAAAGGCTTTGCATGTGTTTATTTATTTTTGTGATTCTATTTCTCAGTTTACGGATGTTTATCCAGCACCAGCTTTCTACACTGAGAAGCAAAAGTGGATGTACTTAGAACGTGTACGTTCTAGTTATAATTGAACACTTTATTGGGAAATTAAAAACTGTAGAAGAAAGTGGGGTGGGGGATCTGGCAATTTTAAAAGAATAAAGATTAATCGCTTATGCTTGAATAAAATTTGGCTACGGACTAATAATTAAAAAAAATAATTAGCTGAATGAAATTAAGTTTGAATGATGGGAACTTACTGAGTAATATATACTCACTTCCTTATGGGAAAAGATGTTGTCCATGTGTTAAAAATGTCAATATGCTGAAAGATTGAACTATAGTGTAGTGGGCTGAAGGGTATCCCCCAAACATATGTCCACCAAGAACCTCAGATTTTGAACTTACTTGGAATTTGAATTCAACATCTGTCTTTGTAGATATAATTAAGGTAAGTAAGGATCTCCAGAGGAGATGGTTTTGGATCAATGGCACAAGAGACACAAAAGGAAGAGACACAGAGGGGAAGGCTATGTGAAAATGGAGGAGGAGCTTGGAGTGATGCCTGCGCAAGCCCAGGAACACTAAGGATTACCACCAGTCACCGGAAAGTAGGAGAGAGGCATGGGGCAAATTTTCCCTCAGAGCCTCCAGAAGGAATCAGTCCTGCTAACACCTTGATTTTGTGCTTCTTGCCCCTAGGATTGTGACAGAACAAATTTCTGTTCTTTAAAACCACCAAGTTATAGTAATTCGTTATGGCAGCTCAAGGAAGCTAATACACACAACTTTCCTCTTCTGATCTCTGACAGGCATACTGGATTTTCCATATGATGTTCTCATTCCTGTTTGTTCATTCATGTAATCTTATATTCATGGCATGAGTAAGAGTAAGCAAACATAAGACACGAATAGTTATTCGTTAGCAGAAATTTTGTGTGTAGAGGGGTTAAGAGACTTTCTGTCTAGCACGGGCATTTTGACATCAGGACATACAAGATGGAACAGTCGTGTAGAAAGAAACATCTTGACTAAAAAAGATTTAGTAGTAATTTATAGACATATACTCACATGGCCCTCATTTTTCATGTGCGATTTGTGTTGTAATGTGAATTTTTATTCTGAAATTCCCATATTGGACCTTGTGGAATTTGAAACTGATCCTTTGCAGTGCAGATGACTGGCCTCAGAGAAAGTCTTTTTTTTTTTTTTCTATCTCTTTTGTTTTTTTCTGGTTATTTGTGATCTGCTGCCAACCAAAAGGGTTGGCAGTTCAAAACCATCCTGCTGCTCCACAGAAGGAATGTCCTGGTGATCTGCTTCCACAAAGATTACAATCAAGAAAACCCTATGAAGCAATTCTACTCTGTAACACATAGAGTCATCATGAGTCAGGGACCACTCAGTGGCAACCAATAACAACAACAGCCTTGGAACTACAAAATACTCTCCAGTTCTCCCATTTCCTTTTGTTCTGATATTCTTTCTGAAGTATATTTGGATACAATTTTAAGTATATTGAACTCTGTAATTTTAATTTCATTCTTCTTAAAACAAAAACTATTTCCCTTTTGGTATGTCAACATCTCCACCTTCTGTGAGATGGCTCTTATTTCATTCCTTCTACTCTCTGGTCTCAGATGTTCTTCCCAACTTAATCTTTCAATAGTTGCCATGTATCTCGTATCCAGACAAATTGAGCTGATTCATAGTCTCTTGAATCCATTCCACCTCAACCATAAAATTTTTTCCTGCTCCATACTTTATTAAGTCTTACATGCACCATAACCTATCTTCAGAATTTTTTCTTTGATGACTCTGGGCAGAATGGACTTCCTTGTTCTTTGAATGCCTCCTGCCCTTTTTATTTAAATTTTTCATATAGTA
The DNA here is from genome assembly GCF_024166365.1 of Elephas maximus indicus. Taxonomy (NCBI): domain Eukaryota; kingdom Metazoa; phylum Chordata; class Mammalia; order Proboscidea; family Elephantidae; genus Elephas; species Elephas maximus. The sequence continues at coordinate 35,500,463 of NC_064820.1, read as the reverse complement.
TGTGGATGACATGTTAGTGTATTAGTTTTCTATTGACACCATAAGAAATTACCACACATTTAACTCCTTAAAAGAGCAGTAATTTATTATTTCAAAGTTCCATAAGTTAGAGTTCTAGGTACAGGATCGCTTAACTGGTTCTCTGCTTAGTCTCATAGGGCCAAAATCAAGGCGTCAGCAGAGCTGCCTTTTTTTCTGGAAACTCTGAAGATAAATCCACATCCAAGTCCATTTAAAACATTGAAAAAATTCAGTCCCACGCAGTTGTAGGACTGAGGTCCCATTATCTTGATGATTGTTAGCCAGAGGTTGTTCTCAGTTTTTAGAAGCTCTCACATTTCTTGGTCTCTGACCTCTTTCCTCCATCTTCAAAGCCAGCCATGGTGGCTTACTCCCCCTTTCTGTAGTATTTCTTTTGCCTTAGCCAGAGAATTTTCTCTGCTTTGTAGAACTCATGTGATTAGATTAGGCCCACCTGGATAATCCATAACAATCTCAATATTTTAAGAACTGTTATCTTAATCACATTTTCAAAATCCCTTCTCTGCAATATCTAGATTAGTGTTTGATTGAATAACCAGGGTCCAGGAGTCTTGGGAGAGAAGCGTCTTTAGAAATCTGCCTATCACGGTCATTACCACACAGTTGGCCTCTAACCTTTACTACCTTGCATTGACCACCGTGATATCTATTTACATTGACTTTCTAAGCCTTCATTTTACCCTCCTCCTACTCAGAAGGTTCTGAGGTCAAAGGCTACATTTTCCGTACTCTCTTGGAATTAATCTTATGAATATGAATTAAATTTCTCAAAATAAATTCCTTATGCAGATGGGAAGGTGCAAGTGATGGGAAGGCCATTTCCCTGGAGTCCCTTGCACGTCAGCTAAAAAGATAGTCATTAACCTGAAGCAGCATCCAGTGTTCATTTCCAGTTTCCAAGCTTTCAAAAAGGAGTGGGAGGATAGGGGGCCAAGATGGCTGACTAGGTAGACACTACCTCGGATCCCTCTTGCAACAAAGACTCAGAAAAACAAGTGAATCAATCACATGCATGACAATCTACTAACCCTGAACAACAAACACAGATTTAAAGAGTTGACCTGAGTGACAGAGACAGAGAAAGAACAACTATGGGGAAGCAGCGACTGTTTTCGGAGCCTGGAGCCAGCATCCCAGTCAGATAACCTTGGCGCCGGGCTTAGGACTGGGTGCAGGGGAGCTGAACACGACATCTGTGATGTCGCAAACAAGGGGTGCAGCCCTAGCCCCCTGAACTAACCCCAGGAGGGGACCCAGCCAGTCCGCGTGGGCGGCATGGCCACGCAGCTGGTGGGAGGAGAAGTCCCCGGGAGGCAGTGACTGGTCTTGGAACCGGGAGTGCAGTGTCCCAACCGGGGAACCTTGGCGCCGGGCTTTGGATTGGGCACAGGGGAGCTGAATGCGGCATCTGGTCACGGCGCAAACATGGGGCGCAGCCCTACTCCCCTGAACTAACCCCGGGAGGGGGCCTAGCCAGAGCATGGGAGCAGGGCAGAGACGCGGCTGGCAGGACAAGAAGTCCCCGGGAGGCAGTGACTGATTTTGGAGCCGGGAGTGTAGTGTCCCAGCAGGGGAACCTTGATGCTGGGCTTTGGACTGGCAGCGGAGGATCTGACCGCGGCTTCAGTGGGCCAGACCCTCGGGGACTATCTCCACACAGCCAGCACACATAGGCGACACGCCCCTCGGGAATCTCAGATAAAATAGTCATCCCAAGCAAGATAAGCAACTTTGGCTATATTCCGGGGTGCTACTCTCTGCTGTTTTTCTGAACCCTCCCCTCCCCTTCCCAGGCGGCTTCATTAACATTGGAATTTCCTGTGCCAGAGGGAGAACGGCTCTGGCTCCGTGGCTTTGTTTTTCTCTCTTTTTTTTTTTTGGTCTTTTCCTAACCCATTCTTCCAGCCTGAGAGAAGCAACCACAAAAAACCCAGGGACCAAAAATCCTTCCCTAACTGGACTAAAAACACAGAACCAGCTCCAGCCAAGCATATATGATCCAAATCTCGGGCTTTCATCCTTACAGGGAACAAGGTGGCTGTTATAATGAAAAGGCAGTTCTGATAGGGATCTGACTGCATTTTTTTTAGCGAATTTACTGGAAAAACAAGTTCCCCAGGTCTGATATCTCTGCTTATTCAACAGAGCCCTCACTGACCCACAACAGGGAACTGAGGGCTGAAGCTCCCCCCAGACCACCTAACCTCTTGCCTTAGGGGTCTAAGGAGGGTGACACCTACCAATCAGTAGAGGTACTTGCATTGGGGGCCTAAGGTACAGCTGCAGAGCCCTCCCACGAAGGTGCTATAGGAATAGAGACACACCTACCTCACTGACACTTGGGGGAAGCATGTCAGCATCCTGCCCCCCTCCCCGGAGTGTGAACCCCAGCTGCTAATAGAATCTGGTGCACACAACTATCACCAATACTTCTCGAGGTGGATAGGTGTTAGGGTGCATCACACACTTGATGACCCAAAATCAGATTCTACTCAAGAATAGTGAATAGACTCAGGCATATATATCTGGCAACAGCCCAAACCAGCTGGTAATAGGTCATAAGTAAGTCAAGGGCTACAACAATCAAGACAGCACAATCTAGTAGCCCATCCACATATATTGAAAGAAAACAAAACAAGATAAGACTCAGTGAGCAAATATAGAATAAATCACTTCTATATTTTTTAATATCTTAGTGATGGCTCGGAGACAGCAGTCAATATCAAACCACATAAAGAAGCAGACGATGACAGCTTCTATAACCCCCCAAACAAAAGAATCAAAATCTTTCCCAAATGAAGATACAATCCTGGAATTATCAGATACAGAATATAAAAAACTAATTTACAGAATGCTTCAAGACATCAGGGATGACCTCAGAAATGAAATAAGGCAAACTGCAGAAAAAGCCAAGGAACACACTGATAAAACAGTTGAAGAACTCAAAAAGATTATTCAAGAACATAGTGGAAAAATTAATAAGTTGTAAGAATCTATAGAGAGACAGCATGCAGAAATCCAAAAGATTAACAATAAAATTACAGAATTAGACAACGCAATAGGAAGTCAGAGGAGCAGACTCGAGCAATTAGAATGCAGACTGGGACATCTGGAGGACCAGGGAATTAACACCAGCATAGCTAAAAAAAAATCAGATAAAAGAATTAAAAAAAAAAATGAAGAAACCCTAAGAATCATGTGGGACTCTATCAAGAAGGATAACTTGCGTGTGATTGGAGTCCCAGAACAGGGAGGGAGGACAGAAAACACAGAGAGAATAGTTGAAGATCTGCTGATAGAAAACTTCCCTGACATCATGAAAGATGAAAGGATATCTCTCCAAGATGCTCATCGAACCCCATTTAAGATTGACCCAAAAAGAAAAACACCAAGACATATTATCATCAAACTTGCCCAAACCAAAGACAAACAGAAAATTTTAAAAGCAGCCAGGGAGAAAAGAAAGGTCTCCTTCAAGGGAGAATCAATAAGAATAAGTTCAGACTACTCAGCAGAAACCATGCAGGCAAGAAGGCAATGGGATGACATATACAGAGCACTGAAGGAGAAAAACTGCCAGCCAAGGATCATATATCCAGCAAAACTCTCTCTGAAATATGAAGGCGAAATTAAGATATTTACAGATAAACACAAGCTTAGAGAATTTGCAAAAACCAAACCAAAGCTACAAGAAATACTAAAGGAAATTGTTTGGTCAGAAAACCAATAATATCAGATACCAGCACAACACAAGGTCACAGAACAGAACATCCTGATATCAACTCAAATACGGAAATCTCAAAAACAAATTAAGATTAATTAAAAAAAAATGCTCAAAACAGGGAATCATTGAAGTCAATATGTAAAAGATCACAATAATCAAAAAGAGGGACTAAATACAGGTGGCATAGAACTGCCATAAGGAGAGGGATACAAGGCGATATAGGACAATACAAGTTAGGTTTTTACTTAGAAAAATAGGGGTAAATATTAAGGTAACCACAAAGAGGTATAACAAATCCATAACTCAAAATAAAAGCCAAGAAAAACGTAACGACTCAACAAACATAAAGTCAAATACTATGAAAATGAGGATCTCACAATTTACAAAGAAAAACGTCTCAGCACAAAAAAGTAAGTAGAAAAATGAAATTGTCAACAACACACATAAAAAGACATCAAAATGACAACACTAAACACTTAAAAAAATTTTTTTTTTTTTTTACTTATTGATAATTATGCTGAATGTAAATGGACTAAATACACCAATAAAGAGACAGAGAGTCTCGGACTGGATAAAGAAACACGATCCGTCTATATGCTGCCTACAAGAGACACACCTTAGACTTAGAGACACAAACAAACTAAAACCCAAAGGACGGAAAAAAATATATCAAGCAAACAATAAGCAAAAAAGAAGAGGAGTAGCAATATTAATTTCTGACAAAATAGACTTTAAACTTAAATCCACCACAAAGGATAAAGAAGGACACTACATAATGATTAAAGGGACAATTGATCAGGAAGATATAACCATATTAAATATTTATGCACCCAATGACAGGGCTGCAAGATACATAAATCAAATTTTAACAGAACTGAAAAGTGAGATAGACACCTCCACAATTATAGTAGGAGACTTCAACACACCACTTTCGGAGAAGGACAGGACATCCAGTAAGAAGCTCAATAGAGACAAGGAAGACCAAGTTACAATAGTCAACCAACTTGACCTCATTGACTTATACAGAACTCTCCACCCAACTGCTGCAAAGTATACTTTTTTTTCTAGCGCGCATGGAACATTCTCTAGAATAGACCACATATTAGGTTATAAAACAAACCTTTGCAGAATCCAAAACATCGAAATATTATAAAGCATCTTCTCAGACCACAAGGCAATAAAACTAGAAATCAATAACAGAAAAACTAGGGAAAAGAAATCAAATACTTGGAAACTGAACAATACCCTCCTGAAAAAAGACTGGGTTATAGAAGACATCAAGGAGGGAATAAGGAAATTCATAGAATGCAACGAGAATGAAAATACTTCCTATCAAAACCTCTGGGACACAGCAAAAGCAGTGCTCAGAGGCCAATTTATATCGATAAATGCACACACACAAAAAGAAGAAAGAGCCAAAATCAGAGAACTGTCCCTACAACTTGAACAAATAGAAAGTGAGCAACAAAAGAATCCATCAGGCACCAGAAGAAAACAAATAATAAAAATTAGAGCTGAACTAAATGAATTAGAGAACAGAAAAACAATTGAAAGAATTAACAAAGCCAAAAGCTGGTTCTTTGAAAAAATTGACAAAATTGATAAACCATTGGCTAGACTGACTAAAGAAATACAGGAAAGGAAACAAATAACCCAAATAAGAAATGAGAAGGGCCACATCACAACAGACCCAAGTGAAATTAAAAGAATCATATCAGATTATTATGAAATTTTGTACTGTAACAAATTTGCAAACCTAGAAGAAATGGATGAATTCCTGGAAGAACACTACCTACCTAAACTAACACAATTAGAAGTAGAACAACTAAATAGACCCATAACAAAAAAAGAGATTAAAACGGTAATCAAAAAACTCCCAACAAAAAAAAGCCCTGGCCAGGATGGCTATACTGCAGAGTTCTACCAAACTTTCAGAGAAGAGATAACACCACTACTACTAAAGGTATTTCAAAGCATAGAAAATGACAGAATACTACCCAACTCATTCTATGAAGCCACCATCTCCCTGATACCAAAACCAGGTAAAGACACCACAAAAAAAGAAAATTACAGACCTATATCCCTCATGAACATAGCGCAAAAATCCTCAACAAAATTCTAGCCAATAGAATTCAACAACATATCAAGAAAACAATTCACCACGACCAAGTGGAATTTTTACCAGGTATGCAAGGCTGGTTTAATATTAGAAAAACCATTAATGTAATCTACCATATAAATAAAACAAAAGATAAAAACCACATAATCTTATCAATTGATGCAGAAAAGGCATTTGACGAAGTCCAACACCCATTTATGATAAAAACTTTCACCAAAATAGGAATTAAAGGAAAATTCCTCAACATAATAAAGTGCATCTATGCAAAGCCAACAGCCAACATCGCTCTAAATGGAGAGAGCCTGAGAGCATTTCCCTTGAAAACGGGAACCAGACAAGGATGCCCTTTATTACTGCTCTTATTCAACATTGTGCTAGAAGTCCTAGCCAGAGCAATTAGGCTAGACAAAGAAATAAACGGCATCCGGATTAGCAAGGAGGAAGTAAAATTATCTCTATTTGCAGATGACATGATCTTATACACAGAAAACCCCAAGGAATCCTCCGGAAAACTACTGAAACTAATAGAAGAGTTTGGCAGAGTCTCAGGTTATAAGGTAAACATACAAAAATCACTTGGATTCCTCTACATCAACAAAAAGAACATCGAAGAGGAAATAACCAAATCAATACCATTCACAGTAGCCCCCAAGAAGATAAAATACTTAGGAATAAATCTTATCAAGGATATCAAAGACCTATACAAAGAAAACTACAAAGCTCTACTACAAGAAATTAAAAAGGACCTACTTAAGTGGAAAAACATACCTTGCTCATGGATAGGAAGACTTAACATAGTAAAAATGTCTGTTCTACCAAAAGCCATCTATACATACAATGCACTTCCGATCCAAATTCCAATGTCATATTTTAAGGTGATAGAGAAACAAATCACCAACTTCATATGGAAGGGAAAGAAGCCTCGGATAAGCAAAGCATTACTGACAAAGAAGAAGAAAGTGGGAGGCCTCACTCTACCTGATTTCAGAACCTATTATGCAGCCACAGTAGTCAAAACAGCCTGGTACTGGTACAACAACAGACACATGAACCAGTGGAACAGAATTGAGAACCCAGATATAAATCCATCCACATATGAGCAGCTGATATTTGACAAAGGCCCAGTGTCAGTTAGTTGGGGAAAAGATACTCTTTTTAACAAATGGTGCTGGCATAACTGGATATCCATTTGCAAAAAAGTGAAACAGGACCCATACCTCACACCATGCACAAAAACTAACTCCAAGTGGATCAAAGACCTAAACATAAAGACTAAAACCATAAAGATCGTGGAAGAAAAAATAGGGACAACCTTAGGAGCCCTAATACAAGGCATAAACAGAACACAAAACATTACCAAAAATGACGAAGAGAAACCAGATAACTGGGAGCTCCTAAAAATCAAACACCTATGCTCATCAAAAGACTTCACCAAAAGAGTAAAAAGACCACCTACAGACTGGGAAAGAATTTTCAGCTATGACATCTCCGACCAGCACCTGATCTCTAAAATCTATATGATTCTGTCAAAACTCAACCACAAAAAGACAAACAATCCAATCAAGAAGTGGGCAAAGGATATGAACGCGCACTTCACTAAAGAAGATATTCAGGCAGCTAACAGATACATGAGAAAATGCTCTCGATCATTAGCCTTTAGAGAAATGCAAATTAAAACTACGATGAGATTTCATCTCTCTCCCACAAGGCTGGCATTAATCCAAAAACCACCAAATAATAAATGTTGGAGAGGCTGCGGAGAGATTGGAACTCTTATACACTGCTGGTGGGAATGTAAAATAGTACAACCACTTTGGAAATCTATCTGGCGTTATCTTAAACAGTTAGAAATAGAACTACCATACAACCCAGAAATCCCACTCCTCGGAATATACCCTAGAGATACAAGAGCCTTCACACAAACAGATATATGCACACCCATGTTTATTGCAGCTCTGTTTACAATAGCAAAAAGCTGGAAGCAACCAAGGTGTCCATCAACGGATGAATGGTTAAATAAATTGTGGTATATTCGCACAATGGAATACTACGCATCGATAAAGAACAGTGACGAATCTGTGAAACATTTCATAACATGGAGGAACCTGTAAGGCATTATGCTGAGCGAAATCAGTCAGAGGCAAAAGGACAAATACTGTATAAGACCACTATTTTAAGATCTTGAGAAATAGTATAAACTGAGAAGGACACATACTTTTGTGGTTACGAGGGGGAGAGGGAGGGAGGGTGGGAGAGGGTTTTTTACTGATTAATTAGTAGCTAAGAACTGCTTTAGGTGAAGGGAAGGACAATACTCAATACATGGAAGGTCAGCTCAACTGGACTGGACCAAAAGCAAAGAAGTTTCTGGGATAAACTGAAGGCTTCAAAGGTCAGCAGAGCACGGGCACGGGTTTGGGGACCATGGTTTAAGGGAATTTCTAAGTCAATTGGCAAAATAATTCTATTATGAAAACGTTCTGCATTCCACTTTGAAATGTGGCGTCTGGGGTCTTAAATGCTAACAAGCAGCCATCTAAGATGCATCAATTGGTCTCAACCCACCTGGAGCAAAGGAGAATGAAGAACACCAAGGTCACACAATAACTAAGAGCCCAAGAGACAGAAAGGGCCACATGAACCAGAGACCTACATCATCCTGAGACCAGAAGAACTAGTTGGTGCCCGGCCACAATCGATGACTACCCTGACAGGGAGCACAACAGAGAACCCCTGAGGGAGCAGGAGATCAGTGGGATGCAGACCCCAAATTCTCATAAAGAGATCATAATTAATGGTCTGACTGGGACTAGAGGAATCCCGGCAGTCATGGTCCCCAAACCTTCTGTTGGCCCACGACAGGAACCATTCCCGAAGACAACTCATCAGACATGAAAGGGACTGGACAGTGGGTAGGAGAGAGATGCTGATGAAGAGCGAGCTATTTGTATCAGGTGGGCACTTGAGACTGTGTTGGCATCTCCTGTCTGGAGGGGGGATGGGAGGATAGAGAGAGTTGGAAGCTGGCAAAATTGTCACGAAATGAGAGACTGGAAGGGCTGACTCATTAGGGGGAGAGCAAGTGGGAGTACGGAGTAAGGTGTATATAAACTTATATGTGACAGTCTGACTTGATTTGTAAACGTTCACTTGAAGCTCAATAAAAGTTAATAAAAAAAATAAAAATAAAGATCTTAAAATACAAAAAAGAAAATATAGATAAATTAGACATCATCAAAACTAAAAACTTCTGTCCTTCAAAGGACAACATTAAGAAAGTGAAAAAGATAATCCACACAACAGGGGAAGATTTTTGCAAATCATATATCTGGTAAAGGACTTGCATCTAGAATATATGAAGAAACAATTCAATAACATAAAGACAAATAAACCAGTTAAAAAATGAGCAAAGGATCTGAATAGATATTTCTCCAAAAAGATATACAAATGGTCAACAAGCACATGAAAAGAAGCTCCAGATCATTAGCCATCAGGGGAAATGCAAGTCAAGACCACAATGAGATATCACGTCACACCCACTAGGATGGCTATAATAAAAAAGACATGCCGATGTGGAGAAATTGGAACCTTCATACGCTTCTGGAATGCAAAATGGTGTAGCTGCTTTGGAAAACACTCTGGCAGTTTCTCAAAAAGACTAAACATAGAGTCACCGTATGATCCAGGACCCAAGGAAAGTGCAACCTTCTGTGCACACCAAAACTTGTACATGAATGTCCCTGGCAGCACTATTCATAGTAGCCGGAAGCGGAAACAGCACAAATGTCCATCAGCTGATGAGCAGATAGACAAACTGTGGCATATTTATCCACTGGAATATTATTTGGCAAGAAAAAGAAATGAAACATACATTCTACAACTCGAATGAACCTTGAAAACATGCTAAGTGAGAGAAACCAACCACAAAGGACTTTATGTTTTGTGATCCCAGTTACATGAAATGTCCAGAATGGACAGAAGTGGCAGGGTGATGTTAAAGGCGTAGAGAAAGAAAGGTTAGTGGCTGCCTGGGAAGAGTGAGGAAGAGTGTGACTGCTTTCTTTTTGGGATGATGGTTTTTTTTTATGGTGGTGGTTGCACAACTCTGTGAATATACTAAAAGCCATTGAATGTTACACTTTAAATGGTGAATGGTGTGGTATTTTATCTCAGTAAAGCTATTAAAACAACAACTAATAAAAAAAAAGGAGTGGGAGTTACTCTGGCTTCTTGATTTGGCTGCATATTCCCTAGATTTTGCCTCAGTTTCCTAGTCTTTAGTGTCATGTGGTCCAGGCTGCAGTGGTAGTGGTGGTAGTTGCAAACTTTAATGAAAATATTCTAGTTGTGGTCTCAGAGGAAACAGCTGCCCTGATGAGTCAGTTCTCCATTCTTGGAGTCTTTTCAAGAGTTTCACTTAAGAACGTGATTCTTTATTCCCTTCACGCTTAAAATAACTAGAGTAGTTTTTTTTTTATTCCCCCATTGAACTATGTCTGACGTGGTATTGAATCCCAGGAATGAGGCACAACAGAACAAACTCTTAAAATATTTGTTTTTGGATCAGTAGCCAGGTAATAGGTGTAGAGGATCTGATTTTACATGTTGAGAGCTTGTAAAGCCTTGGTTAAGCATTTGGTAAAATTAACATTTATGACAATTATCATTTATGAAATTTGGAAGGAAAATATTTCACAGTACCTGTAGCTTTGAGGGAAGTAGTTAGAGTAGTAAAGTTAGTTCATCTTAGCTGGTTCTCTTTGTGTTTAACAAAGTATTTTAGAATCAGACTATTTTAGGCAAGCATTTTCTAGTGTGAGAAAAGAGTCAGAAAGGAACAGAAAGATGTAGAAATTTGGGGCTCATAAGATTGAAATATCTAGCTGCCTCTGTGACTCAAGAATCTTGTGTTAAGACCAAGTAAGAAAGCCAATAAATAAGACAGGCTTAACAACTACATCCAGAAAAGAAGTTTCTGTGTGTTTACTGGCATAAGGAACTAAATGCAAGCAAGTAGACCGAAAGCCCAGTGCATTTTGTGGGAATTGTGTTACCAAAAAAAAAAAAAAAAAAAACAATTTCGGGCTGAGAAATCTGTTTTTTTTTTCAATCCCAAAAGCAACCCACAGGTTTCCAACGCCAAACAGGCAGAAAGTGGGCAATAACACTGGGCATTATCCAAGGAGAACATACTTTCCAGGATCCATTTCATATATAACCAGAAGAGATGAAGGAGGAGAAATAATAAAGAGGGAAAAGTCATGGACAACAGAAGATATATGAAAGGGGAGTTATTCTGAGAATGCTGAGACAGGATCTATACAAGTAACCCATTTTACTGTCAGGCAAGGAAGGAGTCTGCAAATCTATCACAAGCATTTTTTTTTTTTTTGCTAAAGATCAATTATTGCTGAGTGTTTTTAATCCCCAACCTTTTTTTTTTTTTAAGGAAATTTTAATTATGTTTATCTTGTTCCTATTCCTCCAGGTACCTTTCAATTAAAGACTTTGTGCTGAAATCACAGAGGTAAAGTAAAATATTTTAAAACTATATTAGTCTAAGTGTGTTTTTGATAACTTCATAGAAAATGATGAAAATGATGTTTTATGTCTCAGTTATGTTTCACCTTAGAAACATTGCAGCTTTATATTCAATTGCACAATTTATACAACATTTAATATCCATTTACTAATGTAACCAACTTAGTGCTGTGAATAAATTTTAATAAATGCCTTGAATTATTCTATAATTTTCATATTCTGCCTATTTTCTATGGTTTGTGTAAATTATACCAAATGGTTTTTACTTACTTCCTAAATGACTGAGAAATAATGATAAAGTGATCTAACCTTTAGGTGACTCCAAACATTATCTAAATCACACAGAATCTGTAGGTATTTTTCATATTAAATGATACTATTATGATTATTTATTAAGTGCAATGACTGCTAACCAAAAGGTCAGCAGTTCAAACCCACCAGCTGCTCCCTGGAAACTCTATAGTGCAGCTCTACTCTGTTCTATAAGGTCGCTGTAAATAGGAATGAACTGGGCTGCAACGAGTTTGGCCTTTAGTTTTGGTGGTGAAATGGTTAAAGCTATTGACTGCTAACCTAAAGGTCTCAGTTCAAAATCACCAGTGGCTCCTTGGGAGAAAGTTGTAGCAGTCAGCTTCCACAGAGATTTACAGCCTTGGAAATTCTACTGGGTCACTATGAGTGGGAATTGACTCAATGACGATGGGTTTGGTTTTGGGTTACCATAATTATTTGATGATTTCCACAGTTAATTTATGTCACAAACCAAGGGAATCAGGATGCAGTGCTTGATGCAGTAAGGGTAAATTGACATGAGCTTGTATATTGTGAAACTTATTACTTTAGGAAACTGGATGAATAAACTTATTGTTATTTTGGTGATATCACAATCTTCTCTAAAAATCCTTTGAAAATGATTACTAAATTCAATAATAATAATAATAATAATAATAATAATAATAATAACATCATGCTTGACACAGCAGAGGGTCAGCAAAAAAGATAGACCCTCAACAAGACGGATTGTCACAGTGGCTGCAACAATTGGCTTAAACAACAATGATTGTGGGGATGGTGCAGAACTGGGCAGTGTTTCTTTCTGTTGTACATGGAGTCTCTAGGAATTTGGGCACCTAACAACAACAATAATGTCTACAATTTATTTAACACATATTATGTTATCAACAGGGCCCTGGTGGCACAGTGGTTAAGAGCTCAGGCTGCTAACCAAAAGGCCATGAGTTCAAATCTGCTCTTTGGAAATCCTGTGGAGCACTTCTAACCTGTCTTACAGGGTTGCTGTGAGTTGGAATTCACTTAATGGCAATGGGTTTTTTTTTTTTTTTTTTTTATGTTGCAGACATTCTGCAAGACATATTTCATGTGTTACTTCTAATCTATGAGTATTCTAGTATTATTTCAAATAACAAGTTTTAGAGACAATTTAATAAGTTGTAGAGACACAACTTCTTCATTGCAAATATCTTTTTTCAACAACATAAACAGTAACTATACACGTGGACCTCAAGAGATGGAATACGCAAGAATCAAATCGACTACATTTGTGGAAAGAGGCAGTGGAAAAGCTCGATATCATCAGTCAGAACAAGGCCAGGGGCTGACTGCAAAACCGACCATCAATTGCTCATATGCAAGTTCAAGTTGAAGAAAATTAAAACAAGTCCACAACAGTCAAAGTACCACCTTGATTATATTCTACCTGAATTTATAGACCATTTCAAAACTATATTTGGCACGTTGAACTCTAATGATCAAAGACCAGACCAGTTTAGGAATGATATCAAAGACATCCTACATGAAGAAAGCATGAAGTCATTCAAAATACAGGAAAGAAAGAAAAGACCAAAATGGATGTCAGAAGAGACTTTGAAATTTGCATTTGAACAGTGAGTAGCTAAAACAAAAGGAAGATATGATGGTGTAAAAGAGCTGAAAAGAAGATTTCAAAGGGTGGCTTGAGAAGACAAAGTAAAGCATTACAATGACATGTGCAAAGACCTTGAGTTAGAAAACCAAAAGGGAAGAACATGCTTGGCATTTCTCAAGCTGGAAGAACTGAAGAAAAAATCGAAGACTTGAGTTGCAATATTGAAGAATTCTATGGGGAAAATATAAATGATGCAGGAAGCATTAAAAGAAGATGGGAGGAATACACAGAGTCACTATACCCAAAAGAATTGGTCAATATTCAACCATTTCAGAAGGTAGCATTTGAACAGGAACCAATGGTACTGAAGGAAGAAGTCCAAGCTGCAATGATGGCATTGGCAAAAAATAAGCCCCCAGGAACTGACAGAATACCAATTGAGGTATCTCAACAAATGCATGCAGTGCTAGAAGTGCACACTCGTCTATGCCAAGAAATTTGGAAAACAGCTATCTGGCCAACCAACTGGAAGAGATCCATCTTTAAGCCTACTGCAAAGAAAGGTGATCCAACAGAATGCAGAAATTATCAAACAATATCATTAATATTGCATACAAGTAAAATTTAGCTGAAGATCATTCAAAAGCACTTGCAGCGGGATATTGACAGGGAACTTCTAGGAATTGAAGCCAGATTCAGAAGAGGAATTGGAACCAGGAATATCATCGCTGATGTCAGATGGGCCCCGGCTGAAAGCAGAATATACCAGAAAATGTTTACCTGTGTTTTATTCACTCTGAAAAAGCATTTGACTGTGAAGATCATAACAAGTTATGGATAACATTACGAAGAATTGGAATTCCAGAACACTTAATTTTGCTCACGAGGAAACTGTACATGTAACAAGAGGCAGCCATTCGAGCAGAATGATGGGATACTGCATAGTTTAAAGTCAGGAAAGGTGTGTGTCAGGGTTGTATCTTATTCATCATATTTATTCAGTCTGTATGCTGAACAAATAATCCAAGAAGCTGGACTATATGAAGAAGAACGGGGCATCAGGATTGTAGGAAAGCTCATTAACAACCTGAGTTATGCAACTGACACAAGTTTGTTTGCTGAAAGTGAAGAGGACTTGAAGCACTTACTGATGAAGATGACAGTCTTCAGTATGGATTACATCTCAACAGGAAAACAAAAATTCTCAAAACCTGACCAATAAGCAACATCATAATAAACAGAGAAAAGGTTGAAGTTTTCAAGGATTTCATTTTACTTAGATCTACAATCAACACTCATGGAAGCAGTAGTCATGAAATCAAATCACACATTGCATTGGTCAAATCTGCTACAAAAACCTCTTTAAAGTGTTAAAAGGCAAAGGTGTTACCTTGAAGACCAAGGTGTGCCTGTCCAAAGCCATGGTGTTTTCAGTCACCTCATATGCATGGGAAAGCGAGACAATGATTAAGGAAGACTGACAGGAGGTGGGGCCAAGACAGTGGAGTAGTCAGTTGCTTCGGTGATCCCTCGTACAACAAAGACTTGATAAAACAAGTGAAATGATTATATATATGACAAGCTAGAAATCCTGAAAATCAAAGGCAAACTTAGGATATCCAACTGAGCAGCAAAGGGAGGGAGAGATGGTTCGGAAGTGGTGTGAATTTGCCAAAACTGACTCAGCGAGAACCAGTGCCCCTTGGGCATGATCCCCTGGCGTGACCTCAGCGTGGCTGGAGGTAACATTCCAGATACAGTTTCCTCAGGGAGAGACAGAGAGCTGCACACCCTACTCACACCTCCAGAACCAGAGAAGAACAGCGCCCTTGGCAAAAGCTAAGTACTTGCATTTATTTTACCACAGCCTCAGCCCCCAACCTGGCTTCAGTGGCTGTCCATTACCCTGGTCCTGAGATAGGTCCTCCTACATGCCCTGAACCATTCTTCTGACCTTAGAGGAGGAATAAATTAACAATTACAGGAAAAGATAACCTCCCAGCTCCACTAACTGGGGGAGCTCAGGACAGAAGCAGCTCCTGTCCAGGCACAAATGGTCCATGAACTTTGAATACCTTTCATTCCTGCATGGACCTATATGGGAACATTTCAGGAGATTAGGCCCTTGTTCGCAGGCTGCCTGAGATCTGACTTCAACAATTTCAGCTGTGCAGTGGAGAGGTGGGTTTTTGATGTTTGACACCGCTTTGCCTATAAAACAGGGTCCTCACCTACCCACATCAGGGGCCTGGGGACTGGTGGCTCCACCCATGTCCCGTAACCACCTGCTACAGGGGTCCAAGGAAAAGTGGTGCCTCCCAGTCCCTACATTAGGGGCGCATGGTCTGGCTGCAGAACCCACCCACCTGTGCACTCTAGGGAACAGGAGTGTGCTTTCTACACAGACACAGACACTCAGGAAACTGTTCTCAGCATCATGCTTTGTTCAGAGCATGATGCCTTGCTGCAACCAGATACCTGTGCCTACACCAATCACTCCTGCCCCTCTAAGACTTTAGGGCAGAGCCTGTACCACACACGTGAAGGCCAACTACCTGGACACCTGAGCTGAACCCATACAAAAACGTGAATGGACTCCTCGGCTCATATGCCCGGTCTAGCCTTCTGGTGACAGTATGTTAGAGCTACAAAGTCTCAAATAATCAAGCTAGCTCACTCAAGCAGCCTATTTGGGCATATCAAAACAAAACAAAGCAAAAAGCTATGACACAGTGAGCAAACATAAGATAAAATAAAACATTAGCTTATAGATGGCTCAGAGACAACAGTCAATATCAAACCACAAAAAGAAGCAGACCATGATTGCCTCAACAAGCTCTCAAAACAAAGAATCAAGGAATCTTTCAGATGAAGGTGTTTTCCTGGAATTACCAGATGTAGAATACAAAAGATTCTTTTACAGAACTCTTCAAGAGATTAGGAAGGAGATCAGGAAAACACAGAAAAAGCCAAGGAACACACAAATAAAGCAAATGAAGAAATTAAAAAGATTATTCAAGAACATAATGACAAATTTAATAGGCTGCAAGAATCCATACAGAGCATCAATCAGAAATTCAGAAGGTTAACAGTAAAATTACAGAATTAGACAACTAATTACAGAAAGTAGAGGGAGCAGAATTGAGGAACAGGAAGGCAGAATGAGTGAGATTAAAGATAAAACACTCGCCACCAATATATTTGAAGAAAAATAAGATAAAAGAATTTTAAAAAGGAGAAACTCTAAGAATCATGTGGGACTCTATCATGAGAAATAACTTATGAGTGATTGGTGTACCAGAACAGGGAGGGATAACAGAAATATAGAGAGAATTATTGAAGATTTGTTGGAAGAAAACTTCCCTGATGTTGTGAAAGATGAGAAGGTATCTATCCAAGATGCTTATCGAATCTCACATGAGGTATATCTCAAAAGAAAGTCACCAAGACATATTTTAACCAAACTTGCCAAAACCAAAGATAAACAGAGAATTTTAAGAGCCACTAGGGAGAAAGAAAAAGTCACCCACAAAAGAGAGTCAGTAAGAATAAGCTTGGACTACTCGGTGGAAACCATGCAGGCAAGAGGCAGTGGGATGACTTATATAAAGCATTCATGGACAAAAAATTGCCAGCCAAGAATCGTACATCCAGCAAAACTGTCTCTCAAATATTAAGGTGAATTAGGACATTTCCAGATAAACAGAAATTTAGGGAATTTGTAAAAACCAAAACAAAACTACAAGAAATACTAAAGGGACTTCTGTGGTTAGAAAATCAATAATATCAGATATCAACCCAAGACTAGAACACAGGCTAGAGCAACCAGATATCAAGCCATATAGGGAAATCACAAAAATAAACCAAGATAAAAAAAATGCTCAGAAGAGGGAAACAGTGATGTCATTATATAAAATATGACACTATTAAAACAATAAAGAGGGACTAAAAAATGTAGTCATAGATCTTTCATATGGAGAGGAAGTCAAGGCCAAATAAAGAAATAGAAGTTAGGTCTAAACTTAGAAAAATAGAGGTAAATATTATGGTAACCACAAAAGAGACTAAAAATCTTACACATCAAAATGAAATACGAGAAAAATACTCAGAAAAAACAAGATTGACAATGATGAATCAGAGGAAAAGACAATATATAAAGATAAACTACTCAGCCCAAAAAGTTATGTGCAACACAGAAACTCAATAGCACACACACAAAAAAGACATCAAAATGACAGGACTAAATGCGTACCTACCCGTAATTATGCTGAATGTGAAGGAACTAAAATTACAATAAAGAGACAGAGTGGTGGAATGGATAACAACAACCAAAAAAAAAATGGTCCGTCTATATGCTGCTTATGAGAGACACACCTTAGACTTAGAGACACAAAGAAACTAAAACTCAAAGGATGGAAAAAAAATATATCAAGCAAACAACACTCAAAAAAGAGCAGGAGTGGCAATATTAATTTCTGACAAAATAGACTTTAAAGTTAAATCCACCACAAGGATAAGGAAGAACACTATATAATGATTAAACGGATGGTATACCAGGAGGCTATAACCATATTAAATATTTACGCTCCCAATGACACAGCTTCAAGGTACGTAAAACAAACTCTAACAGCACTGAAAAGTGAGATAGATAGCTCCATGATTATAGTAGGAGACTTCAACACACCACTTTCGGTAAAGGACAGACAGTCAGAAAGAAGCTCAATAAAGGCACACTAAAGATCTAAATGCCACAATCAACAGCTTGACCTTATAGACATATATAGAACACTCCACCCAAGAGCAGCCAAGTATACTTTCTGTTCTGGTGCACATGGAACTTTCTCTAGAACAGACCACACATTAGGTCATAAAGCAAGCCTTAACAGGATCCAAAACATCGGAATATTACAAAGCATCTTTTCTGACCATAATGTCATAAAAGTAGAAATCAATAACAGAAAAAGCAGGGAAAAGAAATCAAACACTTGGAAACTGAACAAATACCCTGCTCAAAAATGACTGGGTAATAGAACACATTAAGGATGGAATAAAGAAATTCACAGAATCCAATAAGAATGAAAACATCTGTCAGAACCTTTGGGACACAGCTAAAGCAGTGCTCAGAGATCAGTTTATAGCAAAAATTGCACAATTCAAAAAGAAGAAAAGGCCAAAATCAAGGAATTATCCCTACAACTTGAACAAATAGAGAGAAACAAAAGAAATCCTCAGGCACCAGAAAAAAACAAATTATAAAAATCAGAGCAGAATTAAATGAATTAGAGAACAGAAAAACAATTGAAAGAGTTCACAAAATGAAAAGCTGATTCTTTGAAAAAATTATCAAAGTCAATAAACCATTTGCCAAATTGACAAAAGAAAAACAGGAGAGGAAGCAATAACCCAAATAAGAAATGAGATGGTTGATATCACAACAAACCCAACTGAAATTAAAAGAGTCATATCAGATTGCTATGAAAAATTATACTCTAACAAATTTGGAAACCTAGAAAGAATGGATGAATTCCTAGAAACACAGTACCTACCTGAAGTAATACAAACAGAGGTAGAACAAATAAATAAACCCTTAACAAAAGAAGAGATTAAAAAGGTAATTAAAAAAACTCTCAACAAAAAAAAAGCCCTAGCCCAGCCAGCGTCACTGGAGAATGCTACCAAACTTTAAAAGAAGAGTTAACACCACTACTACTAAAGGTATCTCAAAGCACAGAAAAGGATGGAATACTTCCAAACTCATTCTATGAAGCCAGCATATCCCTGATACCAAAACCAGGTTAAGACGCCACACAGAAAATTACAGACCTATATCTCTTATAAACTTAGATGCAAAAATCCTCAACAAAACTCTAGCCGTTAGAATTCAACAACATATTAAAAAAATAATTCACCATGACCAAGTGGGATTCATACCAGGTATGGAGGGATGGCTTGGCATTAGAAAAACAATCAATGTAATCCACCGTATAAATAAAACAAAAGACAAGAACCACATGATCTTATCAACTGATGCAGAAAAGGCATTTGACAATGTTCAATGTCCATTCATGATAAAAAATCTCAGCAAAATAGGAATAGAAGGAAAATTCCTCGACAAAATAAAGGACATTTATACAAAGCCAATAGACAACATCACCCTAAATGGAGAGAGTCTGAAAGCATTCCCCTTGAGATCAGGAACCAGACAAGGATGCCCTTTATCATCACTCTTATTCAACATTGTGCTGGAGGTCCTATCCAGAGCAATTAGGCTAGATAAAGACAAAACCAGATTGGTAAGGAAGAAGTCAAAGTATCTCTATTTACAGATGTCATGAACTTAAACACAGAAAACCCTAAAGAATCCACAAGAAAACTACTGAAACTAATAGAAGAGTTCAGCAGAGTATTAGAATACAAGGTAAACACAAGAAAATCAGTCGGATTCCTTTACACCAACAAAGAGGTCAAAGATGAAATCACCAAATCAATAGTATTTACAGTAGCCCCCAAGAAGATAAAATACTTAGGAATAAATCTTACCAGAGACATAAAAGACCTATACAAAGAAAACTACAAGATACTACAGCAAGAAATCAAAAGAGAACTACATTAAGTGGAAAAACATACCTTGCTCATGGATAGGAAGACTGAAGACTGAAAAACAGTATATTCTACCTAAAGGGATCTATAGATTCAACACAATCCCAATCCAAATTCCAGCAACGTTTTTTTCGTGAGATGGAGAAACAAATCACCAACTTCATATGGAAGGGGAAAGAGGCACTGCATAAGTAAAGCATTACTGAAAAAGAAGAACAAAGTGGGAGGCCTCACACTACCTGATTTTAGAACACATTATACCACCACAGGAGTCAAAACATCTTAGTACTGGTGTAACAACAGATACATAGACCAATGGAACAGAATTGAGAATCCAAACATAAATCCATCCACATATGAGCAGCTGATATTTGACAAAGACCCAAAGTCAGTTAAATGGTGAAAAGATAGTTTCTTCAACAAATGGTGCTGGCATAACTGGATATCCATCTGAAAAAAAAAAAAAAAAATGAAACAAGACCCATACCTCACTCCATGCACAAAAACTAACTCAAAATGGATCAAAGACCTAAATATAAAATCTAAAACGATAAAGATCATAGAAGAAAAAATAGCGATAATGCTAGGAGCCCTAATACATGACATAAACGTATGCAAAACATTACTAACGATGCACAAATACCAGAAGAGAAACTAGATAACTGGGAGCTCCTAAAAATCAAACACCTATGCTCATCCAAAGACTTCACCAAAAGAGTAAAAAAAAACTGGGAAAAAGTTTTTAGCTACGATATTTCCGATCAGCATCTGATCTCTAAAATCTATATGAAACTGCAAAAACTCAACAACACAAAGGCAAATAACCAAATTAAAAAATGGACAAAGGATATGAACAGGCACTTCACTAAAGAAGACATTCAGGCAGCTGACAGATACATGAGGAAATGCTCATGATCACTAGGCATTAGAGAAATGCAAATCAAAACTACAATCACATACCATCTATCTTGGATTGAATTGTGTCTCCCTAAAAATGTGTGTATCAACTTGGTTAGGCCATGACTCCCAATATTCTGTGGATATCCTCCATTTTGTGATTGTAATTTTATGTTAAAAGGATTAGAGTGGGATTATAACACCACCCTTACCCAGGTCACCTCCCTGATCCAATGTAAAGGGAGTTTCCTGGGATGTGACCTGCACCACATTTTATCTCTCAAAAGATAAAAGGGAAGCAAGCAGAGTTAGGGACCTCATACCACTAAGAAAGCAGCATCAAGAGCAGAGTGCATCTTTTGGACACGGGGTCCCTGTGCCTGAGAAGCTCCTCAACCAGATTAATATTGAGGACCAGGACCTTTCTCCAGAGCCGACAAAGAGAAAAAGCCTTCTGAGAAAATAAATTTCCCTTTGTTAAAGCCATCCACTTGTGATATTTCTGTTATAGCGTCACTAGATGACTAACACATGGTCTCACTTCAACAAGGCTGGCATTAATCTAAAAAGCACAAAATAATAAATGTTGGAGAGGTTGTGGAGAGACTGGATCACTTATACACTTCTGGTGGGAACATAAAATAGTACAACCACTTTTGAAATCGATTTAGTGCTTCCTTAAAAAGCTACAAATAGAAGTACCATACTACCCAGCAATCCCACTCCTTGGAATATATCCTAGAGAAATAAGAGCCTTTACACGAACAGATATATGCACACCCATGTTCATTGCAGCCCTGTTTACAATAGCAAAAAGATGGAAGCAACCAAGGTGCCCATCAATGGATGAATGGATAAATTAGGGTATATTCACACAATGGAATACTATGCATCAATAAAGAACAGTGATGAATCTGTGAATCGTTTCATAACATGGAGGAATCTGGAAGGCATTATGCTGAGTGAAATTAGTCAGTTGCAAAAGGACAAATATTGTATGAAACCACTAATATAAGAACTCAAGAAATAGTTTAAACAAAGAAGAAAATATTCTTTGATGGTTACGAGGGTGGGAAGGGAGGTAGGTTGGGAGAGGGGTATTAGTAGACAAGAACTATTTTAGGTGAAGGGAAAGACAATACACAATACAGGAGAGGTCAGCATGATTGGGCTGAACCAAAGCAAACTAAACTGAACTGAAGCAAAAAAGTTTCCTGAATAAACCAAAAGCTTTGAAGGTCAGAGTAGCAGGGGCCGGGGCCTGGGGACCATGGTTTCAGGGGACATCTAGGTCAATTGGCACAATAAAATCTATTACGAATAGATTCTGCATCCCACTTTGGACAGTAGCATCTGGGGTCTTAAATGCTAGTAAGCAGCCATCTAAGATGCAACAACTGGTCTCAATCCACCTGGAGCAAAGGAGAATGAAGAACAACAAAGACACGAGGTAATTATGAGCCCAAGAGACAGAAAGGGCTGCATAAATCAGAGACTATATCAGCCTGAGGCCAGATTTAGATGGTGCCCGGCTACAAATGATAACTGCCCCGACAGGGAACACAACAGAGAATTCCTGATGGAGCAGGAGAGTAGTGGGATGCAGACCTCAAATTCTCATAAAAAGACAAGACTTAATGGAGGTCATGGTCCCCAGACCTTCTGTTAGCCCAAGACTGGAACCATTCCTAAAGCCAACTCTTCAGACAGGGATTGAACTTGATTACAGGATTGAAAATGATACTGGTGAGGAGTGAGCTTTTTGGCTCAAGCAGACACACGAGACTATGTGAGCAGCTCCTGTCTAAAGGGGAGATGAGAAGGCAGAGGGGACAGAAGCTGGCTGAATGGACACGGGGAATAGAAGAGCGTGAAGAGAAGCAGTGTGCTGTCTCACTGGGGGAGTCCAACTAGGCATGCATAGAGAGGCGTATATAAGTTTTTGTATGAGAGACTGATTTGATTTGTAAACTTTCACTTTTAAAGCACAATAAAATAAAAAAAGGAGGCTTGACACCTTTGAATTATGGTGTTGAAAGAATGTTGAATACACCATGGAGTGCTAAAAGAACGATGAAATCTGTCTTGGAAGAAGTACAACCAGAATGGTCCTTAGAAGCAAGAATGGTGAGACTGTGTCTCACATTCTTTGGACATGTTTTCAGGAGGAATCAATCCCTAGAGAAGGACATCGTAATTGGTAAAGTAGAGGGTTAGTGAAAAAGAAGACCCTCAAAGAGATGAATTAACACGGTGGCTGCAACAATGGGTTCAAGCATAACAACTATTGTCATGATAGCACACGACTGGGCAGTGCTTCATTCTGTTGTACATGGGTCACTATGACTCAGAACCAACTCAGCGGCACCTAACAACCATAAAGAATGAGAAACCATTAGGAAAGATAAGAAAGATATTTATTCCTAGAGAAAATACACTCTATGAATTTATGTTTCTCTGTGAGATAAATACATCTCGATCATTTTTATTTTTTTCAATTTGCCATTAGAGAAATTATTGAACATACACAGAAGTAGAGCAAAATGTAAAATGTACCCCCATGAGTTTCAAAAACCATCAACATTTTGACAATTTTATCTATCCTTGAAAACTTCCTTTATACCCCTTCGGGAAAAAATATCCCTGACCCCTAGATCGGGTCACTAATATAAGTTTAATGAAATAATATTTTATAGAAGCAAGTAGTTACCTATGTTTGAAAATCCACATCTCACAAAAACCTTGAGAAGCAATATTTTAAAAGTTATTCATCCTTGAAATGTCTCCTTCTCTTCTCCCCCACTTAAAAAATTTTGATGTTAATTATGGTCAATGCCCCCTCCTTCTTCTGTGTTTACGCTTGAATACATATTTCTCAGTATAGTGAAAGGTCAGCCATTTGGACTAAAAAGAAAAGTCTCCCTCTATCTCCCATGCTTCTAAAATCCCAAGATGAGGGAAGTTCCAGCTAAAGTAAAGGCTTTCTACTCATTTTTTAAGGTTAGGAAAAGTCTTTTCACTTGGGTAGGGTCAGTGTGTCCTGAGAAAAAAGAACTGATTATGAACTAAATGTAACATTTCACCTATACTCTGCATTCTAGAAGTTATGTCATATTACATCCTAATACTTATGACATAAGGAAAAGAGGTCACTTTGATTTACCTTGTGTATGATTAGTAATGTCATTGATTCATTCATTCATTCATACATATATTTAGTGGATCCCTGCTATGTTTCATGTAGTGTATTACATAGTGGATATACAAACAGAAAATGGTATCGTTCATTGATTTTCTCAACAAACACAAAGACACAGTGGTAAGACTCTGGCACTGTTCTCATGGAACACAAGGAACCAAGTCTAACAGTGCAACTTAGATATCATTTTAAAGGTAGAAACACAGTGCTGTGGGAACCCAAAGAGGGCTGAGAGCCACTAATTTTAAAAAGGGAGGAGAAATGGAAGCAGTGATGTTTAAGGAAAAACAGAAACTGATCTTTGTGGGTTTGAGAGGCAGAGAGGATGGTGTGGGAGAAAGATACTCTATGCAGAGAAACTGGAAGGAACAAAGCATTAGTGTGATGAAAATATTTCGGGTAAGCTTATGAAGAATCTAGAATTATATGCTGAGGAATCTGGACTTCAGCATATAGGAAAATATTTTAAGGAAAGAAATTACATGATCAAATACAGTTAATTTAACTATAGTTCATGTGTCATGCATTGCCAGGTCACTACATTGAAAGATGGGCATCATCGGCTTAGCTAGCTGACTAAACTAACTCAAAGTTAAAAAAAAAAACTACATATATTTTAAAATAATTCATCTTTATTTTCCCATGTTATTACTACAGGAGCCTATGACCACAGCTAAAACTCCAAAGGGAGGAGAAATATATATATATTTTTCCCTTTTCTCTCCTTGAATCTTTGCTCAACTCAGGTTTATTCTTCAATGAGAGGAAAGAATTGCAGATCAGCATCTTGCAACTGTGGGAGCAGCCAGCACCTGCAACACTTTGGTGTGTGCCCAAGAGCCACACAGAGAGATGACAGACCGGGACTTAGAAGTGATTTCTCTACTCCCTAGAGAAGCCCCTACTCAGCACAGTGACAGGGGGCTCGAAAAGGAGCTAAAGCAAAGTCATTTCTGCACACATGCCTACGCCTGCCCCAAGATTTCCATCCTAAGATTTAGGTGGGCTAGTATCTGATTCCTTGGGTCAAAGTATCTCGTGAATTTTTTTCTCTTCTACAATTAATCTCCCGACCGTAGCATTTCCTACAATGATTTATTCACATCGCTCCCCTTTAGTAAGTCTATGGATTTGTTTACTGATGGTTGTTTAGAAAAGGAAAAACATTCCCTATGCATTCAAGAGTGTGTTTTTGTAAATTCTGCATCAGTGTAATTCGTAGCTCTGGAGTTTCCCTGGTGAGGAAGAAATTTCATTTGGGTGTGATTTTGTCAGAGATCTGGAAGGGCTTACCACTTTTGACATGTGAGACTTCACTGCTCTGGGAATGAGCTGATTACCAAGTCATATTTGTTGTGGTTTTCCAGGTGGCTGGGTATTTCTAAAGTGGCCTGCTTCTCCTACAGCTGTCCTCACACTCTTCCTTTTGAAGACTGGGTCCAGGCTACATGGCAGTGTGCAGAGAAGTGCTGCCGGGTAGCCAGATAGTTTTTGCTTCATAATTAGGAGAATCAGAGAGGCGGTGGAGTGCTGAGCTTCCACTCAGCAGTTTTATCTGATTGTCCTTGAACCAGTCATACCTAAGCAGCGTGACTATGGGCAATTTACTGAACCTTTAAAAATCTCATTTCCCTAATCTGTAAAATGGGGTTAGCAAAACCTCGCTCATAGGCATTATTTTGTAATATTTGATTTTTTTTTTTTTAGTATATATAAAGCATTTATCCCAGTGTCTGGCAGATAATTACCCCCCAATAATTGGTAGCTCTTATACTTTTCAGAAACCCCAGTGGCGTAGTGGTTAACAGCTACGTCTGCTAACCAAAAAGTTGGCAGTTCGAATCCACCAGGTGCTCCTTGGAAACTCTATGGGGCAGTTCTACTCTGTCCTATAGGATCGCTATGAGTTGGAATCAACTCCACGGCAGCAGTTATTGACACCTTCATACATCAAATTAAGTTTCAAAGGAGCCCTGGTGGCTGAACAGGTAAGTGCTCTACTGCTCAACAAAAAGTTGGTAGTTTGAACTCACCCAGCAGCTCCACAGGAGAAAGACTTGATGATCTGCTCCCATAAAGATTACAAACTAGAAAACCCTATGGGGACGGTTCTTCTCTGTCTCATGGGGTCATTATGAGTTAAACCGACTTGATGGCACCTAACAACAACAACAAATAAATTTCAGATCTGATATAAAAACCGGTTATGTATGTTGAAGAAATTGCTAAGGTATTGGAACTCTTACTCACATCCTTCTTCCTCAGTTAGTCCAGCTTCCACTTGTTTGTGCTCTCCGTTTTGGAAAAGAGGCATATCATATGTCCAGGCTGTGTGGAGAATTGATGCATTCAGTGGTCTTTTTCAGACAAGAGGAAAATATTTGTTTACTTCTGTTGCTCAAAAAGTAGTCTGAAATTAGTTTTGAATTACTTCCTTTGATAAATGGGAGAGCACATTAGAAAAATTTTAGCAACGAAATGCAGCAATTCTAATCCATTAAAAGGAGCAGAAACTTTTTTGAACAATCTCTTAAAGACCATTGCAAACCATTCATTAGGCCGCTATCACTGCTATTAATTTTGAGATCATTTTGACATGTGGCATGGACTGTCTGGGGCTTGACTTTATTGATGGGACTAATGGATATTTACTTTTAGCGGTGCCTTACTTGATCGATGAGTTCAGAGCTAGAGTTTACATGCACTATGTAAGCCTGTAAATCTGTGTGGGTGTTTAAGAAGCAGACATTTAAATACAATTAACTGGTTAGTGAGAATCTGGCAGGCTTTGATTCCAACAACCATTTATTTGTTTCCTTCCAGTTGGAGTCATACTGTATCATACTGAATGGTATTGATCAAGTCAGTTGGGTGACTGGCATGAGCCGTCTGGAAATAACTCATCTCATAGCCAGCCTTGCTTAGCACTAGATCATTTGTCACTGTGCATAGTGCATGACTGTCTGGAATTATTTTGGTTCTTTTTTGAGTGATAGCCAGTATTCTACTTAAATGAATAAAACCCATAAAAACCCAGTGCCGAATGAATAGAATAGTTAAAAGAAAATTATCAGAATTTCCTCTCAGACAATCTGGAAATCATTACCAAAATTACTGATCAATCCTAAATAAGGAGTTAGTAAATGTTATGGAAGGAGCCTGGTGGCACAGTGGTTATAGAACTTGGCTGCCAACCAGTATGTCGGCGGCTCAAACCCACCAGCCTCTCCACAAGAGAAAGATGCTGCAGTCTACTTCTGTAAAGATTTACAGCCTTGGAAACCCTATGGGATAGGTCTACTCTGTCCTATAGTTTCACTAGGTGTCCAAATTGACTGGACAGCAATGGGTTGGGTGGGTAAATGTTATGGAGATTATGATTAAGAAGATATAAACAATTACTATTGCAGATTTGAAACCTAATGTAACTATATATAATTTCTATTTGTGGACGTCTACATCTATGTGTATCTTTCTATTCATCTCTGTGATTTTCAGGCTAAATTAAAGACCTGACACCAGTTTGATTAAAGTATATTTAAACTAAAATGCATGGAGTTATCTGAACGACCAGAAGAGAAAATAATTCAGAATTTCAGTTCAAAACGTGGCCAAATATTTGGGTTGTAAAAGTATGCTCTGGAAGGCTGAGTGGCCCTGCCACAACCAAACACATTTGAGAACTCTCAGGGGAAGCTCCCTCCTCCAGAGATTTGCTGTTTGCTTTTTCACTTCAAAGCAGTCGGGCTCAGCCTCCTGGTAATAAGCCAATGTGAACATCCAAACATCTGTAGTTTCTCCTTTCACACACTCAGTCCTTTTGTTGGTATGTCAGAAAGTACAATGTGAATTACAAAGAAAATGTTGCACTTTTACTTAAGTTTTCCATTTCCATACACCCTTCAGTGAGTCGGATAGTCATGCCCGGATTATGTGCACATGGAATCAAACAAATAAGTATTTAAAGCTAGTTGGGATTAACAGGAAATCCTGGTGGCGTAGTGGTTCAGTGCTATGGTTGTTAACCTAAAGGGTCGGCAGTTCGAATCCGCCAGGCGCTGCTTGGAAACTCTAGGGGGCAGTTCTACTCTGTCCTATAGGGTCGCTATGAGTCGGAATCGACTCGACCGGACTGGGTTTGGTTTTTTGTTTTGTTTTGGGATCATAGATTCTAATTTGTTGGTCTACGAAGAATACATTGGTGCTCAGAAATGGTACGTGATTTGCCTAATGGCACACAGCTGGTCAGCAGGAGATCAGTTCCGGGGCTCCTCCCTATGCGTTTCCGCTTCCTTGAACTCTTCATTCAGTTCAAGACATGCCTATTGGCCACCTGGCGTCGGAGCCACACTGCAGCAGACTCTATGGGGATGCTAAACCAGACATGATGTAGCCGTGCTTTGTGCTAGAGCAGCTTATGGGGTGTGTGTGTGTGTGTGTGTGTGTGTGTGTATACACATATATATTTCTTAGGGACATAGTAGGATCTTTTATTTCTAATGATGATTCAGAGGACTTCAGATACATATTTTCTTATGACTGCACACAAATAACACAGAATTAAAATAGTTTCAGTAGTACATAAAGCCTAACAAATAAAAGAACTTAAGAATTATTTTTTAAAATTTATTCTTTATTGGAGTACAATCTACACTGCACAATGTTCAATTGGTAGGTTTATATCTCTATCATCTCTATCTCTACTCCTATCTCTATCTCTTTCTCTATTCTACCTATATCATTAGTTTCTTTCTCTACTGTTTTAAAGCAAACTGTATACATGATGTTTTGTGATCCCTAAATACTCCAGTGTGGATTTCCCCTTTCTTCATTGCCACCATGTTGTTGTTGTTAGCTACAGTTGAGTTGGCGAATGAAAAAAAAAAGTATCAGGCCTTTGTAATCCATAGGGTTTTGATTGGCTGGTTTTCAGAAGTAGATTGCTAGGCCTTTCTTCCTTGTCTTTCTTCCTGAATGGCATGTTTACTATTACAGCAACACGAAAGCCTCTATTGACCACTACCTCCATGTTATTGTTGGGTGAGAAACTTACTGTCATGGATTGAATTATGTCCCCCCCCCCAAAATGTGTGTATCAAGTTGGTTAGGCCATGATTCCCAGTATTCTGTGGTTGTCCTCCATTTTGTGATTGTAATTTTATGTTAAAGAGGATTAGGGTGGGATTGTAACACTCTTGCTAAGGTCACATCCCTGATCCAATGTAAAGGGAGTTTCCCTGGGCTGTGGCCCATACCATCTTTTATCTTACAAGAGATAAAAGGAAAGGGAAGCAAGCAGAGAATTGAGGGACCTCATACCACTAAGAAAGCAGTGCCTGGAGCAGACAGCATCCTTTGGACCTGGGGTCCCTGCATGGAGAAGCTCCTAGTCTGGGGGAAGATTGATGAGAAGAAGGCCGACAGAGAAAGTCTTCTCCTGGAGCTGACACCCTGAATTTGGACTTTTAGCCTACTTTACTGTGAAGAAATAAATTTCTCTTGGTTAAAGCCATCCACTTGTGGTATTTCTGTTATAGCAGTACTAGATAGCCAAGACACTTGCCTGTTATATTATTATTCTTGTCTGCCATAGAGTTGATTCTGACTCATGCTGACCCTATATGACAGAGTAGAACTGTCCCATAGGGCTTTCTAAGCTATAATTTTTACAGGAGCAGACTGCCAGATCTTTTTTCCCATGGAGCTGCTTGTAGGTTCAAACTGCAAACCTTTAGGTTAACAGCAAACAATTAACCATGGCAGCACCAGATTATTTATAAGACCCCAAATATGGTAAATAACCTTTCAGAGAGCCAACTCAGAATATAGCCAAGCCAGACCAAAAAGTATATATAGTATAGAATCAATAAGTATGCACAATATTGTTGTTATTATTAGTTGCCATCGAATTGATTCAGACTCATGGTGACTTCATGTGTGCTGAGTAGAATTGCTTCACAGTTTTCAAGACCTTTAAGACATCCTTGTTTTCCTTTATGTAGTGGTAAAACTGAGTAATATCAAACATAACATTGACTTTGACTGGCAGTTCTCCTTTGTCCAGGTCACAGTACATCAGGACTGATTCCTGGTGTCAGTCCAATGTGATGACATCAAGCTAAATATCCTGTAGTGTGATCGATTACTTCTATGAGGCCTTTCTAGCCATTGTCTTGTAACTCTCACCCAGGTGACTGGGTGATAGGGTAATTGTGGTCTACCAAGGGGATTGGTCAATTTTGCCTTAAAAGAGAGCCAATTCCAGAGCAGAGAGGAGGATCCTACCACCACCAAGGAAGAAGAGCCAGGAGCAGCGAGTGCATCCTTTGGACCCGCGGTCTCTGTGCTGAGAAGCTCCTGGAAGCAGGAGTGCAAGCAATCGAGAGAGAGACAGAGAGAGTGAGAGAGAGAGCACAAGCTGTAACCCTGAAGATGGTAAGAAGTTGTAGCAGGACAGACTCAGCAGCAGAGGGAGACCTGGCAGCAGGAGAAGGTTCTGTGGGCTTCCCTGCCCATGGAGAGAGAAAACTGAGTGCCTTGGAGGAGAGGCCTGGGGCTAGGGAGAGTCGTGCTTGCAAGCACAGCTGGAAAGATGCTGTCCTGATGGAAGAACTGTATCTTAAGTATTCCGGAGCCTGAATTCTAACTGTTACTTCCCTAATATACCCCATAATCATGAGTATGATCTATGAATTCTGTGTGGTCATTGTAATGACTTTTCGAACCCAGCGGAGAAGTAGAGAGTGCTGTGTGAGGCACGGTTGGTATCAGGATAAGTAAAGATGGCAGAGAGAGAAGGTTTGTCTGGCCTCCACTTCATGGGGTCAGCCTTGCATTATTGATCTTGTTCTCCTTCCCCCTTATGGGGTTGAAGGAGGTCAGACACTATCCCCAGGCCATTTTTACATACCCTCTTAACAAAAACATTTGAACATGGAATACTTAGGATGCCCCCCTCCATGGATGTTAATTTTATAAAATAAAAAAAATAATAATTAAAAAAATGTTTTTATTGAGGTAAGATTCACATAGTGTAAAATTAACTGTTTGAAAGTACACAGTTCAGTAGCATTTCATAAGTTCACAACGTTGTGCAATCATTGCATCTAGTTCCAAAACATTTCCATCACCCTAAAAGAAAACCCCACATCAATTAAGCAGTCACTTCCCTACCCACATCCCCTGGCAACCACTAATCTAGTTTCTGTCTCTATGGATTTACCTGCTTTGAACATGTCGTATCAATGTAATTATGCAATATGTGACCTTTTGTGTCTGGTTTCCTTCACTTAGCACAATGTTTTCAAGGTTCATCCACATAGTAGCACGTACTTTTGTTGTTATTAGGTGCCATTGAGTCAGTTCCGACACTCAGTGACCCTATGTACAAAAGACCTAAACACTGCTGGTCCTGCGCCATCCTCACAATTGTTGTTAAGCTTAAGTCCATTGTTGCAGCCACTATGTCAAGCCATCTCGTTGAGAGTCTTCCTCATTTTTGCTGACCCTCTATTTACCAAGCATGATGTCCTTCTCCAGGAACTGATTCCTCCCGATAATATGTGGGACACAGTCTCACATTTCTTGCTTCTCAGGAGCATTCTGGTTGTGCTTCTTCCCAGATTTATTCATCCTTTTGGCAGTCCATAGTATACTCAATATTCTTCGCCAACACCACAGTTCAAAGGTGTCAATTCCTCAGCCTTCCATATTCATTGTCCAGCTTTCACATGCGTATGAGGCAATTGAAAACACCATGGCTTGGGTGAGGCACACCTTGGTCTTCAAGGCGACATCTTGTTTTTCAACACTTCAAAGAGGTCTTTTGCAGCAGATTTGCCCAATGCAATACATTGTTTGATTTCTTGACTGCTGCTCCCATGGGTGTTGATTGTGGATCCAAGTAAAAAGAAATCCATGACACCTTCGATCTTTTCTCAGTTTATCATGATGTTGCTTATTGGTCCAGTTGCGAGGAGTTTTGTTTTCTTCCTGTTGAGGTGCAATCCATACTGAAGGGTGTGGTCTTGGATCTTCATCAGTACATTCTTCAAGTTCTCTTCACTTTCAGCAAGTAAGGTTGTGTCATCTGCATAACGCAGGTTGTTATAAGTCTTCCTCCAATCCTGACACCCCATTCTTCTTCATACAGTCCAGACATGCTAGCATCCCCCACATGTCTGTAGCATGTATTAAAGCCTCATTTTACAGCTAAATAATATTTCATTTTATGGATATACTACATTTTGTTTACAGATTCATCAGTTGATGGCCATTTGGGTGTTTTCCACCTTTTGGCTATTGTGAATAGTGCTGCCATGAAATTTGTGTACAAGTTTTTGTTTGACTAGCTGTTTTCAAACTTTTGGGTCTGTAACTAAGAGTGGAATTTTTGAGCAATATGGTAATTCTATGTTTAACTTAAGGTGTCCTGGTGACTCAATAGCTCAGCAATCAGCTGCTAACCCAAGGGTTGACAGCTGGAGCCCACCCACAGAGTAAGGCCTAGAGATCTGCTTCTGTAAGATAACAGTTAAGAAAACCTTATGGTGAAGTTCTACTGTGTCACATGGGGTTGCCATGAGTCAGAATCTACCTAAGAGCAACTAACAATATGCTTATAATTTTTACTAGCAACCAAACTGTTTTCCACAGTGGTTTGAATTATTTTACATTTCCACCAGCAATGTATAAGGGTTCCAATTTCTCCACATCTTCACCAACATTTGTTATTTTCTATGTTATTGATTATAGGCATTCTAGTGTGCGTGATCTATGCATTTGAACTGTATGTTGGCAAAGAATACTGAATATACCACAGACTGCCAAAAGAACAAAAAAATCAGTCTTTGAAGAAATGCAACCAGAATGAAGTTAGGATGGTGAAACTTTGACTAACTTACTTTGGTCATGTCATCAGGAGGGAGAAATCACCACTGAATAGCACCTTCATCATCACCCTTTCCTAGGCCCTAAAAGGCTATTATCTCGTAACTGTCTCCCCCTCACCTCCTAATCCTTGGCAGTTGGGCCTGACCTTTCCTTAGCTTGCTATCCTCCTAACTGTCTCCATTTTCTCAGCTTTTTGGTAGGCTGCCACCTCTGCAAACCCACCCCATACCCCCAGGGAGATAGTTTTAAAAATCACATTTCATTACTTGTATATCACCATTTATTCAGATTAATTAAAACTTTGTTGCTTTTGGGATTGGGATAATGCCCTGTAAACAATTAAGTAGCATTTATTTGGAATTACTCAAATGAGGGCTGAATTTTAGGGAATAGTCAAAGAGGACTTTTAGGTAGTAGACATTTTTAAAAAGGATCCCTGGTGGCACACTAGTTAAAGCACTCAGCTGCTAACCAAAAAGTCAGCAGTTCAAACCCACCAGCAGCTCTGTAGGAGAAAGATGCTGCAGTGTGCTTCCATAAAGATTTACAGCCTTAGAAACCCTATGGGATAGTTCTGCGATGTCCTATAGGATCACTGTGAGTTGGAACCAACTCAAGGGCACTGAAAACATTTTTATTACCTATTATGTAGAAATTAATTAATTAATTGGTTAATTGATTGATTTTCTCATATGGAGATATTTTTTTCTTTCTAATTTGAGACTGACAGGGAAATTAGAGTATGGATCTTTTAAAGAGTTTCATTTTATAGTTTTCTCTGAGCTTTTCATCAAAAGAAAATTATTTTTGTGCTAGACTTGGACCATATACACTCAAAACTAATTACACTATTTTCTTAACTTTTTTCTAACCTTCTCTGCACTTGACACAAAGATAAGTAACAACAAAACCAGATTTTTAAAGAATATTCAATGATCAGATTCAGGGAACTAAAAAAAAGTTTATTTTATATGTTTAAAGGTGTAAAAGAGAAAACTAAAAGTTTGACAATGTAGTATTCATATTTCTTTGTGAGATAGTTGAAGTAAGTTATTTTTGCTAGGGATTTTTGAAAGTTATTGTCTTAAAGTTATTCATACCATTCACTTACTTTAGTTTATGGAAGAGACTTGTTTTTGATCAGGCTTGCAGAGTGCTTACCGATTTTATTAGTTTTGACGAAAATTGCTTTTGTGGAGGCGGAGCCAAGATGGTGGAATAGGCAGATGCTTCCGGCGAGCCCTCTTTACAACAAAGACCAGAAAAAACAAATGAAAACGAGCATATTTGTGACAAGATGGGAGCCCTGAGGCACAAAGGAAAACTTAGAAAACTAACTGAGGAGCAGGGAGAGGAAGAGACCATTCAGAAATAGAGAGGAGTTACCAGACCTGAATCACAGGAAGCCCTCAGGCACCATTCCTGGAGAGGTGGCGGCAGCATCAGTGGGCTGATACTAGCATTTGGCCGCAGTTTCCTCAGGGAGAAGCAGCCAGCCACACAACCTACTCACACCCCCAGAACCTGAGAAGAACGGCGCTCTCGGCAAAAGCTAAGTACTTGCATATATTTTAACGCTCTCGTCCACCTGCAAACTGGCTTCAGTGGCTGAATTCCCTGGGCCTGAGATAGGCCCTGTTGAGCACCTAGAGCCTTCCTCCCAGCCTTGGGGAAGGAAAAAAATTGCATTTGGGGAAAAGATAAGTTTCTAGCTCCACTAACTGGGGGAGCTCAGGACAGAAGCAGCTCCTGTCCAGGCATAAACCATCCATGGACTTTGAGCACCTTTCCCTTCTGCATGGACCTGCGTGGGCCTATTTCAGGAGAATAGGCCCTTGTTGGCAGACTCCAACCATTTCAGCTGTATGGTAGAGAGGTAGGTGTTTGATGTTTGACATTGCTTTGCCTATTAAACAAGGTCCTCACCTACCCACGACAGAGACCTAAGGACTGGTAGCTCCGCTCAGGTCACCCAGCCACCCACAACAGGGGTCCAAAGATAACTGATACCCCCCAGTCCTTAAAACCAAAAGCTTTAGGTGCCCATGGTCCATCTGCAGAACCCACCCACCTGCACACTCTAGGGAACAGGGATGCACTTTCCTCAGAGACACTCGGGGGTCGGTTCTCAGCCCCCTGCCTTGTTCAGAGAGTGACCCCCTGCTGCGATCAGGTACTGGTATATATGCCAATCACCTCTGCCCCTCTAAGACTGTAGGACAGAGCCTGTACCACACACTTGATGATTAGCTACCTAGAAAACTGAGCTGAATTCATACAAGAAAACTCAATGGACTCCGAGACTGAGATATCTGATAACAGCTCTAGCCAGCTGGGGACAGGACATCAGATATCCAAAGGTGAAAATAATCAAGCTAGCTCACTCGAGCAACCCATAGGGGTATACCAAAACAAAACAAAGCAAACAGCTACGACACAGTAAGCAAGCATAAACTAATACAATAACTTATTGATGGCTCGGAGACAACAGTCAATATCAAGTCACATAAAGAAACAGACCATGATCACCTCAAAAGGCTCTGAAAACAAAGAATCCAGGGATCTTCTAGATGAAAGTGCACTCCTGGAATTACCAGATGCAGAATACAAAAGTTTAATATACAGAACCCTTCAAGACATCAGGAAGGAAATGAGACAATATGCAGAACAAGCCAAGGAATGCACAGATAAAGCAATTGAAGAAATTAGATTATTCAGGAACATAATGAAAAGTTTAATAAGCTGGAAAAATCTGTAGACAGGCAGCAATCAGAAATTCAGAAGACTAGCAATAAAATTACAGAATTAGAAAACTCAGTAGAAAGTCAGAGGAGCAGAACTGAGCAAGCAGAACCTAGAATTCGGAACTTGAAGATAAATCACTTGGCACTAATATATTTGAAAAAAAATCAGATAAAAGAATTTAAAAAAATGAAGAAAACTTAAGAATCACGTGGGATTCTATCAAGAGAAATAACCTACGAGTGATTGGAGAACCAGAACAGGGAAGGATAACAGAAAATACAGAGAAAATTATTGAAGATTTGTTGGCAGAAAACTTCCCTGATATCGTGAAAGATGAAAAGATATCTATCCAAGATGCTCATCGAACTCCACATAAGGTAGCTCTTAAAAGAAAATCAGCAAGACATATTATAATCAAACTTGCCAAAACCAAATATAAAGAGAGATTTAAAAGAGCAGCGAGGGATAAACGAAAAGTCACCTACGAAGGAGAGCCAATAAGAGTAAGCTCAGACTACTCAGCAGAAACCATGCAGGCAAGAAGGCAATGGGATCACATATTTTAAAAAATTAAAGGAAAAAATTACCTGCCAAGAATCATATATCCATCAAAACTGTCTCTTAAATATGAAGGTGAAATTAGGACATTTCCAGATAAACACAAATTTAAGGAATTAATAAGAACCAAACCGAAACTACAAGAAATACTAAAGGGAGTTCTTTGGTTAGAAAATCAATAATATCAGGTATTGACCCAAGACTAGAACACTGGGCAGAGCAAACAGAAGTCAACCCAGATAGGGAAATCCAAAAAAAAAAGCAAGATTATAAAAAAAAAAAGCTCAAAACAGGGTAACAGTGATGTTATTACATAAAAGAAGACAGCATTACAATAATAAAGGGGGACTAAGAAATGTAATCATACATCTTCCACATGGAGAGGAACATACGGCGATACAAAGAAATAAGTTAGGTTTAAATTTAGAAAAATAAGGGTAAATTATAAAGTAACCACAAAGGAGACAAACTGTCCCACTCATCAAAGTAAAATACAAGAAAAAAATAGAGACTTAGCAGAAACAAAATCAACAACAACGAATATGAGGAAAGGAAAATATATAAAGGAAATCTACTCAGGACATAAAATCAAGTGAGAAAAAGAAACTGTCAACAACACACAAAAAAAGACATCAAGATGATAGCACTAAATGCATAAAAAAAACCTATCCATAATTACCCTGAATGTAAATGGACTAAATGCACCAATAAAGGGACAGAGAGTGGCAGAATGGATTAAAAAAACAAGATCCATCTATATGCTGCTTATAAGAGACACACCTTAGACTTAGAGACACAAACAAACTAAAACTCAAAGGATGGAAAAAATATATCAAACAACAATCAAAAAAGAGCAGGAGTGGCAATATTAATTTCTGACAAAATAGACTTTAAAATTAAACCCATCAGAAAGGATAAGGAAGGACACTATATAATGATTAAAGGGACAACACACCAAGAAGATATAAACATATCAAATATTTTTATGCACCCAATGACAGGGCTGCAAGATACATAAAAGAAACTCTCTGAGCATTGAAAATGAGATTGGCAGCTCCACAATAATAGTAGGAGACTTCAACACACTACTTTCGGTGAAGGACAGGACATCCAGAAAGAAGCTCAATAAAGACACGGAAGAGCTAAGTGCCACAGTCAACCAACTTGACCTCATAGACATAAACAGAACACTCCACCCAGCAGCAACCAACTGTACTTTCTTTTCTAGTGCACATGGAACATTCTCTAGAATAGACTACATATTAGGTCATAAAGCAAGTCTTAGCAGAATCCAAAACATTGAAATATTACAAGGAATCTTCCCTGACCATAAGGCCACAAAAGTGGAAATCATTAACAGGAAAAGCAGGGAAAAGAAGTCAAACACTTGGAAACTGAACAATACCCTGCTCAAAAAAGACTGGATTATAGAAGACATTAAGGATGAAATAAAGAAAATCAGAGAATCCAATGAGAATGAAAAGACTTCCTATCAGAACCTTTGGGACACAGCAAAAGCGGTGCTCAGAGGCCAATTTATATCAATAAATGCACACATCCAAAAAGAACAAAGGGCCAAAGTCAAAGAATTATCCCTACAACTTGAACAAATAGAGAGCAACAAAAGAAGCTCACAGGCACCAGAAGAAAACAAATAATAAAAATTAGAGCTGAACTAAATGAAATAGAAAACAGAAAAATAATTGAAAGAATTAACAAGACGAAAAGCTCTTTCTTTCACAAAATCAACAAAATTGATAAACCACTGGTCAAACTGACAAAAGAAAAACAGGAGAGGAAGCAAATAACCCAAATAAGAAATGAGATGGGTGATGTAAATTACAACAGACCCAAGTGAAATGAAAAGAATCATATCAGATTACTATGAAAAATTGTACTTTAACAAATTTGAAAACCTAGAAGAAATGGATGAGTTCCTAGAAACACACTACCTACCTAAACTAACACAAACAAAGGTAAAACAATTAAATAGACCCATAACAAAAGAAGAGATTGAAAACGTAATCAAAAAACTCCCAACAAAGAAAAGCCCTGGTCCAGATGGCTTCACTGCAGAGTTCTACCAAAGTTCAGAGAAGAGTTAACACCACTACCACTAAAGGTATTTCAGAGCATAGAAAAGGATGGAATACTACCAAATTCATTCTATGAAGCCACCGTATCCCTGATACCAAAACCAGTTAAAGATACCACAAGAAAATTATACACCTATATCCCTCATGAATGTAGACGCAAAAATCCTCAACAAAATTCTAGCCAATAGAATTCAACAACATATCAGAGAAATAATTCACCACAACCAAGTGGATTCATACCAGGTATGCAGGGATGGTTCAATATTAGAAAAACAATTAATGTAATCCATCACATAAATAAAACAAAAGGCAAGAATTACATGATTTTATCAATGGATGCAGAAAAGGCATTTGACAAAGTTCAACACCATTCATGATAAAAACTCTCAGCAAAATAGGAATAGAAGGAAAATTCCTCAACATAATAAAGGGCATTTATACAAAGCCAACAGCCAACATCATCCTAAATGGCGAGAGCCTGAAAACATTCCGGTTGAGATCGGGAACTAGACAAGGATACCCTTTATCATTGTTCTTATTCAACATTGTTTTGGAGGTCCTAGCCAAAGCAATTAGGCTAGATAAAGAAATGCAGGGCATCCAGATTGGCAAGGAAGAAGTAAAAGTATCTCTATTTGCAGATGACATGATCTTATACACAGGAAACCCTAAGGAATCCTCCAGAAAACTACTGACACTAATAGTAGAGTTCAGCAGAGTATCGGGATACATGATAAACGTACAAAAATCAGTAGGACTCCTCTACACCAACAAAAAGAACACTGAAGAGGAAATCACCAAATCAATGCCATTTACAGTAGCCCCCAAGAAGGTAAAATACTTAAAAATAAATCTTGCCAAAGATGTAAAAGATTTATACAAAGAC
Organism: Elephas maximus indicus; assembly: GCF_024166365.1. Taxonomy (NCBI): domain Eukaryota; kingdom Metazoa; phylum Chordata; class Mammalia; order Proboscidea; family Elephantidae; genus Elephas; species Elephas maximus. The sequence goes on along the minus strand of NC_064820.1, from coordinate 35,461,279 downwards.
AACCACAGTACACTTCTGCAAGAAACCAAAAGAGACTTACATAAGTGGAAGAACATACCTTGCTCTCGTGGATAGGAAGGCTTAACATTATAAAAATGTCTATTCTACCAAAAATGATCTATACATGTAATCCAATTCCAATCCAAATCCCAATGACAGTCTTTAATGAGATGGAGAAACAAATCACCAATATCATGTGGAATGGAAAGAAGCCCCGGATAAATAAGGCATTACTGAAAAAGAAGAACAAAGTGGGAGGCCTTACTTCACCTGATTTTAGAACCTATTATACCGCCACAGTGGTCAAAATAGCCTGGTACTGGTACAACAACAGATACAAGGACCAATGGAACAGAACTGAGAATCCAGACATAAATCCATCCACATATGAGCAGTTGATATTTGACAAAGGCCCCAAAACAGTTAAAAGGGGAAAAACAGTCTTTTTTAACAAATGGTACTGGCATAACTGGATATTCATCTGCAAAAAAATGAAACAAGACCCATACCTCACACCATGCACAAAAACCAACTCAAAATGGATCAAAGACCTAAATGTAAAACCTAAAACAATAAAGATCATGGAAAAAAAAATTGGGAAAAACAGTATACAAAACGTTATTAAGAATGCAGAAGAGAAACTAGATAACTGGGAGCTCCTAAAAATCAAACACCTATGCTCATTAAAAGACTTCACCAAAAGAGTAAAAAGACTACCTACAGGTTGGGAGTTTTTAGCTATGACATTTCTGATCAGTGCCTGATCTCTAAAATCTACGTGATACTGCAAAAACTCAACTACAAAGAGACAAATAACCCTATTAAAAAATGGGCAAAGGATGTGAATAGACACTTCACTAAAGAAGACATTCAGGTAGCTAACAGATATATGAGGAAATGTTCACAATCATTAGCCATTAGAGAAGCGCAGATCAAATCTACAATGAGATTTCATCTTACTCCAACAAGGCTGGCATTAATCCAAAAAACACACAATAATAAATGTTGGAGAGGCTGTAGAGAGATTGGAACACTTATACACTGCAGGTGGGAATGTAAAATGGTACAACCACTTTGGAAATCGATTTGGCGTTTCCTTAAAAAGCTAGAAATAGAACTACCATACAATCCAGCAATCCCACACCTTGGAATATATCCTAGAGAAATAAGAGCCTTTACAAGAACAGATATATGCACACCCATGTTTATTGCAGCACTGTTTACAATAGCAAAAAATGGAAGCAATCAAGGTGCCCATCCACGGATGAATGGATAAATAAATTATGGTATATTCACACAATGGAATACTACACATCGATAAAGAACAGTGAGGAATATGTGAAACATTTCATAACATGGAGGAACCTGGAAGGCATTATGCTGAGTGAAATTAGTCAGTTGTAAAAGGACAAATATTGTATAAGACCACTATTATAAGAACTTGAGAAATAGTTTAAACTGAGAAGAAAACATTCTTTTGTGGTTACAAGAGGAGGGAGGGAGGGAGGATGGAAGAGGGGCATTCACTAATTAGATGTTAGATAAGAACTACTTTAGGTGAAGGGAAAGGCAGCACACAATAGAGGGGAGGTCAGCACAACTGGACTAAACCAAAAATAAAGAAGTTTCCTGAATAAACTGAATGCATCGAAGGCCAGTGCAGCAGAGGCAGGGGTTTGAGGACCATGATTTCAGGGGACATCTAAGTCAACTGGCAAAATAAAATCTATTAAGAAAACATTCCGCATCCCACTTTGAAGAGTGGTGTCTGAGGTCTTAAACGCTAGCAAGCAGCCATCTAAGATGTATCAATTGCTCTCAGCCCACCTGGATCAAAGGAGAATGAAGAACGCCTAGGACACAAGGTAATTACGAGGCCAAGAGACAGAACGGGCCACATGAACCAGAGACTACATCATCCTGAGGTGAGAAGAACTAGGTGGCGCCCAGCTACAACCGATGACTCTCCTGACAGGAAACACAACAGAGAACCCCTGAGGGAGCAGGAGAGCAGTGGGATGCAGACCCCAAATTCTCATAAAGAGACCAGACTTAATGGTCTGACTGAGACTGGAAGGGCCCCGGTGATCATGGCCCCCAGACCTTCTGTTGGCCCAGGACAGGAACCATTCCTGAAGCCAGCTCTTCAGACATGGATTGGACTGGACAATGGGTTGGAGAGGGATGCTGGTGAGGAGTGAGCTTCTTGGATCAGATGGACACTTGAGACTATGTTGGCATCTCCTGCCTGGAGGGTAAATGAGATGGTAGAGGGGGTTAGAAGCTGGTGAAATGGACACAAAAAGAGAGAGTGGAGGGAGAGAGCGGGCTGTCTCGTTAGGGGGAGGGTAATTGAGATTATGTAGCAAGGTGTATATAAGTTTTTATTGAGAGACTAACTTGATTTGTAAACTTTCACTTAAAGCACTATAAAAATTATTAAAAAATTGCTTTTGTTTTTCGTGATTTTTTCCATGTACTTTGTTTATAACATCTCTGAATCACTGTAACTTGAACTATTTATGAGGTATGCTGTTGTTAGGTGTCATCCAGTTGGTTCTGACTCAGAGCGACTCCATATACTACAGAATGAAACATTGCCTGGTCCTGCACCATCCTCACAATCATTGTTATGCTTGAGTCCATTGCCGCCACCACTGTGTTGATGGACTTCCTCTCTTTCACTGACCCTCTACTTTACCAATTTATGAGCTATACCAAAACAAAAACCAAACCCCGTGCCGTCGAGTCAATTCCGACTCATAGCGAGCGACCCTAAGTGTATATAATTATTATTCTATATTATCTGTAATGTGTTTAGAATCAATCTAAATTAATCTCCATGCTATGCATTCTAAAATTAATTATGAATGTATAATATGATGTATAACATGAATTATTATTATGTATGTACAAATGGGCCTATCATGATAATGATGAAAATGCTTTCTCCAGATTAAAAAAAAAATGAGGATTATGCAGCCTCCAGAAAAATTATAATACTTAATTTTTAAAGTACTAAAGACCGTTTGTTGTTGTTAGGTGCTGTGGAATCAGTTCCCACTCATAGCAACCCTATGCACAACAGAACGAAGCTTTGCCAAGTCCAGCACCATCCTCACAATCATTGTTATTTTTGAGCCCATTACTTCAGCCACCATGTAAATTCACCTCGTTGAGAGTCTTCTTTCTGCCTGACCCTCTGCCTTAGAAAGCATGGTGTTGTTCTCCAGGGATTTGTACCACCTGATAACATGTCCAAGGTATGTGAGATGAAATCTCGTCATTCTCAATTCTAAGGAGCATTCTGGCTTACTGCTTTCAAGATAGATTTGTTCATTCTTCTGGCAGTCTGTGGTATATTTAGTATTCTTTGCCAACACTGCAATCCAAATGAATCAATTCTTCTTCAGTCTTCCTTATTCATTACCTAGCTTTCACATGCATTTGAGGTGACTTAAAATGATACGCCTTAAATCAGGCACACCTTAGTCCTCAAGGTGCTTTTTAACACCTTAAAGAAGTCTTTTGCAGGAGATTTGCCTAATTCAATAAATCATTTGATTTCTTGATTGCTATTTCCATGGGCATTGATTGAGAATCCAAGTAAAATGAAATCATTGACAACTTCAATATTTTCTTTATTTATCCTGTTACTTATTGGTCCAGTCAAGAAGATTTTTGTTTCCTTTATGTTAAGGTGTAATCCATACTGACAGCTGTAGTCTTGATCTTCATTAGTAAGTGCTTCAAGTCCTCTTCACTTTCAGCAAGCAAAGTTATTACATCTATATACAGCAGGTTGTTGATGAGTCTTCCTCCAATCCTGATGCCCCATTGTTCTTCTTATATATAGTTCAGCTTTTCGGATTATTTGCTTAGCATACAGATTGAATAAGTATGATGAAAGGATACAACTCTCATGCATACCTTTCTTGATTTGAAACCATATCGTATCCCTTTATTCTGTTTGAACAACTGCCTCTTTGTCTATGTACTGGTTTTGCATGAACACAATTGTCTGAAATTATAATTCTTCACAATGTTATCTATAATTTATTGTGATATTCAATGCCAAATGCCTTTGCATAGTCAATAAAAAAAAATAAATAAAACATAGGTAAAAATCTTTCTGGTATTCTCTGATTTCAGCCATGATCCATCTAACATCATCAATGATATTCCTAGTTCCATGTCCTTTTCTGAAACTGCCTTGATTATTCTGTCAGTTCTCCATCGATGTACTGTTGCAACCATTTTTGGGTTATCTTCAGCATAATTTTACTTGCCTGTGATATCAATGATATTGTTTGATATTTTCGGCATTCTGTTGGATCACTTTTCTTTGGAATAGGCACTTACATGGATGTCTTCCAGTTGGTTGGCCAGGTAGCTGTCTTCCAAATTTCTTGTCATAGACAAGCAAGGCCTTCCAGTTTTGCATCTGTTTGTTGAAACATCTCAGTGGGTAGTCCATCAATTCCTAGGGCCTTTTTTTTTTTTCAATGCTTTCAGTGCAGTGTGGACTTCTTTCTTCAGTACCAGTGATTCTTCATAATATGCTGTCTCCTGAAATGGTTGAATGTCGACAGATCTTTTTGGTACAGTGACTCTGTATTCCTTCCATATTTTGATGCTTCCTGCTTCATTTTTTGCCCATAAAACAAAACCAAACCTGTTGCCATCGGGTCAATTCTGACTCATAGTGACCCTATAGGTTAGAGTAGAACTGCTCCCTTGAGTTTCCGAGAAGCACCTGGTGAATTTGAACTACCAACCTTTCTGTTAGCAGCTATAGCACTTAACCACTACACCACCAAATCCTTCAATACTGCAACTTTGTGCTTAAATATTTTCCTCAGTTGTTTCAACTTGAGAAATGCTGAGCATGTTCTTCCCTTCTGGTTTTCTAACTCCAGGTCTTTGCACTTTTCATATAATACTTTACTTTGCCTTCAAGAGCCACTCTTTGATACCTTTTGTTCAGCAATTTTACTTCATTCTTTCTTTCTTTTGCTTACTCTACGTTCAAGAGCAAGTTTCAGAGTGTCTTCTGACATCAATTTTTGTCCTTTTTTTTTATTTCTGACTGTTTAATGACCTTCTCTTTCTTTAAGTATGATGTCCTCCCACAACTTGTCTAGTGTTTGGTCATTAGTTTTCAGTGCACAAATCTATTTTGGGGATGGTCTCAAAATTCACCACTCGTCTGTCAGGTTGTTGTGCTATGGTAGCTTGTGTGTTGCTGTAATGTTGGAAGCTATCTCATAGGTATTTCAAATACCAGCAGTTTCATCCATAGTGAAGAGATTTCAGTGGAAATTTCAGGCTAAGACACATGGGGAAGAAGGGCATGGCAATCTATTTCCAGAAAAACTAGTCATGGAAAACCTTATGGATAGCAGCAGAATATTATCTGATATAGTCCTGAAGGTAAGCCCTCAGGATGGGAGTCACTCAAAATTTGACTGGGGAAGAGCTGGCTCCTCAAAGTAAAGTTGACCTTAATGACCTCGGCACAATAAAGCTTTGGGACCTTCATTTGCTGATGTTCCACAACTCAAAATGAGAAGAAACAGCCACAAACATCCATTAATAATCAGAATGTGGAATGTACAGAGTATGAATTGAGGAAAATTGGAAGTTGTCAAAAATGAAATGAAACTCTTGGAGATCGATGTCCTAGGTATTAGTGTGCTGAAATGGACTGGTGTAGTCCTTTTTGAATAAGAGAGCCATATGGCCTACCGTGCCCGGAATGATAAATTGAAGAGAAACAGCGTCACATTGATTGTCAAAAAGTACATTTCAAGATGAAGTGTGTTGAAGATTTTTACCAAATTCTGCAGTCTGAAATTGATCAAATATACAATCAAGATGGATTGATAATTATTAATGATTGGAATAGGAAGTTGGAAACAAAGAGGGAGGATCTATAGTTGGAAAATTTGGCCTTGATGATACAAATGATGCAGCGGATTGCATGACAGAATTCATTGGAAATACTTTTTTCCAGCAACATAAACAGTGACTAAACATGTGGAGTTCTCTGCATGGAATACACAATAATCAAATTGACTACATCTGTATAAAGAGATGGAGAAGCTCAATAACGTAAGTCAGAACAAGACCAGGGGATGACTAGGGAACAGACCATCAGTTACCCCTATACAAATTCAAGTTGAAGCTGCAGAAAATTAAAACAAATCAGTGAGAGCCAAAGTACGACCTTGTATATTAAAGGCCCTAATGTGTATCTTGTCATATTTTTTATGTAAGTAACAAAGAATGTGAATTGATCTATATACCCTAACACCTATATGAAAAAAGATCAGTGTGAACACATTGTTTTTAAATTGTGCACGTCAGTATATTCAATTCATTTGTAAATTTGTCATTTATTATAAATCTAATGTCTAAATTGTCCTATAGGGTCTCTAAGGGTTGTTTGGGTTTTTAATGTCTAAATTATGAATATTTTTGAAAGAAACCCAGTCTAATAAAATTAGGTATTCGCAGTGGCCCAAGAAAATTGTTTTTCTGGATTTTTGTTGCTATAGCAACACAAACACATAAGGTTATGTTATTACATTATATGTTGGAAAGAAAATTTAAGCAGTTTTTACAGTGACTAAATTAAATGTAAAAAGCATTAATTCGTTGGCTTTGCAGTAAATTCTTTCAAACTGCTTGAAAATAATTTATTCCCCAAATTCAGTAATTATTTTCATTTAATATTAGTGTAATCAACATATATTTAAAAATAATTAAGGGTCAATTAATTCTTTGTCCAAATTACAATTTAATGAGTTTAATAAAAAATATATTTAAAAATAGTTAAGGGTTGATGTCAACTAATTCCTTGTTGAAATTGTGATGAATTAGGAATTAGAGAATATTTAAATATTGTGAATTTATTGTATTGAGTCTAATCATATTTTTTTCTCAATAAAAGCAAACATTAATTAAATACCATTGCACGTCATTGTGTGTTCAGTTATATTAGGAAGTTTAGAGTTCTTTTTTTTCTTGTCTTCATTATAGCAATTACCTGTTTTGCTTCATTGACTTCTTCCCATACTTTCTTTGGAAATTGTCTCTTTGGCCTGGAGCTTTTAAGCCAGCTCATAAAGTGAGAACTCATTAAATCATCTGGCCTAAACTTTACCCTTTTTGGAAGCACTTCCATAGCCCAGGTTTCTTCACTATCGCTGGGGTCAACTGAGTAAGCATTCTAATCGACATAAGGTAAATATTTTTGTGTTATTAAAACCAAATATAAGATGGGGCAAAGCTGACAATTAGTAGAAAATTCATTAAAGCAGAAATAGAGATTTACAGAAAATCCGAGTTCTTTGTTATCTTATTTTTCAGCTCTGATCTGCCTCATTTTTTACATAATTAGATGGCAAGCTCTGTGATATACTCTCTCCCTATCACTCTGTCTATCTAGCCTGTATATTGTATACTATATCTTGTTGTTATATTGTTGGGTGCCATTGGGTCAGCTCTGACTCATAGCAACCCTATGTACATCAGACCAAAGTACTGCCAGGTCCTGTGCCATCCTCACAATCATTGTGGGGCTTGAGCCCATTGTTGTAGCCACTATGTCAATCCATCTTGTCGATAGTATAAAGTAAACAAACAAACAAAAAAATTCACTGATGTAGTAGAGAAAAGATATGTGAAGCAAACCTCTAATTACCAAGGGTCCAAATGCCTCCAATTTTATTATATACAAAATGTCCATGGCTATAAAATCTTGTCTGCAAGTTATCCTGAAAAAGTTAAAACAAAAGTTTATGGGAGTCTAGTGAACAAGACATATTTTAAAAAATATTAGTGCACTTAAATTGACCAATGGAAGGATGAGGCATAGTGTTAGATTGTTTGGGTGAACGAAACTTCAAAGTCTATAACAGTCTGTACACCATATTTATCAAAAATAATGAGTGTGTTATATGTTATTTTGCCAACTTTGACCTCTGCCAGCAAGGTATTTTCATATACATACAATACTAATTTTTAATCGACTCTACATTAGTAGGTTTTTTTTTGTTGTTGTTAAAAAATTGGCATAGCACGATAACAAAATAGTTGGGGGAGGGTGAGCATGTGGGCACAATTGGCAAAAAAAAATATAACAAGCACATTATTTGCATAAAAATACAGTAGTTTATACAGCAAAACTGTGTAATCGGCATGGTCACACCATACAGTTAATCCCATGTCATAGGCATTATACTCCAGGCTGTCTGGATCTGTCATCTGAGCTAGAAAAGAGGAAGAAGCACTCAGCTGGTTATATACTTCTTGAGGATATAAGATTCTTAATTAGGGACAAACCACTGGCTAAACTAAGTCAAAGCTATTCAACAGTCTTTTAGTTATTGTTGCTTTTTTAATATATGTTCTACTCCACGTTATATGTCAAACATTTGGGCATACAATAATTATATGGCATTTAAAAAGGGGCATTTTGATATAGGAACTTGTTGACATAACTTTAAAACATGACAGTAAAGTTTCTGCCTTCCATAAATGGCCAAGTCCATTGCCAAATAGACGTTCTTGCCCTGCTCTCAATCTGATTCTCACCTCTTTGGCTGAGATGGTGATTGGGGAAGAATGACCACACTGAGACGGTTCTATCTGAGCAGAGTCTTCAAGGTGGTGAAGAATGTGCCAGGGGAGGAAAATATTTCCAGTTCTAACAGACTTAAAATATATTTTTTTATTTCTTGCAGTTATTCTTTTATTTAAAAATATCATGGGACACTGAGCTTCTACTAAGGGTGAATGAAAAATTTAGAAATGGAGAATGGTGATGTTCGCACAACTTGATGAACACAATGTCACTGAATTGTACATGAAAAGAGTGCTAAAATGGGGAAAGTTTTGTTACATACATAGTTACAACAACAAAAAAAATCATAAGAGTGTAATATTTTATTAAATGAAAAAGTAAAAATCTCATCTAACAGTGGAGGAATAGATCTTAATAATGAAAGCAAAAGATGTTGGATTTTGTCAGAGACATTTCCATACACGAATGTATCAAAATGGCTAGATCAACCTGATTCCGACATTAAATACAGCTGTATCAAAATGTCCTGCTCTTAATAAAATAATGTTCCTTTCCTGAAAGACCCTAGATTTTAGGCATGTCAACAAACTAATTCAAAAATGTAATTATGTTTAAGGAAAAAAAAGAATTCAGAGTAATAAAGGATTAATTTGTGAGAAGGCAAATCAAAGCTAGCATACCGAAAACCAATCAGACAAACCAGCTAGGTATTCTGGATTCATCGAACAGTAGGCTTAGTGCTGTGAAATCATGTGGGGAGTGATTTACCTTGGGTAAGGGTTGTGAGAACACACAGTTTGAAGATTGTAAGATGAAAGGGGAGGCTGAAGAATGAGGCAGAGTTCAGATCTTGAAGGAGAATGTGTACTTTGCTCAGCAGTTCCAGTGGATAATTTTGAGTAGGAGAAGCGACATCATCAGATTTACGTTATGAAAAGAGTCCTCTGGCTGCAGTGTGGGATATAAACTGGGGGGAGCAGAGCGGAAACTGACAACAAACTCAGGAGTTTGGAGAGTCAGCCATGGCAGATGTCACTGAGGGCAGAAACCAGTTCAGAAGGAGATGGGTAGGAAAGCCAGGAGGATTTGGTGATTCACTGGATTTGGGGAGCTGAGTGAGAGGGAGTGCCTGGGTGACTGTGTAGGTCTGGATGATCCTCTGGTTGAATGGGGGACACCTATCTAAAATGAGGTGAGCTCATCAGTTGTGGAACTGGGGAATTTAAACCCTGTTGTCCTTAATACCAAAGTCTCTTATGTCTCCACAACAGGGAACCAACAAGGTCACAGAAGTTCAAAATTAAATGAATAGTCTATCCTGTGTATATGCGGTTCTAATTAGATATGACATCTGCATATTCAGTTATAAAATAGATTCTAATGAGCCACTGAAAGTCTGCATTTTAGGTAAATCATGATTATTTTAATCAGGAATAATTATAATTCCTGCTAGGATTATGACTATGATACCGACATTGTGCCAAGATGAATTATGCTTAAATTTAAAGTCGAATGAATCAGTGACATTGGTGTAGTATTTTTTTTTCTTAAATAGGCTGAATTTGGTTTTATATTAAGTTTTATATTTTGAATGAAAAGAAAATTAGGAATTTTTATTCAAAAGGAAGAGATAGGCATATAACTTGTCTGGAAAAGGTTTAGTGGAGCTACTTTTATATAGAAATATATTCTATATGTATATTTTGTATGAATATATGGGATGTTTGCTATATGTATATATGTATACACATATACATATTTGCTATTTAACTAAATTCAGAGTTGGAAAGGGAGAATCCCAATGGCATTCTCTAATATTTCTGAGTGTTTACACATTTGCTTTCAGATTTGTATTGGCAAAAGTATAATCACCTGCCAATTTTCTGCAAATAAAATTGCATAGACACAAAACCCAAATCTTCTTTGATGTGTGTGTAAGAATAATTTGAGAAAAGGAAGAAGTTTATATACATTGATATCAAATGTCCTTTAATTATTGAACAACCAATATTAGCATCATCAGAAGAGGTCAATGTTGAATTCACAAATTCTTAAAAAGTAATTATTAGATAGGGGAAAAAAGACTGAATAGTATTGAGATCAGAACAAGAATATTTTTGTTAAAGAAATAAAGACTCCTTAAAACAAATTCATTTTCAAAACCACTTACAAGATCAATAAGTGCTGCATGTGGGAATTATGAATTCAGCTGATTGATTTGCTCCAGCAGATACAGGGTTGCAGCAGAACTGGGATTCAGAAGACTAGGAATTTATTTTTTTTGTGTTTTCAACCCACTGTTCTTAGTTTTTACTCTCCATGGCTCCACAAAACACAGACGTCAGAATCATCTTTTAAAGATGAAATCCTGATCATGTCTGATTCTTCCTTAAAATCCTATAACAATTTTTTATAACTTTATGATCTCAAATCCCAACATGTCCTCAAAATGCCTAGCCTGATCCTTCAGTTTATCTTGTCTTCACGTTTTTCCCTTTATTTGAGCCATGTGGCTTTTTGGGAGGTCCTCAAGGATGGTATAGTGTCTTCTACTTTCAGACCTCCATAGTGATGCTTCCTCTGCCTGGAACACCCTTGCCTTTACTCCACAGCTCGCTAAATATTACTGTTTCTTCCAGTCACAATCTGAACATTGTTTTCTCAAGAAAGCCTTTTTCAAGCCCATCAAAAATCCATTGTTGTCGAGTTGATGCTGGCTTATAGTGACCCAACAGAACAGAGTAGACCTGCCCCGCAGGGCATCCAAAGCTGTAATCTTTATAGAAGCAGACTACCACATCTTTCTTCCCTGGAGCAACTGGTGGATTTGATCCTCTGACCTTTTGGTTAGCAGCTGAATGCTTTAACCACTGCACCAACAGGGCTTCTTCCCAAGTCCATAGTTTAGGCTAACAACGTCTGTTGTACATTCTCATGGTACAGGGTGGTGGTGGTGTTACTTACATCAAGTTGGCTCTGACTCATAACTACTCCATGTACAAAACAATGAGACATTGCCCATTCTCATGCCATCTTCATGATTGTTGGTATCCTCGAGTCCATTGTTGTGGTCACTGTGTATTTTGAGTGCCTCCCAGTCTGGAGGGTTCGTCTTCCAGCACTATATATTGGACAGTGTTCTGTTGTGAACCTTATGGTTTTCATTGGCTTTTTTCTGGAAGTAGATTGCTAGACCTTCTTTCTAGTCTGTTTTAGTCTGGAAGGTCTGGTGAAAACAGCCCTCCACAGTTGACCCAGCTGATATTTGAAATATCATTGGGATAGCTTGCAGCATCATAACAACATTCAAGCCACCCCATTATGACGAAATGACAGATGGGTGGTAGATACTACTTGTCTTATAGAGCACTTTTTCACAATTATGAGTTGTTTATTGTAAAGTAATTGTTTAATGACTGTTTTCTCCACTGAAGTCTAAAGCCCTTGGAGCACAATGGCTAATGAACACACTATATGTTGTCCAGCACCTAGCACTGTGCCTGGGTTTTAGTAGTAACATAAAAGGGGGCTTTTGATTAACTACCTGATGGTAGTGCTTTCATAATACAGGTGTTTAAAGGTTCTAATCTGCCATTAAGTAGTGGGGCGATTTTCTTCTCTAGACAAGAAAATAACAAAAGAAGAAACATTTCCCGTTGGTCACGTTTATGAGGTCCCTTTATCATTTTGGTTCTTTCTAGTCTGTATGTACCAATTTGTTAATGTTCGTTTTTTAGAGCAGTAGAGAGGTGGGTTGAGCACTTATATACAGGCCAGTGGTTCTCAATTGTGAGTGGTTATGTCCCCCAGGGGACCCTTGGCAATGTCTGGAGATATTTTTCTTGGTCACAACCAGGGGGTGCTACTAGCAAATAGAGTCCAGGGATGTAGTTAAAATCCTACAATGCACAGAACAGCCTGCCACAATAAAATTATTATCATCTGGCCCAAAACGTTAATAGTGCTGAGGTTGAGAAACCCAGACATAGGAAATGGGATGCTAAATTATTTATTCTGTTCTGGATAGATGATAGTTTCTATAATGCAACCCTAAAATGTGTTACTTTAGTTAATTAATTTATTTTTGGTACTCATATAGATATAAATAGCTTTCTAGTTTCATAACCTGTAGCTGATTTACTTAGTACTAAGTATGAAAACCTTTTTCCCTACTAAACAGAACATCTTGCACATTACTGACATTCAAGAAATCTTTGTTGAATTGAATTTTACTTGGCACATCATTCTAGCTTGTCAAGATCATTTTGTATCCAAGACCTGATGTCTAAATTATATCTAACTTCCTAGTTTCATGTCATGCACAGATTAGATCAGTATGGCATCTATGCCATCGATAAAAAGAGTGAACAAGACAACACGCTAGGATTAAATTCCTGGAATTCTGTTATGGAATATAAACATCTTAAAAATTCCCATTTCATCATAATGGTCTACATGACCCTGTGACATTTACCTTCTATAAGTTTGGCATTTATTGATGAAACAATATGATCATGTTTTCAAGAAGATTCCATATGCAGAAAAGGGATTTTTATAAAATGGATAACACTTTAATGAAATTGTGAAGCAATGATTTATTATTTTAAATGTGTTAAAATATTCTTTCAAAAAAATCAAACCCATTGCCACCGAGGCAATTCCAACTCAGAGATTGCTAAATGAGCACTATATCCTCTATAGACAACTGGACAAAGATCAAGAAAAATTTATACAAGGGAAAGCTGTTAAAACATGCTAGTAATTAAAAAGTAACAGCCAACTCATACTGAGCTTATTTTTCAGTCCCCGGACTAAGTGCTATATATGCACTGTCTCACTCTGAGATATTATAATTTTTAATCTATGTTTCCTGGGTTTAACAAAGTTAAGTAATTTGCCCAAGGTCACACAGCTATAAAGAGATATAAAGAAATATATTCAAATTCACTAGTGGTGAAACATTTGCAAATTAAACAACTGCATAATAGATTTTGCAGAACAGATTAGGGAAAGTTAAAAATATAATAATATTCAATGCTTAAAAATAAAATATGCATAATCAAATATAAACACCAACATTGGTGGGGGTGAAGTCTTTAGCCTGGTGGAAATAATTCACACTGCTTTTCAAGGGTCATAAAACTCTTCTTTTGTACTTTAATTTATAAGCCCATCTTTTGTAACTTATATATGGTAATTTTTACTAAGTAAAATAAATTAAATATTTGTATAATAAAATTTAGGTATTTATAGTCTTATTATTTAGAATAACAAGAAAGAAAACAAAGTAAATGTTCAGAATCAATTTAAATAAGTTAGAGAATAGTCAACTGACACAATATTATGAATATTATTAGCAACTGTTTTAATTCTGAAGATTATATAGCAATCTAGAAAGCTTTTCTTGATTTAATTCCAAGCAAAGAAAGACAGATGCACTAAACTGATTATCAGTTTATTAAGATACACACACCTATAAGAAAATCTGGAAACGAATATGTAAGAAAAAAAAAGATAGTGCTGTTGTGATATAGTGGCAGAATAACTAAATCAATAGAAATGAAGTTAATAGAGTAAATACGTGCTATTCATGTCTCTGTGAGTTGTTGTTGTTAACTGCCAGCAAGTTGGCCCCTGACTCTAAAAAAAATGACCCCATAAACAATGAAAGGAAATGCTGCCCAGAGCTGTTGTTAGCTGATATCGAATGGATTCCAATGCATGAGACTTCATGTGTGCAAAATAATTGCTTTATTCTGTTTCATTAATTGATGTTAGAATTTGTATAAAGTTTTTTTTTTTTTTTTTTTTTTTAAAGACATTTTAGCAGCCTTACAGGTGTGGAAAGGTGAAAATATTTCTAGATCTTAAATCAGAATAGGGTTTTCAAAACTGACCTCTCAGAAGCAGATCCTCAGGCCTGTCTTCTGAGGGGCCTCTGGGTGGGTTTAAAGTAACAATCTTTCAGCTAGTAGTCAAGCTCTTAGCTATTTGCATGACCTTTAAATGATGAATTCTCAGGCTGCCTTGTGGATACTATCATCTGTCCAGAATATAATTTATATTCCCACTCCCTCAGCACTATTGATATTTTGGGCTGGAAAATTATTTGTTGTGGGTGCCTTTATTGTGTGTTGTAGGATGTTTTGTAGCACCCCTGGCCTCTACAACTAGATGCTAGAAAAAAAAACTAAACCAGATGCTAGCACCTGCTAATTGTGATAACCAGAAGAGTACAAACTATTAGTTCATGGAAAATTGTGTGCAAAATTTCTACAAACATTTCTCTGCCTATATCAAAATATTTTGTGATGTAATTTTGTTGTTCCTCTCATGTAAATTCTATTTTCCTACCACTTGAGTCTGTGCTGGCCTTGTGACTTGTTTTAGCCAATGCAATGATTTGGTAGTTATGGTCCCAGTTCCAAGTCCTGGCCTCAGACAGCCTTTGCCACTTCCACTCAATTTTTTTGAACCCCTGCCTCTCTCATGAGTAAGGCCAAACAAGCAGGCTGGAGGAAAAAAAAAGACAATACGAACCAGAGCTGAGTTATTCAGCTGTACCAGATGAGGGGCCTTACATGTGAAAGAGCACAGCCAAAATTAGCAGAGACAACTCACAGCCAATCCACAGCTGACCACAGATGCACGACCAGAAGAACGTCCCTGCTGAGCCTAACCTAAATTCCTTACCCAGAAAACCATGAGGCAAATAGTTGTTTTAAGCAACTAAAGGGTGCATTGTAAACTAGTAAGAAACCAAAAACTCGTTGCCAGTGAGTTGATTCCAACTCATAGCAACCCTGTAGGACAGAGTAGAACTGCTCCACAGTGTTTTCAAGGAGCAGCTGGTGAATTTGAACTGCTGACTTTTTGGTTAGCAGCCATAGCTCTTAACCAGTGCTCCACTTAGTAATAGGTAACTGGTCAATATTTTTGACAATATCTAATTAACCTTGCATTCTTCTAGGAAATTTGTGTTACTGCCAAACTTCTGCAGCATGAAGTTCTGTATATTAGAGTTTGCCCTTCTGCTCAGTTCTCACTAAAATTTTCTTTGAAACATACCTGAGTTTTCCATAGAACATCTTAATTTCCAATCAAATAGTGGAGAATATCACAGATCAATGAAGTCAAAGTTGTTATAATTTTATTCCAGCAATAGGACGTTGTCGATGCTAAAGATTGTTTATACTAGAACCATTGTGTTGTATAAACTGTCCATCCTATTAGCAACTTGAATGACAAGCTTTCTAATGAAGTTTTTTATTATCTTCCCTCACTTTGTAGTGCTAAGAATAATATGATTTTATTTTATTCTATTTTGGCAAATGATACTAGAATTTGTGTGTGTGTGTGTTTTGGGGGGAGGGGACATTTTCGGCAGACTTATGGATAGGTGAAAATATTTCTAGATTTTAAATCAGAACATATGGGTTCTAATGAAGACATTTTAAGCTAGGCATTTTCAAATGTCTAAATTTCTTATAGTTTCCTTACTTGGAATTTAGACATTGTGATCAACTAAGCCCAAAAATGGTCCCATTTCTTCCCTCTCCTTTATCCATACTCCTTGAGATGTGCCTTTACAGTTTCTTCTATCAGGACGTGGAGTTGATTTTTCCGTCCTTTGAGTTGAAACTGACTTTGAGATGTTCTTTGGCCAACAGAATGTGGTATGCGTGATGATCTGAAACTGTTTTCAGAACCTCAAGTGGCATAGCGCTTTTGCTCACTTTCTTGGACCTCCATTTTTATGAGAGAACTAGCCTGGGCAAGCCCACCAGAGGAAGAGAGACCACATAGAGCAGAACCACAAAAATCAAGTCAAATGAGGCCAAGCTCATCTGACCTGACAGCTGATCCAGGTGCATGAGCAAACCCAGCTCAGATCAGCCTGACTCAAAGCAGATAAGAGGAACCACCTAACTGACCCCAAGTCTCATGAGCAATAATTCACCTTATTGTTATAAGCCACTATATTTTGGAGTTGTTTGTTAGGCAGCAATGACTAGCTGTACCGTAGAAAATAATTGACACAATTTTTATACCTCACATGTTGTTACAAGGATTGTTGTTAGGTGCCATAGAGCCAATTTCAACTCATAGTGACCTCATGTGACACAGTAGAGCTGATCCATAGGGCTTCCTAGGCTGTAATCTTTACGGGAGCAGATTGCCAGGTCTTTCTCCCACGGAACCACTGGGGGGTTCTAACCACCAGCCTTTCATTTAGCAGTTGTGTGCTTAACTGTTGTACTACCAATGCTCCTTTATAAGGATTGAATGGCAGTATTTATATAAAAGCACCTAGCACATATGCTTGTCCAATATTATTTCATATAAAAATAGTGTATTTTTTAATAATTTAAATTGCATTGAATTTTCTAAATAAAAAGTTATATAAATTATTTTATACCAGACAAAAAAACCTGTTGCCATTGAGTAGATTCCAATATAAAAACCAATATAGGGTATGGTAAACTTTCAGTTTATCTGAACCTTAATTTTACTGATTCTTTGAAATTAACCATACTGCATGGAGGCATTTATTAAAATGTATTCCACATGTGGTTAAAAGTATTGATGTGTTTCCAAAATTGCACTTTGAATTTGAGAAAATATTATTGGTATACAATTATTTTAAAACAGAAAAATCCACTGAAATATGCATTGTTTAAAAACTTTAAAAAATCTAAATTGATATGTTATAGGTATGTAGGCATTTCTCATTTAAATACTTAGAAAAGAAAATTTAAAAGAAGCTAAATGAGTTTTCCAGATTTTAGGATGTTTCAAGATTTTATTTTATTTTAATTAGATGTGTAAGGATGTGGTTATTTAAAACACTTATTGAAAATAAAAATTGAGGAAAATCATAAAACCTCAATAAAGATTTAGAAGACTATGCATGTTATCGGAATGAAATAAGTGTAAAGAGTTTCAGCCACTGTAATAGGGCATGTTTACCCTGCTCTGATAAGGATAACTGTTACTGTAATTTTCTCCCCTGAAAGGCACATATGGGAAAATAACATTTACTGGGAGTTTATTGACTTGGCTCAGAATTTGTCTTATTAGTACCAACTGCTGCTGGGAAAAGCAGATGAAAATTGTTTCAATATCCAGTTGGAACCCTAGGCTGGGCTGGTATTTGTATGTTCACTTTTGCAGGTGCTTCCTTGAACTGCTGGCTTTCATTCATTTGTCCTTGTTTTAGCTGACAGTGTCATTCATGGCTATCTACGACTATAAATGACGGCCTAATGTCACTTCTCTAATTACTTGGCATCCCGCACTCAACTTTAATCCTCCTGGGTCAATAACTGCTCTCAGCTTGGCATTCAACAAACAAGCATATATATGTGTATGAATATATCTTCAGGGGACAAGAGTGCAGCATGAATTTTAAGGTCTTACTAAACATAAATCTTTGGTGAATCTTGAATGAATCAAAATGCTGATCTATTAAGGGAAGTTTAAAAAAAAAATCCACTGGAATACCACTCAATCTGAACCAGAAGAGGCCCACTAGCACAAACACGATTTATCGAAATATGTTTTCCTATTGTGTTAACACATCTGATTGGTTGAACCACACCAAATACCTGTAAGAGAAGTGTTTTTATTGTTTCCTTTTAGCAGATGAGAAAACTGAGGTGTTAGGCAGTTTGTCCAGTTCTACCCTATAAATCACCAGCGGGGCCTGGATTAGCATTCAATGAACTCAGACTCTTATTTCTATGTCCGCTTCCCTGAACCTATAGGTCTGATGAAGAGCTTTTAGAAGCAGAATTATCATTTCATTTGTAAAGGTTGTCTATCCCTTAATATTATTTTGACTTGAATCAGTAGAGAAGAGTAAGAATTAAAAAAAAAAATCCACCTCCTAGTGTGATAGAACGTGGTTCACGTTCTTCATTCAGTCTGTTAAGAAGGTATGTGTTGTTGCGAGAGAGACCTGGTTCACCAGAGTTCATTATATTAGCGTATCTTTGCTTTAGAACCATACAAGTTCTAGCAAATTTTCAAAAGTTGTTTTATGCTCTAGGGCAAGTATGATGTTCTGTGATTTTTGCACACACTTAAGGAAATTAATATGACAGTAATTTTCTTTTTACACCTCTGAACTTCATTTTAGATTATGATGAAGTTGATAATGTTATAACTGACATGATAAAATATAGTTCACTATATAGGATATATTGGAGGATATGAGTTGGAATTGACTCCATGGCAGTGGGTTTGGTTTTTGATTTGGAGGCTATAGAAGTCTACATGGAATCCCTGGGTAGCACAAAGGATTAAGCACTTGGCTGCTAACCAATAGGTTGGCAGTTCATATCCACCTATCAGTGCCTTGAAAAAAAGGCCTGGTGATCTGCTTTCTGAAAAATCAGCCATTGAAAATGCTATGGGGCATGCATACTTTAACACACATGGGTGGGGGTCTCTGTCTTAGTCATCTAGTGTTGCTATAACAGAAATAGCACAAGTTGATGGTTTCAACAAACAGAAGTTTATTCTCTCAGAGTCTATAGAGTAGGCTAGAAGTTCAAGTTCAGGGTGTCAGCTCCAGGGGAAGGCTTTCTCTCTGCTGGCTCTGGAGGAAAGTCCTTGTTATCAATCTTCCCCCGGTCTGGGAGCTTCTCAGGTACAGGGACCTCAGGTCCAAATGACACATTCTGCTCCAGGCACTGCTTTCTTACTGGCATGAGGTCCCCCTGTCTCTCTGCTAGCTTCTCTTTTTTATAAACTCAAAGAAGATTGGCTCAAGAAACAATCCAATCTTGTAGATTGAGTCCTTCCTCATTAACATAACTGCCACTTATTCCACCTCATTAATATCATAGAGGTAGGATTTACAACGCACAGGAAAATCACATTAGATGACTAAATTGTGGGCAATCACACAATGCTGGGAGGCATGGCCCAGCCAAATTGACACACATATTTTGGGGGGACATAATTCAATTCATGACACTCTCCATGAGCCGGAATCAACATGAAGGCAACTGGATAGAAGTTTCCACAGGAAATTTTACTCCACCAAAAGAAATATTTTGTCTTATTGTTTTTCTGCATGTAAGTTATCTGCTGACCATTAACAGCATGTTTCTTAATTAGAATTGTTTTCAGGTGAAGAGAAAATCTCTTGAATCTGCTCCGAAAAAATTCCCTTATTTTTGATTTTTACTAATGTAACATTCATTTTGAAATTCTCCCTTGCTAGGTCTGTTCTGGAGCCCTGGTGGCACAGTGGTTAAGAGCTCAGCTGCTAAACAAAAGGTCGGCAGTTCAAATCTACCATCTGCTCCTTGAACACCCTGTGGGACAGTTCTTATCTGTCCTATAGGGTTACTATGAGTCAGAATCGATTTGACAGCAATGGGTTATATAGACTCAAGGCGGCTTTATTCCAGCTTAAGTAAGACTTAGAGACCTGGAAAAAGCTAACATGGATCACTACCTTCTCCTATGTGTGTGTGTATGTATGAAATATGTATGTCAAATATTTATTGAGTACCTATTAAATAGCATGTTGCTGCCCTTGGCACTGGGCCTGTGACTGTAGAGAAGTTGTATTTTTTTAGTTTAGCTTGGGATGGGAACAGCAGCCATTTTTAGACTTTAAGCCTCAATTAAAAATAATTATATGTTTCATTAGAGATGGAGGTTTGAATTAATTTTTGAAGTTTCCATTATTTTAGAAAAATTCCTGTAATGATGATGTGATGGCAAAGTAGTTATTCCATTCTCAAACCGGAGTTCAAGGCAATTCAGAAATAGAATGAACTTTGTGATAGTATATAAAGATTTTCTTTTTTGTGGCAGAGTTGTACCCAGTGAGCATAAGTATTAGCTAATGGATCTGGTTATGGAACAAGCCAGAGTTTGCTGGAAGCAAGCAGAAAGGAACTTATTTATTTAATCCACAAAAAAACAAAAACAAAAAATAACTTTGTCATGGAGTCGATTCTAACTCATAGAACCCCTATAGGACAGAACAGAACTGTCTCATAGGGTTTCCAAGGCTATACTGCTAGAAGAACAAACAAGTGTCTTGCAAATAGTACAGCCAGAGTGCTCCTTGGAAGTGGGGATGGTGAGACCTTGTCTCACATGCTTTGGACGTGTTATCAGGAGGGAATAGCCCCTTGAGAAGGACATCATGCTTGTTAAGTTAGAGGGTCATCCAAAAAGAGGAAGACCCTTGACGAGGTGGATTGACACAGTGGCTACAACAACGAGCTCAAACATAGCAACATTTGTGAGGATGGCACAGGACTGGGCAGTGTTTTGTTCTGTTGTACATAGGGTTGATATGAGTCAGAACTGACTGGAAGATAACAATAACAGCAACGACAACAATCTTTATGGAAACAGGCTGCCACATCTTTCTCCCACACAGTGGCTGGTGGGTAGAAACCACCGAAGTTTTGGTTAGCGACCCAGTGCTTAACCACTCCATCATGAAGGCCCCTTCATTTAATTTTATCTACAGATCCTTCAAATTTTTTCACTTTTTCTTTCCCCTAACCTAGATAATATCTTGTGCAGATAGCATAGTTTATGTTCAGATCTTCTCAGACATTAAAAAAAAAAAGTCCTGTTTTGGAGGTGTTAAAATTTCAGTTTCACCAAATTAAAATTTTTCTTTCTCACTTCTGCTCGAAATTCCTCTCTTCTCATACACCAGATTTGCCCAAATTCAGGTTTTTCTGAAAGCCCACATAGTGTGGAAGGATTATTTGTACTTTCTCTTGGCTGTCTACACCATTCCTACCACTAGCTGTTAATGGCTCTTCCAATGCAAAGATGGTGGTGACTGTGTGGGTGGGGGAGTGAGGGACACAATTTGCATATCTGATGTAGTTATCTGTCTTGTAGCCTCTGTAAGACATATGCTCAAAATGCTCAAATGTTATCATTTTTCCTCACTGGGAGCTTTTGGGGGTCTATTCCTTGCTGGGAAACTCTAACTGGAGTTCCCTTAATAAAATAGATTTCACTTCTTTTTCACTACTGGATAACTGATATAAGACTCTGCCTTAGTGAAGAAAGGGTGAGTGAAATTTATTAGAAGAATATTAGGTAAAGAAATAGGAAAATCATAGCAGGAACAATGATAGTTAATGATCAGCTTAAAGTGAGTCATAAAGCCCTTTAAAAATATGTGGAATATTCATGGAACTTGTCTACTTACTGGATCAGAAAGAAAATCTAAACAAGAATTTAAAAAATACAGAAAACAAAAAAGTCATATTCTCTGACCATAAAACCAAAAAAAAAACCAAACCCGTTGCCATCACGTTGATTCCAACTCAGAACTCAGGCAGAGTAAAACTGCCCCCAAGGGTTTCCAAGAAGCGGCTGGTGGATTCAAACTCTTGACCTTTTGGTTAGCAGCCATAACTCTTAACCACTGGCCCACCATAAATCTGACAATGAATAAAATAAAAGTAAACTACCAGTTGCAGTCAAGTCCACTTTGACCCATAGTAACCCCACGGCGTGTCAGAGCAGAGTTGTGCTCCACAGGATTTTCAATGGCTGATTTTTGTCAGCATATCACCAGGCCTTTCTTCCATGGCATCTCTGGGTGGACTCAAACCTCCAACCTTTTAGTTAGCATCCCAGTAGGTTAACAATTTACACCACCCAGGGACCCCCAAATAAAAGTAGGACCTCCACATCTGCACACGTAAGATCACAATGCAGTCTTTTAAATAACTTTTGGGTTTAAAAAAGAGAGAGAGAGAAAAGGCAAAAATATAATGACTGCATTGCATATGAAAAATAGTGAGATGGGATGTCTTAGTTACCTAGTGCTGCTATAACAGAAATACCACAAGTGGGTGGCTTTAACAAACAGAAATGTATTTTCTCACAGTTTAGGAGGTTAGAAGTCTGAATTCAGGGTGCCAGCTCTAGTGGAGGGCCTTTTTTCTCTGTAGGCTCTGGGGGAAGGTCCTTGTTCTCGATTCCTCGGTTATTTTCATGTGGCATGGCATCTATCTTTCCCCGTCTCTGTTTGCTTCTCCCTACCTAATCTTCTATTTTATATCTCAAAAGTGATTGGCTTAAAACACATCCTACACTGATATGGTCCCTTACCATTAAAAAAAAAAAAAATCCCAAATGTTATTATAACCACAGGTATAGGGGTTAGGATTTACAAAACATCTTGTGGGGGGCACACTATTCAATCCATAACCTGAGGCCTGTCTACATTTTTATTTTACATCATTTTGTGCTCCTTTGATCTTCCAGTCAGTATATCTCCCACTGAGAACAAGCACTATTTAACCTTATGGATTATTTTCGCTTGTTCTATTCTTTATATAAGGAAACCTGGCGGTTCAATTGTTAAACACTTGGCTGCTAACCAAAATGCTAGCTGTTCAAACCCATTCAGAGGCTTCTTGGGAGAAAGACAAGGAGATCTGCTCCCAGAAATATTAAAAACCATTGCCACTGAGTCGAATCTGACTCATAGCGACCATATAGGACAGAGCAGAACTGTCCCATAGGGCTTCCAAGGAGCAGCTGGTGGATTCAAATGGCTCACATTTTGGTTAGCAGCTGAGCTCTTAACCGTTGCACCACCCGTAAAGACTACAGCCTAGAAAACCCTTAGAGACCATTCTACTCTGTCGCATTGGGTCACTACGAATTGAATTGAAATTGACTTGAGGGCATCTAACAACAAGATACTTTATATAAATATTTCATCTTTTATGTGCTCTTTGGGATCTGGCTTCTTTTGTTCAACATTATACTGTGAGATATAACTACATCGTTGCATATAATTATAACCTGCTCATTTTTATAACTGATGGGATTTCATTATGTGCATAAATCATAATTTCCTTATTTATTCTACTGTTGAGGGCCATTTGGACAGTTTTCAGTTTGGTGCTATCATGAATATTATTGCTATAAACATTCTGTACATATCTTTTAGTGAACATATGTACATGTTTCTTCTCAGTATATAACTGGAAGTGGAATGCGTTTGGTCATAAAATATTAACATGTCTAGTTCTATCAGATTCTGAAAATCATTTTAAAAATGATTGGACCAGTTTTCACTCCTACCGGACTGTGTCTTCGCCACTTAACATTGTGTAACTTTTTCACCTTAGGCTTCCTGGTGGACATGCATTGGTATCTCACTATTGCTCTAATTTTCATTTCTGTTAAGACTAAATTTTATATTTATTATCCAGTACGTACCTTCTTTTTGAAATAAATTTTCTGTCCTGAGAGTTCTTTTTTATTCTGGAATTCTGAACACAAACCATTTGTCAAAATATTTATTTTGAGTATTTTCTCCCTCTCTAATTGTGCCATGATTTTAATACAGTCCTTTTTATTTATTATTATTTCCTTTATGATTAGCATATTCTGTGTTCTGTTTAAATGTTTAAGGAATCCTTGCCTATTGCAAGATCATAGAGTTGTTCTCCTTGTTTCCTTTGAGGCGTTATTGTTTTCTTTTTTCATATTCAGATTAACAATCCATCTGGAAGTGATTTTATTGTATGCTATGAAACATGTCCAGGTACATTGTTTTTCCTCATTTAGAAATTTAATTGATCTAGCACAATACGTGGTTGGCGGTTCGAATCTGCCAGGTGCTCCTTGGAAACTCTATGGAGCAGTTCTACTCTGTCCTATAGGGTCACTATGAGTCGGAATCTACTCGACGGCACTGGGTTTGGAGCACAGTATATTGAAAAATCCAAGTAGTATTTTAATATTAAACAATAGTAAAATAAACATATTTTGGCAAATTGTAATTTTAGAACTAAAAAAGAAAACACTAATAAAAATATACTGAACAAGAAAAGGGTCATGAAATTTTGAAAGAAGAAAAACCAACTTTCTCCTCTTAGTTCTACTACATTTTAATTCTAGATAAAATGGATCACATTTAATAATTATAACCCATTACCTATTGCCGTCCAGTCGGTTCCAACTCATAGTGACCCTATAGGGCAGAGTAGAACCACTCCACAGACTTTTCAAGAAGCGCCTGGTAGATTCAAACTGCTGACTTTTTTGGTTAGCAGAGGTAACTTTTAACCACTATGCCACCAGGGCTTCCTCAATAATTATAGAAAGTATAAATATTTGCCAAGAAAGATTTGAGAAGTAAAGTCACAAGCTTACACTTAAATTTGATGCTAGACAGAAATGGTTTGACAGGAATTGCTGTTGTTGTTGTTAGGTGCCATCGAGTCTGTTCCGACTCATAGCGACCCTATGCACAACAGAATGAAACACTGCCCGGTCCTGAGTGATCCTTACAATTGTTCTTATGCTTGAGCTCATTGTTGCAGCCACTGTGTCAATCCACCTCGTTGAGGGTCTTCCTCTTTTCTGCTGACCCTGTACTCTGCCAAGCCTGATGTCCTTCTCCAGGGACTGATCTCTCCCGACAACATGTCCAAAGTATATAAGACACAGTCTCACCATTCTTGCTTCTAAGGAGCATTCTGGTTGTACTTCTTCCAAGACAGATTTCTTTATTCTTCTGGCAGTCCGTGGTATATTGAATATTCTTCACCAACGCCACAATTCAAAGGCGTCAATTATTCTTCGGTCTTCCTTATTCATTGTCCAGCTTTCACATGCATATGATGTGATTGAAAATACCATGGCTTGGGTCAGGCACACCTTAGTCTTCAAGGTGACATCTTTGCTCTTCAACACTTTAAAGAAGTCCTTTGCAGCAGATTTGCCCAATGCAATGCGTCTTTTGATTTCTTGACTACTTCTTTTATGGCTGTTGATTGTGGATCTAAGTAAAATGAAAACCTTGAGAATTTCAATCTTTTCTCCGTTTATCATAATGTTGCTCATTGGTCCAGTTGTGAGGATTTTTGTTTTCTTCATGTTGAGGTGCAATCCAAACTGAAGGCTATGGTCTTTGGTCTTCATTAATAAGTGCTTCCTCTTCACTTTCAACAAGCAAGTTTGTGTCATCTGCATAACAGATGTTGTTAATAAGTCTTCCTCCAATTCTGATGCCCTGTTCATCTTCATATAGTCCAGGCTCTTGGATTATTTGCTCAGCACACAGATTGAATAGGTATGGTGAAAGAATACAACCCTGAGGCACACCTTTCCTGACTTTAAACCAATCAGTATCCCCTTGTTCTGTCCGAACAACTGCCTCTTGATCTGTGGAAAGGTTCCTCATGAGCACAATGAAGTGTTCTGGAATTCCCATTCTTTGCAAATTTATCCATAATTTGTTATGATCCACACAGTCGAATGCCTTTGCATAGTCCATAAAACACAGGTAAACATCCTTCTGGTATTCTCTGCTTTCAACCAGGATCAATCTGACATCAGCAATGATATCCCTGGTTCCACATCCTCTTCTGAAACCAGTCTGAATTTCTGGCAGTTCCCTGTCGATATACTGCTGCAGCCAGTTTTTGAATGATCTTTAGCAAAATTTTGCGTGTGTGTGATATTAATGATATTGTTCTAAAACTTCCACATTCAGTTGGATCACCTTTCTTGAGAATAGGCATAAATATGGATCTTTTCCAGTCAGTTGGGCAGGAAACTATCTTCCATATTTCTTGAAATAGACAACAGAGCACCTCCAGAGCTGCATCTGTTTGTTGAAACATCTCAATTGATATCCCATTAATTCCTGCAGCCTTGTTCTTCACCAATCTCTTCAGAGCAGCTTGGACTTCTTCCTTCATTACCTTCGGTTCCTAATCATATGCTACCTCTTGAAATGGTTGAACATCGACTAATTCTTTTTGGTATAATGACTCTGTGTATTCCTTCCATCTTCTTCTGATGCTTCCTGTGTCATTTAATACTTTTCCCATAGAACCCTTCACTATTGCAACTCGAGGCTTGAATTTTTTTCTTCAGTTCTTTCAGCTTGAGAAATGCTGAGAGTGTCCTTCCCTTTTGGTTTTCCATCTCCAGTTCTTTGCACGTGTCATTATAATACTTTACTTTGTCTTCTCGAGCTGCCCTTTGAAATCTTCTGTTCAGTTCCTTCACTTCATCAATGCCTCCTTTTGCTTTAGCTGCTCGACATTCGAGAGAAATTTCAGAGTCTCCTCAGACATCCATATTGTTTTTTTCCGTCTTTTTAATGACCTCTTGCTTTCTTCACGGATGATGTCCTTGATATCATTCCACAACTCACCTGGTCTTCGGTAACTAGTTCTATGCGTCAAATCTATTCTTCAGATGGTCTCTAAATTCAGGTGGGATATACTCAAGGTCATATTTTGGCTCTCATGGATTTGCTCTGATTTTCTTCAGTTTTAGCTTGAACTTACATATGAGCAATTGATGCTCTGTTCCACAGTTGGCCCCTGGCTTTGTTCTAACTGATGATATTGAGCTTTTCCATCGTCTCTTTCCACAGATGTAGTCAATTTGATTTCTGTGTGTTCCATCAGACGAGGTCCATGAGTATAGTCACCGTTTATGCAGGTGAAGGAATGTATTGGCAATGAAGATGTCATTGGTCTTGCAAAAATTCTATCATTTGATCTCCGGCATTGTTTCTATCACCAAGGCCATATTTTCCAATTACTGATCCTTCTTTGTTTCCAGCTTTCGCATCCCAATAGCCAGTAATTATCAATGGATCTTGATTGCATGTTCAATCAATTTCAGACTGCAGCAGCTGATAAAAACCTATTTCTTCATCTTTGGCCCTAGTGGTTGGTGCGTAAATTTGAATAATAGTCGTATTAACTGGTCTTCCTTGTAGGCATGTGGATATTATCCTATCACTGACAGCGTTGTACTTCAGGATATATCTTGAAACGTTCTTTTTGTTGATGAATGCAACACCATTCCTCTTCCAGTTGCCATTCCCAGCATAGTAGACTATATTGATTGTCCAATTAAAAATGGCCAATACCAGTCCATTTCAGCTCACCAATGCCTAGGATATCGATGTTTATGCATACCATTTCATTTTCGATGATTTCCAATCCCTAGATTCATACTTCATACATTCCAGGTTCCAATTATTAATGGATGTTTGCAGCTGTTTCTTCTCGTTTTGAGTTGTGCCACATCAGCACATGAATGTCCCGAAGGCTTTACTCCATCCACGTCATTAAGGTCGAGTCTACTTTGAGGAGGCAGCTCTTCCCCAGTCATCTTTTGAGTGCCTTCCAACCTGGGGGACTCATCTTCCAGCACTATATCAGACAATGTTCCACTTCTATTCATAAGGTTTTCACTGGCTAATGCTTCTCAGAAGTAGACTGCCGGGTCCTTCTTCCTAGTCTGTCTTAGTCTGGAAGCTCGGCTGAAACCTGTACTCCGTGGGTGACCCTGCTGGTACCTGAATACCAGTGGCATGGCTTCCAGCATCACAGCAACATGCTAGGCCCCACAGTATGACAAACTGACTGACACTTGGGGACAACAGGTGCTTAGTATCTAAATATAATGAACAGATAAGTTGCAGGTTAATTAAAATATCCCAGATGATCAAACTGATATCAAAACTAGGAAAGGTCAACATGAAAGCATATAAAATAAACAAAAGCAAGCAAACCGACCATAAATCATGGGAGCAAGCAAACAACAGCAGAATAAATCCAACAGCCATAAGTCAATCTCATGTGAAGGTGTAAATCTTAAATAAAACACTATTAAAAAGAATCTATTTGTGAAGTAAAAGAATAATGTACTATAGACAATGAGTTTCTCACTCCTGCCTTGCTATAACAAAATGACTTAATATTAAAGTAAAATTTAAGTATAAATCCTCATCAACATATTAAAGAAAAGAGAAAGCTATCAGTTTCATTAGATGCTCAAATATATATCCATGAAGATTCAACATCCATTTCTGAGATGTTTGTGTTTGTGTGTATGTGCGTGTGTGTGTTTGGATGAAGAGAGAAAAGGAGGGAGATTTTCAGCAAAGCTCAAATTGAATAAAGAAACATTAAAAGCAATCCAAATTAAGTAAAACTAGGGCAATATGGCTGTCCTTGCTAATACTATTTAACAATAAAATGGCTCTAGATTTTTAGTTAGAGAAATAATATAAAAGTGAAAGTATACATATTAGATAATAAAAAACAAATATTTCATTATTTACAGAAAGTATGATGATCTACCTAGAAAATGCAATAGGATCAACTGAGAAACTTCCAGAATAAGAGAGTTGACAATATGACCACATACAAGATTAACATTAAAAGAATTAATAGGTTTATTATGCATCAGCCACGATCAATTCAGAATGAAACGGTAAGAAGTTTCCATTTTCAAAATAGCAGTAAACCTTAAAAAATAAATTGGAATAGAACTAATCAGAATGTTCAAAAACCACATGAAGACAAATATAAAACTGTAATAATGAGCAAAAGCCCTGAATGAATAGAGAAACATACTGTGTTTCCATATAGAAATTTTCCATATTGTAATTTGTCATTTCTTCCACGGTTCATAAATAAATTCAGTGCAATCTTATTAAGATTTAGCAGAGTGTTTTTACCCAACATGATGAACTTATTCTAAAACTCAAATGAAAGAAAAAAAAAAGGAAATTGCCAAGATAATTTTCAAATATTATGGAACAAAATACTGGGCTCAAATAGAGTCCAGTATAGGAATTTATTATAACAGTAACATTTTAAGAGATTGGGAAAAGAAAGAACAAATCAGTAAATGGTTTGAGATAATTGACTGTGAAGAAATAACAAATGCAAGTTTTAACAAACTTTTTACCAATTAAAATTCCTGGTGAATTTAAGAAAAGCTTGACATTTTAAATATTTTAGAATAAAATATAGGAATATACATTTATAATATTTCAATAACAAATGACATCTTAAACATGACATAAAATGCAAGAGAAAAGAGAAAGATAGGTGTCATTAATTACAGCTACCTCGCCAGTGAGTGGAAGAGATCCAACCAGAAACTAAACCTGTTGCCACCCAGTCTACTCCGACTCATAGTGACCCTATAAGACAGTAAAACTGCCCCATACTGTTTCCAAGGAATGCCTGGAGGATTCAAACTGCTGATCTTTTTTGTTAGCAGCCATAGCTCTTAACCACCATGCCTGGAGAGTTTCCAAAGAGACCCATATATTTACGCCTAATCCCAAGAAAAGTACTACAAATGAATGCGGAAGTTATTGAACAATAACATTAATATCATGCACAAGTAAAATTTTGCCAAAGATCATTCAAAAGTAGCTGCAGCACTATGTCAATAGGGAACTGCCAGGAATTCAAGCTGGATTCAGAAGAGAATATGGAACCAGGGATATCATTGCTAATATCAGATGGATCCTCGCTGAAAGCAGAGAATACCAGAAAGATATTTACCTGGGTTTCATTGAGTATGCAAAGGCATTCAACTCTGTGGATCATAACAAATTATGAGTAACACTGCGAAGAATGGGGATTCCAGAACATTTAACGGGCTCATGAGGAACCAGTACTTCAAGCAAGAGGCAGTCATTCGAACAGAGCAAGAGGATACTGCATGGTTAAAAGTCAGGAAAGATGCACGCTACGGTTGTATCCTTTCACCATACTTATTCAATCTGTATAGTGAGCAAATAATTCAAGAAGCTGGAGTATATGAAGAAGAACGGGGCATCGGGATTGGAGGAAGACTCATTAACAACCTGTGTTATGCAGATGACAGAACCTTGCCTGCTGAAAGTGAAGAGGACTTGAAGCACTTACTGATGAAGATCAAACACTACAGCCTTCAGTATGGATTACACCTCAACATAAAAAAAAAATCCTCACAATAGAACCAATAAGCAACATCATAATAAAGGGAGAAAAGATTGAAGTTACCAAGGATTTCATTTTATTGAATTCACAATTAACGCCCATGGAAGCAGCAGTCAAAAAATCAAACAATGTATTGTCTTGGGCAAATCTGCTGCAAAAACTTCTTTAAAGTGTCAAAAATCAGTGATATCATTCTGAGGACTAAGATGTGCCTGACTCAAGCCATGATATTTTCTTTTCAATTGCTTCATATACATGTGAAAACTGAATGATGAATAAGATCAAAGAAGAACTGATGCCTTTGAATTATAATGTTGGTGGAGAATACTGAATATACCATGGACTGGCAGAATAAAGAACAGATCTGTCTTGGAAGAAGTACAACCAGAATGCTCCTTAGAAGCAAGGATGGCGAGACTTGGTCTCACGTAGTTGAGAGATATTATCAGGAAGGACTGGCCCCTGGAGAAGGACATCATACTTGGTAAAGTAGAGATTCATCGAGAAACAAGACTCTCAAGGAGATGGATTGACATAGTGTCTGCAACAATGGGCTCAAACATATCAACAATTGTGAGAATGGTGCATGAGTGGGCAGTGTTTCATTCACTGTGAATAGGAACCACCCTGATGACACCTAATGAAAACATGGTGCTTAGTTATTAATGATTAACCAGTATTAGCTTATTAGTTATGACAAGTATGCCATAATAATGTAAAATGAAGCTAGTGTAGAGATGCTGTGAGTTCTCTGACCATAACATTTTGATCTTACTGTGACAGCCTGTTCCAGTTGACTTCTATTTCTGAAACCCTTTTTTTCTTTCTTGATTATGCAGTCATGCCAGGGAATTACACTTCTGGGGCAGAGTCTTAATCCAGGAATAACGGGACTGGAAAGTGACACCCCAGCTCTCTTGCATCTTGCTCCCTAAAATGGAATAATCCTGGGGCATGTGTTTTACATCATTTTTCATAATTTATCCATGAGGTTAAACTCTAGATAATCACTGTGGTTGCTGGGTTTCTATCCTTTTCCATTGCACTTCTCCACTCATCTACATTTTTGTCTACATGTCTTGAAAAAAATACTTGCACTTTGATCCATGCCTTGAGATCTATTTCTAGGGAAGCAGAACACTAAGGAAAGGTTATGGGGGCAATTGTGGGAGAAGAAAATGAGAAAATAGTTTGCTTATAAATAAGTGAAGCTTTAAGATTCAGGCAGTTAATTGAATGCAATCAATGGGAAAAATGGAACAAAACATTCACAGGACACTTATTTTCATTTGATACATTGATTTGATGAGTCACTATGCCAGATGGTTTCTTTAAAATCCTCTTCTGTGTGGTTGTAGGGTAATGCTACTCAGCTATATGCATTCCCTCCTAATGGAGTCAGTTTTGCTCTTGCCCGAATCATGCTGGGGATGAACTTGGCATGGACTTGGGCTAAGGTACAAGGCCAGGAGTGGCATGGCTGGACCAGTGGCCAAGACCGAGGAATGCCATAGCAACAAGAAGAAAAACATCTGGGCCTGGATGTGAAGTCCCTGGGAACACTGGCTGCCCAGGGATGTGGGAGAAAACAATGAGCCTTGGTCCCAGCTGGAATAGTATATAAGCTTGTGTTCCCTGCTAGGCAGTTGTGGAGCGCTAAAGTGGTCCAGATGCCACCCTGGACCACGGTCCCATGAGTAAGCTTTCCAATAAACCATACGTCATGATTGCTGGTTCCAGAGTCTTTCTTTGGTCTCTTGTAGATATGGCTGACCTTGGGTTCAGGTCACACTGATTTGTTACACAACAGTGGTTGTTTTTTTTATTCACCATTGGTAGCATCTTGTCAACTCAGTTTAAACAGAAGAAATGTAAGATCAAGTGATTTACATAAGAGTGCCACACTAATTGAGCAAATCTTTTCGTATTTTAATCTGATGTTTTTAATAATGCTTTTCTAACAGTGAGCACTCTTATTTTATGATGAAATGAAAATCAATGCAGGCTTTGATAAAAAAACAATAGGTTATAACAACGTCATTAACTGTGTCATTAAAGGTGTAGAATTTCTTTAAGGAGAAAGGAAAACAGAAAACTCCAAGTAGCCTGAAGGCATGTTCCTTAGAACTTCGAAAGGGAGGGATCTCCAGGAGTAACTAGTACGTTAATTCAATTAGCCCCAAAGTCTCCACTGTTGTTGTTGTTAGGTGCTGTCAAGTCGGTTCTGACTCACAGCGACCCTATGCACAACTGAACGAAACACTGCCAGGTCCTGCGCCATCCTTACAATCGTTGTTATGCTTGAGCTCATTGTTGCAGCCACTGTGTCAATCCACCTCGTTGAGGGTCTTTCTCTTTTCCACTGACCTCTGCCAAGCATGATGTATTTCTCCAGAGACTGATCCCTCCTGACAACATGTCTAAAGTTTGTAAGACGCAGTCTCACCATCCTTGCCTCTAAGGAGCATCCTGACCGCCCTTCTTCCAAGACAGATTTGTTCGTTCTTTTGGCAGTCCATGGTATATCCAATATTCTTCACCAACACCACAATTCAAAGGCGTCAATTCTTCTTTGGTCTTCCTTATTCACTGTCCAACTTTCACATGTATACGATGCGATTGAAAATACCATAGCTTGGGTCAGGCACACCTTAATCTTCAAGGTGACAACTCTGCTCTTCAAAACTTTAAAGAGGTCCTTTGCAGCAGATTTACCCAATGTAATGTGTCTTTTGATTTCTTGACTGCTGCTTCCATGGCTATTGATTGTGGATCCAAGTAAAATGAAATCTTTGACAACTTCAATCTTTTCTCCATTTATCATGATGTTGCTCATTGGTCCAGTTGTGAGGATTTTTGTTTTCTTTATGTTGAGGTGCAATCCATACTGAAGGCTATGGTCTTTGATCTTCATTAGTAAGTGTTTCAGGTCCTCTTCACTTTCAGCAAGCAAGGTTGTGTCATCTGCATAAGGAAGGTTGTTAATGAGTCTTCCTCCAATCCTGATGCCCTGTTCTTCTTCATATAGTCCAGCTTCTTGGATTATTTGCTCAGCATACAGATTTAATAGGTATGGTGAAAGAATACAACCTTGACGCACACCTTTCCTGACTTTAAGCCAATCAGTATCCCCTTGTTCTGTCCGAACAACTGCCTCTTGACCTATGTAAAGGTTCCTCATGAGCACAATAAAGTGTTCTGGAAGTCCCATTCTTCGCAGGGTTATCCATAGTTTGTTATGATCCACACAGGCGAATGCCTTTGCACAGTCCATAAAACACAGGTAAACATCCTTCTGGTATTCTCTGCTTTCAGCCAGGATCCATCTGACATCAGCAATGATATCCCTGGTTCCATGTCCTCTTCTGAAACTGGCCTGAATTTCTGGCAGTTCCCTGTCGATATACTGCTGCAGCCATTTTTTGAATGATCTTCAGCAAAATTTTGCTTGAGTGTGATGTTAATGATATTGTTCTATAATTTCCACATTTGGTTGGATCACCCTTCTTCAGAATAGGCATAAACATGGATCTCTTCCAGTCACTTGGCCAGGAAGCTGTCTTCCATATTTCTTGGCATAGATGAGTGAGCACCTCCAAAGCTGCATCTGTTTGTTGAAACATCTCAATTGATATTCCATCAATTCCTGGAGCTTTGTTTTTTGCCAATGCCTTCAGAGCAGCTTGGACTTCTTCCTTCAGTACCATCGGTTCCTGATCATATGCCACCTCTTGAAATGGTTGAATATCGATTAATTCTTTTTGGTATAATGACTCTGTGTATTCCTTCCACCTTCTTTTGATGCTTCCTGTGTCATTTAATATTTTCTCCATGGAATCCTTCACTATTGCAACTCGAGGCTTGAATTTTTTCTTCAGTTCTTTCAGCTTGAGAAACGCTGAGTGTGTCCTTCCTTTTTGGTTTTCCATCTCCAGCTCTTTGCATTATAATGACACGTGCAAAGAGGTCACCATTAGAAAGTAGATATTTTCAAGGTCCAATGTGGCAAAGAAAGAAGGCATATTGAAGCACTGTTTCTCAGGTCACTCACTCATTTATTCATTCATTTATCAACCATGTGGTACACACACCTGTTGCACTTTCAATTTTATGCTAAAGTTGGAAACAAAGAAGAAGGATCAGTAGTTGGAAAATATGGCCTTGGTGATAGAAACAATGCCTGAGATTGAATGATAGAATTTTGCAAGACCAATGACTTCTTCATTGCAAATACCTTCTTTCACCAACGTAAACGGTGACTATACACGTGGACCTCGCCAGACGGAATATACAGAAATCAAATTGACTACATCTGTGGAAACAGATGATGGAAAAGCTCAATATCATCAGTCAGAACAATGCCAGGGGCCGACTGTGGAACAGACCATCAATTGCTCATATGCACGTTCAAGCCGAAACTGAAGAAAATCAGAGCAAGTCCACGAAAGCCAAAATATGACCTTGATCATATCCCACCCAAATTTAGAGACCATCTGAAGAACAGATTTGATGCATTGAACAGTAGTGACTGAAGACCAGACGAGTTGTGGAATGACATCAAGGACATCATCCATGAAGAAAGCAAGAGGTCACTGAAAAGATAGGAAAGAAAGAACACCAAGATGGGTGTCAGAGGAGACTCTGAAACTTGCTTTTGAGCGTTGAGCTAGCTAAAGCAAAAGGAAGAATTGATGGAGTAAAAGAACTGAACAGAAGATTTCAAAGGGCAGCTTGAGAAGACAAAGTATTATAATGACACGTGCAAAGAACTGGAGATGGAAAACCAAAAGGGAAGAACACGCTCGGCGTTTCTCAAGCTGAAAGAACTGAAGAAAAAATTCAAGCCTCGAGTTGCAATAGTGCAGGATTCCATGGGGAAAATATTAAATGACATAGGAAGCATCAAAAGAAGATGGAAGGAATACACAGAGTCATTATACCAAAAAGAATTAATCGATATTCAACCATTTCAAGAGGTGGCATATGATCAGGAACCGATGGTACTGAAGGAAGAAGTCCAAGCTGCTCTGAAGGCATTGGCAAAAAACAAAGCTCCAGGAATTGATGGAATATCAATTGAGATGTTTCAACAAACAGATGCGGCTTTGGAGGTGCTCACTCATCTATGCCAAGAAATATGGAAGACAGCTTCCTGGCCAAGTGACTGGAAGAGATCCATGTTTATGCCTATTCTGAAGAAGGGTGATCCAACCAAATGTGGAAATTATAGAACAATATCATTAACATCACACTCAAGCAAAATTTTGCTGAAGATCATTCAAAAAATGGCTGCAGCAGTATATCGACAGGGAACTGCCAGAAATTCAGGCCAGTTTCAGAAGAGGACATGGAACCAGGGATATCATTGCTGATGTCAGATGGATCCTGGCTGAAAGCAGAGAATACCAGAAGGATGTTTACCTGTGTTTTATGGACTGTGCAAAGGCATTCGCCTGTGTGGATCATAACAAACTATGGATAACCCTGCGAAGAATGGGACTTCCAGAACACTTTATTGTGCTCATGAGGAACCTTTACATAGGTCAAGAGGCAGTTGTTCGGACAGAACAAGGGGATACTGATTGGCTTAAAGTCAGGAAAGGTGTGCGTCAAGGTTGTATTCTTTCACCATACCTATTAAATCTGTATGCTGAGCAAATAATCCAAGAAGCTGGACTATATGAAGAAGAACAGGGCATCAGGATTGGAGGAAGACTCATTAACAACCTTCCTTATGCAGATGACACAACCTTGCTTGCTGAAAGTGAAGAGGACCTGAAACACTTACTAATGAAGATCAAAGACCATAGCCTTCAGTATGGATTGCACCTCAACATAAAGAAAACAAAAATCCTCACAACTGGACCAATGAGCAACATCATGATAAATGGAGAAAAGATTGAAGTTGTCAAAGATTTCATTTTACTTGGATCCACAATCAACAGCCATGGAAGCAGCAGTCAAGAAATCAAAAGATGCATTGTATGGGCAAATCTGCTGTGAAGGACCTCTTCAAAGTGCTGAAGAGCAAAGATGTTACCCTGAAGACTAAGGTGCACCTGACCCAAGCCATGGTATTTTCAATCACATCATATGCATGTGAAAGCTGGACAGTGAATAAGGAAGACTGAAGAAGAGTTGATGCCTTTGAATTGTGAAGTTGCGAAGAATATTGAATATACCATGGACTCGTAAAAGAAGGAACAAATTTGTTTTCGAAGAAATGGGGCCAGAATGCTCCTTAGAGGCAAGGATGGCGAAACTGCGCCTTACATAGTTTGGACATGTTGTCTGGAGGGATCAGTCCCTGGAGAAGAACATCATGCTTGGCAGAGTACAGGGTCAGGGGAAAAGAGGAAGACCCTCAAGGAGGTGGATTGACACAGTGGCTGCAACAATGAGCTCAAGCATAACAACGATTGTAAGGATGGCGCAGGACCTGGCAGTGTTTCGTTCTGTTGTGCATAGGGTCGCTGTGAGTCGGAACCGACTCGACGGCACCTAACAACAACAACAACAGCACACTCTAATTTATAATTTTAAGGTTTTTCAACTGGTTTCATTTCCTTCTACAAAGTAAATTTTGAAACCAGTAGTAATTTCAGAAACTTCAAAGGCTATTTATTTTACTATTGGAAAGGGGATAAGTCTATCCTTCCTATATTTTGAGTAGAGGCTGTATCTCTTCTAGATTATTGCTGATTATTATTCTTGCAGGTTATAAGCTCAGCACATATTGTGTTTGAAAAGAACTGTAGGATATTATGAAAGATGATTTCAGAGAAGTCTAAAGGGGATATCGTGATAGATGCAATAGTTCATAATAAATAATTATAAGGTTAATGATAATTATGTTAATAACAACAGTTTCTGTTTATTGGCAATAATACACGCCAGGTTTTTTGCAAGGCCCTTTTTATGTGTTATCTTATGTAATTCTCAGAATAACCCTGCAAGATAAAACCAAAAAAAATAATTGAGAAAACTGAAGCTTAGAGCATAAACTAAATTTTCCAAGACAACACGTGATACCACAGAAGTAACTCAAACACAGGCGCATCGGACCCTGAAACCCATACCCCTTGGAACAAAATGGGCGATGCTCGATAATGCTTTTCCAGTTTTTTTTTTTTTAATTTGTTTATGAAATGTGTAAGGAGAACATTGGCATAATTTTGCATAAGGGATTTAAAAAGTGGCATTTTGATGGTACAGGATTGTATGAAGATTTTTTTGTTCGTATCGGTAGTAGAAAAGACAAAACAGTTCTCTCAAATTATTTCTCTAACATATGACCTTATTTCTCTCCCTCTGACACTTTTCTCACCTTAAAATTTAGTATTTTTTGCCACCAGTATATGTTTTCAGTGGGGAAAAAAAGAGAAATGTGTGAATTTTTAAAGAAGGAAGCACATTAATATAAACTTCTCTTCTTCATGTGGAAAGTATCCAACTATCAAGACTAGTACCTTCGTATGAACTTGCTTCTTTAAATGCTCAACTTGTGAATCATGTGACTAATTTGTGTGAAATAAGAAAATTAGCTCCTTTCCTTGTAAAAATGACTTCTTATACTTGTCACCATGAAACAGTCACTTTTTTTTTCTGCCTTTCTCTGCACTTGCAGTCTAGACCAGATGTTTTTTCTCCACCTTCACTAAGACCGTATTTATATATTCCTAACAACAAAAAAAAATGTATTAGTTTTATTACTAATACATCTCTACAATTCTTGTCTCACAGGGTGGTATTTATTCTCCTTATTGTCTCTAGATTCTTTTGTTATCTAAAGTTATTTTGCATAATAAGTGAGTTTGTAAAAGTCTTTAGGATTGTATCATTTAATAGAAATTTTTGTTTGTTCATTTATATTATTTTATCTAGACTGATTCAATAATTCATTAGTGAGAGCTGTTTTTGGAGTTACTAGCACAGAGAGGACATGAGAGAGAAGAATTACCCCTGAGTAAAAACCTTAGGAACTATTCGATGAATTTAATCCTTCCTGGAATCCTGCCACTATTTATTATTTTGGCATGCTGACTTAGATTTTCTTCCAGTAGTCTTCATGTACACACCGGAAAACAAAACAACAACAACAAAAAAATCAAACTCATTGCCATTAAGTCGATTCCAACTGATAGCGACCCTGTAGGACAGAGTAGAACTGCCCAGTAGAATTTCCAAGGATCGCCTGGTGGATTCAAACTGTGGACCTTTTGGTTAGCAGCCATAGCACCTAACCACTACACCACCAAGGTTTCCACATTATGAAAGCACTTGGAAAAAGTCAACCTCAACTGACTTAAGCTTCTACTATAAGAATGGGATATAGCATTAAGTGTTATCAGTCTTTTATTAAGGGGTAAAAAAAGAGCGAAACTCGAGATAAAGTATGTTCATCAAAGATTAGAGTGTCTTAATTGCTGCCAATGATCATTAATAATGTAGAGACACTGGGAGAAAGATATGTTGGTTGCTCCCATCCAAAATATTAAGCCTTTCCAAAACGATTAATTAAGGAACGCTGATTCACAACTACAATTGTTCACTTAAGTGATAATTAAACCAAACCAAACCAAACCAAAGCCACTCCCGTAGAGTCGATTCTGACTCATAGCGACCCTAT
Organism: Elephas maximus indicus; assembly: GCF_024166365.1. NCBI lineage: Eukaryota > Metazoa > Chordata > Mammalia > Proboscidea > Elephantidae > Elephas > Elephas maximus. The sequence continues at coordinate 35,422,278 of NC_064820.1, read as the reverse complement.
AGAACAGAGTGGAACTGCCCCATAGAGTTTCCTAGGAGCACCTGGCGGATTCAAACTGCTAACCTCTTGGTTAACAGCCATAGCACTTAACCACTACGCCATCAGAGTTCCAAGTGATAATTACATGCCATTAAATCCTCGAGTCCATGGAGGTCAGTATGAAATGCAAATGACAGAATCATACCTATAGCTCAAATGTTAAAATTTTACTTAGGAAGTGCACCTAATGAAGAAAATAAAGAACATTAGCTAAATAAAGATGTATGATAATGTTTTAGACAATTTTTATTTAGTTTAAAATATTTATAAGTACCACGTGGGGTTGCCGTGAGTTGGAATCAACGGCAATGGATTTGGTTTGGTTTTTAAATTAACCCTTTTAACTCTTCTATGGTTATCAAACAAATCAAAGGTCATTTTGGTTCTGAAGCATACATGTTATTGTTGTTGCTGCCATTGAGTTGATTCCAACTCATAGCGACCCTTTGTATAACAGAACAAAACACTGCCAGGTCTTATGCCATCTTCATAATAACATGTATGTTTGAGCCCATTGTCACACCAGTGTGTCAATCTATCTCATTGATGCATAGTGTTTAAGAGTAGAAGTTCAATACATTTTGTCAATGGAAGCACACTCATGTGTGAACAATCAAAAAATAGAACACTCCCATCACTCCAGAAGTTCCTTGTGCCCCTCCCAGTCATTATAGTCTCCTCAAATGTAATCATTTTACCAGCTTAAAAAATCAGGTTTAGTTTTCCCTGATTTTGAACTTCACAAAAATGAAGTTTTACAGGTTTTTTTTTTTTTTTTTCCCCTTGCCCAACATGATGTTTGTAAGATTTATCCATGCTGTTTTATAAAGTGATAGTTTGTTTATTGTTACTGGCTACATGTTAGGCGTCTTCCAGTTGGTTCCAACTCATAGCAACCCTATGGACATTGCAACCCATGTACAACAGAACAAAACACTGCCAGGTCCTGTACCATCCTCACAATCATTGCTATGCTTGAGCCCACTGTTGCAGCCACTGTGTCATATAGTATTCCATTAGTCCCTGATGAGAAGATGGGCTGCCCAGGTCTCCCTCGAGGAAGACTTGCTACCCAGCTGTGAGGAGTGTTGTCAGCAAACAGCCTCCAGCTGTTAGCTCCTTAGGGTTTTGTGTGCCGCAGAGAGCTACCTCACTTGACATTCCACACACTCACGGCAGCCCATATCTGCTTTCTTTGCAGTGACAAGGGTTACTTAGGTCCCATCACATCAGTTCAATTTAGACAACTCTGGGGAGTAGTCATTCCTGAGATTCCCTCCTGTTTGACTGAAGTTTTGTTAGGCCTGCATCGAAGTTCAGTTTCTTCCTCTATTCAATCCCACTTCCTTCCCTGGCTTCCACAGGCATTGATCCCTAATAAATATTTTGAAATCAAAACCCTATTCCGTATCTTCCTCCGGAGAAGGAATAAAACCTTTGATAGCATTGTATGAATATACCAGAATATTTTTATCTGCTTCACTATAGAGGGACATTGTCTTAGGCTGGGTTCTCTAGAGAGGCAAAAGCAGTAAAGTGTATGAATATAAAACCCACTGCCCTTGAGTCGATTCCAACTCATAGCGACCCTATAGGACAAAGTAGAACTGCCCCACAACTGTATGACTATATACACCAAACAACAACAACAACAACAAAACAAACCCAGTGCCGTCCAGTCGATTCCGACTCATAGCAACCCTATAGAGAGATATATATAAGGAAACAGCTCACACGATTGTAGGGGCTGGAATGCCCCAAGTCCTTGGATCAGGATAGAGGCCTTTCCCAATTCATGGAGCCACAGAAGCTGGTGAACCCAAGATGAGCAGTTTGGAAAGCAGGGCTCCCACTCACAGGCTGTGAAGGTTGAAGAATCCCCAAAGTCAGCAGATAAGACTGCAAGTTTTCTTCTGATTCACGTAGCTGCAGGGGCTGGCAAACCCAAGATAGGCAGGTTGGGTAGCAGGACTCTTGCTTGCAAGCCGTGAAGTTTAAGGAATACCAAACTGCTAACTCAAGTCCCAAGAACCAGAGGTCAGGCAAGAGACAGCTGCTGGATCCAGAGCAAGCCAACAGTATTTGCAAGGTAAGCAGGAAGGAAGTTGGTGGCGGGAGGTGGGGAGATGAAACTTGAGGGGGCGGGGATAAGTGACCACAGGCCCCACCCCCACAGGTACTACTCAGGAGATTCTATCATGGGGTTGATCGCATATCAAATTTCAACAGGGAAGTGATCACAACATTATACAACTGCCAAAACACTGAGAATCATGGCCCAGCCAAGTTGATACACAGTCTTAACCATCACAGGAGCTACTATAAACATTCCAGTAAAATTCTTTTGGGTATATCTAGGGATGGGATTGCTGAATAATGGGATTTTTTTGTTTAGATTTAGTAAAAAAAAAAATTTTTTTTGCATCATTTTATCACTAATGCACAAGAATTCCAGTTGTTCAACACCTTCACTACACCTTGGTATTTTTAGTCTTTTATATTTAGTCTTTTTGCTGAGTGTGTAGTGGTATCTCTTTGTGGTTTCAATTAACATTTCTATGATGACTAATTCAATTAAGCAATATTTCAAGTGCTTACTGGACATTTGGAGATTTCCTTATCTTTTCTGGGTGAAGTACCTGCTCAAGCGTTTCGCCAATTTTCATTGAACTGTCTTTTTCTTATTGATTTTAAGAGTTCTTCATTATTCTGGATGTAAGTCCCTTTTCAGATATATGTGTTTGTAAATACCTTCTCCTAATCTGTGGTTTACTTTTACACTCACGTAGCTATTTGTGATCAACCGAGGCTCTCAATTTTAACGTAGTCTAATCATGATTTTTTAAAAATTTAACGCTTTTTGTGTCGAGTTTAACAAATGTTTGCTTATCTCAAGGTAAAGATGATATTTTCCTGTTTTCTATGCAGCTTTTATTGTTGAACCTTCAATATCTTGTGAGGTAGTTATCTAGATCATTTTCTTTTTTCCAAAATAGAAATCCATTTGACCCATTATGCATCACTGAAAAATCCATTTTTTTTTTTTCTCCTATTGCTTTGCAGGGCAACATTTGTCATAATGAAATTGACTGCATCTGTGGCACTCTAAGTTATCTGACTGGTTTATTTTTCCATTATTTCAGTGGATTTTTGTATAATTATCTAATTGTGTTAGTGCTCCAGGTTTTTTTTTTTTTTTTTTTAACATTATCTGGCTATTTTTAGATACTTTCATTTTCATATGTGTTTTAATCAACTTATTTATTTCAGTAAAAGAGCCAGTAGTATTTTAATTGGTAATGAATTTACACTGTATTTGGGGATAATTGATATAGTATAATTATTAATTCTTCAAATCTTTGAAAAATTGTATATCTCTCCATTTATTCAAACTTAAGAAATTTCTCTTAACAATAAATTGTCATTTTTTCAAAAAGACCTTTTAAAAATGTTGGAAAGTAAAGATGTCACTTTATTGACTAAGATGTGCCCAACCCAAGACATGGTATTTTCAATCTCTTCATATGTTTTTTTTTTCATATGCATATGTAAGCTGGACAATAAAAAAATGAAAACCAAACACTAATTGACACATTTGAATTATAGTGTTGGCAAAAAATATTGGATATGCCATGAACTACTAGAAGAATGAACAAATCTGTCTTGGAGCAAGTACAGCCAGAATGCTCCTTAGAAGAGAGGAGGGTGAGACTTCTCCTTTACTTTGGACATGTTCATAGGAGGGACAACTCCTTGGAGAAGGACATCATGTTTGGTAACGTAGAAAGTCAGTGCAAAAGAGAAAGACCCTTAATGAGATAGATTGGCACAGTGGCTGCAACAATGGGCTCAGATACACCTATTATTGTGAGGATAGTGCAGGATGGGCAGCATACCATTCTGTTATACTAGGGGGCACTATGAGTTGTAATAGGCTAGAAGACACCTAACAACCACAATATTTTTCATCCAGAAATTAGGAATTACACTTATTCCGAGGCATCTGATGAGTTTTGCTACTTTTACAATTTTTTTTAATTGAATTGTCTGCTTTAATACATTTACTCTGTATTTAGCAGCCTTGCTAAACTCATTTATTAATTCTAATAATTATCTTTGGAGTCTTTTCCTCATACATAGACATTTTATCTTTGAATAATGACAGTGTTGTTTCTCTCTAATCCATGTCTTTCAGTTCTCTTTTCTTATTTCACCAATTAGGAATTTCAGTACCCTGATGAATAGAAGTAATGACAGTAAACCTTCTTGTTTCCTTCCCAGTCTCAGAGGAAAAACTTCAGTCATTCAAAATTAAATATAATGTCTGTTGTAGTTTACTTGCAGATACCCTTAGGTAGGTTAAGGAAGTCCCTTTCTATTTCTAGTTTGTTAAAAGTTTGTATTACGAATGGATATTTAATTTAAGCAAATGCTTTCATTGCATCTATTGAGATGATCTTACGGTTTTTCTCATCATTAATATGGTGAATCACATTTGTTAGCCATTAAGTTTTATCCTTCTTGTGAATTGTTAAGTTTAGTTCTACTTCTACCTAAGAGTAAGGAGATATAAAGAGCATTACTCCCACCCTAACAATGAAACAAACCTGAATAAACTAAAAAATCGTAATTTTCTTGAGCTCATTAGAGAGGCAAATCTGTTGGATAACTGTCATGGATTGAATCGTGTCTCCCAAAACTATGAGTCAATTTGGTTAGGCCTTAATTCTCAGTATAGTGTGGTTGTCCTCCATTTGTGATTGAAATTTTATGTTAAAGAGGCTTAGGGTGGGATTGTAGCACCCTTACCCAGGTTGCATCACTGATCCAATGTAAAGGGAGTTTCCCTGGGATGTGGCCAGCACCACCTTTTATCCCTCAAGAGATAAAAAGGAAAGGAAAGTGAGAAGGGAAGGGGGACCTCATACCACCAAGAAAGCAGTGCAGGGAGCATAGCACATCCTTTGGAACCGGGATCCCAGTGTGGCGAAGCTCCTAGTCGGGGAGGGCAGAGGGGAGATTTATGAGAAGGCCAACAGAAAAAGAAAGCCTTCTCCTGGAGCTGGAACCCTGAATTTGGCCTTTTGGCCTACTTTACTGTGAAGATAGGAATTTCTCTTTGTTAAAGGTATTTGCTTGTTGTATTTCTGTCATAGCAGCACTAGATAACTAAGACAATAGCCAAGAGGCCAAATATCTAGTAGATATTCTCCAAGAAGAGACAGAACACAAGGACTGGCTCACCTGCAACAGTAGATGGGAGGAAGAGACAGTGTCTGCCATATGAGTGGGTAAGAACATAACAGATACAATTTCAACAGATTGCCTACAGCCAAGTATGGGATAGTTTAACAGTACAGACACTCTGGAAGTACCAAACACAAGTAAAGTTTGAACTCACACATAGTCTGTTTTCCTCAGACTTCCACCAGGTTCTCAAAAGAAAGATCGAAGACAGGTAGAACACTAGAAAAAGTTCCTATTCTCATTATTACAGTCACAGAAGAGGAAATCAGCCACTATTGGATGGAAGGATAAAACTGCATACCCCTGCTCACTACTGGATGAAGGTCAGCAAATTTGTCAAATCTCGAAAACAAATTCAGACCCATTTCTACTAAAATAACAATACAAGAAAAAGAAAAACCCTCTACATGTGAAGGAGAGGCAGAAAAAACTCTTGGGTCCAAGATTTTATAACACTGCCTTTAGAAGTTCCAACAGATACAAAGCAGAGTTTGGATGTCACAGGGAGAGGGACGAGAATGCTAAGAAAGCACTGCTACTGATTCCAAGGCTCATAAGCTCTACCTAAGACTCACACAAGACAAGGAATATAGGGGACAAGCCTCCGACTACATGCTTAACAAGCATCGTGTATTAGGAAACAGCTGTCTATCACTGGAGAGGAAAAAGACTAAAGAGATAGGCCACATGTGTTACAGATAATCAGGAATGTCTGAAAACTGAGGGTATGAACAGATACTGAGAGAATCTTCCAGCAATATAGTCTATACTCCAGGGACTTTAAAATAATATGAATCATTTATTAGAGGATGTAGGGGAAAAGGTGGAAAACATTAATAAACAGATCGGAATATCAACAGAGAGATGAAAAATATAAGAATGAGTCAAGTACAATTCATAAGAATTAAAAATAAACAAACAAACAAAAGAGCAAGGAATCCGAGTTGATAAGTTCCTTCAATGGGTTTCTTAGTAGACTCAACACAGTGGAGAAAAACATCACTAAATCTAAATAGAGAGCAATAAAAAATACCCAAACCGATATACAATGAAGAAAAAAAAAAGTTAAAAAATACAAACAAAAACAAAATAATAAAAACATTCAATTGCTGTGGAGCATTATTAAATGAACTTAGATATGTGTAACAGGAGTGATAGAAAGAGAGAGAATACCAGGAAGAAAAAACATTTGTAGAGATAATGTATGATGCTGTTGTTGTTAGGTGCCATCAAGTTGGTTCCAACTAATGCAACTCTGTGGACAACAGAATAAAACAGTACCCAGTCCTGCACCATCCTCATAATTATTCCCATGTTTGAGACCACTGTTGCAGTCAATGTGCCAATTCATGTTGTTGAAGGCATTCCTCTATTTCGCTGACCCTCCACTTTACCAAGCATGATGTCCTTCTCCAGAGACTGGTCCCTCCTGATAACATGTCCAAAGTACCTGTGAAGTCTTGCCATCCTTGCTTCTCAGGAGTATTCTGGCTGTACTTCTTCTAAGAAAGATTTGTTTCTTCTCCTGGAAGTCCATGGTATATTTAATATTCTTTATTAACACCAAGCTAAGTCATCAATTCTTCTTTGGTCTTCCTTATTCATTGTCCAGCTTTTGTATGCATATGAGGCGATGGAAAATACCACGACTTGGGTCAGATTCAACTTTGTCCTCAAAGTAACATCTTTGCTCTTAATACTTTAAAGAGGTCTTTTGCAGCAGAATTTCCCAATGCAATTATGTCACTTGATTTCTTGACTGCTACTTCTATGAGTTTTGATTGTGGATCCAAGTAAAATGAAATCCTTGACCACTTTAGTCTATTCTCTGCTTATTGTGATGCTGCTTATTGCTCCATTTGTGAGGATTTTTGTTTTCTTTATGTGAGGTGCAATCCATACTGAAGGCTGTGGCCTTTCACCTTGATCAGTAAGTACTTCAAGCCCTCTTTGCTTTCAGCAAGCAAGGTTGCGTCATCTGCATAATGCAGGCTGTTAATGAATCTTCCTACAATCCTGATACCACATTTTTCTTCATATAGTCCAGTTTCTCAGATTATTTGCTCAGCAGACAGACTGAAGAGATATGGTAAAAAGATACAACCCTGACACACAACTTTCCTGATTTTAAACTATGCAGTATCCATTTGTTCTGTTCAAAAGACTGTCTTTTGGTCTATGTATGAGTTCCACATGAGCAGAATGTATAATAATTATCCACAAATAGTGATATGAAAGCACAGATATATGAAGTTAAGATTATCCCAATCAGAATAAAAATAAAATAAAATGACAAAACAATGCCAATAAATTGTAGAATATTCATTTCAGACAACTAAAAGTAAAGAGAAAATCTTGAAGGAAGTCAAAGGTAAAGAAAGATACATTATATACAAAGTAACAAGATAAGATTTACAGAGGACGTATCAATAGAAACTATGCAAGCTAGAAGGCAATTGAGTGCCATCTTTAAATTTCTGCCCTGCTCTTGTTCCTTTTCTTCCAGTATTCCAATGCCACATAAGTTGGATCATTTGATATTATTCAAAAAATACTTGAGGTTTTCCTCATTTTTAAAAATATTTTTTCTTCCTTCTATTCTTCACATTAGATAATTTCTATCTTCAATCACACATAATTTTTCTTCTGCCATAGATAGTCACTCTAGTAATCACATCCAGTTGACTTTTTTTTTTTTTTTCTTAATTTCTGGTAATATTTTTGTTGTTTTTCTCAGTTCTAAAATTTCCCTTTGAGTCTTTTTTTAAAATTGTTTCTATCTCTTTGCTTAGGTTTCCCAGCTTTTCTTAATCTTTTCATTCATTGTTAAAATAATCTGCGTTACTTTATTTACCATAGATATGATAGAAACAAAAACAAAAACAAAAAACCTCTGGTCCACCTCATATCATATTAGGTGTATTTTCATTTTCTCAAGCATATGTTCAACTATTCTTCATAGTTGTTGTTGTTCTTAATTTGTTGTAACATTTTGGATTACATTTGTTTCATTGTGGATTCCTTGAATTCTGGAATTTTTCTCTGATTACTCTTGTTAATTATGATTAATTAGATATTTCCTTGATTAGTCTTGTACAACAGACTTTAGGTCTTGGGAAGTATTTCTGGTGTTAGTTCAGATCTTCTGTTTTAACTGACCTATTGTGAGTTTCTTGCAAGTGATTAAGGAGTTTGTCAAACACATGGGTAGACAGAATTGGGGATCCACTCATTGAATCTTTACTTTCTAGAATTTCCTCATAGTTTTCAGTTGTCACACTTTTCCGAGATTTGGTCTTCTGGTTCTCTCATCCAGAAAATCATTTTTTCCACCTACACCCATGCTATGTTGTGTGTATCACACTGACTTTATTAACCATAGGCTAAAAGCCAAAATGACAAAATTTTACTTCATATGGCATGTACTTCTTATGAGCTTCTCTCTGTTCATGCCCACCCTTCACCACTTTTAGGTAGTTGCTTTTATATTTTTCTGTTTTAAAGTTGTTATCTGAGAGAAGTTATTCAAAATATTCTTAGTCCATTTTTCACAGAAAAGAAAATTTTTACTTCTGTTTGCCTGAAAGATGGGTAGTACTGTTTCCTTTTCAGTTCTGATATTTATACTTTGCTTTCCTTGTTTGCCTCCACATGTAACTAACTTTATATTTAAGTATTTCATTCATTATTTTAAATATTGTTGTTATTGTTCTTTTTAGGTCCCATCCGGTCCATTTCTACTCTTAGTGATCCTACGTACAACAGAACTAAACACTGCCTGGTCTCACGCCATCCTCGCAATCCTTGTTATGTGTGAGCCTATTGTTACAGCCACTGTGTCAATCCATCTCATTGAAGGTCTTCCTCTTTTTCACTGACCCTCTGCTTTACCAAGCATGATGTCCTTCTCCAGGGACTGATCCTTCCTAATAATATATCCAAAGCGTGGGAGGTGTAGTCTTGCCATCCTTACTTCTAATGAGCGTTCTGGCTGCACTTCCTCCAAGACAGATTTTTTCCTTCTTTTGGCAGCCCATGGTATATCCAATATTCTTCACCAACACCACAATTCAAAGGTGCCAATTCTCCTTTGGTCTTCCTTATTCATCGTCCAGATTTCACGAGCGTAGGTGATTGAAAACAGCATGGCTTGGGTCAGGTGCACCATAGTTTCAAAGTGACATCTTTGCTTTTCAACACTTTAAAGAGGTCTTTTACAGCAGATTTGCCTAATGGAATATGTCTTTTGATTTCTTCACTGCTGCTTCCATGGATGCTGATTATGGATCCAAGTAAAATGAAATCCTTGACAACTTCAATCTTTTCTCCATTCATCGTTATATGTTGCTTATTGGTCCAGTTGTGGTGTAATCTATACTGAAGGTTGTAGTCTTTGATCTTTATCATGAATACTTCAAGTCCTCTTCACCTTTAGCAAGGAAGGTTGTGTCACCTGCATAACACTGGTTGTTAATGAGCCTTCCTCCAATTCTGATGTCACATTCTTATTCATATAGCCCAGCTTCTAGGATTATTTGCTCAGCATACAGATTGAATAGGCACGGTGAAAAGATACATTCCTGATACACACCTTTCCTGACTTTAAACCAAGCAGTATCCCCTTGCTCTGTTTGGATGGCTGTCTCTTGATCTATGCACAGGTTCTTCATGAGCACAATTAAGTGTTCTGGAATTCCCATTATTTGTAAAGTTATTCATAACTTGTTATGATCCACAGGATCAAATGCCTTTGCATAGTCAATAAATCTGCATAGTCACTAATGACTGAAGAAAAGATTAGTTGTGGAATGACTAAAAGTAAGAGATCATTAAAAAGACAGGAAAGACAGAAAAAGACCAAATTGGGTGTCAGCAGAGACTCTGAAACCTGCTCTTGAACATAAGGTAGCTAAAGCAAAAAGAAGAAATGATGAACTAAAAGAGCTGAATGGAAGATTTCAAAGAACGGCACAAGAAGACAAAGTAAAGTATTTTAATGAAATGTGCAAAGACCTGAAGATAGAAAACCAAGAGGGAAGAAAAGGCTCAGGATTTCTCAAGCTGAAAGAGCTGAATAAAAAACTCAAGCCTCCAGTTGCAGTAGTGAAGAAGTCTGTGAAGAAAATATTACATGATGCAGGAAGCATCAAAAGAAGATGGAAGGAATGAACAGAGTCATTATACCAAAAATAATTGGTCGATGTTCAACCATTTCAGGAGGCAGCATACGGTCAGAAACCAAAGGTACTGAAGGAAGAAGTCCAAGTGGCACTGAAGGCATTGGCGAAAAACAAGGCTCCAGGAATCGACGGAATACCAATTGAGATGTTTCAACAAATGGATGCAGTGCTGGAGGTGCTCACTTGTCTATGCCAAGAAATTTGGAAGATAGCTACCTCACCAACCAACTGGAAAGGGATCCATATTTATGCCTATACCAAAGAAAGTTGATCTAACAGAATGCAGAAATTATCAAACCATATCATTAATAGCATACACAAGTAAAATTTTGCTGAACACCATTCAAAAGTGGCCTGCAGCGGTACATTGACAGAGAACTGCCAGAAATTGAAGCCAGATTCAGAAGAGGACGTGAAACCAGGGGTATCATTATTGATGTCAGGTAGATCTTGCCTGAAAACAGAGAATACCAGAAAGATGTTTACATGTGTTTTACTGACTATGCAAAGGCATTTGACTGTAGATTTTAAATACTCCATTCCATTATTTTTTAAAGTGTTAAATTTTTTCCTAGTGGTCACATTTAACCTAATAACCTCATAAAATACATTAGTCTTATCTTTTGTTTTTCTTATTGTATACTCTTTTCTCACTTTTATTAACAGTGTGATGATCTAGTTATCACTTATTACCAATCCTTACACGTCCTTCACGAATTGCTAAAAGGAAATTAGTAATTATTTATCATCATTAATTCGAGGCCCAAAATATATGTTGCAATTTAACTGGTGGAAACAAGTGAAAAATTAGTGTAATCAAGGTCACTTGAAGAACAGAGCTTACAGTGACTTTAGCGTAGATTGTACTTAGAATAATTGTAATAGATAAGAATAGAAAGGTAGTTTATGACCATATTATGAGGCATTTTGAATTCCATATTTCATTATTAAGTTTCATGTTTTAAGATCTTGGGTGGTTTAATAAAGGTAAAACTAAACATTCTAAGTTTTTTTTTTTTCCTGTTTTGTTTTTGTTTATAGGTAGTGCTTAAGTTGTGGTTTCCATTCAAACTTCTTCATCTCTCTTTTTCTTTACTCTTAAAAAGTATCCTTCTTGCATCTCTTGTCTGGAGGGAAGATGAGAGGGCACAGGGGGCCAGAAGCTGCCCAAATGGACATGAGAGAGAGAGTGGAGGGAAGGACTGTGCTATCTCATTAGGGGGAGAGCAATTAGGAGTGTATAACAAGATGTATGTAAATTTTTGTATGAGATACTGAATTGATTTGTAAACTTTCACTTAAAGCCCAATAAAAATTAATTTAAAAAAAGTATCCCCCTTAAATTGAATTATTCAGAATCAGATCCTTAGGTGAGGATTCATTTGTAAGTAGTTAATTAAGGGAATACTCCTAAGAAGAAGCAATAAGTAAACTGATAAAGAAGAGCAGGGAAGAAGGTTACACCAAGCAAGGATGCAATTGTAGGTGATGTTCCAGCCCCAGCCATAAATTACACCAGATAATTTGTTCTGACTTTGGGAATGGGAGCTGAACTTTCTTCTGTAATCATCATTTATTGACTAAAGGATGCCTCTGAATTGCCTTTGCTCTCTGCTTATGCAAGCAGAGCTACTCCAATACCCGAAGGGCAGTATCTTGAGGAAAAGTTGCAGTTGAAGTCTTGATTTTATAGTCAAACACACCATGAAGCTAAGCGAGTGTCTCATATAAAAGGTATGAGAAATTTAAGAGTACCTGAGCTAGACACTGAGTATCCACTAAATCTTAAATACTAAATGATTTATTTCCTTTATAATAATACAGTTAAGCATTTTCAAATTTCTCCCAAACCAATATCCTCCATAAAGTCTTCATATTATAATTAACAAAATAGACTACCACACACATCTGCATTTCTAACTGTTCATGTAAACTCTTTTAAAATATCTAATATAAGGGGTGGGAATAGATTGAATGTGTGTGTTGAGGAAGTGGGACAGTTGAGCTTAGGTTATCGGGTTCATTGTTTAAAAATAACCAGAAAATCCTGATATTTTATTTCAAGGAAACTAATTTTATTATAAATAAAATAAAATCCAGAGGTCTTAAGAAATTTATAAAACACAAAGGCTTGTAAAGTCAATCAACTAGTTATCAGAACCAACAATCTAATGTCAGGTTTATATAAATTCATTTAAGAGTTCTTTTCACAAGTTTGTGCTGCAATTTTCCTTAATTATTAATATCTATTACTGCAACTCTCATCACTTGAAATCCAGCCATTGAATGCTTGAAAGTATGTCTGGGGGGAGCTGAGTGTAGGAACAGAGAAGTTACTGGTTTCTAATACAGTAGTAAGTTCATTAATGTTGAGCGTATTTTAATTAGAATGGATTCTCTTTTTTTGTGTACTTACAAATTAAACCAAAAGACCAACCACTGCCGTCGAGTGGATTCCGACTCATAGCGACCCTATAGGACAGAGTAGAACTGCCCCATGGAGTTTCCAAGGAGCGCCTGGTGGATCGGAACTGCTCTTGTACTTCACTTATGAATTAAAAAAAAAAAAAAAATTTACTGTGTACTAAATAAGCTATTCCATTACACTCTTATTTTCTTGAAATAAGAGTAGCAGAATTTTCTGATTATATTATTAAAATTACTTGAACTACCTGAACTAAAAAAAAAAAAAAATAGGATATAACAACTCAATAGTAAGTAAGTGTAGTTTCCTATAAATATAGCAATCACTGAAAATTTAGTTGAATTTCACTAAACTATAAAATTTTTTAATATAAAAAGTAGGCCAAGACTGTCTAATGATAAAAAAATTTTAATAGAGGACTGCAAATTCTATGCTCCTCTACATTTGTGCAGCTAGCAATACTGTAAACCAAACCAAACCCATTGCCATAGAGTCGATTCTGACTCATAGAGCAATACTGTAGGAATCTGAAAATGAAGACTATTTCCAAATAAAGTTATTTGATTATTTGCAAACATGTAAGTAAAAGAAGTGTTGCCCTGAATTTATTTTAAAATCTTGGAAGGTATTTTATTATATATGCATCTGCTCACATACTTCTGGTTAAAATCACGTATTCCCTACCAAGTTCCAAAGACAGAAATATGCTCATCACTCTTTCAAATATTTGAAAGAGAATTTTGGATAACACTTGTTGACACGATTTCAGACAGTGCTAGGGAGAGCAAAAAGGGTCCAAATTCTCCAAATGGTGAGAGTCCAAGCCAGTTCATTCAAACTATTATGAAAAACATACCTATCATCTCTGAATAGAAGAATTAAGACTACTTGTATGTCTAAATGCTCTATTTGTTTACATTGACTACAGCCCCAACAGAAACCCTGGTAGCTTAGTGGTTAAGTGCTATGGCTGTTAACCAAAAGGCCGGCAGTTCAAATCTACCAGGTGCTCCTTGAAAACTCTGTGGAGCAGTTCTACTCTGTCCTATAAGGTCACTATGAGTCAGAACTGACTCAATGACAAGGAGATCTTTTATGACCCCAATAGTAACAAATGTAATAATTCTGCTATAACTTCCTGACTCAGTATAATCTCTTTCATTGACACACCAAGACTAGATGCTTGCATTTTCAACATTTGTTAACAGAAAAATCATTTTTAAATCCCTCCCCTTTCCTTTTAGGAAGTTAATATAAATATACCCATTTCCCTTTACTATGTATGCCATATGAACATGAGCTTTGCCCAGTGAATGTGAAGAGAAGAAATTTGAAACTTGAGAAAGAGCAGTGATGACAGGTATTAGAAATTTCAAAGTGAAAGATGCACTCTGAAATGTCTTAGTTATCTAGTGCTGCTATAACAAATACCACAAGTGGATGGCTTTAACAAACAGAAGTTTATTCTCTCACAGTCCAGTAAGCTAGAAGTCTGAATTCAGGACTCCAGCTCCAGGGAAATCCTTCTCTCTCTGTCAGCTCTGGAGGGAGGTCCTTGTCATCAATCTTCACTAGGTCTAGGGAATTTTCTGCATTGGAACCCCAGGCCTAAAGGATGCCCTGTGCTCCCGGCTCTGATTTCTTGATGGTATGAGGCCCCCCTGTCTCTCTGATTGATTTAAGATACAACCTAATTTTGTAGATTGAATCCTGCCTCATTAACATAACTGCCACTAATCCCACCTTACTGACATCATAGAGGTGGGATTTACAACACACACCAAAATCACTTCAGATGAAAAAATGGTGGACAATCACACAATACTGAAAATCATGGCCTAGCCAAGTTGACAGATATTTTGGGGGACACAGTTGAGTCCATGACATTCCACCCTTTGGCCCCCCAAAATTCATGTCCTTGTCTAACACAAAACATGTTCACCCCATCATATCATAGCAAAAGTTTTAAATCAACTCCAAGTCCCAAATCCAAAAATTCCTCTTCATCTGTGAAATGTAGAATACAAGTTATTTGTTTCCAAAAGTACAATGGTGGAACAGGCACAAGCTAGACATTTCTATTACAAATGGGAGAAATTGGACAGAAAGAAGGGATAACAGGTACCAAGCAAATCAGCAGAATACATTACATTAATGCTAAAGTCTTGAAAATAATTCTCTGTTCTCTGAGGCTATTTAGACAATGGCCCTGCTCTCTGGATTCTAGGTATTGGTCACACTGTCTGGATTCTGAGTAGAAACCCTTCGGCCCCTGGCTTCAGCTACACCTTCTAGGCCCACTGGAATGGCAACTGTGCTCCCTCAAATTTGGGCAGTCCCATTCTCCTCGTCTGTCTGAGTGGTGACTCCACCCTTTGAGACCCCAGAGGAGGTGGCCATACCCTCTGAGACTGAGGCAGCTCTGCTTCTTGTGTTCCTCGTCTCTTCAGCTTCTGTTTCTAGTTCCTCGGTCTCTTGGGCCCTCATTTAATTATTAACAAAATTGTGGGTAGTTTAGGATACAATGATGGCAGGAGAAGCACTCTGAACTTATTCTGGTTTTGGAAATCAGAGTAGGATACGTTTCATAAGCATTCATACAAATGAGCCATATTCTATATTAAAAATTGTTGTCTGTCTTTGGAATATCAGAGAAGGAGACAGCTTTGGGTTATTCATTTCTCTACTTTTTCATTCCCACAAACACCCTTTACAAATGCATGAGTTTGGAAAATCAACTTGTTCAATGATAAATTAAAAAAAAAGAGAGAAATAAATGCTGTCATAGTGAAAAATGCAGACAACCCCCCAAAACTGATAAAAATCAATTAATATTGACCAGAAAAATATTTCATAAAGAAAATTAAAATTGGTGATAAATATTCTTTTATGAATTAAAAAAAGAAGAAATGGTCTCTTTGAAGACAATCCTTGAAGGAAAATGTCAAGGACAGGTAGGAAATCATAAGACTAAAGAAAGAGATGAAATGTCAGCTAAGTAAACTAACAAAAGAAGAAGAAAATCCCTGAAAAGAAAATAAAATTGGAAGAATAAGGAGTATAGAGTATTGGAAAATACAGTAAGGTCATGGAGGATGGACATGAGGAAACTCACTAAAACAAAAAAAGACACAATTAAAGAAATAGTGAGACACTTAGACATAGAAGATAGAAAGAGCCAATATATACACAAATGAAGTCACAAAAAAGAAAATCAAAACAATAGGGAAAAAAAAGAAACAATTGTTTAAAGATAAATTTTCTAAAGGTTATCTGAAATAAAAAAAAGTGCACCCCACATATGTGACTCATACTCTTTCTATCTTATTGTTATAATGCCCTCAACAAGAGGTATTTTCATCTCATTACCAAATACAGCTGGCTTACCTCCTATCACCATATCTGAACTCTGTCCGGTGGGAGTAGGTTAAAAAAAAAAAAAAAAAAGACAGAAATAGGGAAGAGAATATTTGCTTTCATTAAGGGTTCATCAAAATACCACAGCCTTTATTCAATTGCCTTTTTTTATATGTAATGCAGGAATAATGCAAATTTTATTGGTATTAAAGAACCAACTAAAATGTGTTTCATTAAAAAAAGAATGGTAGAGTAGCTACTGAAGGGACACTACATCCAGTCCTCAATTATTGACATTGTTAGGTTCCGAAGACCATGTGTTTTGCAGAAATTGGTGTTCTGTGAAAACGGAGGATGACCATACCAGATCACAAAATGGAGGGTAACTACATCATTATATAATAGCCAAATAGTATCATTACATAACTGCCAATCCACTGAGAATCATGGCCCAGCCAAGCTGACACTTAACCTTAACCATCACAGTCAGCATTACTCTAGTATAGCACCTCAGCTTTCATTACTCCTAGAGTACATTGCTAATGCAAAATAGTTGGATAAATTTTTTACTATTGTCATAAATGTGAAATGTCCTATAATGAGATAGCCAATAAATGAGCAGATGTAGTTGGCTCTATCACAATGCTTGAAAAATACACTTGGAAATACATACAAGAGGTAACACTAGGAGATGGAGGAGAAGGAGAAAACTAGTAGGATAGGAGATAAGGATTGGTAGGATTTTCAGTAGGTAGTTTTACTGATATTAGAATCATGTAAATATATTCTGTATTCCAAAACATAATTTAAAATATATGATTAAACTTGTAGCAAATCAAATACACATACTTCAAAAAACCCATTGCCGTCGAGTGGATTCCGACTCATAGCGACCCTATAGGACAGAGTAGAACTGCCCCCGTAGAGTTTCCAAGGAACGCCTGGAGGATTTGAACTGCTGACCTCTTGGTTAGCAGCTGTAGCACTTAACAACTTCGCCACCAGGGTTTCCAAAATACATATAGTGACATTAAATGAATATGAAAGAAGACAAGATACGTGTGGGTAGGTTGGGCACTTGACACAGTGAGAATGATTAGTAAAATTGATTACCTTTAAAAGTGTGTTTTTATAGTAGTGTTTGGGCAATTTCTTTGCTCTATATTCTCACTTTGCTTTCAAACATAAATATTATCTCTGGAGTATATGTAATAAAATTCTAGAAAAAAAGGTAAAATGATAGTAATTACTTCTAGAATTTCTCATGATACTGAAAATTGAAATACAACATTGGTTATATGAAAATATAAATACTTTGCTGAATTAAATAATTTTTTTAGATTTCCCTATTTATAACTTTTCAGTTTGAAGGTACTGAGAGCTATGGTGTGCTACAGCGGCTAACTGAAAAGTCTGCAGTTTGAATCAACCAGCTGCTCCTTGGAAACCCTATGGAGCAGTTCTTCTCTGTCCTCTAGGGTTGCTATGAGTCGAAATAGACTCCATGGCAACAGGTTTAGATTTGAGCTGGATTAGCTACTGCTCTCAATAGGCGTGGCCATTAGTGCTGTGGAATCGGATTGCTAAATTATTCAAATTTCTGGGCGTTCAGACCAATTCTGTCATCAATGTAATCAAATTAACCACATTGTCTGTTTTAAGTTCTAAGTATTCTAAGATTAACAGCTCCAAGTTATTTTCTCCTGTTTAACAGCTTAAAAATTGTCTACACATACATGTGGAATAAACTGGACCATTGATCTTGCATCAGCATATGCCATCTACTAATGTCCAAACACTTAGATGAGAACTTGAAAGAAAGAATGCAAGAAATAAAGGAAGAAGGGAGGGTGGAGAGAAAGAACACATGCAGACTGTATTGTATGGCAAATTAAAAAAAAAAAAAAAGGTTATATTCTATATTTGAGTTGATCTCCACCGCCCAGCCTGTAGTTCAATTTCAATGAATTGAAATATGTTCTAGGTACCCAAACAAAATATTTAAATAAAACTGATCTAAGTATTGAAACAATTACTTCTTGATAATGGAGGGTTTCATTTTGAGAATATTGTCACATAAATGTGATTGATTTCTATTTTGAGTAATTAGATCACTGGATAATCTGAAAAAATAAGCTTTGGCAACTTAAGATATTTCAACTTGGTCTAATCCTCAACATGAAAGAGATAATCATAACTGAGAAGGTGGGTGTTATTCCAACAACACTGGGCTTTCTGAGAGCTAGATATTAAATATAGAAAGAAAAGTAAAGAATTTTCTAGAAAAATACCTTAGGCCTCTTGTATGCAAACATTTCCTTCAGGTCTAAATGTACACTTTTTTTTTTTTAATTGTGCTTTAAGTGAAAGTTTACAAATCAAATCAGCCTCTCACACAAAAAGTTACATACACCTTGCTACATACTCCCAATTGCTCTCCCCCTAAAGACACAGCCCGCTCCCTCCCTCCACTTTCTCTTTTTATGTGAAATGTACACTTTTGTTTAGAAAAAATTTCATCCTTGAATAAAAAAACCTTGATTTTATTTGCAGTGATTTTTAATAAAAAATAAATGAATTTTGACTGTTTTTAAGGAGGAGTAGGATATTTATGGGGAAAGAAGTTTTAGGAAGGCTCAAGGGGAAATGTCAGTATCTGCTAAAGAAGAATGGAAATGTCATTTTGCATTTTCAAAAACATGATTATGGCTTTGCCGTGGAATTCACAAAACCTCTTATGGCAAGGGAAAACTTTACTTGATTAAGTGGCACCAGACATAGATATATATCAAATCATAACTACAGTGCCTACCAGAGAAATTTTCGTTGATGTCCAGGGAAGATAAGCTATTTAATATTGCAGTGTGTTTTGCGCTCATATTTGAGTGGAAATGCACCACAAGGACCACAGCATTAAACTCTGTCAATTTTTGAATTTCGATTGTCTGCATGAGTAAGCATCATTTCCTAATAATAGCCAGAATGCTTATCGTTCAGTTTAAACACATTTCCTTTTGATGAAAAAAAAAAATGCTATTTATGTCCTTAAGAAGCGTGAACACTCCTTAAACACCACTCCTCCTGTGTTTAGTTATCTCAAGACTCTAGATTTACTGTCAATAAGCTGGGCACTTAATATAGCATGAAGGTCCCTAGGTGGCGAGAGCAGTTTGTGCTATACTATAACCTGAAGACTGGCAGTTGGGATTCACCCAGTGATACAGTAATACTACAGAACAAAGACCTGGTGATCTGCTCCCATAGAGATTAAAACCAAAAAACCCCCAAACCCATTGCCATCCAGTCGATTCCGACTCATAGCGACCCTATAGGACACAGTAGAACTGCCCCATGGAGTTTCCAAGGACTGCCTGGCAGATTCGAACTGCCAACCTTTTGGTTAGCAGCCACAGTACTTAACCACTAGCCACCAGGGTTTCCCCTATAAAGATTACAGCTAAGAAATTCTATGGAGTAGTTCTACTTTGTAATATGTGGAGTCACCGTGAATTGGAATCAGCTCCAGGGCAACAGGTTGGTTGGTTGGTTGGTTGGTGAGTTGGTTGGTTTTTGATATAGCACATTGTGCCTAAATGAGTGCATTCACATTGTAGGCACTGAGTACCTATCTGTTGAGTGAATTGATGAACATATGAAAAAATAAATATTTTGAATGTTTATTTATTTAGAAGCCCTGGTGCCGCAGTGGGTAAAACGATTCACTACTAACTGAAAGGTCAGCAGTTTGAAACCACCAGGGATTCCTCCAGAAAAAGATGTGGCCTGCTTCCATAAAAATCTGCAGCCTTGGAAATCGTATGCGGTCACAGTGGATTGAAATCGACTCGACTTCAGTGGGTTTGATTTGGTTTATTTATTTATTTATTTCATTATTCTGTGATCACCATTCAATCGAATGGAACATATAGTTTTTGATTGTTATGTTCTGAAGGCTCTATGTGTTTAATCAGAGTACTGTTGCAGGTGGTCCTACGGCAAATTGTGTTTTCTGCAGCATACTCTCTCAAGGAGAGGTAATTTGAGGCAAGATCAGCAGGACAGGTTAACATTATCATTGAGTAATAAACATCGTTTTCCTTAGTGTATGGTAATGTGCACTGATTTTAACACATGCTCAAAATTCATTTCATTTTGATGACTAATTTAGCTTGTTGTTAAGCTTTTATATAATTTTTCACGCACGTGATGAAAAATGTTTCCAAAAATTCTCAGGTAATAAATGGAAAAGTGAGACATTGTCACTTTCTATCCTGAACAACTTCTAACTTTTCTTATTTTTAGTCCTGGCTGCTACCACCAAACTCCAAATAATATGCATATATATGAGAGACAAGGGATTTATTCACTTAACACTAACGTTGACCTCACCATTCCGAATAAGTTCTCTAAATAAGATTTTAATCTTTAATTCTTCTATTTACACTGTTGCAGATTGGGTTTTCCACGGAGCAGTCTCTGAGATGGAGATTAGCATGCAGGATGTTTTCTAGAGAGTGCTCTGACAATCAGCACCTGTGGGAGAAAGTCAAGAAGGAATGGGCAGGGGAAAAAATGTCGGCTGCCAGGAAGTCTCAACAAAGAGCTCTCAAGCTGGGATGGTATTTCAGAGTTGTCCCAAGTTGGGGCATTCAGGCTGGGGATTTATACCCCCATTTTTTTTTTTATGACTGGAGCCCTGGTGGTACAGTGGTTAAGAGCTTGGCTGCTAGCAGTTCGAATCCACCAGCCGCTCCTTAGAAACCCTACCAGGCAGTTCTACCCTGTCCTATAGGGTCACTATGAGTCGGAACCAACTCAATGGCACGTAACAACAACAACAACATTGACCAATCAATGTCATTACGAGTCATAATTGACTCCACAGGCAAAAGGTTTGGTTTTTGGATTAACCAGTTGTTAGGATTCCCTACATGAGTCAAACAATGAATCACTGGACTACTAAAAGGTTATCAGTTCAGATACATCCAGAGGCACCTCCAAAAAAGGGCCTGGAGATCCATTTCCTAAAGATCACAACCAAGAAAACCTTGTGGAGTACAGTTCTACTTTGATACATATGGGCTTTTCATAAGTCTCCATCAACTCCAGTGCAAATGAAAACTAGTAATTAGATGTGGTTGCTTGAAAAAAAGGGATGTGACTTTGGCGGGGGGGGGTGGCTCTCTTTGGTCAAGGGCAATTCTTGAATTAGCAAGCAGTTGAGGGCTCAGATGGCTACATTTCCAGCAGTGAAGGGGAAAACAAAAACAAAAACAAAAACACTTCAGTTCTAAAGCAGTATCTGTGTAGTGCACCACAGTGTTCACCAAGCTGAACTTCAGAATTTCAGCTAAGGAATAAAACCTCCATTTTGTTCCCTGGACCTTTGATTGCATGTCTCGACTCTTAATAAATAGCTTAAATACACAAGGGTGTCATTTTCTCTCATGTAATGCATTGCCGTCAAGTTAATTCTGTCTCACAGTGACCCTATAGCAACCCTATAGGACAGAGTAGAACTGCCCCATACGGTTTCAAGGAGCACCTGGTGGATTCAAACTGCTGTCCTTATGGTTAGCAGCTGTAACTCTTAACCACTCTGCCACCAGGGTTTCCCTCTCACATAAAGGATGGCAGAAATAGGAAGTCGGGGGCTGGCATGGTGACTCTAGTAATTATGAGCACAAGCAACTTCCTGCTCTTCCATCCATAGCACTGGTTTCCATGTTCCATGTTACTTCATGTCTAAGGTGGATGTTGGAATCCCGTTTCATCCCATTCCAGACAGCAGAAATTAAGGACCAAAAGGCACACCCAAGTGGCTCTTTCACCTAAGATATTCTTCTCAATATTCTGAGCACGTAGCACAGCCACTTGGTACTTGTAGTATTAAGGAAGACCAGGAGATGTCAACTTTAAGCTTAGTATATTACAATAATGAAATATTGTTGGGTTCTGGTGCAGTGGTTAAGAGCTTGGATGCTAACCAAAAGTCTGGCCATTTGAATCCACCATCTGATTCTTGGAAACCCTATGGGACAGTTCTACCCTGTCCTATAGAGTTGTTGTGAATCGGAATCGACTTGATGGTAAAGGGTTTGTTTGGTTTTGGGTCTCTACTGCAGAAGGCACTAAATAACTATGGGAACCAGCAAGCTCTGAGTCTCTTATGCATGTGTATGTGTGTGTGTGTGTGTGGTGTGTATGTGTTAGCTCTGGCAAACAATAATCATTTTTTCGCAGAATTTGTTTTAAATGTTACTTTAAGATATGTGATAACCGAGTAACTGCATTAAAAGTTATATTCAATAAAGTTTAATAAGACTGATGAGAAATAGCTTAATAGAGTATTATATTTACTTAAATACAAATATTTGAAACTTTCTTATTTAGATAGAAAATTCCTTTTTTCAAGTCCTACCATCCAATTAACTCTAGTAGCAGAAGGATTATCAAAATAAAGAAACAAACAAACAAAAACAATGCCCTCATCAGGCATGGTAAGTTTTCAAATCCAAATGCACAAAATGCTGGAGACTGTTAACACTATTAAGGAGCCCTGGTGGCATAATGGTTAAGTGCTTGGCTGCTGTTCAAAAGTCTGATGCTTCAAACTCACCTGGCAATCTGCTCCTGTAAAGATTACAGCCTAGGAAACCCTACGGGGCAGTTCAACTCTATCACAGTGTCACTATGAGTTGGATTGCCTTAGTGCCATACAAAAACATTACAATGTTAAGAGTGATTAGTACTACAATGAACTAAGAAGAGAATAACCAAAGTATTCTTTCTTTAAAATTACTTAATGGTGAAACACAGAAAGTAAGATAAACCAAAAGCAGAGTACAAACAGCGTATTATCAAAGAAAAGAAAAATACCAACAATAACTTTGAGAACCCAAATTCGTTTATTTAACAATACGTCATTGCTGTTCAATATGTGTTAACTTAGCAATTATTTAGGCAGAAATGCACTCTCAGGCAAAAATGAGAAGCTGAACAGCAATTAGAGAATATGGCCAGGACATCAAAGCAGCAAACAAGGACAAGGGCATTAGTGAGTGAATTCTTATCAATTAAAATAAAATGTTATATACCATCTGCCAAATATTAGAGTACTTATTAGTCCTAAACTAATATGTTTTCATTGTAATAATATGATAACATTTTGGCAGTTAAAAGTGCCATTCCAAAATAAAGAATGTAAAATAGGAAAGTGTTCTAAAGGAAAAGATGAGGTGAATAAAATGTAGAACAATAAAAGAACCAGGAACATAACAAATGAAGAAGGAATGATTTAATAAATCTTCAAGTATATGAAAAAGGCTTTGTGCAAGTATGGTAATCAATATTTTTCTTATACTGAAGTCAGAGCAAGGGAAACTAAGCTTAATATTAATTATGGCAGATTTGAATGAGAAAGTAGTAAAATCTTTTCTGACAGCGAGAAAGTGGCAGAGATTCTCTTTCGAAGGTCTTTTAAACAAGAACGGATTCTTAGTTTTCTGTGATTTTTGATGCATTATCCTGACTGATGATTGAAAAAATGGGAGCTATGACCTATTTTCACACTCATGGTCCCATGAAATAAAATGTAGGTCGTGTGTGAAACATCTTCATAAAAACACGTCTTCAAAAGTAAAAAATCCAACTTTTTATGGAACAAGGTATTAAAATGACTTAGAATGATATTACAGTTTTATTGGTACTATCTAATCCTAAGTACGTAATTCCATATTTGGAACATTACCTGAGCTAGCAAGAGACTAAAGCCAAACATACAAACAAAAAGACAAGATTCTTTAATGTTTTGCAAAAGTTAAACATGTTAATGATCCTTAGAAGGTCAGTATTACATAAACAACACCGGTACACTACATGCATTTATGAATTACCAAAAACAAACAACAAATAAAAAACAGTTAATATTCCTGCATCACTTGAGAATTTTAAATCCACCCTTTTAAAAGATGAATTTAAAATTTTACTTTAAAAAATATTGCAAATGGAAAAGCATATGTGACATAAAATAATCATTTTCATGGTGGTTCAAGATTTCTGGTTTCTTCTAAGTAACTCAGAGACATTCCCATGAGTTATTCTCACTTAGGAAGAAAACAAAACTTACTTTCCCAAGATCTTTCATGTGCAACCACCCACCGAGAAGGAAATCCTTCACACTACTCTGTGATGTCTACCCCCGCACAGGCTGCCATCTTGATTAAACTTTCTAAAAACAGTGATTACACCTGGATATCCCTGGGCAGCCTCCTCTAGTCATAAGTTTCCACAGTAAAAATGACAGGATAAAATTCACTGTTATTCATTTAACTTAGGTTATGAAATAGCTCTTTTTTTAAAATTGTTTCATTGAATAGAAAGAGAATTCATCCTTTGGTCCGAGGTCATTGAGGAAAAATAGGCTGGATGTGTGGAAAAGGACAAGAAAATATTTCTTTAAAAAGGCTACTAGTTTAAACTAATTGAACATGTGAACGAATTTACTTTAAACTGATAATGAGTTACAAGGACTTTCAGTAAAGTACGATGCCTGTAAATTGAATCTTTGAAATAACTCTACGTATCTTAATTGCACAGAGCATATTTTTCAGACTGTCTGCAAAAACCAAACAAACAAACAAACAAATCATTTTGTTTATTATCCCCTGGCTAAGGCTTTCTTTCTTTTTTTCTTTTGGTTAGAAAAATTCTCAGAAGCTTCTCATTCTGATTTAAAGAGCTTCTGTGAGATTTTGGCTTTGGGCATAATGAAAGATGCAAGGGACTGGATTTTAGCTGTCTGTGATAATTATTTCTGAAAATAAATGTCGAATTTTTATCAGCTTTCTGAAAAGGTTACAGATCTTAGTGCTGTCAGGTATTTTGTATGCTGAAGCAACTAGAGAAAGAAAAACAAAGAATCTACTTTTAATCTATTTGGATTATTTAGTTGTATTCATACATTTTTTGAGGTTTGTATCTGTAAATACAAGCATGAGTAACAAAGTTCACTTTTAATTTCAAACCCTTACAGCAATGCTATAGTCATCAGGATTCGAAGAACTCTTGGATCTGAAAGGACATCTGAAACGGGTCCTCTTAAAACTACTAGACAGGGAAGCACTGTGAAATAATAATGTACATGTTGAGAGTATAAGAGAGAAAATAGAAAATAGAACACAGGCAAGTTTCATGGAAATCTGTCCGTGCTTACCTAGGTTTACTTAGGAAGAGAAAACAAACAAAAAAAAACATTCCTTAACTAGCACTGTTATTAGAATTGTGGCCTCTCTGGCTTAAAGTAGACATGTAGAGAATATTTAATTCTCATTAGTTCTCTGAAATTTACCTGAAACTAGGAAATTGAAAACATTATGATCAAATCAGACACATGATTTTCATATTTGTTAAACAGTTTATTCAACCCGAATTTATTTTTGAATGACAGGCTTTGTTACAAGCAATGAGGACAAAGCAGAGAACAAAACAAAGACCTTGCTTTCTTAGATTTTTATAACCAAGATTATACTGAGAAAGAGGGTCTGAGAAAATGATAGAGGAAAAAGTACAAAAGGATGGAGTGAGAAAAACTCAATATAACGGACTGTATCCTCGTTTGGTCCTTTTGTATCGATGTGATGAGAATTATTTCTTGTGGGCCACCTAAACTCCCTAGCCAGTGCTTTGTAAACATTTTCACATTCTGGCATGCTTTAAAAATGATAACATTAAATAGTAAACTGAAAGATACTTGTGGAATTCTATAGTGGGCTTGGTCAATAAAAAATGTGTGTATAAACATCACTTTCCTTACATTTCATCATTAAGAAGAGAAAAAAAAGTCCAGAGATTATAAAAGATAATACATATTGAAATATTGGATTTGCAAGAAAAAAATTCAAATAAAATATTACCCCTTTTTTAGTAAGAAAAGTGGACTTCTTTCTGTGAGCATTGCTTTTTTATATCAATTTGCTTTTCTTTTTTTGCTTTAGTATCACAATATAATAACTGATGAAGACATTTTTAAAGATTATCTTTTCATATCTTGATAAACAAGTTGCCATAAAGTTGAAATTTACTCATGGAGAATCCACATGCCATGTGTACTATAGTAGAGCTCTGCTCCATAGGGTTTTCAATGGACGATTTTTTGGGAGTAGACACCATCAATGCCAAACATTTTTCACACAAGTCAGTGCTAGCAAAAGGCTGAAGTCTTTTTCTCTGCCTGACAGATACTAAATTATGAGCAAAAACTAAAATTCAAATAGAATTATCTTTACAAATTATATTTTGAGATTGTGAGCATTCTTCAAATCTAACACCTTTCATTTTTATTGGTTAACAACGGTATTATTGAATTTTCTTAGTTCTAAATTCCCGATCATGTGATTGAATCGTGTATGCCATTGAATTTTTCATACCAAATATTAAACACGATGATAAAGATTTTTCCTCAAGTGTACACAGTTGTTGCTCTATCAGTCTTAACAATTCTTCACTAACATGTTGTTTTTGTTGTTAGGTGCCATCATGTTGGTTCTGACTGATAGCTACTCTATGTACAGCTGAATGAAACATTGTCCGTTCCCGCGTCATCCTCATGATCATTGTTATACTTGAGCCCAGTGTTGCAGCCACTATGTCAATCCGTCTCATTGAGGGTCTTCCTCTTTTTCACCAACCCTCCACTTTACCAAACACCAGGTCCTTCTCCAGGGACTGGTCCCTCCTGATAACATGTCCAAAGTATATGAGATGAAGTCTTGCCATCCTCCCTTCTAAGGGGCATTCTGGCTGTACTTCTTCCAAGACAGACTTGGCATATTCAATATTCTTCACCAACGCCACAACTCAAAGACTTCAATTCTTCAGTCCTCATTATTCATTGTCCAGCTTTCACATGCATACGAAGCGATTGAAAACACTATGGATTACGTCAGGTGCATCTTAGTTCTCAAAGTGACATCTTTGTTTTCTAACACTTTAAAGAGGTCTTTTTCAGCACATTTGCCCAACACAATGTGTCTTTTGATTTCTTGGCTGCTTAGTGTTGATTGTGGATTCAAGTAAAATGAAACACTTGATGACTTCAATCTTTTCTCCATTTATAGTTATGTTGCTTATTGGTCCAGTTGTGAGGACTTTTGTTTTCTTTATTGGGATATAATCCATACTGATGGCTGTAGTCTTTGATCTTAATCAGTATGTGCTTCAAGTCTTCTTTACTTTCAGCAAGCAAGGTTGTGTTATCCGCATAAGGCAGGTTGTTAATGAGTCTTCCTCCAATCCTGATGCCCCATTCTTTTTCATATAGCCTAGCTTCTAGGATTATTTGCTCAGCATACAGGCTGAATAAATATGGTGAAAGAGTATAACCCTGACATGCACCTTTCCTGACTTTAACCACGCAGTATTCCCTGGTTCTGTTCGAATGACTGCCTCTTGATCTATGTACAGGTTCCTCATGAGCACAATAAATGTTCTAGAATTCCCATGATTTGGAATGTTACCCATAATTTGTTATGATCCACACAGTCCAGTGCCTTTCCAGAGTCAGTAAAACACAGGTAAGCATCTTTCTGTTTTCTCTGCTTTCAGCCAGGATCCATCTGGCATCTCTTCCGAATTCAGCTTGAATTTCTGGCAGCTCCCTGTCAATGTATTCCCGCAACCACTTTTGAATGATCTTCAGCAAAATTTTACTTGCATGTGATATTACTGATTTTGTTCGATAACTTCCACATTAGGTTAGATTACCTTTCTACGGAATAAGCATAAATATGGATCTCTTCCAGTGAGTTCACTAACATACAAGTTACAAAATCATGTAAGCATTGTTAATAAATACATTTTAATCAAATTATAAAATACTTACTGAAAATCATCTCATCGTAAACAAATTGAAAATGTATAGTTTCATAAGTCCGCCTGAGAAACCGTCACTCCGAATAACAAGAGAACATATTCAGCTACTTGGCAGTCCCCCTCATGCTTCTCAATTACTTTAATCACTGTCCCCGCCTTGGTCCAAAGACAACAATGACTGTGACCTCTACCATTATCTTTTATGTTGTCTCATTTTGAATTTTATATTAATGCAATCATGCAGTGCGTATCCTATTATGTGTGGCTCCTTTCACTCAACAAGATGTTTGGGAAGATTTTTACGTACAGACTATTACATTGTGTGAAGACATCACAATTGATTTTTCCATATTTCTTTTTGTATATATTTGGGCTATATTTAGTTTTTGTCCATTATGGATAATACTTCTATAAACATTTCATTATATGTCTTTTGTTGTACACATGTGGAGCCCTGGTGGCACAATAATTAAGAGCTGGGCTTCAAACCAAAAGGTTGGCAGTTCAAATTTACCAGCTGCTCCTTGGAAAGCCTATGGGGCAGTTCTACTCTATCCTACAAGGTCACTATGAGTCAGGACAAATTTGATTAACAACATCTAACAACAACGTGTGAAATTTAGGCCTTAGATTATGCATTTGTTTAGCATTAGAAGATACTGTCAGTTTACCAAAGTGGTTATACAGATTATGCATTCCCACCAGCACTGTTTGTGAGTTCCAAATGCTCTACACATTTGCCGACATTTGATAGTGGCAGAATTTAACCACTGTGGAGCCTTGGTGGCTCAGTGGTTAAGATTCTACAGCAGTTAGAATCCACTAGCAGCTCCTGGGAAACCCTATAGGGCAGTTCTACTCTGTCCTATGGGGCCGCTATGAGTTGGAATCAATTCAACAGGCACGGGTTTGTTTTTCATAGTGTGTGTATAGTGTTATTTTGGTATTACTTAAGAAAATAAAACTGATGGTATAATTGTATATATAAAGAAATCAGTGAGCAAAGCAACAAAATTATTTGACTATCGGATTCCTGTTCCTGGAACATGCACTTCAAAGAATGATTTACTATGCAGAATATTTTAGGATTTCATTTTGAATTAGTTTGTTTTGATATGTGTCTTTTTGGAAATATTCATCTTTTTTCCTAGAATTTGTTTTTTCAGGAATTTTAACTAATGCTATTAATTCCGGTTTCCAACCTCAGTAAATTAATCTATTACAATAAAAAATCTATGCCAAATAAATAACTTTAGCTACGATAAACACACTATAAATAAGTTATAGTCTGACTAACAGAGATGACCTAGTGTGAAGGTCAGAGGGATGGGCTACATAGCATACTGGCAGCAAAACTCTTTCTGGTGGGTGTTGGTGGGTATTATCCATAAAATCACACAACTGTGATAAAATGTGAAATTTGAGAGTACATGAAATCAAAGAAAAGTTAAATATTTTAAATGTTCACATAAAATGAACTTCACTGATGATTTCAAAAGAAAATCGACTGGCATAATAAGATTACCTGGGATGATTCAATGTGTTAGCCTGGGGAGATGCTCATGGTTATAAATCATATAGAGCTTTGTTGATGGATGCTAAAAATAAAGAGTTAAATACAAAAGTAATAGTTATTAAATGAAGAATTTTTCAGATAAAATTATGCATACGAAACTCAACTATAATTACATATGTAAAGTTTCAATGATTAAAAAAAAAAAAAAGAACTCTTAAATTTGTAATGCACCATGGAACACCATGGCACCATGGCAGCGTTCTCGCCCATTCATTTCTAAAAGGGTTATTATCAGATTATCAGGTAAAATCAAACTAGTTGGAATTGAATAACACTACCCAAGATGGCCTTGTTCTCCTAATCTTCTAGTGAAATATTTACCTCAGGAAAAAAATATCCAAACAGGAAACTAGGAAATATCTAGGCATGTTTCATTCAAGGTTGAGGTTAGAAATACCTTTACGAACATGGTAGCCTGTGCTTGGAAAGAATATTTAAATTGTTGCCATCATACAACAGGCATTTTAAATTTAGAGATGATGTTAGAGCTTAAGATGTGCCTATTCCCTTTTATTCCATTCTAAAAAAAAACCCTAGATGCAATGTAATGATTAAATGTTCTAGAAACTTAATGTTTAATGGAATAAACTTGGTGGGTGTGAAGGAAAATTTTAGAACTCTTCTATTCAACATGCTTGAGTATACAAACATATACATGCAGAGTTGTTTTTGGCTTCTTTCTTTAATTCTGTGATTTACAACATTTAGCACATGGAAAAATTAATATACCTGATTGTCACACAAATTAATATACATGGTTTTCACAGAAAGCCATACTTTATGGCATGTACACTGTATACTGTATAAAGCATACTGTACCTTATGGTTAGTTGTGATGCTTAAGGTTGTTTGTCAACTTTACTGGGCCATGATTCTCAATGGTTTGGCAGTTATGATATAATTTGGCAGTTATGTAATGATGTAATCACCTCCATGATGGGATCCTCAATGAATAGCCAATCAGTTGAGTGTTGAAAGGAAGTTTCCTTGGGGATATGTCCTCCATCTAATACCTGTGGACTTTTGGGCAGGGCTCACTGGCTTTTGCATGCTCTGGATCCTGCATTCATCTCATCATCATCTGAACCCTGATTCTTGGGACTTGAACAAGCAGCTTGTCATCTTTTTTGGGGATCTTGGATTCTTCAGCCTCCACAGCCCTTGAGCCAGCAGCCTGCTGTCTGACCTGTCATTCTTGGGTTCATTAGCCTCTGCAGCTATGTAAGTCAGGAGAAGTCTCCAGTCTTATGCCTGACTTCTGGACTTGGGACTTTCTAGCATCTACGACCATGTGAGCCTTTTCCTTGAATATAAATTTCTCTCTCTATATACGTAGACATATATTTATATACAGGCACTCCTTGGAAACTATATATATATATACACATAGAGAGAGAGAGATGTTTCACTGGTTTTGCTTCTCTAGAGAACCCAGTACTGGGAGTGGTACTATAGGAACAAAATTGTAAGGATGAGTTTTCTAAATTGGTTCTCGAATCTAGTTAGTCTTAAAAGATGTTAATGACTCTGCTTCCACTAGTAAAGAAGGCTGTGGTAACCCATAGGGTGACAATAGAAATACACAGAATATCACCACCAATATCAAGTATTGGTGTTAGGCAAGGCTTTAGGTGATCACCTGTTGATACTTTTCTATGATTTTGTCAGAATGAGAAGTATAAGGAAGCTGGTTTGTTGGTCCTACTTTCACTATATGAAATGGTGAAAGAAAGAGATGAGCTCAAGGCTTCAGTGTCAAAGCTCAAGCACCATATAAACAACCTCAAAGTTGCCATCTGTGACCTGAAAGAAAACCTTATTTCTTGTAGTAACAGAGTTGATATTGCCGAAAACCAAACCCAGGGGTTTATTGTAAGAGTGGCTGAATTACAGTGTTAATTGAATTCCCAAACTTGAAATGTGTCTGAAGTTAAAGTGAGGGCGTGTGTTTGGAAGAAATGGGATTCTGAAACTTGGTATGGGGACATATGGGCAGATAATCAGGAAGCTGAGGAACCTGAGCCCCTAAATTCTGTTGAATCACTCCTGCCAACAAAACCATTACCCACCCACTCTCATCTGATGAGATTAACCCAGCTGTGTCTGAAATATCTTTGTTTGAGATATCACCTGGGGTGGCTTCCAAGGTATCCCCTAGGGCAACTTCTGTGGCCAATGCCTTAAAAGACATTGCTGAATGTTCTCAAAACGTCTAGTCAAACATTTTTGCTTCCAGACCTATAACTAGACTTAAGTCCCCGTGAGCCCCAAAAGATTAAGTGCAAAGTGTGACCCAGGAGGAGGTATGCTACACTCCAAAAGAATGGCTTGACTTTTCTAATAGGTACAATCAGAAACCTGGGAATATGTGTGGGAATGGCTATTAAGGGTGCGGGGTAATGGTACAAGGAGTATAAAGTTAAATCAGTCTGAGTTTATTGCTATGGGCCCACTAAGCACAAATTCTTTATTCATCTTTTCAAATCAAGAGGTTAGGAAAGAACCTAATAGGTTTTTTTGTGTGTGGGTCACTGAAGCATGGATTACATGGTGGTCTGCACTAAATCAAGTTGAAATACCAGACATGACTTGGTATACTTTAGAAGAAAGCATCCAAAGGCTTAGGGATATTGCCATGTTAGGGTGGATTTATCAGGTTAGACCCACAGACCCACACATGCAGTGCCCAGAGGACAATGAAGAGGAACAAATATGTGAAGGGAGCCCCAGCATCCTTGAAGACTGCTATGATAGCTATTTTATATAGTTGGATTTGACAGTGGGAGCTGCCCTAACTGAATTAAGACACCTAACTACAATGGGGCTGATTGTACCCCATGGTGGTAGGGATCATGTGACAGTGCTCAATGAGCAAAGACAAGGTGGACATGGTTACTGTAATAGACAGAAAGTCAAAGCAGTAATCAGAATAATCTGACTCATGTGGACCTATGGCATTACCCACTTAGTCATGGTGTCCCTAGGAATGAAATAGATGAGGGATTTACTAAATGTTTACTTCGTCTGTACAAGTGGAAGGATTCTAGATCAAGTGAACAGCAGTTCAACTCAAATTGTCAGTATAGAGAGTCACAGCCCCTCAATTAATTCCCAGACTTTAGCCAGTTTACAGACCCACAACCCCAGGAATGATGGGGAGGCTGGGTCTGCTTGAGGAAGGGCCCCACTACATTGCCAAAAATTTGTACTGTTAATCTTTCTCCCAGCTTTCCCCAAAGGGATCTATGGCCTTTTACGAGAGTGCCTTTTCACTGGGGAAAAGGAAATAATCAGAGTTTTTGGGAATTGCTGGATACTGGCTCTGAAAAGACACTAAAAGGAGACCCAAAGTATCACTGGGGCCCACCAGTCAGAGTGGGGGTATATGGATGTCAGGTAATTAATGGAGTATTAGCTTATGTCTCACAGTGGGTCCAGTGGGTCCTTGAACCCGTCCTGTAGTGATTTTCCCAGTTGCAGAATACATAATTGGAATATACATACTCAGTGACTTTCAGAATCCAAACATTGAATCCCTGACATGTGGAGCAAGATCTATTATGGTAGGAAAGGTTAAGTGAAAGCCATTAAAATGGTCCCTACCTAGGACAATAGTAAACCAGAAGCAATACCACATTCCTGGAGGTATAGCAGAGCTTACTGCCACCATCAAGGACTTGAAGGATGCATGGGTGGTGATTCTCGCTACATCCCCACCCAACTCGCCTATTTAGCCTGTGAAAAAAAGCAGATGGATCTTGGAGAATGACAGTGGATTACAGAAAACTTAATCAGGTGTTGACTATAATTGCAGATGTTGTTCCATTGCTTGAGCAAATTAATGTATCTCCTGCTACCTGGTAAGCAGCTGGTGATCTGGCTAATACCTTTTCTCCAAGCCTGTTTCAAAAAACCATCAGAAACAGTTTTCCTTCAGCTGGCATGGCCGAAAACACAAAAAACAAAAAATACGTTCACTGTCCTACCTCAGGACTATATCAACTCTCTAGCTGTATGTCATAATTTAGTCTGTAGGAAATTTGATTGCCTTTTCCCTTCCACAAGATGTCAAACTGGTCCATTACATTGATGATATTATGCTGACTGGACCTAGTAAAGAAGTGTCAATGACTCTGGACTCATGGTAAATCATTTGCATGCCAGAGGGTGGGAAATTAATTTGGCAAAAATTCAGATGCCTTTCATTTCAGTGAAATTTCTACTAGTCCAGTGGTTTGGGGCATGTCAAGATATTCCTATTAAACTGAAAGATAAGTTATTGCATCTGGCAACTACCACTGCTAAAAAGGAGAGACAAAGCCTGGTGGGCCACTTTGGGTTTTAGAGGCAACACATCCCTCATTTGAGTGTGTTAATCCAGCCTATTTTTCAAGTGATTCAAAAAGCTGCTAGTTTTGAGTGGGGCCTAGAAAGAGAAGGCACTGCAACAGGTTCAGTCTGCTGTGCAAGCTGCTCTGCCACCTGGGCCATATGATCCAGCTGATCCAATGGGGCTTGAATTGCCAGTGGCAGATAGAGATGCTGTTTGGCTTTGGCAGGTCCTTATTGGTGAATTACAGCACAGAGCCTTAGGATTTTGGAGCAAAGCCCTGCCATCCTCTGTAGATAACTACTCTTTTTTTGAGAAACAGCTTTTGGCTTTAGTAGAGATTGAGCACTTAACCATGGTTCACCAAGTCATCATGCAGCCTGAGCTGCCCATCATGAACTTGGTGTTGTCTGACCCATAGGGCCATAAATTCAGATGTGTACAGCAGCACTGTATTGCTAAATAGAAACTATATATATGAGATCAGGCCCGAGCAGGACCTGATGGCACAAGTAAGTTGCATGAGGAAGTAGCCCAAATGACCATGGTCTCCACTCCTGTCACATTACCTTCCATCTCCCAGTCTGCACCTTTGGCCTCATGGACAATTCCTTATGATCAATTGACTGAAGAAGAGAAAACTCGTGCCTGGTTTACAGATGGTTCTGTGTGATATGCAGGCACCACTCTAAAGTGGACAACAACAGCACTACAGCCTCTTTCTGGGACCTCCCTGAAGGACTGTGGTGAAGGGCAACTCTCCCAATGGGCAGAACTTCTAGCAGTGTAGCTGGTTGTTTACTTTGCTTGGAAAGAGAATGGCCAGATGTGGGACTGTATACTGATTCATGGGCTGTGGCCAATGGTTTGGCTGGACGGTCAGGAACTTGGAAGGAACACGGTTGGAAAATTGGAGATAAGGCATTTTGGGGAAGAGGTATGTGGATAGACCTCTCTGAATGTGCCAAAGAAGTGAAGATATTTGTGTCTCATGAGAATGTTCACCAAAAGGTGAGCACAGCAGAGGAGGAATTTAACAACCAAGTGGATAGTATAACATGTTCTGTGGAAACCAATGATCCTCTTTCCCCAGCCACTTTCCTCATTGCCCAGTGAGTTTATAAACAAAGTGGCCATGGTGGCAGGGATGAATGTTATGCATGGGCTCAGCAGCATGTACTTCCACTCACCAAGGCCAATTTGGCTACAGTCACTGCCAAGTGCCCAATCTGCCAGCAACAGAGACCAAAAGTGATTCCCTGATATGGCAGCATTCCTTCAGGTGATCAGCCAGCAACCTGGTGGCAGATTAATTACATTGGGCCACTTCCATCATGAAAAAGGCAGTGTTTTATTCTTACTGGAATAGACACTTACTCTGGTTATGGATTTGCTTTCCTTGTACGCAATGCTTCTGCCAAAACTATCCTGTACTTACAGAATGCCTTGTCCAGTGTAATGGTACCCCACACAGCATTGCCTCAGATCAAAGGACTCACTTCCCAGCAAATGAAGTGTGGCAATCAGCCCATGCTCATGGAATTCACTGGTCTTACCATGT
Source organism: Elephas maximus indicus (assembly GCF_024166365.1). Classification (NCBI taxonomy): domain Eukaryota; kingdom Metazoa; phylum Chordata; class Mammalia; order Proboscidea; family Elephantidae; genus Elephas; species Elephas maximus. Next base: position 35,386,692 of record NC_064820.1, on the reverse strand, counting down.
TCCCCATAACCCCGAAGCAGCTGGCTTGATAGAACAATGAAATGGCCTTATAAAAGACACAGTTACAATGCCAGCTAGGTGGCAGTACCTTACAGGGTTGGGGGAATGTTCTCCAGGACACTGTATATGCTCTAAACCAGTGTCCAATATATGGTGCTATATCTCCTATAACCAGAATCCATGGGTCATTGAACTGGAAGTTAAGAAAGCTGCCTAGCAACTTTGGCTCTTTATGCCTCTGGATCAACAGGCAAAGAAGGAAGTTAACATATTGGCTGATGTGATCGATCCTGATTACCAAGAGTAAATCGGATTGATATTACCTAATGGAGGTAAAGAAAAGTATGTCTGGAATGCAGGAGATCCCTTGGGGCATCCCTTAGTATTACCATGCCCTGCGATTAAAGTCAATGGAAAACTACAGCAACCCAATTCCGACATGACTACTAATGCCCCAGACCTTCAGGAATGAAGTTTTGGGCCACCCCTCCAGGCAAAGAAACACAACCAGCTGAAGTGCTTGCTGAAGGTAAAGGGAATACAGAATGAGTGTTGGAAGAAGGTAGTTTTAAATACCAGCTACAACCACATGACCATTTGCAGAAATGAAGACTGTAATTGTTATGAATGTTTCTTCCTTTTATGTGTGCATCAAATATTTTTGTTTTCTCCAATTATAAAATGTAAGATGTAAGCGGGGCTTGTGCATTTTTGGTTGTACAAGTATTAGTTGTATCATGTTCAGCACAAGTATTTATAATTTTTTTATTTAGAGATTATGTAGGGTTTAAGGAGATGTGTACAGCTGCCAAGTTGACAAGGAGTGGACTGTGGTGGTTAAGGCTGTGTGACAACATGGCTGGGCCGTGATTCTCAGTAGTTTGGCAGTTATGATGTAGTTTGGCGGTTATGTAATGATGTAATTGCCTCCACAATGAGATCTGATACAATGTAATCTCCGTGATGACTTCTGCTCTGAGCAGTCAACCATTTGAAAGGGAGTTTTTTTCTTTCCATGGGGATATGGCCTGCATCCAATATATATGTGCTTTCTGGCGAAGCACTCAGACTTTGCTCTGCTCTGGATCCTGCATTCAGCTCATCATCATCTGAACTCTGGTTCTTGGGACTTGAACCAGCAACCTGCCATCTTGCTAACTGATTTTGGATTTGTCAGCCTCTGTAGCCTGAGAGGCAGAAGCCTACTGTCTGACCTGCTGATCTTGGGTTTGTCAGCCCCTGCAGCTATGTGAGTCAGGAAAATCCTCCAGCCTGATGCCTGACCCACGGACGTGGGACTTTCCAGGCTCTATAACCACACAGATATAAATCTGTGTGTGTGTGTGTGTGTGTGTATATACACTTCACTGGTTCTGCTTCTCTATAGAACCTAGCCTAAGACATCAGTTGTGACTATTTTTCAAGGATAATTTTGGTAATATGCAAGTTTTATAATTGCTTTTCCATTTATTTCAGACTTGAGAAACTGAGATGTACCTCAGATATTTTTTCACTGTACTATCTTCTTAATCAAGAAGTAGTAGTACTAGTATTAGAGTATAGATTAAGCTATAAAACCAGCACTAGAACCAGTAAACTTAAGAATTCAGAGGATAGATTTAACACTCTGCTCCAACTGTGAATCTTTAATAGTTCTAGTTAAGAAATAATGAGCACATTTTGCTACAGCAGCATAACCGTATAAAAATCCAGATAATATGTTTTCTAAAGGAAAGACCACATTCTCTTAGAGGTCAAATTTCATTTGTAAACTATAAACTTTATGCAGCACTTAAATAACACATTGGAAGATGCATTTTACAATTATTCCCTTGTGTTTTTTCTAATTTTTGGTATTCTATAAAAAGAGCTTTTCATTGCACCCCTGATTATGTCTTTTATATACCATTTACACATTATCACTTAGGGAAGACTGAACATAATTTGAGTTGAAGGTTAATTCAAATGGGAGAAAAAGGTGGAACCATGACAGAAATCCTTGCACCTCTCAAACTGCATAAATAATTATGTCAGAAATATTTATCATGTATCCTGATACCAAAATATGACCTATTACATTTAAAGCATACTTTTCAGTTATCCAGTATTTTCATCTTTTAAACCAGGCTTGCCAACACCTTTTCCCCAAAACCTAATGTTTTTATGACACTGGTATCCATGCATTTAACATTATTTTCCTCCCTTTTGTCCCTTCCATCTTCCATTTATCCAAATCTATTTAAGAAGTCCAGATCAAATGACATTCAAAATCACACTGGTTTGTTCCCCTGGCAAGGACATCACTTACTGTTGTGCCACATATTTGACATATACCCTATGAAGTATAGGTTTAGGTGACTATCTGTGAACTAAACTGAATCTGAACAAATTGATCGTACCTCCATAGGGATTGGCTTGTATAATATTTATCCTTAATACCCCACAGAAACAAGCCAGAAAATGTGACGTTACAAAGGAGTTTGAGGACAAGAATACTCCAGATATATTTTTCACTCTTTCACTTAATGGGTATCTCTGAAAATGTGGCCATTAGCTGGAAAGATGTCTCTTTTTAAGTAGTGAATGCTTTGAACTGTCCAGATTCATCAATCTTTGCCTCCAATTTTTCTTGGTGTCTCACCTTGACAATTTATTTTAAAACACTATTAAGATGGACTGACACCAATATCACCTACTATGATATTCAGATAATCTTAGTAGCTCAGAGTGTGGGAGAAAATCCACTTCTGTCAGAGCAATGAGACAATTGTGTTGTCTTTTCCCAGTAAATGTGTGATTAGAACACCACTATTTATTGTTTGACGGCATCTGTTTCATTCAAAATTATTTAACGAATAGTTTTGGTTTACAAGGCGCTAGGTACTGGGTGGTACAAGTGGTTAACAGGCTTGGCTGCTAACTGAAAGGCTGGAGGTTTGAGTCCACCTAGAGGCACCTCAGAAGAAAGACCTGTTGATATAATTGAAAAAAAAAAAAAAAATCAGCCACTGAAAAATCTGTGGAGCACAGCTCTATGCCGACATACGTGAAGTCATTATAACTCGCAATCTTTTTTTTTTTTTTTTTTTAACAGACTGTTCTAGGTGGTGGAGATACAACTGTGAACAAAACAAAGTCTGCACTGTCACTACGGAGACCAGAGTGGCTTAGTCAAGTAATGAGTACAGGAGTGGAAAGAAATGAGATCAGAAAATCGCTTCTGATCAAATCATGATGTCTTCATTGGGGATAGCAAGCAAATTTCTATTCTGTATGCTATGGAAAGGCATGGGGAGATTTTGTGTAGAGATTTTAAATGACCTGATATGAGTCCAAAAATTTTATTTTGATTTATCTTTAAAATTTACATATAAAAGATATATAAATTATATAACATGTATATATGTAAATTATATATAACTAAGAAAAACTGCATATATATATATATATATATATCAGAATTTTGACAGTGGCTGTCTCTAGTGGTGGCAATAAGAGTTCTTTCCAATATTCATGGCTACTCCACATGGATATTGGAGCAGCACCACAAGCCTATTACCAGAAAGTTTTGTAAATTGTCATTATGACTTCATCTTGTCTAAAATCTGTATTCACTAAGACGGTCTTTCTAAAGTGAAAATTTGGTGAGGTTACTCACTCTTTAAAACCCTTCGGTGGCTCTCTATTGCTGTCGTATGAAAACTCAGAAATTTTAAGGTGCATAAAACGTATCAGCCTTGTAATTCCTCATTGTCCTCTTGACAATATTTCAAATCAACACAGTCTCCTTGATGTTGATAAATACTTGAAGTCTTTCTAGCCTAGGCACTCATCTCTTTGCCTGTATTTCTTCTCTACACTGCTCCACTTTCCTTCTGCTAAATATTAATTCATTTGAAGAAAGCAGAGATGTCAGCTCTTCTGAGAAAACATCCCTATTCCTCCTAGGGTATCCTCTCACGGTGAGACTGTGGCATCTATTCTGACCTCTAATAAGGGATCTCCTGTATTGTATCATAATTGTCTCTCTAGTTGTCTTTCTTCCTACTAGGCTGTAACCTTCATGGAATCAGAGATTTTATCTATCTATTTATTAACTGAATTTCTTGTTTTCCTTCAATCAACAGCATGATCCACTTTTCAATGGGTTCACAAAAAGCCAGTATCTCCATACCAGGCCAAATCTGTCCTGATTAATAGATTAGGATTTGTGAAAGATAATTAAACATGTTAACAATATATTTGATGTTGTAAAGAGATATGAACACAAATATCTTCCTGAACGAATCCAGCTTTTACCCCTCCTATTACAATTCAACCAACATATAGTGTCAGCTTCATTTTCATTTTTCTTGTAAAGCAGAAAGTTCTTTCACTGAATGAAAATCTTCAAAGACTCTATATAATCTACTGCCTAATGTGCAAATTCCATATGGTTGCCTTCAGTCCTCCACATTAGGGTCCCTATCCATGATAGTTAAGGAAAAGAAATTAGTTTGTAAAACTTACACCTGAAATTCTGTTTCCTACAGGAGAAAAAAAATAATTCACCTGGGCATATTCTCTTTGGAAAGGAAAATACCAAATTGGTCTTTTTTATGCTATGAGGTGGTTAATCATCAGGGTATTGTCCAGAAGGTAGAGAGGTAAAAGGAAGTAAATTGTGTTGCATAACACAGTAAGAAGACATTTAACTCATACAAGCAAAAAGGAAGGATGAGAAGGTCTTGGAAGTAGTAAAAGTAGGAGAATCTGAGCAAAATACCTAGAAGGTGGTTATTTTTCATGTAAGATGGTGTAGAAGAGAACAATGCCTTCCTTTTATTATAAATCCCCACCCAACCCCACTGCCATCGAGTCGATTCATACTCATAGCGATAGAACCTCCCAAGTTTTACTTAGCACCAGGCTGCCGTAGCAATGGCTACATTTCCCAGTCTCTCTTGCAGTGAGGTGTAGCCAGGTGAATAATGTGGGCCAGTGGGTTTTGACAAAAGAGATGTACACAGCTTCTGGGTCACCTGTGCAAAGAAGAACCGACTTGCCCTGGGCTTTCTCCTTTCTCATTCCCTGAGTTGAGAAATGGTGGCCACTAGAAGGTTTCTTTTGAGGCTTACAGAATTACCACACCAACCCTATGCTACTCACCTCTGGACTATCATATGAATTAGAAATAAAGTTCTATTTTGCTTTAGCCATAAGTTCTTGATTCATTTTGTTTCACTAGCTTTGTCTATAAATAACAAGAATTACTAATATCTTATTTTAAGTTCTTTATTATGCACTATCTGAAATTTATTCTCATTGTTACTCCAACACTTCAATAAAATCCTACTACATTTTCGTTCTTATGTAAGTGATTGGCATGTGTCCCAGAAAGGGACAATTTATAGAAGAATAGATTAACGAAATGAAGAAGTAAGTAGAAGCATAAAATTAGAGTCAGGAGTAATGATGACAAATACAAGTTCTCCTAAAATCTCTGGCGAAGTACAGAAGAAAATAATGAGTTTTATTTTACATATGTTGTTGTTAGGTTCTGTTATGGATTGAATTGTGTCCTTCAAAAATGCCTGTCAACTTAGCTAGGCCATGATTCCCAGTATTGTGTGGTTGTCTTCCATTTTGTGATCTGATGTCGTTATCCTATGTGTTATAAATCCTAACTTCCATAATGTTAGTAAGGCAGGGTTAGAGGCAGTTATGTTAATGCAGGAGGGCTCAATCTATACCATTATGTTATTTTAGACATAAAAGAGAGAACCCAGCTGAGAGGAGAAGAACTTCTTACCACCAAGAAAGCAGAGCCTGGGGTCCCTTCATTGAGACACTTCTAGACCAGGGGAAGATTGATGACAAGGATTTTCTCCCAGAGCCAATAGAAATAGAAGGACTTCCCCTGGAGCTAGTGCCCTGAATTTAGACCTCAAGCCTCCTGAACTGTGAGAGAATAAATTTCTTTTTGTTAAAGCCATCCACTTGTGGTATTCTGTCATAGCAGAACTAGTTAGCCAAGATATATATTGTCCAGCTTTTGCAGGCATATGAGGTGATTGAACGTACCATGATTTGTAGGGGGTCGGGATCTCCCTAGTCCTGAGTAATATCATTGCTTTTTTACACTTGAAAGAGGTCTTTTTTGGCAGATTTGCCCAATGCAACTTGATTTCTTGACTGCTGCTTCCATGGCTGTTGATTTTGGATTCAAGTGAAATGATCCTTGTCAAATTCAGTATTTTCCACTTATATCATGATGTTGGTTATTTGTCCCGTTGTGAGGATTTTTGTTTTCTTTATGCTGAGGTGTAATCCATACTGAAGGCTGTGGTCTTTGATCTTCATCAGTAAGTGCTTCAAGTCCTCTTCACTTTCAGCAGGCATGGTTGTGTCATCTGCATAGCACAGGTTATTAATGAGTTTTCCTCCAATCTTGATACCGCCCTCTTCTTCATATAGTCCAGCTTCTCAGATTACTTGTTAAGTATACAGATTGTATAAGTATGGTGAAAGGATAACACCCTGATGCACACTTTCCTGATTTTAAACCAGGCAGTACCCCCTTGTTCTATTGGAATGACTCCCTCTTTTTCTATGTGTAGGTTTCTCATAAGCATAATTAAGTGTTCTGGAATCCCCATTCTTCATAATGTTTTCCATAATTTGCCATGATATACATAGTTGAATGCCTTTGCATAGTCAATAAAACATAGGTAAACATCTTTCTGGTATTCTCTGCTTTCAGCAAATATCCATCTGACATCAGCAATGATATTCCTTGTTCCGTGTCCTCTCCTGAACCCAGCTTAAATTTCTGGCAGTTTCTTGTCATTGTACTGCTGCAATCTTCTTGAATTATCTTCAGCAAAATTTTACTTGTGTGTAATATTAGTGATATTGTTTGATAATTTACACACTCCATTGGGTCACGATTCTTTGGAATTGGCACAAATATGGATTTCTTCCAGTCGGTTGTCCAGGTAGCTGTCTTCCAAATTTCTTGGCATGGATGGGTGACCACTCCTAGCATTGCAACTGTTTGTTGAAACATCTCAATTGGTATTCTGTCAATTCCTGGAGCCTAACTTTTCTCCAATGTCTTTGGTGCAGTTTGGACTTCTTCCTTCAATACCATCTGCTCTAGATCATATCTTACCTTCTGAAATGGTTGGATGTTGACCAACTCCTTTTGATACAGATGCTTCTTGCATTGTATCAAGGGAACATTTTGCCCATGATTCCTTTAATTTTTTTTTCTGTTTTTGGTTTTATTTTGCCCATAGAATCCTTCAATATCGCAACTGGACACTTGAACTTTTTCTTCAGTTCTTTCAGCTTGAGAAATGTCAAGCACACTTTTCCTTTTTGGTTTCCTAACTCCAATTCTTTGCACATTTTATTATAATGCCTTCTTGGGCTGCCTTTTGAAATCTCCTGTTCAGCTATTTTATGTCATCGTTTATTTCATTAGCTTTAGCTGCTCTATGCTTGAGAATAAGCTTCGGAGTCTCTTCTGACATCTGTTTTGGCCTCTTCTTTCTCTCCTATCTTTTTAAACACCTTTTGCTTTCTTTATGTATGATGTCCTTGATGTAATTCTACAACTCATTTGGTCTTCGGTCATTAGTGTCAATGCATCAAATCTACTCTTGAGATGGTCTCTAGATTTCGGTAGGATATACTCAAGCTTGTAATTTGGTTCTCATGGACTTCTTTTAATTTTCTTCAGCTTCAACTTGAACTTGCATGTGAGCAATTGATGGTCTGATATGCAGTCAGCCCCTGGCCTTGTTCTGACTGACGGTATTGAGCTTTTCCATTGTCTCTTTTTAGAGATGTAGTCAACTCGATTCCTGTGTATTCCATCTGGCAAGGTCCACATGTATAGTTACCATTTACGTTGTTGAAAAACTCTATTGCCAATGAATATGCCATTGTTTTTGCAAAGTTCTATCACACAATCTCTAGCATTGTTTCTATCACCAAAACCATGTTTTCCGCTACTGATTATTCTTCTTTCCCAGTTTTGCAGTCCAATCACCAGTAATTATCAATGCATCTTCTTTGCATGTTTGATCTGCTTCAGACTGTAGTACTCGCAAACATCTTCAGTTCCTCCATTTTTAGCCTCAGTGTTTAGTGCATAAATTTACATAAGAGTCTTATTAAATGGTCTTCCTTTTAGGCATATGCATATTATCCTGTCACTGACAGCGTTGTACTTTAGGATAGGTCTTGGAATATTCTTTTTGATGATGAATGCCATAGCCGCCTTCTTCTATTTTTCCTTCCTAGCATAGTAAATCATATGATTGTTCAATTCAAAATGGCCAGTAAAAGTCTATTTCAGCTCGCTATTGCCTAGGATATCAAGCTTCAAGCATTTCATTTCATTTTTGTAGACTTACAGTTTTCCTAGATTCCTACTTCATACATTCCACATTCTGATTATTAACGGATGTTTGCAGCTATTTTTTTTTTCTCATTTTGAGTCATGCCATATCAGCAAATGAAGGTCCCAAAAGCTTTACTCCATTCATGTCATTAATGTCAACTCTACTTTGAAGAGGCTGCTCTTCCTCAGTAGTATTTTGAGTGCCTTTCAACCTGAGAGGTCACCTTCTGGCACTATATCAGACATTGTTCCATTGCTAGTCATAGTTTTTCTTGGCTAGTTTTTTTTTTCAGGAGTAAACTGCCAGGTCCTTCTTCCTAATCTGGCTTACACTGGATACTACACTGAAACCTGTACACCATGAGTGACCCTGCTGTTATTTGAAATATTGGTGACATAGCTTCCAGCATCACAGCAACACTCAAGCTACCACAGTATGACAAACTGACAGATGAGTGGTGATCTTTTACATTTATACTAGTAGTTTTATTTGTAGCCTATAGACAAGCTGTCCTAGGATACTGGAGGATTTGAACTCACATAATTAACTCTTGGGTTACATTTGCTATCTCATCTCTTACTATCCTTCATTAATGAACCCTTTGCTCTGTTGAAAACATGTTCAATTTCCTGATTTCAGAATAGATTATGTTCTGAAATAGGCTTTTTCTTCAAGCTTTCTCCCTCTGTCATCACATGTCCATTTATGCCTCCCTGCCTTTTATCCTTTCCTGCTATTTTAAGGACTTGATCCCAGAAAAGTTTGTAGAGGAGCCTTACTTATAGATACCAAAAATATCTAGACTATTTTAAAGAAAATTCTAAACAGTATCCTTTGTCTCTTCTTTTGTGACTTGTGTTATTTATTACAAAATTATGTCTTTGAATTAAGACATGAAAAACTAAGATGACTTTATAAGTTTATAAATAATTGTAGGTTATAATAGGTTTATAAAGTTTCCCACACCTGAATTTAGTACTACTATTTTTAAATAGTATTACAGAACGGAATGATTCAGATAATGAGCCATGCACCTTGACTGTATAGCCCAGAGAAGTTAATTACCTGTTATCAACTACTTCTTTGTATGGCTTGGGTAGGAGTAGCTAAACTATAGGTTGTTGCTCTCCTTTATGTAATTCAACTTCCAATCCTTAGAATTTCTCACTGCACCTACTTAGACACACTTATAGATTTTGATCAAATTAATTGTCTTTATTTATATTTTGATTTTTTTCCTTACCAGCAATATATGTAAAGAAAATTTTAGTATCATTGTTCTTGTTGAATTTGCCTTCATTTCACAAAAGTAAGATCAGAGACATGATTCATTTATTTACTAACTGATTTCTTATTTAGTGAAAACATCACTAACTCTCTAATACATACCAAAAGCTAAAGGAATGGGCAATTGAGACACTATGTGTATTAGTTGCCTAAACCAAAAAAAAAAAAAAAGCAAACAAACCTATTGCTTTGGGTTGATTCCAACTCATAGTGACCCTATAAGACAGAGTAAAACTGCCTCGTAGGGTTTTCAAGGAGGTCTTGGTGGATTTGAACTGCCGACATTTTGGTTAGCAGCTGAACTCTTAGCCACTACATCACTAGGGTTTCTGTTAGTTTCCTGTGACTACCATAACAAAATATCACAAATTATGGGTGAATTTAAACAATAGAAATTTACTGTCTCATAGCTCTGGAGGGTAATCCCCCCCCCCCAAAAAAAATCCTTTGCCGTTGAGTTGATTCCAACTCATAGCGACCCAATAGGACAGAGTAGAACTGTCCCTTAGGGTTTTCAAGGCTGTAAGCTTTATGGAAGCAGACTGCCATATCTTCCTCTTGCAGAGCAGCTGATGGGTTCAATTTCCATCCTTTCAGTTAGCAACTGAGCTGTTAACCACTATACCATCAGGGTTCTGGAGGAGAGTAGTCCAAATTCAGAATTTTGGCAGGGTGATGTTCTCTCTGAAGACTATAGGAGAAGATCCTAACTTGTGTCTCCTAGCTTCTGGAAACTCCAGGCATTTCTTGACATTACTTTGCTTGTAGATGCATCTTCACATGACCTTCTTCCTCCTTTGAATCTCTCTGTGTCTGTTCTCCTCAGATTGGAAAAATACGCACTCTACTCCTATATGATCTCATGTTAGCTTAAGTGATAACATCTTCAAAGACTCTATTTTCAAAGAAGGTCACATTCAGAGTTACTGAGGGCTAGGGTTTCAACATATCTTTTTGGGGGTACATAGTTATATCTGTAACAAAGTGTAAATAAAATCTATGTCCTATCTTCCATGGTTAGGGCCTCTGTGGTTGGCCTTCCAACACTACAGTCCAAATCCATAAATTTCTATTTAATTATATCTGTAAGAATGCCACCTTGCCCCAAGAATGATGAGTCAGGTTTGATAATGATCCAGTATCTCTATGTCCGGGAGTCATGTCCTCTTTATCTAACTGGCAGTCCTGTTTCAATGGCATCTGGCCTACTTTTCCATCCTTCAAGTGAGAAGACTCATGAATCTGTGATCATACATTTCTCTTCTTATTCAATGAACCACTAGAAACTCTAAGATAATTCTATCAGCCCTCTAAAGGAATTACCGTTGGTGGTTTTCCAGTATCTATCTTCCTAACATGGAGATTAAAAAAAAAAAAGAAGAAAACAATTTTAATCTCTGGAGGGCATCCCACTCCTACTACCATAATCATTAATGCAGATGTACGAGGACCAGTAGTGGCACAAAACAGTGGTGATCAATTTTACTTAGCAAGAGGATTTTAGCAAACACTTCATGAAGAAGCTGATAAATGACAAAATTTGGAATATGAATATGCATTAGGCCAGTTGGGCAAGGTGGTGAAGGATATTCCTAGAAAAGTGGATACTGTGAGAGTGGAAATATACTAGTACTTTTTCAAAATGGTAAATAATTTAATAAGATTGATGCTTTGAATGTGAGCGTAGATCAGCATATGACAGGTCACAGGAGTAGGCAGGGGTTAAATCATACAAAAGTTGAATGAATGGCTTGGTAAATATTTTGGTCATATTCCTGTAGCCAACATAATAGTGAAAGAATTTAAAAGTTTTAATCAGATTTTTGACATGATTACATTTGAATTTTGAAAGATCACTCTAGCTATCAGTTGTTGTTGTTATTAGGTGTAGTTAAGTCAGTTCCAACTCACAGTGACCCTATGAAAAATGGAATGAAACACTGCTCGATCCTGTACCATCCTCAGAATCATAGCTGTGTTTGAGCCCATTGTTGCAGCCACTGTGTCACTCCATCTCATTGAGGGTCTTCCTCTTGATCGCTGATCCTCTACTTTACTAAGCATGATGTCTTTCTCCAGAGACTGGCCCTACCTGATAACAAGTCTAAAGTACATAAGATAAAGTCTCACCATCCTCGCTTCCAAGGAGCACCCCGACTCTATTTCTTCCAAGACAGACTTTTTCGTCCTTCTGGCAGTCCATTGTATATTCAATATTTTTCACCAACACTATAATTCAAAGGCATCAATTCTTATTTTGTCTTCCTTATTCATTGCCTAGCTTTCACATGTATATGAGGTGATTGAAAATATCATGGCTTGGGTCAGTTGTGTCTTAGTCCTCAAAGTGGCATCTTTGCTTTTCAACACTTTAAAGAGGTCTTTTGCAGCAGATTTGCCCAATTCAATACAACATTTGATTTCCTGACTGCTGCTTCCACGGGCATTGACTGTGGATCCTAATAAAATGAAACCCTTGGCAATGTCAAACTTTTCTCCATTTATTGTGATGTTGCTTACTGGTCCAGTTGTGAGGATTTTTGTGTTCCTTTTTTTTTTTTTTTAGAGGTGTAATCTACACTGAATGCTGTAGTTTTTGATCTTCATCAGTAAGTGCTTCAAGTTCTCTTCACTTTCAGCAAGGAAGGTTGTATCATCTGCATATTGCAAGTTGTTAATGAGTCTTCCACCAATCCTCTTCCCATGCTCTTTACATAATCCAGCTTCTTGGATTATTTGTTCAGCATACAGATTGAATTAGTTTGGGAAAAGGATGCATCTATTTTGATTTTAAACCTGTCTTGGTTTTAAACCATGTAGTATCCCCTAGCTCTGCTCGAACGACTGGTCTTTTTACAGGTTCCACATTACAATTAAGCGTTCTGGAATTCCCATTCTTCACAATGTTATCCATAACTTATTATGATCCACACAGTCAAATGCCTTTGCATAGTCAATAAAACACCACTAAACGTCTTTCTGGTATTCTCTTTCAGCCAAGATCCATCTGACATCAGCAATGATATCCCTCGTTCCATGTCCTCTTCCGATGGCAGCTTGAATTTCTGGCAGTTCTCTGTAGATAGACTGCTGCAAATGCTTTTGAATCTTCAGCAAAATCTTACTTGTGTGTGATATTAATGATATTGTTCAATAATTATCACATTATGTTGGATTACCTTTCTTTGGAATGGGCACAAATATGGATCTCTTCCAGTTGGTTGGCCTGGTAGCTGTCTTGGCATAGACGAACGAGTACCTCCAGCGCTGCATGGGTTTGTTGAAACATGTCAAACTGGTACTCCATCTATTCCTGAAGCTTTGTCTTTTGCCAAAGCCTTCAATACAGATCGTATTTCTTTGTTCAGTACCATCAGTTCTTGATCATATATTACCTCCTAAAATGGTTAAATGTTGACTAAATTTTTTTGGTAGAAGGACGTAGTAGTCTAGCTATCACTAGTGTGAGTAATGTAATGGGAGGATATTAGATCACGAAACTTTTTCAAATTAGAGAGAATGTTTCCCTGAACTAAGAAGAAGAATTTCAATCCCAAAAGAAGAATTATTGACAGGTTTTGTTACTTTCAAAGCCTTTAAAACTGCAAAATTAGACCAGTTGCAGTTGATTCATAGTGACTCCATGTGTTTCAGGGTGGCACTGTGTGACCTTGATTCAGTGGCTGATTTTTTTGAAGTAGATTGCCATGCCTTTCTTCTGTGACACCTCTGGGTGGGCTGGAACCTCCAATCTTTTGGTTACAGCCCAGAGTTGAACTGTTTGTACCACCCAGAGATCATTTCAAGGTACTTAAGTTTTCTTTAGCTGCTTTAAAAAGACAGATTAGCATAAGTTTACTGATTTTAAGCTTTTGTTTCTTCACCAGTTCAGATGGTAATCTCTGTTCAGCATTCAAGGTGATTAATTTAATAATTTTTTTCTGTCTGCAGTGATCATCTGCCTCAGATCCATGCATCAATTTTCCCTATTTGCCCTGTTTTATAGGAAACCACCACATGTATGTCAGTGTGTAGTACTGTGGTGGCTTGTGTATTGCTGTGATGCTGAAAGCTATGCCACCAATATTTCACATACCAGCAGGGCCACCAATGATGGACAGGTTTCAGTGGAGCTTCCAGACAGATTAGGAAGAAGGACCTGGAGGTTTACTTCTGAAGAAATTGGACTGAGGCATCAGGATTGAAGGAAGACTCATTAACAACCTGAGAAACTGGACAATGAAAAAGGAAGACTGAACAAGAACTGATGTCTTTGAATTATAGTGTTAGCGAAGAATATTGAATATACCATGGACTACTAGAAGAAAGAACAAGTCTGTCTTAGAAGTACAGCCAGAATGCTCCTTCGAATAGAGGATGGTGAGACTTCATCTCACATACTTTGGACATGTTATCAGGAGGGACCAAACCCTGGAGAAAGATATCATGCTTGGTAAGGTAGAGGTTCAGCAAAAATGAGGAAGACCTTTGATGTGATGGATTGGCACAGTGACTACAACAACAGGCTCAATTATAGCAATGATTGTGAGGATGAGGCAGGACCAGGTAGTGTTTTGTTGTGTTGTACATAGGGTCACTTTGAGTTGGAATTGACTCCAAGGCACCTAATGACAACAGCAACAAAGGAGGCCCATCTCTGTAAACTATACTTCCAGAGCTCCCTTGTCAATTAACTTAAGGGTAGTCTTGACCAATAGGAAGGACTAACAGGAAGAAGAGAAAAGCCAGGGCACTTCTCTCCACCTTTCTCTGCTTTAGGCAGCATCCTTAGCATGGGGGTTCCAACCTTCAACCCAAACCTCCTCTATCCTTAGTGCCTTCTCCCTCTTGCTAGGCAGCCACCTTGTAATCCTTGATCCCAGGCTCTGTAATACCAACTCTCCTTGCACCTCCAGCACTAGAGTTGGTAGGAACTTCTTAATAACAAATATGTAGATTTCCTCACAGTCTCCATTTTGGACTTTTTTCTCATTCAAGACCTTCACAACTGGTTCTACATTTAAAGTCCCTCTTTTGAACCATCAAGTCCAAGCTCTGTTTTCCTGACTGAACACTGCTTATATTTTATTAGAAGTATTATAAGTATTAGGTGACTGGAATAATTATCCATATTTTCTCAGTAGAGAAGAACATCATAGTATAAGTTTTTACATTCTTCAAAGCAGTTCATGTGCCTTACTTTAAAAATATTATCCTTAAAACTATCATATGAAGAGAGACAGGGATCCAGAGTTGTGAGAAGCCTTTCTTAAGTTTACAATAAAAAAATATTAGCACCGTAAGAACAGCACAACTTGACCAGGGCAAAGTCATAGATGATTCACGGACACATCCAAATGCTCTAGGGGCCAAGCTCCTGGGCTGAGAACTGGGGACCTTGGTCTCAGGGGACATCTAGCTCAATCGGTATGATATAGTTTATAAAGAAAATATTCTACATCCAACTGTGGTAAATAGTGTCTGAGGTCTTACAAGACTGCGAGCAACTCTTTAAGATACATCTACTGGTCCCATCCTGGCTGGAGCAAAGGAGAATGAAGAAAACAAAAGACATAAGGGAAAGATAAGTCCAAAGGACTAATGGACCACAACTACCATAACCTCCACCAGAGTGAGCCCAGAACAACTAGGTGGTGTCCAATATCACCATCAACTGCTTTGGCAGGAAGCCCAATAGAGAGTCCCTGACGGAGTGGGAAAAAAATATAGAACAAAATTCAAATTCATAACAAAAAAAACAGGCTTACTGGTCTGAAAGAGACTGGAGAAACCCCAAGAGTATGGCCCCCGGACACACTGTCAACTCAGTACTGAAGTCACTCCTGAGGGTTACTCTTCAGCCAAAGATTAGACAGGTCAGTAATAACACACATGAGGAATGTGCTGCCTAGTCAATCATGTATACAAGACTAGTGGGCACACCAGCCCAAAAGCAAAGATGAGAAGGCAGGAAGGGACAGGAAAACTGGACAAAAGGAAACAGTGAAACTGGGATGGAGTAAGGGAGAGTGTTGACACATCACAGGGTTAGCAAACAATGTCAGAAAAAAAAGAAAATTATGTATTTGCAGTTTAACAAGAGATTAATTTGCTCTGTAAACTTTCACCTAAACCACACACACACACAAAGAACACCTAAGAGGAAAAAGTCCCAGATTCAGCATCCAAATTTACATTAAAGTGTCTTTTCTTTGTGGAATCATCTCTTTGAATCCTTCTTGCTGTGTTGTATACGTTTCCTTGCAATTTTTAAGAGGTGTTTCTCCTCTGAAGCCATACAAAAGGTAAAATTTAAATATGTTTTCATCTTTTTTGTTCATATAATGATGCTAATGTTGGAAGTTTTTCTATTAGACTTAGTATTTGGCTGAGCATCAGTTTAATACGATTAAAATGTTTCTGCCAGGAACTCAAAACTTTGGAAACATTTCAGGTAAAATATCATGGGAAAATCTCAGCTCAGCTTTATGTGGTAGACAGTTTTGAGAAAGATGAGATGACATCCTCACTATTACATGTCATCACCACCCTCCACTACCACTACTGTTTCCGTCCTGTCCCACAGAACCCTGGGAATCTTAGGACCCTCAAAATATGTATAGCTGTATACATGCTTGAAAGTAACCGTAAGGAACAATGTTCTAATGTGTCAGATTGGGTCTATGGAATGCACGAAAGTCACAAAATTTCCTGGGGTCACTACACAATCTGAATATTGTTCAATGAGCACAGAAACAGCAATTTCCTTCCCAAAGATGTTCCAAGGAAGTTTCTGCTAATACTAGCCCTCTGTTTTTGGCCAGGTGTTCCTCTTGATTTTCCCATGGCTGACATTATTGTAGTCCCCGTTTGGTTAGCAACTGAACGCTTAACCCCTGTGCCACCAGGGCTCCATGTACATTGTATACACAGAATATTTATGTACTGAAGTTTGACCGCCTCACTTCAATTATAAACACATTAAAAATGAGGATCAATGATGTAGACTTCTTGTGCTTCTAATGACTTTTACCCTGATGCCTTCCATTCCTTATTATCGTAGAAATCAAGCAAATATTTGTTTCTTCATTAGAAGGTTGTCCCAATTCTAACCTCCCATATTGTTCTAACCCATTATAACCTAGAAGATAAATGGACATGTAGCATTTGTTGTTTCAGGTGGAAATGAAAGCAAATGCTTTATTCAGAGTTAGTATTTTACATTAATTTACTGATTTTCATATCCAAGGTATCATTCCATATTTTGAGAGCTTTGCAGCTTCCCCAAATTTTGACTTAAAGTGCTTTCAAACATCAGTGTATATATCCTTTAATTGGAAAGCTTAGATGGATGTTTATTTTTAACCTTTTTTGCCATATCAAATCACAGATTTCTTTATACACAATTTAAATGCAGAATTCTGATAAAAAACTTATTATAATTTATTTACTGGGTAAATTACACAGCAGACCCATATATTTCCATATATCTCTAATAACAGATTGGTACTTAAAAGAGCCAAAACCCTAGTAAATGCAAATAAAAACAACACCAAAGATTTGTTTTGTACCATTTATTTTCAATGTGCTTTAATTGTGCTAGAACTTTAATTGAGCTGTAATTGCACTTTATTGCATGCATTCATATGAATTAAAAAATACTTAAAGCTGAAATGTGGTGGATGGAAAAATTTCATGCCTATTGCAAAACCGTTACCGTAAAGAAAAGTTTTATCGTCTCTTTTATAGTATCACTGTCAGGCACTTTGAAAATAAAGCTTGCAATCCAATTGCATTTTATTCATCTGGGCTAGTTATTTTCTGTTTATTCCCTCTCCCACTCCCCAGGCCCTTTTACTGATTCTCAGATCCTATTTGACCTATCCTGTAACCTGGTAGACTGAACCTTAGGGATTGCATTATGTGGGCTTCCTTGTCCTCTGGCTTTAGGCTGGATTCAGCCAATGGGGGGACATTTGAAGGAGACAAGAATTAAGGCAAAAGAGTGGCCTGAGTATTTATACCCCTCACTGCCTCCTGTCTCCTTCTCCCTTGCTCTGTGCCCACAGCTCTTGCTGGCTGTCCCTCTTCCACAGGTCAAGCTTGAGCTGAACTCTAACAAACACCACGCCCTCTCCTTGCTCCTTTGCTGTTGCTAGCTTCTGTGTGCTTCTCTCTCTCTCTCTCCTTGTTTTCCTTAACTCCAGCCTCCCTTTTGTCAATAGTCCCTCTGTGAAACTTGCTGGAGTCAAGTACTCGGAATGCCATCTGTTTCCTGTTTGGACTTTAACCAATACATCATCCCCACAAATTTATAAATCAGTTTCTTCTCCGCATCTTTATTATACAATGTGAAACATAAGTGATGTTCAACTAAAAACAAAAACCTGTCTACTAAATGCCGTACGTGAGATTAGTTTCCAGACTAAACCCTCACATCCTTACTCAAGAAGCAGCAATTAAAACGAAACTACGAGTCAGTTTGCAAAAGTGTTGGGTGTAAATTCTCATTATTGCTTAAACCAGATAAAGGGGTCATTTTATTATTAATCTATGTCAATGTTTTCTTCTTAGATAGGGCTGGTATGCAACTGCCATTTTAACACTGAGGCAGATTATCACCAAAGCTAGTTATTGTCCGTGTGCCTAGATAAGAAGAGGTGCTGTCACTCCTGTGGGAATCTAAGGTCCCTGGGTGATGCACACAGTCTGCACTCGGCTACCAAAACCACTCGGAGACCTGTTGGCATAGTGGTTAAGAGCCTGGCTGCTAAACAAAAGGTCAGCAATTCGAATCCACCAGCCGCTCCTTGGAAATCATATGGGGTGATTCTACTCTGTCCCATAGGGTCGCTATGAGTGGGAATTGACTCGACAGCAACTGTTTTTTTTTTTTTTAACGGAAACCACCCAGCATCTTCATGGAAGAAAGGCCCGGTGATCTGCTTCCATAAAGATTACAGCCAAGAAAAACCTACGGAGCAGTTCTACTCTACAACAAATGCGGTAGCCATGAGTTGCAATTGATTCTACAGCCAACAGGTTTTATGCTGATTTAGACAACCTTGCACTCACCTGACACATGACATGAGTTTTACGGCTTAAAATCTTTGATTTCCATGTTTCTCCCTTTCGAGTTTTGCTAAGATACACCTAAAATTTACCTAAGAATATCATGTATTCAGTGTTTTTCTCCTGTTCTCAGAATCTCACCAAGATTTTTCAGCTTGCCGTGAGTGTACTCAATGATCAGATTTCTTAAACTCCCGCAATTATTTTGTTTGTTCCCTTCATGTTTATATCTTTAATGGGCCATCAGCTACTCCCCGTACGTGTTTAGCAGATGTAGCATTATTTTCCCAGGTTCAATATTTGCAAAGCCATAAGCTGTTTATTGGCCATTTCTAACAAGAAACCGTTCTTGAAATTTTTATGCGTTTTGTTTACAGTACAGAGTTAGCAGAGCTCTGCTCAGTATGCAGAGCCATTAACGTTTTCACAGCCAAGCAAGGAGAGCAACTGTTGAAGCGGATCTGCCAAAACAGGTTACCCTACTGCATAAGGAAATAAAACTTCAACATGAGATGCCAAAAGGCCTTCTTTAGTATTGAAGTATTTATTTTCTTCATGTTCTTTTCAGCACATTTTAAACCACTTTAAAGGATGTCAATAATAATGCTTGATGTCTATTGAGGGCTTAATTTGTTTCAGGTGTTGTATTAAGGGGCCCACGTGGTGCAGAGGTTAAAGCGCTGGGCTGCTAACTTGAAGATGGGCAGTTGGAACCTATGAGCCGCTCCATGGGAGAAAGATGCAGCGGTTTGCTCCCATAAAGATGACAGCCTTGGACCATATAAGGCAGTTCTGCTCTGTCCTGTAGGGTCACTACGAGTCAGAATCGACTCCACAGCCACGGGTTTGGGTATGGATTATATTAAGTGATGTTTACACCGTCCTGTTTAAAATTCTCAACTATTCTATGCTACCTACTAATAAAATTCCCAGTTTTAGAAAATGAAATAAACAGTAGCTCAGTAACATGCCCAGAGTCACACAACTATTATTTGCAGGAGAAAGATTTCAAATGAAGTCTGTGCTAACCCAGAGATTCATAGATTCTCATAGGCACATACTAAGATTCTTCGGTAACGTTGGTGAGACTGTGGATGTATTAATGTCATATTTGAAACACATTGAACCACAGTCAATGTACTTGGGCAGGTTTTAAACATATTAGACATTAAGTGTTTTTTTTTTTTTTTTTAATTTCATGGCCG
The DNA here is from genome assembly GCF_024166365.1 of Elephas maximus indicus. Classification (NCBI taxonomy): domain Eukaryota; kingdom Metazoa; phylum Chordata; class Mammalia; order Proboscidea; family Elephantidae; genus Elephas; species Elephas maximus. The sequence continues at coordinate 35,366,735 of NC_064820.1, read as the reverse complement.
ACAAGAATAAAAGAAGAATAAGAGACAATCCTAATTGAAAAATATCTTCTTTTTATTTTGTGTCAATTTTTCATTACCCTTCCAATATTCTTTTCAAATTGGAATTTAGGTCATAGATTGCATTTTTTTATTTCTACAGAAATTCAAGTTGCTGCCCTTTTTTGTTGTTGTTGTCTCCTCTAGCTTTTTCTACTCCAGAATAAAGGTCTTTTGTGTTAGCAAGATCATCTTATATTCATTAGGAAAAAAACATATGTGTTATTGTAAATGTCATTTATGTCAGCAGCAAGTTATTTTTTTTTTTCTATTCTCGCTTATGCGGGGCTTTAATTTATCATGTCATCTACCATCTGGTTTTCATGAGAGATTTTTATTACATTTTAATAAAGAGCATATTGAAGAAAGCAATTTTGTTGCTAAGTAAAGTATACAGGCATTTGCATTTTTCCCTGGTAACTTTTCACTGACAATTATTTGTCATTTAACATTTTTGTTAAACTGTTTTATTTTCACAGGGAAAAACCCATACAAAAATCTTTTAAGTATGTTTAGAGTGATATAGCACCTGATTTAATACAAAGGTTCTTTGGAAAGTTTCAAAACTATTTTATTTTGATCTTTACAAATCTTGGAGTATTTAATGTGTTTGTTTGGAGGCAAATAGAGAGACTCAGTACATCCTGGCATACGTTCAATAAAGCAGTTTTAACACCTTTTTTCGAGTTCTTATTCAATAAAACCATAATATCCCTGAAAGAGAAGGTCCTTTCCAAGTCTATAACATATTGTTCCCCTAATGAGAATAATCAATATTGACTCATCCGAGAAGAATCAGGATTAGATCATCCTTTTGACATTGGAATTCCCTGTAAACAATAATTCCATTGTGAATGATCTATGGATGGATTCATGAGTCAAAATTAGGAGTTTAGTCACCCAAGACCAGCCATATTTTATTTTAATGCATCTTCCTTTGTGATGTGTTATCGACTTATGAAAATGCATTTGTTCCAGGATCTTTTTCTACCTAGAGAAATGCTCATTATAGCATTTTTGGACCTAGTGCAATGCCATCTTTCCCACACAGAAGTGATGGCTGGCACCTCTGTATTCTGCATTTCTGTCTCTTCCAACTCTGATGTCAAAATAATTATCTGATTAGAGGGAAAACACAGACAAAGGAAGCATGAGTGATGTTCCTAGATTGGCCTGGCTTCATTTCATCAAATAGCCAAAAAAAAAAAAAACCCAGAAACAGAGCTACATTTCTGGAGCTACTGACACACCTTTTCCACCTCTCATTTGCTTTCAGCCCTGGAATACTGTGAGACAGTCAGATAGACATGGTTGTACCTTTGATCTCACTGTATTTAATTAGGGAAACCAACAGGATCTTTTATGTTTAGAGGCCAGTGATGTGTAAAAAAGCCATGTTCAATGTGAAGCCTGACAAATTGTGGTGAGTATTTTTGGACAGCAGACCTAGCAGCCTCTTTGTTGTCTGTGCACTGTCAGCTTTTGGCTCAAAGTGAGTGGATTAACATAAAAAGAGAGACTTCTGTTCCAGGGGCATGCCTGGAAAGCATGAATCTGCCTCTTTTGATTCTTTTCTCTGAGCTAGGTCAGATACAATATATATTCATCTACAATTTATAGTCTGCAGCTTTTTTTTTTTTTTTTAATTGGCTTCAGATAGGTACCTGTCTGCTCAATGCCTCAGTTTTCTCTGGTGTAAAATAATAATACCTGTTCCATCCATATCATATAGCTGTTTTCTAAGGATTAACATGCTAATGAATTGAAATAATTTGTGTTTCTCAGTGATATTATCGTCAAGATAATATATATCAAATTTAAGTTATTTATAACCTCCAGAGAGAGACATGGAAAATACTCTTTTGGGGAGAATTTTCTTTACAAAGTATAAGTACAACATAATGAGTTTGATTTTTTCCCCCTCACAAGGTGCAGGGAGAGTATGTTTATGGTATTCGTATGCTACTGGAAAAAATGTTTTTCAATCTCTCCTAGGTTTCAATCCCTCCTAATCACGGTTGGGGTATTTATGACTTAAATGACTCACACGATTCCTCAAGTCAGGTACCTTGCCACCTTCGGTCAAGCTTAGATACTGTCACCTTTGCCCTTACAAGATGCGTGGTGCTCTAGGGTCCTCTTCCCTTGGTGCATCAACAACGCAGGTTCTTCCAGAGCCCTGCAGTACTGCCAAGGGTAAGTTTTGTCTCTCAAACACTGGCAGGAACCTACAGACCTCTCTGGGAGGTCTTGGAGACTCCTCCCTCCCTATGCTTTAGCCTACTACCCCTTCATAGGCACTGGCCTCTTTCTAAACTAATCCTTCAGATAAGTTCAAATTATCTGTAAATTAACAAAAATGTATATCCACCTTCAATAATTCACAAGCTTCATCTCTCTCCTTATTCAGGGCAACTTCACTATTACACACATGACTCTTCCAACAACCTGGTTTCCTACTTTCCTGGTTGCCTCAATTACAACTTTTTACTCATAACCTACTTTGAACTATGTTTTAAACTTTGAACTTGCAGAAACAAGAGGAAAGAGACTTAATATTAAGGACTTGTGTACCACGTGTCACCTCTTTTTTTATTCTTTTTCCAAAGTTTACGAGCTTGACTGAATAGAGGCAAGCTCTCTGAAGACTCCTCATGTTGGATTGCAACCCAACCTTGGCCCAGCTCTTCATGACACGTGGAAATGCCAAACTTTCTCAGGAACTTCTACACCTTTCCTTCTTGGCCACCCAACCTGTTCATATATTCAGCAGCCAGCTTTGTCAATTACCTCAAAAAAACACAAGACCATCCAAAAAGACATTCCTTGAACTCATTCCTTAATTTTTCCGCTTTTCTTTTATATTGTTAATCTTGCTTTTACAATTGTTTCTTTTCACAAATGGCATTTTTGCTTAATTAGACGCTGTTAGTTCAGTCCATAATATATATTTTTGAATACTCAGTACACAGGAATCAACTTGTTATGCACTGTAGGATACAGAAAAGGGAACACAAAATAGCTACGGCAATAGCATAGGTAGCAGTATTTCAAAAAAGTCATTCTTTGATCTGGTTTACAGATTAAATAATCATACCTGTTCTTTTTTTTTTTTTTTTTCCGCTACATCTCCAAGTAGTTCGAAATATTCACACTGCATTCAACGGTTCTTCTGAAACTCCTTAACCGATTACTTTTCCGCTTTAGACCTTATCACTGACTGAAATATACAGATGGTCAATAGTGACCTTCTTTAAACAGTCTGCTGTCTTCTTTTTGGATATTGTTTTAGATTATTCTACTGCACATGACACTATAGAACAAGTGTTATAATTAGCATTTTTTCCTAGATTTCTGTGGTGGTTCATGTTCTTGAATATGCTATTACTATACTGGTCACTCCTTCTCAGTGTCTCTACAGTTATTATTTTTTTTCTTTTTCACAATCCCCTCCGCTGATGCACACTCTCTAAGCATCTATCTTTGGCAATGTTCCCTTTATCAGATTTGGTGTTTTCTCTGGATTTTATCAACTTCCTTGTGAAGCTTCAGATATAACCTCTACAGATGTTTCCTTCAATCACCTTCTCAGTCCTGATTATCTACCTGTATTAATCATTTGCAGTGTGACTGTCCAGAGGACATTTGCAAATGAAAGTGTGCCTTAATCTGTCACTCGGTGTGTTGCAACCTGAACTCATTATTTTCTCAGATGTTTTCCTCACTTGTATTTGCTATTTCCGTTAATGATATTAGTCTACACCATGTGGTAGAAATCATTTGCACCTTGGAGTAAACATATTCCGCATGCAATTATCTGATGTGCTTCCGTTTTAATTGTTTATTTAAAACTAAAATTTACCCTTTCTTTTGACTAGATAAAAGTCATATAATTTAAGAGATCAAGGGACTTAGAGATCATTAATTTCCCTATTGTTTAGGTGAGAAACCTGAGGCTCCCTGGAATAAAGATGCTTCCAAGTTAGGTAATGTCTAAGGCAGGTTTAAAGCAAGATCCCCTTAGTACCGACCTAATGACGTTAATGTCCTTCCTACTGCCATAGTTTATGAACCTGTTTCCTGTCTTCCTAAGGATCTTCTATTTGATCCCCCAATGCATCCCTATTACTGATTTATCACACATTCATGTGATGCCTCCTAAGCGCCATGGACTGAAGTAGTCTTACCATATTACACATCAAATAATTTTATTGCACTCTGAATAAAAATAATGATTCCATGATTTTTGTGATGAAGTTCAAATTCCTTAGAAAGTCATGTACGATGTTCTGGGACCTGGTCCCAAATCTGCTTTTCATTTTCTACTACCCTTCCATGTGTCCATATTCAAGACTTATCATTAGAATAATCTGCTCTTTAGTGACACCACAAAATTTCACAACCCAATGACTTTACATATATTCTTCCCTCAAGGTCAAATGCCCCTCATCCAAACCTACAAAACAGTCTCCCCTTCTTGCGTCACAATTGAAGAGAGGACATTTTTATATTATAACACCATGGATACAAGATCACGCTTCAGAATAACACAGTTCTGGGTTTGAATCCTGGCCTTAACACCAGTAATGTGACCTTACATGAATACTGTAAAAATGGTGACAAAAAACAACAGCAAAAAACAAAACATTGCTGTTGAGTCAATTCATAACGACCTTATAGGACGGAGTAGAACTGCCTCTTAGGGTTTCCAAGGCTGTAATTTTTATGGACGCAGACTGTCACATCTTTCTCTTGTGGAGCAACTAGTGAGTTCGAACTGTCAACCTTGTGGTTAGCAGCCATGTGCTTAACAATTATGCCACCAGGGATCCAATAACACTGAGTGGGAGTTTAATTACTGATAAAATGGCTTCATTACTTACCCGGACAGAGTACTATAAACAAGATAAAGCATATAAAAAACCAAAATTTGCTACTACTATTAGAAGTAGAATTGAAATGTAAGGAACAAAAGAAAACAGGATTAAAAGAGGAGAAGGAAAAGGTTTTCATAGTATATATGTTCCCTTGTCTTGCTTAGGATTCTTGTTTTATTTCTCTTATCCCCACTTTATTTTTTGTAGCCTATTTTTATAGTATGTCTTATGGATTATACTTGACAGGTATATGTGTCACACCTGTTTTATCATCAGTGATTTTAAATTGAGGGAGAGTATTTTATTCAAATTTGAATTCTCTTTAATGCTTAAAGTAGGCTCTCAGTAATTAACACAAGGCTGTTGTTGTTGTTGTTGTTAGGTGCCATTGAGTCAATTCTGACTCATGGGTACCCTATGTACAGCAGAATGAAATACTGCCTGGTCCTGCACCATCCTCACAGTCATTGTTATGCTTGAACCCATTGTTGCAGCCACTGTGTCAGTCCATCTCATTAAGGGTCTTCCTCTTTTTCTCTGACCCTCTACTTTACCAAGCATCATGTCCTTCTCCAAGGACTGATCCCTCCTGACAGCATGTCCAAAGTATGTGAGACAAAGTCTCGCCATCCTTGGTTCTAAGGAGCATTCTGGCTGTAACACAAGGCAGCTCACATAAAGGGTTACAGGAATTCATGGGCTGTCTTAGGAAGAGAGGGATCACACCACAGGATCAGTCTCTCCGTTTACACACTCAGAATGCTTTCTACTCTACATCACGGCCTCTGGTGCTAGATATTAGAGGAAACAAAATCGAACTGATGATGGAAGGAGTGGTTGGCACAGTTTCTGTTTTGCTATTGATTTTTGGTTGTTAGGCAACACTTTTCTTAGATTTCTCAACTGAAAGGATAAAAATATTGACCTATGCCAGTTAAATCTGCATAGACTAATACTCTAAGCACAAATGCGGAAAATGAAAGCCTTCAAATGCACTAATTTTGAGGAAATAAGATTGCATTTGCTGGAATTAGCAATTATTGATAGCTCTAGAAATAGGCTGTGCTTAATTCAGGCATACGTACCTGAATTTTATGGATATAAAATATGAATTTTAATATATGAAAGTGGAATTTGGTCTTGGGATTAATACCCTTGTGCTTTTCTTTAATGAAATTTGGTGCTTAGAAAATATCTTTGAGATTTAGACACAAATCCCACTTTTTAAGCTTCAAAATATATTTTGCTTAAAATATGATTGACTGATAATTATAAGAACTCATATTGTGTGGGTGTTGCCATCTGCAGTCTCCTCAATTTAAGTATGAGCAATTTAAGGATACAAAAATAAAAGGAGATTGTATATATTCAAGAAAAATTCTCCCAAGTAAAAATCTTTTGAGTTCCAAATAGGAGAAGCAACATGTTTTTTGAGTGAATTATTAAGGGTCTGTATAGATTAACATAATATTTAGAAAAATAAATATCTTTAAAATAATGATCTTAAAGAATGATAAGAATGCTAAATATCACCTCTTATGAATTGAACGGTGTCTCCAAAAAATATATGTTGGATTCTAGGCCCTTGTACAAATGGGTCTGATCTTGTTTGGAAATAGGGCATTTCTTTTGTTACGTTAATTAGGTCAAGTAAGTGAAGGGTGGATCCTAAACCTAATCACTTTTGAGTTATAAAAAGACTAGAATAGACTCAGAGACACACACACAAGGGAAGACAGAAGCCATGTGAACATAGTGTACAACCCAAGGGTATCTAAGGAAACAAGGAATGCCCAGGGCTACCAACAAGGAAGGAATCAACATGCTAGACCCTGATGTGGACTTTCACCCACCAGCACTGTGAAGAAATAAATTCCTCCTATTTAAAGTCACCCACTTGTGGTATTTGTGTTACAGCACTACTAAGTTACTAAGACATCATCTTATATCACTGTCTCTAGGTGAGAATTTATGTGTATTTCTTTTGTTTAATGGAGATGTTCAGCTTCCTTGTGAAGCCTTCAAATTTGCTTGGTAGAATATATTTAAATAAACCTTTCTCATATATAAAAAAGTCTGATTAAAATATTTATTTTCTTAATTGGGTTCAAGTTACTTCTTCGGAAACTTCCTTAACAGTAAATTATTTTTCTTCAACAAGACATTGATCTCTTAGATCATAAGTCATTTCTTATAGTTTGCCAAGTGTTTTCAGATTAATTATCTTACTTGAGCAATGATATATTACTCTGATGGAAGGGATCTTTTCTTTAAAGAAGTAGAGAACATGAGCTCAAAGTAGTTAAATGATTTGACCAAAGCTAAAAAGCTGCAAAGTGGCAAAGCTAAGATTTGGGATCATATTTTATGACTTACCATAATCATTTGCTCATTCGGTCTTTCTTTTTTCTGACGAGTTCTTTTTGTGAAGAACTACTTTATGCATTGAGATTGCATGAAGGAAATAAAAGAGATGAGATGGATGGTCTCATGGAATTTACATGCTAATTAGTGAAGAAAAATAATAAATATCTTCAAATAGAAAATAGTTCCATAAACACAATAAAACTGAGTAATATGGTAGAGAGTGAAGTATGGAGAGTAAGATCATTTTTAGATAACAGAGTCTCAAAAGACTGCTTTGGGCTGAGATGCTATTAATGAAATAAAACCAACAGCACCAAGATCTAGAAAAGGGAAAATTTTAGTTTACTTTGTCCTAATTATAAATGTTTTGGATACTTGAGGTATATTTATCTTATTGATTTGCTTTGTGTATAATCTAATATGATGGTAAAAACCCAAAACCAAACCCACTGCTGTCGAGTAGATTCCAACTCATAGCTACCCTACAGGACAGAGTAGAACTGCCCTGTAGAGTTTCCAAGGAGCACCTGGCAGTTTCGAACGGCCAACCTTTTGGTTAGCAGCCACAGCACTTAACCACTACGCCACCATGGTTTCCAAATATGATGGTACCAATTGCCAAAAACTCATTGCCATCAAGTGGATTCCAATGCATAGATAGTATTATTCACAAACACATTTTCCAGAAGTGAGCAAAAATATGTACTGTGCTTCTATATCATGTGGTGCAATGTGCTCAGATTAGGGTTTAAAATTATGCTGTCTGTCTCTGACAGAACTTCGCTATGCTTTAGACATGTTAATATGATTAAAATAAATTCTATTGAACAATTTTAACTAACATGTTTGCGACTCACTATTTGCCTACAAGTGTAGAATGATATCAGGGTATACACAAAAAACCTTTGCTGGCAATTTCCTTAAGTTGATTACTGGAAGGGTAGCTTGCAAATGTTACATCACAACATTACAGAACAGAGCTTTGGAAGGAACCTTAGAGGCCATCTAGTCCAAATACCCACAAAGTGCAGATATATATTGATTTTAGCAAATGGAATCAAATTGCTTTCCCTCAAAAACTGTTGACTTCTCCTCACCCTTAGTACAAAGCATAGCCATTAACCTGAATTTTAAGTTTATACATGAGAAGGGATTCTTTGAATTCATAGGCAGGCTACTTCATATCTGCTTTCTTTGCAATAATCACTAAACTGTAAACAGAAAAATAAGAACAAAAATAAAGTGTTTTAAGTTAGTGAGGAGAGGATGTATTCACATTGGGCAAAAAATTAAAACTACTTTTCTCTAAGCCTCAGTTTCCTCATTTGAAAAATGAGAATTATTAATTCTTTCTTCCTTTAGGCCAATATTCATAATATTCATTTATTCATCTATCTTCTGCCAAGCACAATGATAGGATTATAATGTAATAAAAAAACTATATAGTTGGGATTTCTACTCTTATAAACCTTACATTCTAGTGATAGTGATAGATAAAACATATAAATGAAAAAATGATTTAAACAAGTATTGATGAAGGAGATAAATGGGTTTGTGTATAAGAGAAAAAAATGGCAAGTGTTAAAGATTGATCTGAGAAGAAGTTTAGATTGTGACCTGGTTGATGTGAAGAGACAGGTAAAAATGTTATAAGGAGAAGGGACGGCAAGAGGAAAGTCTTAATGTGTCAAAGATCTTAGTGTTTTCACAGAAAGCCAGTAAGACTGGAAGCGAGTGACTGAAGTTTATGCCATGTAATGATGTTAGAGATGATTGGAGGGCTCAGGTCAAGCACGGGGAGGTTCTAAATTTAATTCTGAGAAAAGGTAAGAAATTAGAGGGTTTAAACAAAAAGTTTTCATTTATAATTTTAAGATAGCTATTCAGAGAGTGGGTGGTAATGGATTAAAAAGGCAAGAGTGGAACTAGACAAACCAGTTAGAGAGGCTCTTGCATTGTATCAGGGGATAGAAGTGAGTGTGGATGAAGAGGGTGGCAGTAGATATGTGACGTGGGTGCATCTAGAAACATTTTGCAAGCAGTATCAACTGAACTGGATATGTAATATAAGGAAAAGCAATTGATCAAACATGACTCAAAGACTTCTGACTTTAGTAAATAGATGAATAGTGGTATTATTTATAAAACATTACAGACATCATATTTATGTTTTTCTATGTACTGTACAATAATATATAGATAAGGAGACCTCACACAGATGGGGTGGATCAATGGATAGACAGACAGATCATAGATAGATAGATGATAGATAGATAGATAGATAGATGATAGATAGATAGATAGATAGATAGACAGACAGACAGACAGACAGACAGATAGATAGATAGATAGATAGATAGATAGATAGATAGATAGATAGATAGATGATAGATAGATAGATAGATATTCAAGAAATGTCCAGGGAGAGGCAGAAAATAAGTCTAGACCTTTCAAATAGAGGGAATTAATTGCTAAGAATGGTTTACAAAGCAGTAGAAAGGTAAAAAAGAAGAAAGAAGAGGGTTGGGGTGAGGCTGGTGTCAGGAAAGGCACCTGAATGAAGGCTAATTCCCAGGGATGAGAAACAGCTAATGCTGTTTTGGTCAGGGCCTGCAAAGACACATTTGCTGCTGAATTGTTGGAGACACAATTATGGTAGATTCTGGATCCACGGAAGAGGCAGGGCCTCACCCAAAGCTAGAACCCTCAAAAAGACCAGATGCCAACTCTACTACCCCTGCTCACCACCCCTCATGTTGCAGCGTAAGCAACCTCTGGCACTGGTAGCAACTGTCACATGTCAGGGCCAGAAGAAAGTATGCCCTTGCTCCTTTTCACCATTTCATTTCCTGCCAGTGCTTCTTGTTGTCAGGAGACAGCCAGAAAGCCAGCCATCTGCTGGAAAAGAGATATATTGTGCAGATGATCCTGCCCAGAGGAAGGTATAGGAGGGCAGTTGCAGGACTAAAGGACAACTGGTAAATAATCAGGACAATCAGGCAGACAGACAGAAGGAAGGATATAAGATGGGGAGAGAGAGGGTAGGGGGAGAAGAAGATAGCGGAAAGGTAGGAAGGAAAAAGAAAAGAAGGAGGGGAGGGAAAGAAGGAGGAAGGAAGCAAAAAAGGAAGGTAAGGAGTGAAGGAAAGGGAGGGAAGGAGGGAGGGAAGAGGAAGGAGAGAGGATGGCAGCGGGACTTCATCTCACTTACTTTGAATATGTTATCAGGAGGAACCAGTCCCTGCAGAAGAAAGAAAAATAAGTTAATGCTTATCTCTGAATCCTTGTTAAGAGGTGATTTTTTTTTTTTTACTATTTTTTTAACAAAAAAAAATTGTTATTTTTATACAGCAACAGTATATTTTTGTTTTAGTAAGAAAAAAAAGAAGAAAATATATTGGATAATAAATAGATCACTGGACTTTCTGTGAAGTGATATTCTTTCCAATCCTACCTTTGCATTAAATCCTATAATTCTAAGTAATTGTTTCATTCTATTACCCACTTAATTTCCTTGCTTTACAATATATATATATATAGTTGTTGTTAAGTGCCATTGACATGGTTCTGACTCAAAGCGACCCCATGCACAACGGAATAAAACACTGCCCTGTCCTGTGCTCTCTTCACAATCATTGCTATGTTTGAGCCCATTGTTGCAGCCACTGTGTCAGTGCATCTTGTAGAGGGTTTTCCTCTTTTTTGCTGACCCTCTACCTTACCAAGCATGATAACATGCCCAAAATACATGAGGCCGATGTCTCGCCATCCTAGCTGCCAAGGAGAATTCTGGCTATACCTCTTGCAAGACAGATTTGTTTGTCCTTCTGGGAGTCCATGGTACATCCAATATATATGTAGATGTAATTTGTAATGTAACTATAATGTCATTCATTCACCATCTGTTTCTTTGAAGAAACTTTACTTTGTCAAATTTCATAAAGGCTAGGAAGAATATGTATCTGTGTTCTTGGGGGAGAAATGTTTGTAGCAGAGCACTGACACTATATTTTTATTTTAGTACAAATGCATAGAAATGAGGCTGTAAACACATAATTCCTATATCTATATTCAGCATTGGCTTTGGAAAAGACTATTACAGTCCACCCTTCATATCCGTGGGTTCTGCACACGTGGATTCATCCAACAACAGATCAAAAATATTTAAAAAAAAAAAAGTTCCGAAAGGCAAAGCTTGAATATTCTGCGTGCGGAATGCTATGCTGAATGCATGGGAATGAAGTGATGTGTAGGCATACCCTGTCATTTCAAAGATCCTCAGTCTCTCTGCAGCACCGGTTATTGGAGCATTGTTCACCTGTGGTCATGTCATTACTCCCTAAACAATACAGTTACTGTATAACAACTATTTACATGGCATTTATCTTACAAGTAATTATAAGTAATCTAGAAAACTCAGTGCCGTCGAGTCGATTCTGACTCATAGTGACCCCATAAGACAGGGTAGAACTGCCCCACGGAGTTTCCAAGGAGCATCTGGTGGATTTGAACTGCTGACCCTTTGGCTAGCAGCTGTAACACTTAACCACTACGCCACCAAGGTTTCCAAGTAATCTAGAGATGATGTAAAGCATAGGTTACATGCAAATAGTATGCCATTTTATGTAAGGGACTTAAGCATCATTATTGCATTTTGGTATCTGTGGGGAGTCTTGGAACCAATCCCCTGAAGATACCGAGGGATCATCGTATAAGAGAATTTGGCTAATTTAAGTTAGTATATCAGGAAGAAGGATCACTGGGAAAAAATGACGTGTTTGATAAATTAAAGGGCAGTGAAAATGAGCAAAATCTTCAATGAGATGGATCAACACAAAAGTTTCAACAATGGGCTTAAACCTATGAAAGATCACAGAGATGCCACGGGACTGGGCAATGTTTTCTTCCGTTATACTTAAAGTCACCCTGAGTCAAAGTCAATTTTCCAGTAACCGACGACAAAAGCAAAAGGGATATATCAAATAGCTTTCTTCCGTATGTATACATTCCCAAATATACATATTTTTTACCTACTAATTACATATTCTAAGCCAAAGCAAGTGCACATTGGATTCAAATCTATTATTTTATTTTTAAGACTATTCTGTAAGAGAGCTTTGAAGATTAAACTTTGGTTTGTGGCTCAAAATGGAACAAATGTCTATAGGTATGTAAAGTATTTGACTCAATTTTTATTTCATTTCTTAAATTCCTGTTATTTATATTTATGTAGACTGCTCAAGAATGAAATAAGAATATTAAAAACAATATACTGTTACTGGATATTAATATAGTAACATCTTTCCTTAATATCTGCTACATAATATTAGTTAAAAAAAAGAATTAGTCTAACAAACTGTGCATCATGTATTGTTAAATGTTATACTGTAGCAATTTATTATTCTTACTTGCCCGCCACGTCTTTTAAAATAAAATAGGCACATTTTGGACAACTCTTTTTCAAATTTTAAATAATCTATTCATGATTAATATACAGAATTCTTGTGAAAGAGCTTTTGTTGTCCGTTGCTGTCGAGTCAGTTCTGACTCATGAAGACCCTAAAACAGAATGAAACGTTGCCTGGAAAGCACAATCGTCACAATCCTTGCTATGCTTGAGCCCATTGTTGCAGCCACTGTATCAATTCATCTCATGGAGGGGCTTCTTCTTTTTTGCTGACCCTCTACTATGCCAAGCATGATGTCCTTCTCCACAGACTAGTCCCTCCTGATAACATGCCCAAAGTACATGACAGGAAGCCTCCCCCTCTTCGCTTCAAAGGAGCATTCTGGCTATACTTCTTCCAAGATAGATTTGCTCTTTCTTCTGGCAGGCCGTTGTATATTCAATATTCTTTGCAACACATGCCAGCATCATTATTCCAAGGCATCAATCCCCCCTTGGTCTTCTGTATTCATAGTGCGGTTTTGCATACATATGAAGCGATTGAAAATATCATGGCTTGAGTCAGACACACCTTAGTTCTCAAAGTGGCACCTTTGCTTTTTTTAACATTTTAAAGAGGTTTTTTTGCAGCAGATTTGCCCAGTGCAGTATGTTGTTTGCTTTTTGAATGCTGCTATCCTGGGCGTTGATTGTCGATCCAAGTAAAATGAAATCCTTGACAACCTCAGTCTTTTCTCTATTCATCATGATGTTTCTCATTGGTTCAGTTGTGAGGATTTTTGTTCTCTTTGTGTTGAGGTGTGATCCATACTGAAGGCGGTATTCTTTGATTTTTATCAGCAAGTGCTTCAAGTTCCTTTCACTGTCACCAGACAAGGTTATGTCATCTACATATCAGGAGTCATTAATGAGCTTCCTCTAATTCTGATGCCAAGTTCTTCTTCATAAAGTCCAGCTTCTCAGATTATTTGCTCAGCCCAGAGATTGAATAAGTATGGTAAAAGGATACAACCCTAACTCACACCTTTCCTGATTTTAAACCGGGTAGTACCCCCTTGTTCAATTCAAACTGCTTCCTCTTGATCTATGTACAGGTTTTGCATGAGCATAAGTGTTTTGGAATTCTCATTATTTTCAACGTTACCCATAATTTGTTATGATAAACATAATCAAATATCTTTGCATAATCAGTAATGTATAGGTAAACCTCTTTCTGATATCCTCTTCTTCCAGCCAAGACCCATCTGACATCCACAAAGATATCCCTAGTTCCAAGTTCTCTTCTGAATCTGGCTTGAATATCTGGCAGCTCTCTGTTGATGTACTGCTGCAGCTGTCTTTGAGTTACCTTCAGCAAGATTTTTCTTGCATGTGACATTAATGATATTGTTGGATAATTCCTGAATTCTGTTGAACCACCTTTCTTTGGGTTGGGCACAAATATGGATCTCTTCCAGTAGGTTGTCCAGGTATATGTCTTCCAAGTTTTTTTTTTTTTTTTTTTTGGCATTGAAACCTTTCAGTTGGTATTCTGTTAATTCCTGGAGCCTTGTTTTTCACCAGTACCTTCAGTACAGCCTGGACTCCTTCCTTCAGCCCCATTGATTCTTGATCGTATGCTACCTGCTGGGCTCAAAAGCAACAGATTTGGTTTTTTTGGTTTGATATGGTTGAACATTGACCAATTATTTTTGGTACAGTAACTCTGTGTATTCTTTCCATCTTTTGATGTTTCCTAAGTAAATATTTTCCCCATAGCATCCTTCAACATAACAACCGGAGGCTTGAATTTTTTCTTCATTTTTTTCAGCTTAAGACATGCTGAATGTGTTCTTCTCTTTTGGTTTTCTAATTCCAGTTCTTTGCATGTTACATTATACTTTATCTTCTTGAGCCACCCTTCAAAATCTTCCATTCAGCTTTTTAACATCGTCATTTTTTCCTTTCACACTTTCTACTCTACATTCAGGATTAAATTTCTGAATCGCTTTTGTCATCAATTTTTTTTCTTTTTTTGGTTCTTCCTGTAAAAGTAGAAAGGATTTTACTCAGTGAAATAATGTAGAAATGATCACAAGTCCCAAAAATTATATTCAATAAACTCATGATATGAATTTGGATCAGAAAGTCCCCCAAAGGTTTTAATATTTCAAATTTATTTCCACATAAAGGAGGTATATCATAATTTCATCTTGAACATAATCTTTTCAAAGATTTTTTTTATCTTTTTGTATTTACTTATCATTATTTGGTGCCATAGGATTGGTTCTGACTCATAGTTGTCCTATTTACAACAGAATATAACAGTGCACAGTCCTTTGCTGTCATCACAATTATTGCTATATTTGAGCCCATGGCTCCAGCCACTTTGTCAATCAATCTCCATGAAGATCTTCCTTTCTTTCGTTGACCTGTTGCTTTACAAATCATAAAGTCCTTCTCCAGGGACCTGGTCCCTCCTGATAACATAACAAAGTACGTGAGATGAAGTCTCTGTAGTCTCCCTTCTAAGGAACATTCTGCCTATCCTTCTTCCAAGATAGATTTCTTCGTCCTTTGGAATTTCATGGTATATTTAATATTCTTTGCAAACATAATTCAAAAGCATCAATTCTTTTTTTCCTTATTCATTGTCCAGCGTTCACATCCATATGGGGTGATTGAAAACATCGTGTCTTTGGGTCAGGTACAACATAGTCCTCAAAGTGACATCTTTGCTTTTTAACACTTGAAAAAGATCTTTTGTAGTAGATTTGCCCAATACAATATGTTGTTTAATTTCTTGACTGCTGCTTCCATGGATATTGATTGTGGATTCAAGTAAAAAGAAATCCTTGACAACTTCAATCTTTTCTCCCTTTATCACGATGTAGCTTATAGGGCCAATTGTAAGAATTTTTGTTTGCTTTGTTGAGATGTAATCCATACTGATCTTTGATCTTCACCAGCAAGTGCTTCAAGTTCTTTTCACTTTCAACAAGGTTGTGTCATTTTCATATCACAGATTTTTAATGAACCTTCCTTACATCCTGATGTTGCATTTTTCCTTACATCATCCAGCTTCTTGGATTGTTAGCTCAGCATATAGATTGAATAAGTATGGTGAAAGGATACAGCCCTGATGTACACTATGCCTGATTTTCAACAATGCAGTGTCACTTTGTTCTGTTCAAACAACTGCCTCTTGCTGTATGTAGAGGTTCTGCGTGAGTGCAATTAAATGCCCTGGCTTTCCCAGTCTTCACAATGTTATCCATAATTTGTTATGATACACACAGTTTAAAGCCTTTGTGTAGTCAATCAAACGTTGGTAAACATCTTTCTGGCATTCTCTGCTTTCAGTCAAGATCCATCTACAGCAGCAATGATAATGCCTCATTCTACTTCCTCTTCTAAATCTTAGTTAAAGTATTATAATGATATGTGGAAAGACCTGGAGCTAGAAAACCAAAAGGGAAGAAAATACTCAGCATATCTGTAGCTTAAAGAATTGAAGAAAAAATTCAAGCATCGAGTTGCAGTATTAAAGGATTCTATGGGCAAAAATAGAAAGATACAGAAAGCGTCAAATGAAGATGGAAAGAAAACAGATCACCGTAAAAAAAAGAATTGGTCAAAGTTGAAATTAAGTTTTAGATATTTAATACTATTTTGTTTTAAATCACACCTCCGATCCTCTATGAGTTGCAGTTTGTGATTGTAAGTAAAGCTCATAAAATTTTAAGTTATTACAGCCTATGTCAGAAGATCATTTTTTGATAGCTCAAACTATTCAGGGGTCAGAGACAAATACTGAGGGTGCCCACGGAAGGGAAGCACATGGTGTTAGGAAAACAGAGATAAATCATTGACTATATTTATTTGATACATTAGTAATTAGAAATATGTTTATAGGGTGCAATGGAAAAAAATTACGATGATTTTAAAACACAAATTTCTCTTTTTCATTTAATTATATAAAAAATAAACTGATCCATCAAAACCACTTATTTAAGCAATTCAACACTTTTTG
This sequence comes from Elephas maximus indicus, assembly GCF_024166365.1. Taxonomy (NCBI): domain Eukaryota; kingdom Metazoa; phylum Chordata; class Mammalia; order Proboscidea; family Elephantidae; genus Elephas; species Elephas maximus. Next base: position 35,350,036 of record NC_064820.1, on the reverse strand, counting down.
CTCTGGTTGTTGAATTTTTAAAAATAAAGCAGTTTATTAAAAGTAGTTTTACTTGTTCCAGTCTGTGTTAATCTTTACGTTTTTCAGTAATGATGTATTTATCAGAAATAAATACACTCTCCTGATATCAACACCATTTAAAAAAATTACTATATCACATCCGCCCCTACGTGTTTTTACATCCTTAGTAGTTAATATTTCCTCAGTATTTTCTATGTGGAAAATATTATTAATTATGTGGTAAGTACAAACGTGGTAAATAATTTAAAATATTATTCCCATTTCAAGGGTAAAGAAATTGAGGCTTAGACAGGTTAAATCATTTGCCCAGTTTAGTTCATTTGGAAAGTGGTTTGGCAGGACTTTAAATCTAATATAGTTACTTTTCAGGATTTGAAACTTCCAAGTTTTCATGGCAACCATAATGAGACATATATTTCCTATTAGATATTAAAGGCAATTTTATATTAGGAGCTTAACAGTTACAATAATTACCAAACTTTTGATTTTTAAATCATGTTAACGAGCCGTAGAACCTGGGGCAAATACAGATACTTATAATCATCCTTATCTCTTGGCAAATAAAAGGAAATATTGGAATTTTTTTATTTGCATGGTTAGCATTGTTTCAATTCTCTAAACTATGTTTGTTTGGAAACGCTGGTGATGTAGTGGTTAAGAGCTACCGCTGCTAACCAAAAATCGGCAGTTCGAATCCACCAGGTGCTTCTTGGAAACCCTGCAGGGCAATTCTACTCTGTCCTATAGGGTCGTTGTGAGTTGGAAAAGACTTGACGGCAATAGGTACAGATATGTTTGTTTATATATGATGAAATTTAGGTTAGGAGAGAGGATATGGGTAATTTTATTATTGTTGTCATTGATATTAATTTTATTTTTCTTTAATGTTACAAACAAAATTAAAATATCAATAGAAGTAACAAGTATGCTGACTTTATTTTCTAATTTTAAATATATACTCAGAGAGAGAGACAGAGAATTTTCTTTTTGTTCTAGCCAAAAAGAAACTTTTTAGTGTTTACTGTTTTCAAATTTACTTTTCTCCATTACACTTGCATGGTAGTGGAGTAAACACTGCTCTTTTTTTTGTGTGTGTGACATAAGGCACAGGCTGGAAGAAAGTTTATCTTGTTTTCACATTTTCTGATCGTATGAAACCAAACTCCAGGCAAATCTCCTTTGAGCTGTTTTGTTGTTTTGTTACTGCTGTCTGCTTCAAGTTTCACGGTCTACTGCTTGGTGACCAAAGACGATAACTCTGAGTTGGAGCCAGAAGACTTTCTTATCACTTACGTGGACCCCTGAACAGGGCGCTTCATCTTTCTCTACGAGGGTTCTAAGAACCCTACTCCCAACAATTGCAACCTGCTGACTACTGAGTGAATTTATACTAAAACCTGACGTACTGGGAAACATAACTAGATCTCAGAGGCAATATTCACAGACCTATAAAGGAAACACATGATACTGAAATCCTAAGTGCTTGTACTCTCCTGCACCTCTGGGCATTTACAAGACCCATAGATCATCATGCTTAACGACACAATCTTGAAAGCATAGTGTCAGTGCTGATAGGCGAAGAGTCTATGTCGATACCTGCAGTGTAGAAAAAAAAAGTAAGATCTCCTGTTTGTTTCCTTGCTTCTCTTCAGGTCATTACAATGGTTCTTTGGAGGCAGATAACATCACGTTTACTCATTCTCCAGTGATATTTAAAAATAAAAATAAACTTGGCTTTTCAATATATTCAGTTAGCACATACAGGAATAATTGAAAATGGAATGAGGAGAAGGGACTGGAAAAGGATGAGGGAGAGGAGAGGAAGGTGGGTACAGAATTATTGATTTGGCCACTAATGTGGAAATGTCTCATAAGCTGTAGATATAGATGGCAACATTGGGCATTGGGTTATATATGGCGAGGCACACTCCTTCCCTTTGTCTAGGAGCCATTTCCTCTCTGAAGAAAAAAAAAAATTGGTTGAATTGATTAATTTCAATTTTGGCTGAGCCCAGTACTAATAAGCTAGGAACATCTGACTTCTTGGAAACCATTATACTGGAATGGTCCATTAAGAGCTCTGCAGCTAAGCGTGGACGTATTTAGAAATTGGATATTTTAGATACTTGACAAAATCAGTGCTCATGCCTTTCTGTGGCCTAGTGCTGATTTTCATGGCTAACAATGAAGCATACATTTTAGAACATTTATGAAATGCCTAGAGACCATTCTAGAATTATTTAATGATATTTCTTCATCGTAACTTTGTTTTAGTCCTCTGCTTGTGAGCTCTTGTCTCTTTGTTTTATATGTCTGAACAGATCTCAAGCCCACTTTTTCTTGCAATGTATGTGTAAGATATTGGCCACAAGATAGTATTTATTCTGACTCCTTTTTGCTCTCCTAGGACAGATAGGATAGGTCATGGTGAGGTTCATTCATAGCACATTACTGCATTTCAGGCTGTTAAAATGGACAAGTCCAGCTGTGTTTTTTTTTTTTTTTTAATAGCACATTTCACAACAATTCAACACATTTTTAGACAATGTGTCTCAGAGACACTTTAAATATCACTGAGTCTGGGAAATTTGCTTACAAATTTTGGCGTGACTTGAGATAACTAGCAGTCCCGAGTTGATTGTTTTCTACATTTTTTGTTTCTTAATAGAGTAAGAATAAAAAAGGAACATATTAAGTATAGGGTGAGGCTTAAGGGGTTAGTAGGGCTATAAAAGGGGAAATGATAAAAAGTTTACTGTCATACTGGGTAACATGTACTAAAGGAGCATGTCAGTTCAGTCGAGTACAGTTAGTATGTTTGGACAGATTTAATATTTCAGGTCAATGTATTGGACCATGTGATCTAAGTACCCATGTAAAAGCTGTAAGGCAGTCAGAAGTTATATCAACTTTGGTGGTGATATTTCATTCCTTTTTGAACAGAACAATGACAAGGCTGCAATGATAAATTACTGAGAGTTCTTATATTAAACTCTTCTCTGTTTGGCTATGTAGCATGTACTTTCGATTTGTGTGATATGGTTTTCTTTCCCAAGAATCCTACAAACAGGTGCCAATGAGCTTGAAAGAAGGCGAAGGTAATCTAATCCAACAAATTTCACCTGGCAGTGGTTGGAATGGTTTAGAGCCTTTTCAGCATTAAATGTTGAAGTAGATGCCAATAAAATCAAAACCAAAATTTTCGTCACATTCTCAGTAAGGTGGAATAAAATGGGTACTGGCGTTTATCATAAACCTACTTGAATCAGTATTCCACTAAAGAGCTTCCTTAGATTCTTCTGCTCATTTTGGGATTGTGATCAAACCCATTGCCGTCAAGTAGATTCCGACTCATAGCAACCCTAGAGGACAGAGTACAACTGCCCCACAAAGTTTCCAAGGAGCTCGCGATTAGGGTTAATTTAACTGAGATAGTGTCTTGAAAGTGCTAAGCATAAAGTCTGATGCATAAAAAAGAACATATATTTATCTAGGAGTTTCTCTTTGTCTTGTTGTTGTCGTTAGGTGCCATGGAGCTGGCTCCCACTTGTAGCGGCCCTATGTACGGCAGAACGAAACACTACCTGGTCCTGAACAATCCTTGCTATGTTTGAGTGCATCGTTGCAGCCGTTGTGTCAATCCATCTCATTGAGGGTCTTCCTCTTTTTCAATGACCCTCTACCAAGCATTATGTCCTTTTCTAGGAACTTGTCCCTTCTGATAATATGTCCAAATTACTTAAGTTGAAGTCATGTCATCCTTATTTCTAAGAAGTATTCTGGCTGTACTTCTTTCAAGACAGATTTGTTCATTACTCTGGCAATCCATAGTATATTCGATATTCTTCGCCAACGCCATAATTCAAATGCATCGATCCTTCTTCCATCTTCCTTATTCATTTGTCCAGCTTTCACATGTATATGATATGAGGAGACTGGAAATACCATGACTTGGGTCAAGTGCACTTTAGTTTTCAAGGTGACATCTTTGCTTTTTAACCCTTTAAAGAGAGCTTTTACAGCAGATTTGCCTAATGCAATGTCATTTGATTTCTTGACTGTTGCTTCTGTGGGCATTGATTGTGGATCCCAGTCGAATGAAATCCTTGGCAACTTTTCACCATTTATCATGATGTTTCTTATTAGTCCAGTTGTAAGGAGTTTTGTTTTCTTTATGTTCAGGTGTAATCCATACTGAAGGCTGTAGTCATCAGTCTTCATCTGTGAGTGCTTTTCTTTGTCCTAGCTTATATAATCAACGTATTCCAGGACATAAGGGTTTGAAACTCAGAGAGCTTAAGAGACTTCCCCAACATTGCATTGCTAGTGCAACTTTTTATGTGAACACACATTCCTCCAGGTACTTATGATTTTGGATAACCATACTCTCTGAAACTATTCTCTCTAGTTAGATAGCCATGCTTGCATAGTGTTGTGAGATAGTGGCAAGGAATATTATTATTTATGTTTGTTTTAGAATGTGAAAAAAATTTGCTTTGTAATTTATTTCCCTTCTGTAAATAATGATCATGGTGTTAATTCATGTTTTTTAAATATCCCATAGTCCAGATATTTATAATGAAGATATATTGCCTTTAATGTTGTCATCTGTCAAGTAGTGGTTCATAGTGATGTTTAACAGTTGCCAATAAGCCATGCTAACATATGGCTTGTTTTCTGTCATCTAGCACATTGACAGGATCATCTTGAAAAATAAATTTGGAGCCTGAAAATTTGGTTAGAAGAGAGAGAGTACGTTACAGTGCATGATGGATTGGCACTTTGGTTCAAGCAGGAGATTGATTGACCTATAGATTTTTCTCAAAATGCTAATGTCCAATGCTGCAGGCATAGAGAAGCATTAAGTTATCAAGATGGATAGGCAGGGAGTGCTTATTTTCCTTGGTCCTACTTTCTTCAAGATAAATGTAGTAGTGAAGAAGCAAAGAGAGCAATGGGCATTGAGCAGTTCCAGGAAGCTGAATTTGTCAGATTTTAGCTAGCAGAACATAAAGGCACACTTCTTAAACTCCTTTTTTTTTTTTCTGTAGCAGAAAACACAAAATCGTCTAAATATATTATTACTTATTCCTCCATCATAAACAGTTGATAATTTTTGAACATTCTCTTCTTTTCATCACTATTTATTTACTATTTTGTTTATACTCTCTTGCATTATAAACAGTTTATTTAAAAAAAAATGAACATCAGGGATAATCAATACTTACTTGGACAAAAATTCAGTCATCAGTAATTTCCACCCAGATTAAGGATGATTTTGAAATTTTCTTAGTAAATACGATATTAATATATGTAAAGCCATATTAATGAAGCATTTGAGTTAAAAAAATACAAATGAATAACTTATATAGTGATGGTTGAACATAAATCACTACTTACTAGAGAACTGATCTGTGTCATATTTCTTCTACAAATGCCTTGGTCTTTTCTATCAGTTATCCATTGTCACAATAATGCTGAGTATGAAAGCACCCCAAATCACTTGTATCTTTCTTCTAATATTGTTTGAGCTCACTCAAAGCAGCTATCTGCTGGTCAGGTAGGTGGCCTGCTTAACTTGATTGGGCTTTCTCTCCTGGTTTGGGCTAAGCTGAGTAACAGCTGGCCTTCTATTTCTCAGCTTTTCTGGTCATAGTCTCTCATCTTTCAGCAGACTGTTATTGTTAGGTGGCATCTAGCGAGCTCTGACTCATGGTAACCTTATGTAAAACAGAACAAAAAATGCTCGGTCCTGCACCATCTTCACAATCCTTGGTATGCTCAAATCCATATTTTAGAAGTGTCCAACTCATTGAGGATTTTCCTAATTTACACTGACCCTCCAAAAAAAAAATTTTTTTTTTCCATTTCACCAAAAATCATGTCCTTCTCTAGTAATTGGTCTTGCCTGACTAAGCGCCCAAAGCAAGTGGGATAAAGTCTTACCACCCTAGCTTCTAAGGAACATTCTGACTGTATTTCTTCTAAGACTGATTTGTTCATTCTTCTGGCAGTCTGAGATATATTCAATATTCTTCACCAACACCACAGTTTAAATGCATCAATTCTTCTTTTATCTTCCTTTTCATTACCTAGCTTTTGCATGCATACAAGGTGATTGAAAAGATCATGGTTTGGATCAGGCACACCGTAGTCATCAACATGACATCATTGTGGATCTGCCCAATGCAATATGTCATTTGATTTCTTTACTGCTACCTCCATAGATGTTGATTGCTAACCCAGCAGACTAACCTCAGATTTTTGTCATAGGGAAAGCAAGGATCCAAGAGAGAATAAAAGTGTGTAAGGCTTCTTGAGGTTTAGATCAGGAACTACCACACTGTCACTAGTACCACATTCTGTGAGACAGCAATTCACAAAACCTACTCAAATTCATTTCAGGGAGAAATACATCCTACCTCTTGATGGGAGAAGCAGCAAAGTCACATTGAAAAAGCATAGGTAGATTCAGGGAGATAGAGAAAATTGGGGTATATTTTGCAATCAATCTGCTATATTGACCCTCTTTGCTTGTATGAACAGAGTTATCATTTGAAAGTGATAATAGTGGGCATCCTTGTCTTTTCTCAAGTCTCTAAGGAAAAAAAAAATTAACATTTCATCATTCATTTTTGCTATTATTTTTATTAACTTCCTTTATCACATTAAGAAAGTTTCTTTTTATTTTTATGTTGCTAAGAAATTTTGTCATGAATAAGTGTGGGACTTTATCAGATAATTTTTTTCACATCTATCTTATTAATCATATGATTTTTCTTCTCTGTGTTTAAATTTGTTCATCCTAAATTACTTGCACCTCCTGTATTAGTATTCTATTGCTGCCAAACAAACCATAACAAATTTAGCAAATTAAAAAAGACAAATCTATCATCATACAATTCTGTAGCTCAAAAGCTCAACACAGGTCTCACTGTGCTTCAGTTAAGGCTTTGGGGGAGCTTTGTTCCATTCTGATAGCTCTAGGGGAGAATCAGTTTCCTCGATCATTTGAGATATTGGCAAAATTCCTGCAGTTGTAGGACCAAAATTCCTGTTTTCCTGCTGCTGTCAACTAAGGGCTGTTCCTAGCTCCTAGAGGTCACACACATTCCTCAGCTACTGATCCTCTTTTTTCAGCTTCAAAAACACTAAAGGCGGATTAGATCCTTCTGGTGTCACTGTGGCCCAGGCAAGAAAAGTTCTCTGCTTTTAAGGATTTTTTGTGATTCCTTTGGGCCCAGATAATCTTCCAGGTCATCTACATGATCCAGGCAATCTAGTCTCATCTCCTCATCTCAACATTCCTAACCGCAGTTATATCTACAGAGTCCCTTTGTCCGTGTAATGTAACGTGTTCACAAGGTTTAGGAGATTAAAGTGTGAACACCTTGGGGAGTCCTTATTCTGCTTACCATATCTTCCTTAAATAAACTTATTTGTTCATACCACATTCTTTGTTTTGACTACATTTTGTTTAAAATTCCAGTGTCTGTGTTTTATGAGAGAGATTGGTATACATTTTCTGTCTTGTAATGTGTTTGTCAGATTTGTTATCAAAGTGAAGCTGATGCCATACTAAAGGCGGGAGGGTGGAATCTTTCTGTTTTTCTATGTCCTATAAAAGTAGATGTTGTTCTTGCTTTCGTTGTTTTTGTTTGTTGCCATAAAGTTGGCTTCTATTCATAGCAACCTTATATATAACAGAAGGAAATGTTCCCTGGTCCTCTGCCATCTTCATAGTCATTGGTATTTTGAGCACATTTTTTTATTGTGGCTATTGTGTCATTCCATCTCATTGAGGGTTTCCCTTGTTTCTCTGACCCTCTAATATACCAAGCATGATGTTCTTTTCTACTGGTTGGTCTTTCCTGATGATATGTACAAAGTAATAAGCCCATGGTCTTGCCGTCCTAGCTTCTAAGGAGCATTTTAGTTACATTTCTTCTAAGACTGATTTGTAAGTTCTTCTGGCAGTCCGTGGTATATTCAATTTTCTTTATTAATGCCAGCATTTGAATGTCTCAGTTCTTCTTCTGCCTTCTTTTTTCATTGTCCAGTTTTCCTATGGATACAAGGGAATTGAAAAGACCATTACTTGGGTCAGGCACACTCAGTCATCAAAGTGCTATCCATTGCAATAAATTTGCCCAATGAAATACTTCATTTGATTTTTTGACTGCTGCTTCCATTGACATTGGCTAGTGTAAGAATCATTTAATTTTTTCTTTTTAACGTTTGGCAGAATCCATAGGCAAGGCCTTCTCTGTCCATACTCCTCTTTGTGGTTGTTTTTAGATAAAATAAGATCTTATTAATTAATGTAATTATTTGGATTTTTTATTTCACTTTTTATCAGTTTTAATGAGTTGAGATTTTTTATGGACTTGTTTAAATGCTCACATTAATTAGCATTTAATTTTTCAAATAATTCTTTTAATCTTGTAGGAAATTCTAACATCTTCTTTACAACTCCCAGTATTGGTCATTTGTGCCTACTCTCCTTTCTCTTTTTTAATTTTGTCAAACAATTTTTAAATTATTTAATGTATTTATAAAGCACTAACTTTTCATATGTTGATCCTCTTGACTGTATATTTGTTTTCTATTTCATTGTATTTTACTTGTACAATTATTATTTTACAACTTTTAAAATTCGGCTTGCTATATTTTTTGTTGTTCTTGTTCATAATATGCATGTACAGATAACTGATTTTTCATCAGGTTGAAGAACATGCTCTACAATTTAAATACTTCAAAATTCTTTATACTTGTTTTATGGCACAACGTATGGTTAATTTTGCTAAATTTCTCATTTACAATGGAAAAGTAAAACATTCTGCAGCTCTTTGGTATGGCATCTATGTTAGCCAGTTAGTTCAAGCTTGCTAACCATGCAGTTCAATTTTTCAAAATATTTGCCGATTTTTTATTCTTTAATTTCCTGAAAAATACATATTAAAACATTTTTGTCCCTATGATTTGATATTAGTGAAATTTATGCGCCAAACACTAATACCAAACATGAAGAAATTGAAGATATTTGCCAACTCCTACAGTCTTAAGTTGATCAAACTTGCAATAAAGATACTTTAATTATTACTCATAATTGCAATGAAAAATTTGGAAACATAGAAGAAGAGTCAGCAGGTGGAATACATGACCTTTTTGATAGAAATGATGACAAAGATTAGATGATAGGCTGTTGCTAGACTAACAAATACATTAGAAGTACCTTTTGTCAACAACACAAATGGTGACTATAAACTATAGACAGATGTGTATGTCAGTTTGTTGTGCTGCAGGGGGGGAGGGGCTTGCATGTTGCTGTGATGCTGGAAGCTATGCCACCGGTATTAAAATACCAGCAGGGTAGCCCATGGCAGACAGGTTTCAGCTGAGCCTCAAGACTAAGACAGACTAAGAAGAAGGACCCTAAGGTCTACTTCTGAAAAGAATTAGATAGTGAAAACCTTATGAATAGCAGCTAAACATTGTCTAATGCAGTGCAGAAAGATGACCCCTCAGGTTGGAAGGCACTCAAAAAAAAAAAAAAAAAAAACTGGGGAAGAGTTGTCTCCTCAAAGTAGAGTCAACCTTAATGATGTGGATGGAGTCAAATTTTCAGGATCTCATTTGCAGATGTGGCACGGGTCAAAATGAAAAGAAACAGCTGCAAATATCCATTAATAATGCAAACGTGGAGTGTAGGAGGCATGAATCTAGGAAAATTGGGAATTGTCAAAAATGAAATGGAATTCATAAACATCAATATTCTGGACATTAATGAGCTGAAATGGACTGGTATTGACCATTTTGGATCAATCATATGGCCTACTCTGCCAGGAATGACAACTTGAAGAGGAATGGCATTGTATTCATGGTCTAAAAGAATATTTCAAGATCTATTCTGAAGTACAATGTAGTCAGCGATAGGGTAAAATCCATACTCCTACAAGGAAGACCAGTTAATACAACTATTATTCAAATTTATTCACCAACCGCTAAGGCCAAATGAAGAAATTGAATATTTTTACCAACTTCTGCAGTCTGATATTGATCGAACATGCATTCAGTATGCATTGACAACTACTGGTGATCGGAATGCGAAAGTTGGAAACAAAGGAAGAAGATTCGGTAGTTAGAAATTATAGCCTTGGTGATAGAAATGATGTTGGAAATTGCATGATAGAATTTTGCAAAACCAACGGACTTCTTCATTATAAATACCTTTTTTCAGCAATATAAATAGAGACTATACATGTGGACCTCATCAGATGGAATACACAGGAATGAAATCAACTACATCTGTGGAAAGATACAATGGAAAACCTTGATATCATCAGCCAGAACAAGACCAAGGGCTGACTTTGGAAGAGACCATCAATTGCTCAAATGCAAGTTCAAGTCAAAGCTGAAGAAAATTAGAAGTCCATGAGAGCTAAAGTACAACCTTGCGTATATCCCACCTGAATTTAGAGACCATCTCAAGAATAGATTTGATGCGTTGAACACTAATGACTGAGGACCAGAGGAGTTGTGGGATGACATCAATGATAGCATACACGAAGAAAGTACAAGGTCTTTAAAAATAAAGGAAAGACCAAAATGGATGTCAGAAGAGACTCTGAAACTTGGTCTTCAATGTCAAGTAGCTAAAGCAAAAGGAAGAAATGATGATGTAAAAGAGCCTAACAAAAGATTTGAAAGAATAGCTCAAGAAGACAGAGTAAGGTATTATAATTACAAGTGCAAAGACCTGGAGACAGAAAACCAAAAGTGTAGAACAAGTTCAACATTTCTCAAGCTGAAAGAACTTAAGAAGAAAATCAAGCCTCAAGTTGCAATATTGAAGGATTCTATGGGGGAAATATTAAACGACGCAGGAAACATCAAAACAAGATGGAAGGAATACACAGAGTCACTATAACAAAGAATTAATTGAAGTTCAACCATCTCAGAAGGTAGCATATGATCAGGAACCAATGATACTGAAGGAAGAAGTCCAAACTGCACTGAAGAAATTGGCAAAAAGCAAAGTTCCGGAATTGACAGAATACCAACTGAGATGTTTCAACAAACGAATGCGGCACTGGAAGTGCTCACTAGTCTATGCCTAGAAATTTGAAAGACAGCTACCTGGTCAGCTGATTGGAAGAGGTCTGTATTTAAGCCTATCCCAAGGAAGGCGATCCAACCAAATGAGGAAGTTGTAGAACAATACAGTTAATATTGCACACAAGTAAAATTTTGCTGAGGATTGTTCAAAAGCAGGTGCAGCAGTATATCAACAGTGAACTGCCAAAAATTCAAGCTGGATTCAGAAGGTGACATGGAACCAGGGATTCCATTGGCGATGCCAGATGGACCTCGGCTGAAAGCAAAGAATACTAGAAGAATGTTTACCTGTGTTTTATTGACTATGCAAAGGCATTTGACTGTGTGAATCATAAGAAACTATGGATAACGTTGCTAAGAATGGGAAAACCTGAACACTTAATTGTGCTTATGAGGAACCTGTACGTAGATCAAGAGACAGTCCTTCAAACAGAACAAGGGGATACTACGTGGTTTAAATTCAGGAAAGGTGCGCATCAAAGTTGTATCCTTTCACCATAGCTTTTCAATCTGTATGCTGAGAAAATTATCCAGGAAGCTGGACTATATGAGGAAGAATGGGGCATCAGGATTAGAGGAAGACTCATTAACAACCTGTCGTATGCAGACGACACAATCTTGCTTACCGAAAGTGAAAAGGACTTGAAGCACTTACTGATGAAAACCAAAGACTACAGCCTTCAGTCTGGATAACATCTCAACATAAAGAAATCAAAAATCCTCACAACTGGACCAATAAGCAACTTCATATTAAACAGAGAAAAGAGTGAAGTTGTCAAGAATTTCATTTTACTTGAATCCACAATCAACGCCCATGGACGGTGCAAGAATGGGCAGTGCTTCTTTGTTGTACACGCTATTGCTATGAGTGGGAACCGACTCCACAGCATGTAACAACAACTACATTGTGCATTTGTCTATTTGCCTTTTATTTCTATTTTTCTTTTTATGTATTTTGATATTATTTATATTCCATTTTTTTTCACTTCCCAAGGATTACCACTTTTATCATTAGATACGTCACTCTCTACTTTAATAATGTTTCATGCCTTAAAGTCTAATATTTTGTCTACTATTACCAGTGGCATCACTAAGGGGATGCATGGCATGTGGAACACACAGAGTGACACCATGAGGGGATGACACCAGAGTCCTGCAGTGTTCAGCTTTGTCTGGCTACACCCTACTCTGCTGGTTCTGGCTGTTTCTCAGGCCTCCGGGGCTGCTCAGTTTCAGTAGGCTTCCCATAGTCCAGTTCTGTGGCACTGATCCTACCCCTTCAGGTGCAGGCTCAGAGGGGCTGTAGCGTGAGCCTGAGCTGCAGGCTGAGGGCGGAGGCAGAGCAGGCTCTAGCTTCGGATTTTGGAGCCCCAGAGCCAGGATGAGTCATACATTCTGTCTCTGAGGGTGAAGCATTGCCAGCATGGCCTGGCCATTGGCTTGGGTCCTTGGTTCAGGAGGCAGTGTGGCTGCTCTACCAGCCCCTGCAGCAGAATGTGACAGTCTCTGTTAGCCACCATTGTCTTCTGCAGAGGTGGCCCTGCTACCTCAGTCACTTTAACCTTGTGAAACTATGTAAATATAAGTACATTTAGGCGGTGCATATGATATCGTAACTTAGAGGAGTAATTTTAATTTTTCTAGTAGTTTACATCAGTGTTATTGCCATTACATGCAGTGATATATGGGAATTATAATTTATGAATAATATTACTACAAAAAACATTACTAAGGATTCTGTATGCTCTAGTAAGGGAGGAGGTCCATGGGGGCAGTGACATCATAATTTATCACATTGGGTGGCTACAACCCTAGTGATGCCACTGAATATCACTATAGATATACAAGCTTTCTTTGGATTAAAGTTTGTGTAGTGTATTCTTATGTATTCAACATTCTTCTATCCTGTGAAAAAGTTATCTCTTTTAATTTGTATATAGCAATTTTTTATATGTAAATTAGAGTATTTTATCCTTCAATATTTAGTGTAATCATGAAGATATATTTATTTATTTATACACCAAACCTGTTCTTTGTTTTCTATTTGTCCCAATTTTTTTACCCTTTCTTGACATTTTTTTTGTATTTTACAATTTTGTTTTTTGCTTTTGCAATGTTTTAGTGTTATTTTAGTCCTTGCCTTTAAGACCTTATGATCCCTCCTTGGCTTTAAAACTGATTATGAATTAATAACTACATCTCTTATTTTTGCTCCATTTAACCCTTCTTCTCCTGAGTGCTCATATGCAGTAAAAAATTTATACAATTTATAATCCCACAGTACCTTTTTTTTATATTTACACTCATGTTTGACTTTTTTTTTTCCCCCTGGGTTTTTTTTTTTTTTTTAATTAATTTTTATTAAGCTTCAAGTGAACATTTACCATTCCAATCAGTCTGTCACATGTAAGTTTACATACATCTTACTCCCTTCTTCCACTTGCTCTCCCCCTATTGAGTCAGCCCTTTCAGTCTCTCGTTTAGTGACAATTTTGCCAGCTTCCCCCTCTCTCTATCTTCCCATCCCCCCTCCAGTCAAGAGTTGCCAACACACTCTCCAGTGTCCACCTGATTTAATTAGCTCACTCTTCATCAGCATCTCTCTCCCCCCCGCTGACCAGTCCCTTTCATGTCTGATGAGTTGTCTTCGGGGATGGTTCCTGTCCTGTGCCAACAGAAGGTCTGGGGAGCATTGCCGCCGGGATTCCTTTAGTCGCAGTCAGACCATTAAGTATGGTCTTTTTTTTTTTTTTAATTTTTATTAAGCTTCAAGTGAACATTTACCATTCCAATCAGTCTGTCACATGTAGGTTTACATACATCTTACTCCCTTCTCCCACTTGCTCTCCCCCTATTGAGTCAGCCCTTTCAGTCTCTCGTTTCGTGCCAATTTTGCCATCTTCCTTCTCTCTCTATCTTCCCATCCCCCCTCCAGTCAAGAGTTGCCAACACACTCTCCAGTGTCCACCTGATTTAATTAGCTCTCTCTTCATCAGCATCTCTCTCCCCTCCACTGACCAGTCCTTTTCACGCCTGACGATTTGTCTTCGGGGATGGTTCCTGTCCTGTGCCGTCAGAAGTTCTGGGGAGCATTGTCTCTGGGATTCCTCTAGTCGCAATCATACCATTAGGTGTGGTCTTTTAATGAGAATTTGGGGTCTGTATCCCATTGGTCTCCTGCTCCCTCAGGAGTTGTCTGTTGTGCTCCCTGACAGGACAGACATCGATTGTGGCTGGGCACCCACTAGTTCTTCTGGTCTCAGGATAATGTAGGTCTCTGGTTCATGTGGCCCTTTCTGTCTCTTGGGTTCTTAGTTGTCGTGTGACCTTGGTGTTCTTCCTTTGCCTTTGCTCCAGGTAGGTTGAGACCAATTAATGTATTTTAGATGGCTGCTTGTTGGCATTTAGGACCCCAGGCGCCACAATTCAAAGTGGGATGCAGAGTGTTTTCATAATAGAATTGTTTTGCCCATTGACTTAGAAGTCCCCTCAAACCAAGTTCCCCAGACCCCAGGCCCTGCTTCGCTGACCTTTGAAGCTTTCATTTTATCCCAGAAACCTCTTGACTTTTAATCCAGTCCAATTAGGCAGACCTTCCTTGTTTTGAGTGTTGTCTTTCCCTTCACCCAAAGCAGTTCTTATCTACAGATTGATCAATAAAAAGCCCTCTCCCTCCCTCCCTCCCTCCCCCCTTTGTAACCACATAAGTATGTGTTCTTCTCCGTTTTTTCTATTTCTCAAGATCTTATAATAGTGGTCTTATACAATATTTGTCCTTTTGCAACTGACTCATTTCGCTCAGCATAATGCCTTCCAGATTCCTCCATGTTACGAAATGTTTCAGAGATTCGTCACTGTTCTTTATTGATGTGTAGTATTCCATTGTGTGAATATACCACAATTTATTTACCCATTCGTCCATTGACGGACACCTTGGTTGCTTCCAACTTTTTGCTATTGTAAACAGAGCTGCAATAAACATGGGTGTGCATAAGTATGGTCTTTTTATGAGAATTTGGGGTCTGCATCCCACTGATCTCTTGCTCCCTCAGGAGTTCTCTGTTGTGCCCCCTGACAGGGCAGTCATCGATTGTGGCCGGGCACCAACTAGTTCTTCTGGTCTCAGGATGATGTAGGTCTCTGCTTCATGTGGCCCTTTCTGTCTCTTGGGTTCTTAGTTGTCGTGTGACCTTGGTGTTCTTCATTTTCCTTTGCTCCAGGTGGGTTGAGACCAATTGATGCATCTTAGATGGCCGCTTGTTAGCATTTAAGACCCCAGACGCCACATTTCAAAGTGGGATGCAGAATGTTTTCATAATAGAATTATTTTGCCAATTGACTTAGAAGTCCGCTCAAACCATGTTCCCCAGACCCCCGCCCCTGCTCTGCTGACCTTTGAAGCATTCATTTTATCCCGGAAACCTCTTTGCTTTTAGTCCAGTCCAATTGGGCTGACCTTCCATGTATTGAGTGTTGTCTTTCCCTTCACCCAAAGCGGTTCTTATCTACTGAATGATCAATAAAAAACCCTCTCCCTCCCTCCCTCCCTCCCCCCTTCATAACCACAAAAGTATGTGTTTTTCTCAGTTTTTACTATTTCTCAAGATCTTATAATAGTGGTCTTATACAATATTTGTCCTTTTGCCTCTGACTCATTTCGCTCAGCATGATGCCTTCCAGATTCCTCCATGTTATGAAATGTTTCAGAGATTCGTCACTGTTCTTTATCGATGTGTAGTATTCCATTGTGTGAATATACCACAATTTATTTACCCATTCATCCGTTGACGGACACCTTGGTTGCTTCCAGCTTTTTGCTATTGTAAACAGAGCTGCAATAAACATGGGTGTGCATATATCTATTTGTGTGAAGGCTCTTGTATCTCTAGGGTATATTCCGAGGAGTGGGATTTCTGGGTTGTATGGTAGTTCTAACTGTTTAAGATAATGCCAGATGGATTTCCAAAGTGGTTGTACCATTTTACATTCCCACCAGCAGTGTATAAGAGTTCCAATCTCTCTGCAGCCTCTCCAACATTTATTATTTTGTGTTTTTTGGATTAATGCCAGCCTAGTTGGTGTGAGATGGAATCTCATCGTAGTTTTAATTTGCATTTCTCTAATGGCTAATGATCGAGAGCATTTTCTCATGTATCTGTTGGCTGCCTGAATATCTTCTTTAGTGAAATGTGTGTTCATATCCTTTGCCCACTTCTTGATTGGGTTGTTTGTCTTTTTGTGGTTGAGTTTTGACAGAATCATGTAGATTTTAGAGATCAGGCGCTGGTCTGAGATGTCATAGCTGAAAATTCTTTCCCAGTCTGTAGGTGGTCTTTTTACTCTTTTGGTGAAGTCTTTAGATGAGCATAGGTGTTTGATTTTTAGGAGCTCCCAGTTATCTGGTTTCTCTTCATCATTTTTGATAATGTTTTATATTCTGTTTATGCCTTGTATTAGGGCTCCTAGGGTTGTCCCTATTTTTTCCTCCATGATCTTTATCGTTTTAGTCTTTATGTTTAGGTCTTTGATCCACTTGGAGTTAGTTTTTGTGCATGGTGTGAGGTATGGGTCCTGTTTCATTTTTTTGCAAATGGATATCCAGTTATGCCAGCACCATTTGTTAAAAAGACTATCTTTTCCCCAGTTAACTGACACTGGTCCTTTGTCAAATATCAGCTGCTCATACATGGATTGATCTGGATTCTCAATTCTGTTCCATTGGTCTATGTGCCTGTTGTTGTACCAGTACCAAGCTGTTTTGACTACTGTGGCTGTATAATAGGTTTTGAAATCAGGTAGAGTGAGGACTCCCACTTTCTTCTTCTTTTTCAGTAATGCTTTGCTTATCCGGGGCTTCTTTCCCTTCCATATGAAATTGGTGATTTGTTTCTCTATCCCCTTAAAATATGACATTGGTATTTGGATCGGAAGTGCATTGTATGTATAGATGGCTTTTGGTAGAATAGACATTTTTAATATGTTAAGTCTTCCTATCCATGAGCAGGGTATGTTTTTCCACTTAAGTATGTCCTTTTGAATTTCTTGTAGTAGAGCTTTCTAGTTTTCTTTGTATAGGTCTTTTACATCCTTGGTAAGATTTATTCCTAAGTATTTTATCTTCTTGGGGGCTACTGTGAATGGTATTGATTTGGTTATTTCCTCTTCAGTGTTCTTTTTGTTGATGTAGAGGAATCCAAGTGATTTTTGTATGTTTATTTTATAACCTGAGACTCTTCCAAACTCTTCTATTAGTTTCAGTAGTTTTCTGGAGGATTCCTTCGGGTTTTCTGTGTATACAGTCATGTCATCTGCAAATAGTGATAGCTTTACTTCTTCCTTGCCAATCCGGATACCCTTTAGTTCTTTGTCTAGCCTAATTGCCCTGGCTAGGACTTCAAGTACGATGTTGAATAAGAGCGGTGATAAAGGGCATCCTTGTGTGGTTCCCGTTCTCAAGGGAAATGCTTTCAGGTTCTCTCCATTTAGAGTGATATTGGCTGTTGGCTTTGCATAGATGCCCTTTATTATGTTGAGGAATTTTCCTTCAATTCCTATTTTGGTAAGAGTTTTTATCATAAATGGATGTTGAACTTTGTCAAATGCCTTTTCTGCATCAGTTGATGAGATCATGTGGTTTTTGTCTTTTGTTTTATTTATGTGATGGATTACATTAATGGTTTTTCTGATATTAAACCAGCCTTGCATACCTGGTATAAATCCCACTTGATCAGGGTGAATTATTTTTTTGATGTGTTGTTGGATTCTATTGGCTAGAATTTTGTTGAGGATTTTTGCATCTATGTTCATGAGGGATATAGGTCTATAATTTTGTTTTTTTGTAATGTCTTTACCTGGTTTTGGTATCAGGGAGATGGTAGCTTCATAGAATGAGTTGAGTAGTATTCCGTCTTTTTCTATGCTTTGAAATACCTTCAGTAGTAGTGGTGTTAAGTCTTCTCTGAAGGTTTGGTAGAACTCTGCAGTGAAGCCGTCCGGGCCAGGACTTTTTTTTGTTGGGAGTTTTTTGATTACCGTTTCAATCTCTTTTTTTGTTATGGGTCTATTTAGTTGTTCTACTTCTGATTGTGTTAGTTTAGGTAGGTAGTGTTTTTCCAAGAATTCATCCATTTCTTCTAGGTTTTCAAATTTGTTAGAGTACAATTTTTCGTAGTAATCTGAAATGATTCTTTTAATTTCATTTGGTTCTGTTGTGATGTTGTCCTTCTCGTTTCTTATTTGGGTTATTTGTTTCCTTTCCTGTATTTCTTTAGTCAGTCTAGCCAATGGTTTATCAATTTTGTTAATTTTTTCAAATAACCAGCTTTTGGCTTTGTTAATTCTTTCAATTGTTTTTCTGTTCTCTAATTCATTTAGTTCAGCTCTAATTTTTATTATTTGTTTTCTTCTGGTGCCTGATGGGTTCTTTTGTTGCTTACTTTCTATTTGTTCAAGTTGTCGGGACAGTTCTCTGATTTAGGCTCTTTCTTCTTTTTGTATGTGTGCATTTATCGATATAAATTGGCCTCTGAGCACTGCTTTTGCTGTGTCCCAGAGGTTTTGATAGGAAGTATTTTCATTCTCGTTGCATTCTATGAATTTCCTTATTCCCTCCTTGATGTCTTCTATAACCCAGTCTTTTTTCAGGAGGGTATTGTTCATTTTCCAAGTATTTGATTTCTTTTCCCTAGTTTTTCTGTTATTGATTTCTAGTTTCATTGCCTTGTGGTCTGAGAAGATGCTTTGTAATATTTCGATGTTTTGGACTCTGCAAAGATTTGTTTTATGACCTAATATTATGTGGTCTATTCTAGAGAATGTTCCATGTGCACTAGAAAAAAAAGTATACTTTGTAGCAGTTGGGTGGAGAGTTCTGTATAAGTCAATGAGGTCAAGTTGGTTGATTGTTGTAAGTAGGTCTTCCGTGTCTCTATTGAGCTTCTTACTGGAAGTCCTGTCCTTCTCCGAAAGTGGTGTGTTGAAGTCTCCTACTATAATTGTGGAGGTGTCTGTCTCACTTTTCAATTCTGTTAAAATTTGATTTATGTATCTTGTAGCCCTGTCATTGGGTGCATAAATATTTAATATGGTTATGTCTTCCTGATCAATTGTCCCTTTTATCATTATATAGTGTCCTTCTTTATCCTTTGTGGTGGATTTAAATCTAAAGTCTATTTTGTCAGAAATTAATATTGCTACTCTTCTTTTTTGCTTATTGTTTGCTTGATATATTTTTTTCCATCCTTTGAGTTTTAGTTTGTTTGTGTCTCTAAGTCTAAGGCGTGTCTTTTGTAGGCAGCATATAGATGGATTGTGTTTCTTTATCCAGTCCGTGACTCTCTGTCTCTTTATTGGTGCATTTAGTCCATTTACATTCAGCGTAATTATAGATAAATAAGTTTTTAGTGCTGTCATTTTGATGCCTTTTCATGTGTGTTGTTGGCCATTTCATTTTTCCACATACTTTTTTGTGCTGAGACGTTTTTCTTAGTAAATTGTGAGATCCTCATTTTCATAATGTTTGACTTTATTTTAGTTGAGTCGTTACGTTTTTCTTGGCTTTTATCTTGAGTTATGGAGTTGATATTCCTTTTTGTGGTTACCTTATTATTTACCCCTATTTTTCTAAGTAAAAACCTAACTTGTATCGTTCTATATCGCCTTGTGTCACTCTCCATCTGGCAGTTCAATGCCTCCTGTATTTAGTCCCTCTTTTTGATTATTGTGATCTTTTACCTATTGACTTCCATGATTCCCTGTTACGTGTATTATTTTATTTATTTATTGGAATTAATCTTAATTTGTTTGTTTTTGTGCTTTCCCTATTTGAGCTGATATCAGGACATTCTGTTTTGTGACCTTGTATTGTGCTGGTACCTGATATTATTGGTCATCTGACCAAACAATCTCCTTTAGCATTTCTTGTAGCCTTGGTTTGGTTTTTGCAAATTCTCTAAACTTGTGTTTATCTGTAAATATCTTAATTTCACCTTCATATTTCAGAGAGAGTTTTGCTGGATATATGATCCTTGGTTGGCAGTTTTTCTCCTTCAGTGCTCTGTATATGTCGTCCCATTCCCTTCTTGCCTGCATGGTTTCTGCTGAGTAGTCTGAACTTATTCTTATTGATTCTCCCTTGAAGGAAACCTTTCTTTTCTCCCTGGCTGCTTTTAAAATGTTCTGTTAATCTCTGGTTTTGGCAAGTTTGATGATAATATGTCTTGGTGTTTTTCTTTTTGGATCAATCTTAAATGGGGTTCGATGAGCATCTTGGAGAGATATCCTTTTGTCTTTCATGATGTCAGGGAAGTTTTGTGTCAGGAGTTCTTCAACTATTTTCTCTGTGTTTTCTGTCCCCCCTCCCTGTTCTGGGACTCCAGTCACCTGCAAGTTATCCTTCTTGATAGAGTGCCACATGATTCTTAGGGTTTCTTCATTTTTTTTAATTCTTTTATCTGATTTTTTTTCAGCTATGTTGGTGTTGATTCCCTGGTCCTCCAGATGTCCCAGTCTACATTCTAATTGCTCAAGTCTGCTCCTCTGACTTCCTATTGCGTTGTCTAATTCTGTAATTTTATTGTTAATCTTTTGGATTTCTACATGCTGTTTCTCTATGGATTCTTGCAACTTATTAATTTTTCCACTATGTTCTTGAATAATCTTTTTGAGTTCTTCAACAGTTTTATCGGTGTGTTCCTTGGCTTTTTCTGCAGTTATCCTAATTTCATTTGTGATATCTTTAAGCATTCTGTAAATTAGTTTTTTTATATTCTGTATCTGATAATTCCAGGATTGTATCTTCATTTGGGAAAGATTTTGATTCTTTTGTTTGGGTGGTTGGACAAGCTGTCATGGTCTGCTTCTTTATGTGGTTTGATATGGACTGCTGTTTCCGAGCCATCACTGGGAAACTAGTTTTTCCAGAAAATCCGCTGACTGATACGCTGGCTTCTGTCTCTGAAAACAATCGCTGTCTCCCTGTATTTGTTCGTTCTCCGTCTCTAAATCTGTGTTTGTTGTTCAGAGTTCGTAGATTGTTATGTATGTGATCGATTCACTTGTTTTTCCAAGTCTTTGTTGCAAGAGGGATCCGCAGTAGTGTCCACCTAGTCCGCCATCTTGCCCTTTCATGTTTGACTTTTAAAAAAATTTTTTTGAACATCCCTATACTTTCATTTGCTATTACTCTTTTTTTTATTGTTTGAAACAAACTCTTACCTTGTTTGCCTGAAAATATCTTTATTTTCGTTGTCTAAAGGTATTTTTGCAAATATAATATTTAGATTTGTTGTTTTATTTAAATCACTTTGAAGATGTCATTGCTTTGTTTTCTACATTCTATTTCTTCTTCTTTTTTTTTTTTGAAAAGTTAGTTCTCAGTATCTTTTTCTTTTTTAATAATAGTGATAATCCCACTTCCCACCATCTTGGTTAATTTTTTATTTTCTTTTGTCTTCAGTTTTCAGCAGTTTTACAATGATATACCAAAGTGAGGATTTTATTAATCTAATTTTTTTTCGTTATTTTTGGGGTTTGTAGCACTTCTAAATCTATGTAGTGAGGTCTTTTTAATTTTTTTTCTTAATAGGATTTATTTTTAGAAAGCCTTTAAATTTACGTAAAAATTATACAGCGAGTACAGTATTCCCATATACTCCCTGCCTCCCATACACACAGTTTCTCCAGTTATTAACATCTTGCATTGTTGTGGTGATGAGCCAATGCTAAGTACCATTAGCTAAAGTCTATTGGTTATTTTATAGTTCACTCTTTCTGTTGTACCTTTCTTGGAGCACTAGTGGCTGGTGATACAATGGTTAAGAGCTACAGCTTTTAACCAAAGGTCAGCAGTTCAAATGCACCAGCCACTCCTTGGAAACCCTATGGGTCAGTTCTACTCTGCTTTATAGAGTTACTATGAGTTGGAATCCACTGGACAGCACACAATAACAGCAAAATGGATTTTAACAGATGCATAATACTATTTATCCACCACTACGATATAATGTAGAATAGTTTTACTGTCCCTAAAATGTCCTGTGATCTACCTGTTCATCCCTTCTACTTGCCTCTGAATCCCTGGTAATCAGCAATCACTGATCGTTTTACTACCTCTATAGTTTTTTTTTTTTTTTTTTTTAATAGTTTTGCATTGTCCACAATGTCAGATAGCTGGAATAAAGCAGAAAGTAGCCTTTTCAGGCTGGCTACTTTCACAAGTAATACGCATTTAATGTTTTTCCATGTCTTTTCATAGTTTGTTAGCTCATCTGTTTGTATCATTGAATTATACTATATTTAATGGATGTAGTTGAGTTTTTTATCCATTTACCTTCTGAAGTACATCTTGGATGCTCCCAATTTTAAGCCATTATTACCTAGGAATTCCTTTTAAAATATTGCTTCTGCCCCATTCTTTATCTTTTATCAGAATGAAAGTATTTATGTATTTATTTTACTATCCTTTGCAATATTTCTTATCTATTTTCTGAAACATTTCTTATCTTTTCATACAATCCTTGACTATAAATAAGCTATTTTAAAGTTTTTGGCTGGTAACTCCAATATCTGTTTTGCCTCTGGGTGAATTTGTTTGTGTGTGTGTGTGTGTGCATATTTTAAGTTGAATCTCATCTTTCTATTGTGAAAAAATAACTCAAAACACATAATTAATAGATTGCCCACTGCTGCCAGTCTCATGGAAACCCTGGTGGCATAGTGGTTAAGAGCTGCGGCTGCTAACCAAGAGGTCGGCAGTTCAAATCCACCAGGTACTCCTTGGAAACTCTATGGAGTAGTTCTACTCTGTCCTAGACGGTTGCTATGAGTAGGAATTGACTCGACAGCAGTGAGTTTTATTTATTTATTTTTAGGGGTATGCAGACTTAATAGACAATTTGTAATTGGGCAGCACATTACTTACCATGTAAATAAGTACTCCAATTAGTTAAGATTCTAAAAGTGCTTAACATACAAAGTTATCAGGAACTTCTGAGCAAAATTTCTGATTGGTTGACATTTCCTTAACTTTGCTAAACAGTTTTAAGACAGTCACAAGATAAGTGAGTCTTGGTTATAAGACCTCTGAAGTTTTAAAAATAGGATGTGTTCATTCATTTTGAAAACAAGGTATGTTCATTTATCATGAATAGGATATGTTCCTTAATTTTGAAAGCAGATTGTGTTTATTAATTTTGATTGTTTTCTGAAAGAATAAGTTTTAAGTCAATGTTAGTGGATAATGAAACCAACCTTTTTGGTTTCAGTGGGTTTGGTCACCTAGAAAGAATTATGTGAAACAAACAAGCTACTTTTAAAGGTTACCTTACAGCATTGTCAGAAGTTTATGTATTTGTTACAGCACACAGATTTTTAACAACATTTAACAAGATGACCTTTAGTGTTATGGGTAAGAGAACTCTTTATGCTTTCATAACACAAAACTTGTAATTTTTTACACAGTACTCCTGTATGGTTTTGATTGAATGCTGGACATTGTCTTATGGCAATTCTCGATCTAACATAATGCTCCGAATGATGTGATTAGATTGCTTTCTCCAAGAAAAAAAGAAGCCAAATTAAATAAATGTGTGTTGAGATTAAAAAGTATTTTGGGGTTTACTTCATTAGGTTTTACTTGACCTTAGTTGAGTGGGTCTATGGATGTGCCTGTAAACTCTGTGAACCCACCAGATTATGTGAAAATTATTTTTGCACATATTTACTTTGGAATATATGGACTCTTGAGGAATGAGGGAATGAGTTCATAATTTTCACCAGATGTGCTGAATATCATCAATGAAAAATGCCGTAGAATAACCTTTCGAGTTCATAACAACCTTACTCAGTTTTTAGTGAGGAAGTTTTCAAAATAAATTTGTGTATGTAATGAAGATAATAAAAATTGGTTGCTTTTTATAGCTATTTTTTGCTAACCAAAGTTGTTTATACATGATTAGTCTACCTGCTAATCCTTGGGAATTATTCCATAAAAAAGGAAAATAAAATAGAGTTAATGCTCAACTCAGAAGAAATTACATGATTAAAAAATCTATGAAAGTGAAGAGAGAGAAATAAATAGAGTAAGGGAGAACCGAAGAAAACACAACGAACATTACTTGTTAAATCTTTTCAGATGAACATATTATTTGGCTAATTACATGTTTCCACCCTTTATTTTCTATTTCCTCTTTAGAGCACTAAAAATTGTTCTGGTTTGTTAAAAAAAAAGGTTTTAAAAGTCATACTCTATCGCTTTAACTAAAAGAAACATTCAAATTCATAAACTTACTAGAACCTAGGCTAATGCAACCACATTAAAAAAAAAAAAAAAAACTAGTGCCATAGAGTCGGAAAGATCCATTAATTTCACTTTAATCTCAATTTCCTTTGCTCAATGCCCATGGCAAGAGTAAAAAATGAATTGCTGACGTGAAATCAGGGAAAGAAAAAGCTTCTCTTATGTAGTTGCATACATGATAATGAGAGAGGAAGCATACAAAAATGATGCAAAAAAGTAATTGTTAAAGTAACAATTCTATGATACAATTTGCTTATTTTTATAAATAATGGAGAGTAGTTTAAAATTAGAGTGATATTCAAGTGCTGTTTTCACAAAATTGTAAGTAAAATTTAAGATTCTTATATGGCATGTATTATACATTATATTTGCATGTTGATAGCTCGTATACCTTAGAACCTTACTTTCCTGTAAAAATAAATTTTCCTTATTTAAAAAATACATTGGCCCTTTGACAGTTACCCACACTCTATAAACTGAAGCAGATGTTTGAACATTCGTATTGCTAGCTACCTGATTCTAAATGTAAAAAAAAAGAAAAAAAATTCACAGCTCTTACAAGTTTTATTGATCTTTAGGAACAACAGATAACAATCGTAAATATGGTAAAATTAGGCTTAAATTGTCCACAGAAAATTTTGTTCTAATTCATTGCTATCCTGGTTTTCCTATAATTCATTATTTGCATATCAAGAGTTCATAATTAAAAAAAAAAAATTAAAACCCTCTTTTTTAACTGAAAACATTTCTTAAAGAAAAAAAAAAAGAAAGCCTTCTTTATCCTTTGGACTAGAAGTACAAATAACATCCAGAAAACAAAAATATATAATCATTCTGAAATTATAAACTAAATACGTAATCTTTACTTCTCAATTTTCAAGCTCAAAGAATTGCTTCAATCTTTTCAATAACAGATAATCAAACAGATATTCACTAACAATCTAGTAATTTTGTGTCTATTTTCTTTTTCTGTATTGGGTAGGTGGAAGAAACAATTTCTTCACTAGATAAGACATAAGCATTTACTGGGTTTGTTTTGTGTCTTTCTTAAGATGTCCTTAGAAAGATACTTCAGTGAGCTATTAAATTCCATGTGGTTGACTAGGTAATAAACAGAAAAGACAGAAGCTGGGGGGCCACAGGGATTTGTAGTTGTCAACATGATGATCGGTCAGTGCACTGTCATCAGAAACTAGAGTACCTAAGTGATACTGGCCACAGTTGGGGTCATAATTCATTGGCCTCAAGCGACTCTGTGTGTGTGTGTCCTACCTTTCCTAATATCAGTTTCTCTTTTGCCTGATTCTGCATTATAAAACTTCACTGATCCTCCTGCACATGGTCTTTACTTCTCTAACATCAAAAGAACCAGAAAGACCACATGGTTTAATATGTAAGAAAAATAAATACTGCAGGAAAAAAAAAAAAAAATTAGAAGAATGGTATAAGTAAAATGATACCAAAAAGACTGTAGGGGTCCCTGGGTGGCAAAAAACAGTTAAGTGCTTGGCTGCTAACTAAAAGATTGGAGGTTGGAGTCCACCCAGAGGCACCTCAGAAGAAAGACCTGATGATCTATTTCTGAGAAATCAGCTTTGACAACCCTATGGAGCACAGTTCTACTCTGGCATACATGTGGTTGCCATGAGTTGGAAGCGACTTGGTGGCAACAGGTAAAAATGACTGTGGGCAGTTGATGATCCAAATAGAAAACTGGAATTTAGTAGGCCTACAGCAGAAGTATACGATGGACAGTATTAAATAATAATTCACCTTTTGATTCCAAAGTACTTACATAAAAAATGGCCATCTGAAAATGGTTTATTTATTTGTCAAGTAGAGTCTCCAGATAAGGAATTGACTAAGAAATCCATATACAGTAGGTCAGGAAAGTTTACAAGATTTAAATGGCTAGAAAACATTTTTGTTTGTTTTTGCTTATTTCTGTGTCTTTCATTTTTTTGGTCCCCCCATGACAATAGCAGCTTAAATGAGCTGATTTTTCACAGCGAAGCAAGTTCTTTTACCCCATGTCCTGAACCTGCCAGTGAAGGAAGGAATTTCTAAAAAAAAAAAAAAAAAAAAAATGAAGAAAACACCAAAAGTAAAATATTTTACAGGTAGTGTCTTCTTAAGACCACTTTACCTCAAAGTGTTTGTTCCTACTGAAAACTCAACAAGGAAACATGAAGTAACGGTTTTTGCCTCTTCCTTTTTAATTTATGCCACAAAACATAATTAAAAAAGAAGAATCAGGGATGCAATTTCAAGGAGAACATGGTTAAAATTTGGAGTTAATTACAGGACATACTTCTATGTAGTGTATAAGACGTTAAATAGCTATGACTACTCCCAGGTGACCTGCTGTCTGATAGAGTTTCTTAATCTGATGAAAAGGCAGAAATCATAAGTCAGATTCCCCAAGAAAGAGATTTATATGCAGATGGTTACTGGGGAAGTGTTCGTAAAACCAGCAACTATAGGGGAGTGAGGGAAGCTGAATTGACCTGATGAAGAAGGAAGAAGCAAGCAAGACTTGGGCTGGATGACTTTCAGAGAAGTCCTAAACTGAGGCAAGGTAATCAGGCCTTTGTTCTATTTGATCCACTAGTCTTTAGATGTGAGTTGCCTGCAAGAAGGAGAAGAGGCAACTCCCTTGGGCCAAGAGCAATATCTGAAAATGGGGGAGGAGGGGCTGGGCTATGAGACTAGTAGCAACAACCACACTTCTGATCATTAATCCTTGATTTCCTTTTTTTTTCCCTTTGGTTGTTTAGATTGAGTGATATCCCTGTTGGCCACCCACCTGAATTGTCTCTAGAGTTCCACACTCTATTAATCATCTCCATAGTTCTCTCCTTCTGTTTCCTTCTGTTGTACATAGGGTCGCTAGGAGTCAGAACCAACCCCACATCATCTAACAACCACGAAAGTTCTCTGCCAGTCAAACCTCACTAGCTGCCATTCTACCTTTGCTTCTATTATCATAACCCTGCCTAGTTTGTTTCTTCTTAATAAGATTCGCCCCTTGGTCTCTATTATTTTGTAACTCTATCATCACTAAAAACTTATTTTATGTGGCTGTCCATTTGTCCTGGAGAGGAGAAAAGTGAGTCATTTGTGATGTGGACTCTTTTACAGGGTGGTTTTGATGATGTTTAGAGATAATTTCTCTGTATATGAATTTCTTGAAGGGATACAACTTATTACGCAATCTTCATTTTCTTACTATCTAGAGGTCTGCTAAAAAATAGACCATAAACAACTCTGAAGAATGATTGCCTGATTGGCTGAATAAGTACTAAAAATATTTGCCATTGGGTGGTGGTTGTCGTGTGCCATCGAGTTGATTCTGATCCTTATTATAAATTGTGAAGGGCCTTTTTTTCTAATTTATTTTTCATCCTTCCTGCTTTCCTTCCTTCCTTCCCTCCCCCTTCCTTCCTCTTTCCTTTTTTCCTTTATACCTTACACTTTCCTTCCCTTTACTCGTCTTCCCCATTTGTGTTCTCTCTGCCTCTTAATAGTAGATATAAAGTGAGTTAATGGAAATTCATTATGGTTATATTTTTAATTTAGTATTGCTTTAACCTAAAATTTTATGTACTTACTGCAGAATTGTCTTCAATTATGAAAAAAACTTATAAAATGTTCTGTTCAAGTTTTTTTAATTTTAAAACAAGTTTTTTAAATTTTAAAAACAATTTTTAAAGATTAGAATGCGGGAAGGAAAAATAGTAACTTTACAGTAGAAACAGTTGGCACTATCTTACTAAAAAAAACAAACCCATTGCGAACCAGTCAATTCTGACTCATAGTGACCCCATAGGACAGTAGAACTGCCCCATAGGTTTCCCAGGAGTGGCTGGTGAATTTGAACTTCTGACCTTCTGACCTTCTGGTTAGCAGCCCTAGCTCTTAAGCACTGTGCCACCAGGGCTCCATCTTTACAAAGTAATAAATTGTGTTGATTTCATGTTGTTATTATGTACACTCTGATGTTGACATGGTAACAAGGGTATTTCACATGTCTGAAGTTTTCTTCAGTAAACCTATAACCCCAATCTAATCATGAGAAAGCATCAAACTCAAATTGAGGGTCTTTCTAAAAGAAAAAAAGAAAAGTATTTGAGCAAGACTCTTCAAAACTGTCAAGGTCATGAAAAAAAAGAAAAGGGTAAGAAATTGTCAGAGATCAGAGGAGCCAAGGAAACCAAATGACTAAATGCAGTATAGTATCCTGGATGGGATTCTGAAACACAAAAAGAACATTAGTAGCAAAAATGGTAACATCTGAATAAAATCTGTAATTTAGTTAAGAGTAACACATGTGTACTAATTTCTGAGTTTTGGCAAATGTATCATGGTTACATAAGATACCCTTATTAAGGAATACTAAGGAACTACTAACATTTGGGAACATTTTTATTTTATGACTTTATGGTGACACACCTGAAAACAAAGACAAGGAAGTAATCATGGAATTTTTTTTTCCCTCCAGTTATTGACACATGTCAGTCAGGGTTCAATAGAAGAAGCAAAGTTAGAGGGAGATAGATAGATGATAGATAGATTGATAGAGAAACAGATAAACAGATAGGCAGAGACAGACAGGCAGATAGATGATAGATAGGTGGATTTATTACAGAAAATTGGCTAATGCAATTGTAAGGGCTGGCTAAGCAGTCTCTGCAAGGCTGTCTCTACCTCTAGTGTTGCAAAATGCTTGCCTGATTATGCGAATGTTGGAGCACAAAGACCACAGTCAGTCAGGAAGATCACGAATAGACTGGAACTCCATGAGCACCAGCTGGAACCACAAGAGGATGAATTCTGGCCTGTATCCATTGTGTTGCTTCCGGCCTTACTGAGGAAGCCTGTAGAAATTGCAGCCCTTCCTCACAGAGCTGAAGACACATGCTTCTAGCCCAGAAGTCCAGAGATAATAAAGATCCGGGGCTGGCGGGGCGGGGGGAATAATAGGTCCATCTGCTGATTTACACCAATGGACTGAGTCAACAGAAGCACAACAAGGTGTTCGTGGTAAAAACGGCTGCTACTCCCTTCCTGGCATTTCCTTGACAAGGTGATTATGCTTTGACCAATGGAATGTTTTCTTGAATTCTGTTTTTCCCTGGAACCTTGCTTGATATAGCAAGGGTTCATCTTCATTAATATGTCACATTTTCATCTAAATACAAGCACTGTCTTCTAGCTTTACTCTCAAAACATAAGATAATGTAAGCCTGTTAATTACTCAGGTACATTTGTATTTTGTTTTTTATGAGATGGGATGTAGGTGTTAATAAAGCCCTTAATACTCCTACTCATTTCATTTAATATTAATATATACTAGTAAATATAAATATCTACTATAATGTGTGTGTATATATATATATATATATATGCAATGCTTTGCTCTCAAAGCCCATACATGCATATCCATGGATTTTGAGATGTTTCTGAACTGGTGAATTTATAAATATAACAAAATGACTATCTCTGCATTACCAGCCTCTTACTTATGAATAGTTTTCAGCTATATATTAAAAAAAAAAAAAGCATGAGAAATTAACTCTCAGTTGAATTGGGAACAAAGAGAGATTCTTGTAGATCTTAAGATATATTGTGAAACGATTCAATGAAACTCCGTTAATTTTATTCCAAAGTATATTTTAAAGTTGCCTGTAGAAATATGTTTCTTTTTTTCCTTTTAATCATGAAACTTGCCCCAGGTTGCCAAAAATGCAGCCTCTAGCATTCCTTAGTGATGGCAGTTTAGTGTTGACAGCCATCTTACCTCTTCTGTTGCATGGCTGATTTTTTTTTTTTTTAATCACTGCATACAAACATTCAAATGGTACCATACTCCCACCTTAGTCATATAGAAGGTCTCCAGCTGCTCCTCTGAAATTTCTAGACTCTATCTTCTAAAGAAACTAGACACACAGGTATGAGAGAACATGTTAATAAATTTTATGGGTTGCAAAGTAACACAATTATGGTAGATGATAAATAATGGAACAATGGAAAAAATAAAGATAAATTAAAGGGCAAAAAATTGAAGGAGACTGACCTCTTAGTAATATTACAAAGATCAGATGGGATCTATGGAGTTGAACACAAAATATCTGGCTGTTAATTTTTAGATCAGATTATTTTCCAGAAGCATACATTAACTCATGCTACAGTGTGATTCTTTGCGTATATTAACTTCTTATGCTAGATATAATAAACCCAGGATATTTTATTGCAACATTTATACAAACAACCTGAAGGCATCATTTTATGCATAAAATAACAAAGAGAAGAGCAGAAGCTATAACAGTTATGGAATCTAAAAACTCAGCATGCAAATAAATAGGTTTTAGCATTACTAAAGTGACATATTGCTTTGGGCAAATCACTTTGAGGACTAATGGATGCCTGACTCAAGCCATGGTCTTTTCAATCACCTCATGTACATGTGAAAGCTGAACAATGAATTATGGTGTTGACGAAGAATATTGAATATACCTTGGACTGCCAGGAGAACTAACTAATCTGTCTTGGAAGAAGCACATCAAGAATGTTCCTTAGAAGTGAGGATGGTGAGACTTTGTCTCACATATTTTGGACATGTTATCAGGAGGGGCCAGTCCCTGGAGAAGGACATCACGCTTGGTAAAATAGAGGGTCAGCGAAAAAGAGGAAGACCCTCAACTAGCTGGATTGACACAGTGACTGCAACAATGGGATCAAATAGAGCAATGACTGTGAGGATGGTGAAGGACTGGGCTGTGTTTCATTCTGTGGTACACAGGGTCAGTATGAGTTGGAACCAACTCGATGGCACCTAACATCAACAACAATACAGGCTCCACTAGAACAGAAACGTGCTAGTTAAGGAATTCTCCAGCTCTTAAACTGGGGAAACTGAAAATTAGGAAAAACAAACAAAAACTGTACATTTACAGTTATTATATCTATGTGTGATCAACATAATTGTACAATAAAATATATACAACTAAATTAAATCTTAAATTACTAAATATTTATTTCTATAAAGTCTTAATTGTCCAAAATAACTAGGTTTTACTTGTCAGCTTTCCTAGTTGTGTGAAATCAAAGAGCAATTTTAATTGATTCAGTTTTCTGATCTGCAAAGTAGGAATTCTGTTATTTCTCTCAGGATTTTACTAATTATTGCACTGCTCTCTCCTTCACTGCTTCCCAACCTTATTAAGCCCACACAACTCATTTTGTCCTCAAATACACCCTTCTCAAGGATTCCTCACCCCACCTCACTCTACGTGGAGTCCCAATTTAAAATTATTTTGTTAACTATTTTTTTATTTATTCCCTGTCCTTCTTTATTGGCCCTCAAGCTCCAAGACAATAACTTGCCTGTATTACGATATTACTAATTTTCAGTCTTATGCTTGGAACAGAGTAGGTCTATGAATATTTTTTGAATGGGAGAATAAACCTGTAAAAAAATCTTACATTAAACTTGGCACAAAAAAATTCAATAAATGTTATGTTTCCCCCTTTTCAAATCTATTTTTACACCTGAATTTCAGGTTGAACTTCTTAAAATACCATTTTTATCACATCACTACTTTATTCAAATAACATTTTTAATTATAAAAAAGTAAAACTATTATTCATAAGAAAAAATTTTTTTTTATGGCTTTCCAAAATGTAAACCCAAAATGCCTTTCTCACCTGACCTTTGACTATGTCCCCTAAGGTTATGCTGTCACCCAAATTAATCTCCATAATTTTTGCTTCCTTTAGTTCCTATACCTGAAATGCCTTTCATTGCTACCTTTTTCTGCCTTCCAAACCCAGCCTTAATCTGATCGTGGGGATCTCCCTTGGAGGGAGAGTAAATGGTCTCTCCAGGTTTCTCTCCTGTCAATATTAAGCCTAGAATTTGCCCTGAAATGAACAGTGAAACGAATATCATGAATTTTAAGATTAAAAAAAAACAAACTAAAGATATCAATGTAATGCAAAATCAAACTTTTTAACCTCATCTAAAATCTTCAGGGGAATGGGTAATTTTGTAGCCTTGGTTGTATCCTCCTTCTAAAAACCTTCCACAGTTAAAAAATGATTTCTTTCTACTCTACAATCAGAAAGCATTTATTTTTTTGACAGTAGTTTTGACATTTAATTATTTGTATATAAGCTCTTTGTGGGAATATAGTCTGTTTTTGTATATTTTAAATTAGGCCTTGCACATAATAAATGATCAATAATTTGGGGTTAATTGAATAAATTCCATGTTACATTGTAGAATGCCAATTCTGTTTTGTAACCTGTCTTTATAGGACAGATAGTGATCCCACTAACAAAATTGCTTATGTGGTAATTAACATCATTAAGATAAATTAAATCAGCCAATCAGATGTCCATTTCCTTAGTCTTTATAAAAGTGGCCTTAATGATTAGAAACTTTTCATCAAATTAGCAACACTTATCAAATTAATACAGCTCCTGCTTTTGTTCATCCAAAGCACACATTTATATAAATTAGAATATTAGATCAGTCTGAGCATTACTGAAGTTTCTACAACTATTAGATTCATTTAAGTAAAAGCTTCTATAAACATACCTCAAGTAAATAAATTTATTATAAATATTTCTTAAAGATAAAATAAGCTTCCTGTATTAGTACACTATGATTTAAAAAAATGCTAGTTTTATTTGATCAGTGACCTCTGAAATGAAGATAACATAAAAATACAGATATACTTTATTGAGTTGAATACTAATACCTTTTGGCATAAAAATACTAAATTAACAATATTTACTAGCAGCTTTTTGCCATAAATAAAGGGGGGAAAAAAAAACTTATCCTGAATCGATAATGGAATGTCATAGTTTCTTTGTACCATAAAAGTCATAATTCTACCCAGAAATTATTGAAGAAAATTTTTTCTCCCATCACAGTTTTCAAGGCTGCTGTGTCGAAATGTCTTTCCCCTGTTACTTTACAATACTGTGAGCAGTTTCCAATACAGTGGGTACGATTTTCAGTAAAAGGAAATCTCATTTGGCTAATTTTTCCTAACATTAGATTAAAAACCTAAACCATTTAGATGACATAATGGAAGGTAAGACACCATTTACAAAAGCAAGCGAGGTAATAAAACAGCCAGTGGTAAAAATCACTTTAAGGTTAATACTTTTATAACAGACATTTAAAAACTACTCCTAAAAACAGAAAATAAATTTAATCAAATGGAAAGACATCAAATGCTATTGGGCAGATAGGCTGACCTTCATTTAAAAAAAGAGGGGGGTTAGTTGGCTCTGAATTATTAAACAAATTTAATATTATGCTTATAAAACGAATAATGAGATTATTTTCTCTCTGAAGCTCAACAAGTTGATAAAAATGGGAAGTAAAAATAAAAATTACAAGGAAAACTGAATAAATAGAAGCATATATTGCATCTCATATATGTTAAAGGTGACATTTGAAATCACTGGGGGAAGCTAAAATTCTTAGTAAGTCATTTCATTAAAAATTCAATATTCATTTTAAGAAGAAAAAATGAGATTTGTACCTTATAGTGTATGTTAGGATATACTCCAAAGTGAATAGAGATTTAAGTGGAAAAAAGAGAGAGAGAGAGAAGCCCTAGAAGAAAATACAGTTGGTTGTTATAATTTGGATGTAGAAAGATTTCTCTATAAACTTGAAGATTTTATATTTTTGAGAATTTTATTTAGAAATGTTCAAATATCCACAAAATAAGAGATAGTATATATATAAACAAACCATGTACGCATTTCCTAGGTTCACCAATCATTACGTTCTCCATAGCTTTTTTTTATCTATTCCCTACTACTTTTATTTATTCATCTGTTTATTACTGAGATATTTTAAAGCAAATCCAAGAAATTACCACTTTTCAAATTATGCATATATTTGATATTTGAAATGGGATATTGAAGTAGGAAATGACATTTCACATGATAACAGGATCACATCTAACAAAATGAATCACAGTCAGCAAGTCTAGTAAGCACTCCATGTGAAAATGCCCTTGATTGTCTCAGAAATGTCTCTGCAGATTTTATTTTGTTTTTGAATTAGAATCAAAATAAATTTCATGCACTTCATATGATTGTTTTTGGAGTCCCTGGGTGCTGCAAAAACATGCTTGGATGCTAACTGAAAGGTTGGATGTTTGAGGTCCCTCAGAAGAAAGGTCTGGCAATCTACTTCTGACAAATTAGCCATTGAAAACTCTTTGGAGCACAATTCTACTCCAACACTCATGGTGTCACCATGAGCTGGAGTCAACTTGATGGCAACTTTAAAAAAAATGCATATATATATATACACACACACATACACACACATATGTATACATTTGTACATCTTTTTTAAAATACTTTTCATATCTTGAATAAACTAGATTATTTTTCTTATAGCATTTCCCCCATTGTGAATTTTACTTTTTGTTTTCTCATGGTGCCATTTGATTTTATATTTATTCCTCATTTTTTTTCCTATAAACTGGTAGTTAGAAGAAGAGGTTTATTAGATTCAGATTTCAAATTTAGGCTAAGGTTGCTTTATCAATAATGCTATGTATTTCATATCACATCACATCATGAGGCACACAAAATATGTTTTTATTTTGTTTTGTTTTCAATAAAAGGATTAATTAGTGGATTTGCCCAATCACTTTATTATGAATTGTATATCACATTTTCCCCTGATGGTTTTAGCATTATTAGTGATAATCGCATATACCCATTTCATATTCTAAATTTCCAGCTGCCTTGTAATGTGGGTGCACGTGATACAAACAGTAAAACCTGTGAGCATTCACCAACTGGCTCACTTCTTTTTGTTGTACAATAAACTTTATGTTTGTCACATACTTCAAATTTGCAATTTATAATGTTATAAAGTTTGATATACCATATTACTGTTCCCAATTCTTGTCTAATGTCAAAGAGAGACTTGTAAAACAAGCCTGACCGAGCCTGCCAGTTGAAGCTAAGCCCAGCTGAGCACAGTCTAGATCAGCTTCCCCTTGGCTGATGACTCAGTAAAAATTAAAGATTGCCATTTTAATTGCCATTTTAAGCCGTTGTGCTTCATATACAGCATTACTGTGTCATAGATAAATAAGTGAATGTACCATGATAGTGAATAAGACATTCAAAAGGCCCATAGGAGCTGACAAAACTGTAAAGCATAGGTGAGGCGAATACATATTTTCTCTGGTGAGGACAAATATATGTTTCTGCTTAATGGAAAGAGACAAATAAAATCTAGTACCAAGTCACTGGGTAGACACTTCTGGGAAAAATGGTATATCAGAAACGTGGTTTTGGGCTCTGTTGTGAGCAGGTGATCAGCCTTGGTGAATAGAAGTCCTGATCTTAGATCACACTTGACTTAGGTCACTTTACAATGACCTTTTTTTCATGGGTCTTTTGAGCATGGAAAGAGACAGGCTCACCGACTCCCACAGAAGAGAATGTCCTGGAAAATGGTATCCTTAGTAGTGGGGTTTCTTTGGGAACATATATTTAGGAGACACACAACCTAACCCCAAGGACTCATTATGACAGTGCAATCATATACGTCTTCCCCAGAACTCTTGACATCAACCCTATTCTATCTGTATCCCTGACCATCCAGCTACATAATTAGCTGTGTAGATCCATACTTTTGACTATCTATTTTTCTGTTGTTGTTGTTGAGGGGTGCCATGAAGTCGATTCCCACTCACAGTGACCCACTGTACAACTGAATGAAGCTCTGCCCGGCCCTGTCCCTCCTTCCAATCCTTGTTATGCTTGAGCTCATTGTTGCAGCCACTATGTCAATCCATCTCATTGAATAAGATGCCCTACTCAGAGTTCTGCCTCCTGGCGGGTTTAAGATCCTCTTATCTTCCAAGCCCACACCTACGTGGAGCTGCAGAGCTACAGCAGTCCATTTTCAGCATGTGCTAGTATAATGGACAAACATATATAAAATAAGACTGATGTTGTACAGCTGTCAACATGCAGAGTCAGAGAGAACTGCCCATTAAGCTCAGGGGTGGATTAACCAGTAAGCAAGGTACGCAAGGGTTTAGAGTAAGCAAGGTGCAAACAGGCTTAATTGTGTTTACTTACTAATCTACAGCACACAATTTCACACAGGTTTCTCATCTTCGATGTGGTAAAAAATGGTGAAATTGTGCACTAGAGATTAACAAGTACAAGTAAGCCCGTGCGCACCTTGCTTACTGGGTGATCCATCCCTGATTAGGCTCTAGGTATCGCTTGAGAAAGAAGAGGAATACTTGATGACATGTAGTTGATGTAACCTTAGAGGAATATGACCATGTCATCAGAGAACGCTCAGCAAGCAGGAGAAGAATGCACAAAAAATTGTACTTGCAAATATTAGCAAAGAATATTAATACCTGCTTAGTCTTTAAATGCGAAGGTGCTGGAATAATACTGGAGGTTTTTGAAAAAGTTTTGGAAGGTATTGAAATGTAGTCACCTTAAGTGTTTGGTAGAAAAAAGCAAGGTATAAATTATAAACAAACACCTAAAGAGCCTGACATGATTTTACAAAGAGCTGTATGTTAAGTTCATATTGAATTTTTTTTTTGTATAAAACATGAAAAGAATATAATCAAGAATCAGTCACATCCTGAATAACGAACTGGCATTTATAAGAAAAAGAAAAGTAACAAGAGATAAAAAAGGTGATTTCTGTTACACTCAGAGCAAGAAGAGCCTGAAAGTTGTCAGCCCACTCCTTGAGAAATATGTTACGTTAATGATAGCTTAAAGAAAAAAAAAAATTCTTCCACTCCTATTGTGTTTTATTTTATTTTATTTTTCTTGCTGAAGAAAAGACTTCACACTGAAATAAAAAAAAAGAAAAATTGACCACTTCCTATTGCTGAGAGAATATCCAAATCCAAACTGGCGGGGCAGGGAGCGGGGGAGCAGGGGAGTACATTTTAAGAGAGGAAATAAATTCCAAACCTGATGCTGCGCTCTTCTTCATATAGTCTGATTTCTCAGATTATTTGCTCTGCATACAGATTGCACAAGTATGGTGAAAGGATACAACCCTGACACACATCCTTCTTGACTTTAAAGCATGCAGTATCTCTTTGCTCTGTTTGAACAACTGTCTCTTGGTCTATGTACAGCTTTCTCATGGCACGATTAAACATTCTGGAATTCCCATTCCTCACAATGTTATCCACAATTTGTTATGGTCCATACAGCCGAAAGCCTTTGCATAGACAATAAAATACAGGTAAACATCTTTCTGGTATTCTCTGCTTTTAGCCAAGCTCCATCTGATATCAGCAATGATATTCCTCATTCCACATCCTTTTCTGAAACTTGCTTGAAGTTCTGGAAATTCCCTGTTGATGTACTGCTGCAAATGTTTTTGAATTGTCTTCATCAAAATTTTTCTTGCACATGGTTTCCACGGAGAGGCTGGTGGATTCCAACTGCCAAACTTTTGGTTAGCAGTCGAGCTCTTAACCATTATGCCACGAGGGCTCCGTTTTGCCAATAGAATCCTTCAATATTATAACTTGAGGCTTGCATTTTTTCTGCAGTTCTTTCGTCTTGAGAAATGCCGAGTGTGTTTTTCCCTTTCAGTTTTCTCTCTCCAGTTCTTTCCACATTTCATTATGATAGCTTACTTTGTCTTCTTGAGCTGCCCTTTGAAATCTTCTTTTCAACTCTTTTACTTTATCATGTCTGCCTTTTGCTTTAGCTACTCTAAGTTCGAATTAAGTTCCAGAGTCTCTTCTGACATCCTTTTTTTTTTTTCTTTTCTGCCTTTTTAATGACCTTTTGCTTTCTTCGTGTATGTTGTCCTTGATGTCATCTCACAGCTCATCTGGTCTTCAGTCATTAGTGTTCAGTGCATCTCATCTATTCTTGAGGTGGTCTCTAAATTCAGGTAGGATATACCCAAGGTTGTATTTTGACTCTCATGGACTCATTTTAATTTTCTTCAGCTTCAACTTGAACTTGCATATGAGCAATTGATGGTCTCTTCCATAGCCAATCTGTGCTTGTTCTAACTGATGATACTGAGCTTCTCCATCATCTCTGTCCACTTTTTCAGCAAGTTATTTGAAAGATACTAGCTTGCTTAACATGGAGAAATGTACACAACATGACAAATTGGGTTAATTTACATAACCAAAAGCAATCAAGAAGTCTCAAATTAGTTTTTTTTTTTTTTTTGACATGTTCTGTGACCTAATCCTTGACTTGCTCCTTTACCATACCCCTATGAATTGAACATAAACTTTGGTAACATCCTTGGAGTTGGAAAAAATAATATATATTTTGGATCAAAAATTCAGCATCCAAAATGATCTCTTCAGACTAAGAAGATAGATCAAATTCAAAAGTTCATAATTAAAAATGGTAGTAGACAGTCAAAAGGAAAAAAAATTAAAATCAAGACAGCTGAAGAGTAGAAGGAAAATTAAGAAAGCAGAAGTAAATAAATTACCAGAAGAGAAGCAGATTTAGCAGCATAATGATAGAAAAATTAATATTTAAGTTAGGTGGCAGATTCACGTAAACTAATACTATAATCTAGATGTACTGATTAAAGAAGTGTATATATATATATATATATATATATATATATCTTCACACACACATATATACACATTCACCCAAAGATTGCTTCACAATTAATTGTTCATGTCCTTGGGTGGATCCCTCAAGTTAGATCTTGGCTGGCCCTGTGACTCACTTGAAACTAACACCATGCAGCAGATGGGACACTGACATAATTTCTGAAGCTAGGTCAGAAAAGGCTTTGCAGGTTCTGCCTTGGTCTTTTGGAAGTCTCACTCAAGAAGAAATAGACCACCATGCAGGGAAAAATCCAAGATAGCTATACTGAGAGAAGGATGATCAACCAGGCCAGACACTAGGTGTGCAAGTAAAGAAACTTCCAGTCAACTCCAGCTTCTGGTACCATCTGATTGTTACCGTAAGTTGGTGAAGAATATTGACTACACCATGAACTGCCAGAAGAATGGACAAATCTGTCTTGGAAGAAGTACAGCCAGAATGCTCCTTAGAAGGAAAGATGGCGAGACTACATCTCATGTATTTTTTACACATTATCAGGAGAAGAACATCATGCTAGGTAAAGTAAAGGGTCAGTGAGAAAGAGGAAGATCCTCAATGAGATGGATTGATGCAGTGGCTGCAACAATGGGCTCAAGCATAACAACAATCATGAGAATGGCACAGGACCAGGCAGTGTTTTTTTCTGTTGTTGTACATAGGGTTGCTATGAGTTGCACCCATCTCGACAGCTCCTAGCAACAACAGGCAATAAGCATCCAACTGAGTCTGCGATTCTCAAAAACATGACAATTAATAAATTGTTGTATTTAGATACTCAGTTTTGGAATGGTATCTGCACAGCAATATATAACGGGAATGACTCAAAACTTGATTTGGTCTTAGGCTACACAGATTTGATTATATTCTTATTTATAACAAGGGGAAATGTCCCACCCTACTTATGTCAAGTCATGCAATGTCTAGAAAATGGTGCTTCATTTTGATGACTGTGCTTTAAGACATTTACTCACACACTGGACTACACCAGGAATAGGACGGTGAGAGAAATGAAACTATGACATGTAAGAAATGCAAAGAAATCAAGGCATTTAGCTGGGAAAAAGAATGAGCTCAGATAAGATAACTACATCTCCTGGCTTACCTGGGGTGCATGGGGGGGGGAATTATATCTGTTTTCACAATGCCTCTTCCGCTTAGCATTGAATCAATTATTCTTTATATTAAATTTTACACTTAAATTAGAAAAGTCTGAGACATGAGGAAATTACTTCCTAAGTCAACCTACGGCTGTTACCATAATATTGAATATTTTTGTGAGTTCTTGAAATTTTGATATTTTGTTCAAAATAACTTGGAGATTTTTAATCATGGTAACAAAAAAACATAGTTCCAAATCTTTGGGTTTTGAAGCTTTTTGAGAGCATCAATTTTTTTGAAAACAAGAAGCCCTTGTTGAGTAGTCACTAAACAAATTAAACTATGTGAATTAATTGGACAGAATATTTCATTCTGAATTTGTATAATTGCATTTGGATGATACAGTTTTTAATAGGTTAAATATCATTCCATGATATGAAAATGATAATGAGAAGATCTACCATTTTGCCATATTTTGTTTTGGTAAAATGTTCAAAAGAATCGTAAGTAAATACAGCTTGTTTGGTGAGTTTTGTCTTCTAACTGAACTTGTTGAAAGAATTATTGCAAATGATGGTAAAGCAAAAAAAAAATGAAAAAATATTGCGTATTGTAAAGTACTTTTAGATACTGGAATGCATGATAAATTATATGGCCACCTGCCTCAGGAGGGCCATAAGTATTGACTTTAGATAACCTAAGTCATGTGCAGTGTTTAGACTTTTTATATATGGACAAAAAATGGAAAATAGTTTATATTGCTTTAAAACTGAAATGTGTATCAGGAAGACATATTCCATTTGAGGTCTTTCATGGAAGAAATGTTACAGTACTATAGGAAGGTTAATAAATAAATGTCTTCAAGATTGTCTCTAACTCCCATTGAACTTATAAATTTTATAAAAAATAATGACTCTGAATATGTTGACACATTTCAGTTCTAAATGGATGTATATACTGGTTACGGGAAGGTAGAACTCATAATGGTTTCCTTAGAAATAAAGCTTCATTTTTACTGCTGTCATTGGATGTTTAACGGTAGGGAGAATTTATGATGAGATCACTAAAATTCTCAATTCTAGTGGCGTTCACAGCAAGAGAGTTGGCTAGGATTACAGATACATGTGTTTACAAAATACACAGCCCACGTAAATCTCTGTAAGTAAGATTCTGTTGTAAATGGAGCAAGAGAATAACAATCACTACTATGAATAATGGAGGAATTTTCCCTGGTAGTGTTTATATAAAGCTTTCAAAATAACTATTGTACATTAAATTAACTGAACTATTTAATCAAAAAGTCACTTGACATTTTCTTGTTTTCCAATAAGTTAAACGTTTGTTTTTCTGAATGAGTAAAATGACAGATTTAATTGAAAATTTTTTCAGACAAAAACTCTATTTTTCACATTCCCTAAGGTCTATCCCTTTCGAGTCCTATTATAAAGATAGGATTTTCTCTTTCGAAAACTAATTGCAACTTTCTTCACTAAATGGGCAGAATCTGGTGATGCAAAATAAAAGCTTGATTAGAGTAGAAAAAGAGGAAAAGATTGATATCGAATTTGCCTTATGTTACTATTACTTGCTACATCTCCACCTACTGAAACAAAAAAGATAAAACCTAAATGTTAAAAGGAAAAATAAAATGTGACAAATAAAAAGGATAAAATAAAAAGAAAAAACAAAAATTTCAAAATAGAATTTTGTATGAATAGAGAATTGACATAAATTAACTGGATATTGCAATTTTCAGAGATTTAAGAATCTGATTAGAATAAAAATTGAATAGATTTTTGGTCAAAAATTAATAATAGAAAGAAATAGATGAGAAGTCAGCATGAGGGGGAAAATGTAGGATTGACATATTAAAAAAAAAAAAAAAGATCCATTGCCATCTAGTTAAGTGTCCAAGGAGAAGCAGGTGGATTTGAACTGCTGACCTTTTGGTCAGCAGTCATATCTCTTCACCATATCTTCATCCAATGTATAAATAGAGCAATGTATAAATAAATTTAATATACAGAAATATTATATTAATTCCACATTAATTAAACTAACAGCAGTAACAATGTTTTGGGTGGGTATAGCATACGAATAAGTGAATAACTATGATGTTACAAGGTATCAAAAAAACAAAAAACAAAAAAAACTGTTGCCATCCAGTCAGTTCTGACTCATAGCAACCCTACAGAACAGAGTAGAACTGCCCCATAGTTTCCAAGGAGCACCTGCTGAATTCGAAGTGCCAACCTTTTGGTTAGCAGCTGCATCTCTTAACCACTAGGCCACCAGGTTTACTGTTATAAGGTATGGGAGACAGGAATTGAAAATACTCTATCATGAAGTAGGTATATTACATGTGAAGCAATACAGTGCTATTTGATGGTGGACTTAAAACAACATACTTCTAAATAACACAGGGATTTAAGCAGAAATTGCCATAGAAATTTTAAAATATTTTGAACTATATGAAAATGTGTAAATACATA
Source organism: Elephas maximus indicus (assembly GCF_024166365.1). Lineage (NCBI taxonomy): Eukaryota > Metazoa > Chordata > Mammalia > Proboscidea > Elephantidae > Elephas > Elephas maximus. The sequence continues at coordinate 35,307,358 of NC_064820.1, read as the reverse complement.
GAAAGCAGTGTTTAGAGGAAAATTTATACCATTAAATGCATATATTAGTAAAGAAGGAAGATCTAAAATCAATAACCTAAGTTTCCAACTTAGAAAACTAAAGAAGAGCAATTTAAATCTAAAGTAAGCAGAAGAAAAGTAATGATAAAAATTAGAAAATAAAACAATATAGTTAATAAGAATAAAATAAAGCAGAAAATCAACAAAACCAAAGAATACCTCTTGAAAAAGATGAATAAAATTGAGAAATTTCTACCCAGGCTATCTAAGAAAAAAAGAGAAGACACGAGCTAGCAAATACCAGATATTTAAAAGAGGTCACCAGTACTGATCCCATGCACAGTGAAAGAATAATAAAGAAATATTCCGAACAACTCTTTGACCTAAAATTTGATAACGTGGATGAAACGTACCAATTCCTCAAAAGACACAAACTACAAAATTTCGTGAGGTGCCCTTATATAAAAAATGAGCAGATATAATCAACTGATCTTGACCATAGAGTAAAAGCAATCCAAGGGAGAACAGTAATCTTTTCAACAAGTGATGCTAAAAAAATTGGACATCTGTATGCAAAAACTGAACCTACGTACAGACCATGCACCTTACACAAACCTTAACTCAAAATAAATCATATAACTAAATGAGAAATTGCAAAACTCTAAAGCTTTATGAGGAAAACACAGGTTGAATTATAATGACATTGGGTCAGATGATAATTTTTTAAATTACATCAACAGCAGGATCCATAAGAGAAAATAGACATAAATTGGACTTTATTAATATTAAAAGATTCCGCTTTGCAAAAAAGTCTGTTTAACAAAATAAATAAATAAATAAGCCAAACCTTAGACTTGGATGAAATATTTGCAAAACTCATCTGTAATAAGGGTTTGTATCCAAAATATACAAAGGAATCTTAAAACTCAATCATAAGAAAACAAACAACCCAATTAAAAAATGAGCAAAGATCAGAACTGATAACTCACAAAAAGATATACATATGGCAAATAAGTATATGAAAATGAGCTAAGTATCATTTGCCATTAATCCATTGCTATCAAGTGGATTCCTACGCATAGCAAATTTACAGAAAAGAGTAGAACTGCCCCAAAGGATTTCCAAGGAATAGATGGTAGATTCAAACCACAAATATTTTGGTAAGCAGCTGAGCTCTTAAGCACTGAGACACCAGATCTCCTATTTGTCATTACAAAACCCGAACCAAACCGGTTGCCATCTAGTCGATTCTGACTCATAGCAATACTATAGGACAGAGTAGAACTACCCCATATGGTTTCCAAGGAGGGTCTGGTGGATTTGAACTGCCAACCTTTTGGTTGGCAGCTGTAGCACTTAACCGCAACACCACCAGGATTTCCTATTTGCCATTAGAAGATGCAAATTGAAATAAAAATAAGATACAGCTACTTATATCTTCTTGCTGTTGTTCTGTGCCGTCTAGTCATTTCAGACTCATAGCAACTAATGTGACTGAATGGAACTGCCCTATGGAGCTTTCTACCTCCATTTCCTGATGCGGCATGACTCAAAATCAGAAGAAACAGCTACAAACATCCATTAATAATCTGAATGTGGAATGTATGAAGTACGAATCTAGTAAAATTGAAAATCATTAAAAATGAAATGTATAAACATCAATATCCTAGGCATTAGTGAGCTGAAGTGGACTGATATTGGCCATTTTGAATCAATCATATGGTCTACTATGCCAAAAACGACAAATGGAAGAGGAATGGCATCCCCTTCATCCTCAAAAAGAACATTTAAGGATTTACCCTGAAGTACAATCCTTTTAGTGATACAATGATATCAATATGCCTACAAGAAAGACGAGTTAATACAACTATTATTTAAACTTACACACCATCCACTAAGGTCAAAGGTGAAGAAATTGAAGAATTTTACCAACTTCTGCAGCCTGAAACTGATCAAAGGTGCAATCAAGACCCATTGATAATTACTAGTGATTAGAACGTGAATGTAAAACAAAGAAGAGGAATTGGTAGTTGGAAAATAAGGCCTTGGTGATACAAACAATGCAGGAGATCGCATGATAGAGTTTTGCAATACCAACGACTTCTTCATTACAAATAACATTTCTCAACAACAAAAACAGTGACTATGCACATGGGCTTGGCCTTTTGGAATACACAGGAATCAAATTGACTACATCTGTGGAAAGAGACAATGGAAAAGCTCAATATCATCAGTCAGACCAAGGCCAGAGGCTGACTGTGGAACAGACCATCAGTTGCTCTTATTCAAGTTGAAGTTGAAGCAGATTAGAACAAGAGACAAAGTACAACCTTGAGAATATCCCATATGAATTTAGAGACCATCTCAAGAATAGATTTGATGCTTTGAACATTAATGACCAAAAACTAGACGAATAGTAGAATGACATGAAGGACAACATACTTGAAGAAAGCAAAAAGTCATTAAAAACAAAGAAAAGGCCAAAATGGATGTCAGAAGAGACTCTGGCACTTGCTTTTGAACATAGAGTAGCTAAAGCAAAAGGAAGAAATGATGAAGTAAAAGAACTGAACAGAAGATTTCAAAGGGCAGCTCGAGTAGACCAAGTAAAGTATTACAATGAAATGTGCAAAGACCTGGAGATAGAAAACCACAAGGGAAGGACATGCTCAGCATTTCTCAAGCTGAAAGAACTGAAGAAAAAAAAAAAAAATCAAGCCTCGAGTTGCAATACTGAAGGATTCTGTTGGGAAAATACTAAACAACACAGGAAACATCAAAAGAAGATGGAAGGAATACAGAGTCCCTGTACCAAAAAGAATTGGTAGACTTTCAGGCATTTCAGGAGGTAGCATATGATCAAGAGTCCATGGCACTGAAGGGAGAGGTCTAAGCTGTTCTGAAGGCATTGGCAAAAAACGAGGCTCCAGGAATTGATGGAATACCAATTGAGATGTTTCAACAAACAGATTCTGTGCTGGACATGTTCACTCGTCTATGCCAAGAAATTGGGAAGACAGCTACCTGGCCAACAGTCTGGAAGTGATCCATATTTATGCCTATTCCCAAGAAAGTCCATCCAGCTTAATGCAGAAATTATTGAACAATATCATTAATATTACACACGAGTAAAATTTTGCTGAAGATCATTCAAATGCAGTTGCAGCAGTACATTGACAAGGAACTGCTAGAAATTCAAGCCAGATTCAGAAGAGGACGTGGAACAAGGGATATCATTACTGATGTCCGATGGATCATGGCTTAAAGCAGAGAATACCAGACAAATATTTACCTGTGTTTTATTGACTGTGCAAAGGCATTCGATTGTGTGGTTCATAACAAATTATGGGTAACATTGGGAAGAATGGAAATTTCCGAACCTTTAAGTGAGCTCATGAGGAACCTGTACATAGATGAAGAGGCTGTCATTCAAACAGAACAAGAGGATACTGTGTGGTTTAAAATCAAAAAAGTTGTGTATCAGAATTGTATACTTTCACTATGCTTATTCAATCTGCATGCTGAGCAAATAATCAGAGAAACTGGACTACATGAAGAATGAGGCATCAGGATTGGAGGGAGACTCACTAACAACCTGCAATATGCAGATGACCCAATCTTGCTTGCTGAAAGTGAAGAGGACTTGAAACACTTACTGATGAAGGTCAAAGACCGTAGCCTTCAGTACGGATTACACCTCAACATAAAGAAAACAAAAATCCTCACAACTGGTCCAAAAAACAACATCATGATAAACGAAAAAAATATTGAAGTTGTCAAGGATTTCATTTTACTTGGATCCACAATCGAAGCCCATGGAAGCAGCAGTCAAGAAATCAAAGGATGTATTCCACTGGGCAAATCTGCTGCAAAAGAACTTTTTCAAGTTTAAAAAGCAAAGATGTCACTTTAAGGACTAAGGTGCTCCTGACTCAGGTCATGGTGTTTTCAATTTCCTCATATGCATGTGAAAGCTGGACAATGAATATGGAAGACCGAAGAAGTATAAATGCTTTTGAATTATGGTGTTGGCAAAAAATATAGAATATCCCACTGACTTCCAGAAAAATGAACAATTTACAAACATGTCTCGGAAGAAGTACAACGCGAATGCTCATTAGAAGCCAGGATGGCAATACTTTCTCTCACATACTTTGGACGTGTTATGAGGAAGAACCAGTCCCTGGATAAGGATATCATGCTTGGTAGAGTAGAACATCAGTGAAAAGGAGGAAGATCCTCAACAAGATGGATTGACCCAGTGCCTGGTACAATGGGCTCAAGCATAACAATGATTGTGAGGATGGCACAGGACTGGGCACTGTTTTGTTCTGTTTTACGTAAGGTTCATATGAGTTGGTATCTATTCGATGGCACCTAACAACAGAGACAACATAGGACTTTCTGCACTGTAATCTTTATGGGAGAAGATGGCCAGGTCTTTCACGTGTTGAGGGGCTGAGTAGGCTTGAACCATCAACCTTTCAGTTAGCAGCCTACCACTTAACTGTTGCACTACCGGAGTTCCTTACATATATCTTAGAATGGTTAAAATCCCCAAAGTTGACAATAATAGGAGCCCTGGTGGAGCCAGTGTTTAAGCATTTGGCTACTAACCAAAAAATGTTTGCTCTTAAAATCTACCAGGCACTCCTTGGAAACCCTATGGGCCAGTTCTATTCTGTCCTGTAGGGTCGGTACGAATTGGAATCGACAGCAGGGGGTTTGAGGTTTTTTTGGTTCAGAATGTGGAGAAATATTAACTTTCATTCATTGTTGGTAAGAATGCAAAATGGTATAGTTGATTTGGAAAATAATCCCTACATCTTAAGTATGACCTCTTTATGGCAACTAACTTCAAAAAGAGTAGAGTATGGAGAGGGAGGAGAAAAGTAGTAATTTTACAGACAAGGCAGGTAATCAAGGTTTGCATCAAGAGTGATAAGTCATATTTGTTGTCTGTATTCTTCATATTGATACAGTGGCTGTAACAATGGACTCAAACATAACAACAATTTGTGCATTGTTTCCATCTCTATACATAAGGTCACTGTGAGTCAAAATAGACTGGACAGCACCCAACAAGAACAACAACGTCCTTCATATGGCACTTTACCTCTTAGGTTGTCTTTCTAAGTCTAATTTTCAGAAAAACGTCAATTTCCAACTGAGTGACATTTTACAAAGCTTCTGACCAATACTCCTCAAAGTTGTCAAGGTCATCGAAAATAAGGAAATTCTGATAAATTGTCACAACCAAAAGGAACCTAAGGAAACATAATAACTGAATGGAATATTGTATCCTAGATGGACATCTGGAAACAGAAAAAAAAAAAATTAGGAAAAAACAGAGGGACTCTGAAGAAAGTACAGAATTTAATCAGAATCAACTTGACTACAGTGGGTTTGGTTTTGGGTTTAAATATGTCAATATCTGTTCATTAATTGTGCCAAATGTACTTTACATTTGTTACTGAACCCTAAAAGGTGAGTTCCATCCAGCGTTCTCAGATTTGCCAATAATCTGGACACCAATCTTTGAGAAAGAGAAAATAATTTTATTGTGATGTTTAGAGCAAGGAGCTGGGAGGAAGTTCCTCAGATCCAACTCCCTGAGCTATGGGGGACACAGGGCTTACATGTTATTTGGGCAGCAAGATGGCAGCCGAGCAGGCATACTGGGGAGAGAAAATTCTAGAAGAGGGACAGGGAACAGGAGGTGATGTGGTTCTTGTGGGACCTCTCACTTTGGAATAGGGTCCAGATGAAGATTTTTCTTCTGATTCATCCCACGTGTTGCTGTGTCTTCTGTTGAGGTCAATTAGCGGTCACAGCTGGCCATTCTATGCATGTGGGGCTGGCTAAATCCGGCTTGGGCTAGTTTAAGGACTAATGGAAATTTATTGGCATTTGCAGGGTCAAGCTACATATTTACTGTGTATATAAGGTCGCTGTGAGTCAGAATTGACTCAGTGACAACAGGTATGGTTTGTTTCTTTTGGTATAAAAAAGATGTTAGTAATAGAGGAAACCAGATGCGGTATATATGTAGGAATTCTCTGTACTATCTTTACAAAAACTCCCAAAATCTAAAACTTTTCTAAAATAAAATTAAAAAAAAATTAAATTTATGTGGGAGAAATTAAACAAGAAAGTTGGTTCAACTCTGTCTTCCCACTGCTATATGATCAAGTCCTAAATTTACAGGAAAACAACCCATTATCACTTTTGTGTTCCTAAAAACCCTAAATTGTGCTCATGAGGAACCTGTAAATAAATCATGAGGCGGTCATTTAAACTGAACGAGAGGATACTGCCTGGTTTAAATTCAGGAAATGTGTGTGTCAAGGTTGTATCCTTTCACCATACCTATCCGATCTGTATGCTGAGCAAATAATTCAAGAAACTGGACTATATAAATAAGAATACAGCATCTGGAATGGAGGAAGACTCACTAACAACCTTTGATATGTATTGACACAACCTTCTTTTCTGAAAGTGAAGAGGACTTGAAGCACTAATGAAGATCAAAGACCATAGCCTTCAGTATGGATTGCACCTCAACTTACAGAAAACGAAAATCCTCACAACTGGACCAATAAGGAACACCATGATAACTGGAGAAAATATTGATGCTGTCAAGGATTTCAATTTATTCGGATTCACAATCAACACCGGTGGAAGCAACAGTCAAGAAATCAAATGACACATTCCAATTGGCAAATCTGCTGCAAAAAACCTCTTCAAGGAGTTAAAAAGCAAAGGCGTCACTTTGAGAATTCAGGTGCCCTTGACCCAAGCCATCGTATTTTCAATGGCTTTACATGCATGCGAAAGCTGGGCAATGAATAAGGAAGACCAAAGAGGAACTGATGCCTTTGAATAGTGGTCTTGGAGAAGATAATTGAATATGCCATGGACTGCCAAAGAGTGGAGACCTGGTGGCACAGAGGTTAAAGAGTTGGTAGTTTGAATCCACTAGCCACTCCTTGGAAACCTTCTGGGGCAGTGCTAGTCTGTCCTATAAAGTCGCTATGTGTCTGAATCAACCCGACAGTAATGGGTTTGGGTTTTTTGGGTTGCAAAGACACATCTGTCTTGGAAGAAGTACAGCAAGAATGCTCCTTAGACACCAGGATCTCAAAACTTCATCTCATGTACTTTGGACATGGTATCAGAAGTGACCATTCCCTGGAGAAGGACATCATGCTTGCTAAAGTAGAAAGGCAAGTCTTGGTAAAGAGGAAGGCTCTTAATGACATGGATTGACACGGCAGCTGCAACACTGGGCTCAACAGCAACTATTTTGAGGGTGATGCAAGACCAGGCAGGGTTTTGTTGTACGTAAGTCGCTATGCATCAGAACTGACTTGAAGGCACCTAACAAGAAAACCCTCCTGCTTTCACCACCATTTTTATTTGTTGTTTTATTAAAACAGTGTTCACTTGGCCCTTCCTTTAGTACTCTTAAAAACTTACATAATTCTTATATGTACTTTTCCATGGATTTGTTGTAAAAATTCCATTACATATCATCAGATTTTTGAATACATTTTCAAAACAGCCAATGCAGACTGATTAGAATGAGATCATTCTGGAAAAACCGTAGCATGGTGTTCTGAGGTCAAGTTGAACACAATTACCAACACCTTTGAGTAAGTAAAAAAAGGAAATTAAGAAAAGAAAAAGAAAAAAAAAAAAACCTGCCAATTCCTGAGGACATAAGGAAGATGCTCACATAATTCAGATCCAGAGAAAAAAAATTTTTTTTAAATCATAGATTTTATTCCCTTCGACAGAATAAACAATACTACCCACCTTGAATATTGCTGATAACAAAAAGTTTAAAACTGACAGCTCACGTTTAAACTCTATGATTAAAGACACTAATCAATAGTTATGAATGAAACACCAATTTATAATATCCCAATATCTTTTCTGTGCATCCACAACTCCATAAAATTATAACACAATAAATCAATAAGTCAGCATTATTCTTTGAACACCAGTAGACATTTAGAATTAAGGGCTGAGACGTCTAGGACAGGGCTGGGAATTCCTCTGGAAAGGAGCCAAGCAGATCAACTCTAACTTCCATGAATGGAGAATAACAAGTAATGAGGGTTCAAAGGCCAAAAGGCAAGATACAAAGAGGGGAAAAAAAAGTGCTTCAGGTACACAGGAGCCTTCCTTCTGGCAAGTCTGAGAAAAAGACTTTGTGGGTTTAAAAACTGTATTTCATAATTTTTTTAATTAGTAGCTAAATAAAATCTCTGTTCCTCATTTATATATATATATATATATATATATATATATATATATATCTGTTCCTCATTTGTGTTTACTGCACAAGCAGGAAAATACCCACTTCCTGCATTTTGTTCTTTAAGAGAAAATTAAAAGAAAGGAAAAAAAAAAAACTGTCTATGTATAATGTGTAAACATATATAAAAAAAAAAAAACATATATACATATATATAATTTTCATTTCTTAATACACAGGAAATTATTATATTGTATTTCTTACATATTTGGGGTTAAAAAATATGAATTTACAAGCAAGTTTTGCATCTTAAGTGCTCTAGGTACGTATTCCTTTTTAAGACGCAGCAATGCATCAGTAGTTACTGTCTGTGATAAATTACTTTTTCCTGGTGAAAAGTGAACACCTCATCATCTTTACTTGAATTTGATTATTTAAGCAAATTTTTCAAAGCGTAATTTGAAAAACACAAAAAAAACCCCTGCTATAACATGAAATTCCCAAAAGGATATTCAAGTTTTGGGAAGATGCTATTAGTCTTTAAATAATTTGCATTATTTATTAAAGTTTCATAAAATTTCCAAAAATAATATATATTTTCTTATAATCTTATTTGGATATGATCTTCATTAGCTAATAATTATATGAGTTTTCCTGGCCCTTTTTTTTTTTTTCCTCTGCTTTGCTTATACCAAGATCTACTCCCGAAACAAGACTCATTTCTCCTTGCGTTTTGTTTTCTCTTAAACAGTTATCTTTCATATGGTTTAAGGGTAAGAAAAATAAAACATTTTATTTTACATCGATTTATTCTTTCTCTGATATTCTTTCTTTTTTATATATACATCCAAGTTTCTGGCCTATATCATTTTCTTTCTGGCTAAAGAAAGCTCTTAAGATTTCTTGCATTGAACTGCTGCTGGCTATTAATTCTCTCGGTTTTTGCTGTCTGAGAAAGTTTTCTTCACTTTTGAAGAATAATTTTGCTGGATATAGAATTCTAAGGGTTTTTTGTTTTTGTTTTTTCTTTCAGTACTATAAATATTTCATTCCACTCTCTTCTTTCTTCCATGATACCTGTCTAGACCAAAAGCCAAACCTATTGTCGTCGAGTGGATTCCAACTCACAGCGACCCTATAGGACAGAGTAGAACTGCTTCATAGGGTTTCCAAGGATCAGCTAGTAGATTTGAACTGCTGACCTTTTGGTTAGAAGCTGAGATTTTTACCACCGCACCACCAGGTAATCTTAACTTGTATCCTTGTTCTCTTGTAGGTATCATGTCTTTTTAACTCTGATTTCTTTCAAGACTTTCTCTTTGTTTTTGATTTTCTGTAATATGAATGTAATATGCCCAGGTGAAGATATTTTGGTATTTATTCTGCTTGATGTTCTCTGAGCTTCCTGGATCTGCAGCTTAGTGTCCGTCATTAATTTTTGAAAATTCTCTGCCATTGTTACTTCAAATATTTCTTTTGCTCTATTCTTTTTTTTTTTTAATTACATAAATGTTACACCTTTTGAAATTGGCCCGTGGTGACAGTTCTGTCTTTTTTTGTTTGTTTTCACATTTTTTCTCCTTGTATTTCAGTTTTTGAAATTTCTATTGGCACGTCTTCAAGCTCATTGATTCTTTCCTCAGGTATGACCAATGTAATCATGAGCTTATCAAAGGTGCTCTTCATTTCTACTATGTTTTGGTTCCTAGAATTTCCTTTTAATTGTTTCTTAGAGTTTCAGTTTCCTTACTCACTTTACCCGTCTGTTCTTTACTGTTACTTTTCCAATTTTTTTCCAATCTATCTCTTAACATATTATTCATAGTTATTTTAAATTCGGAACCCTGGTGATGCAGTGATTAAGAGCTACAGAGGGCTATGGCTACCAACCAAAAGGTAGGCAGTTTGAGCTCACCAGCTGCTCTTTGGAAGCCCTATGGTGTAGTTCTACTCTGACCTATAGGGTCATTATGAGTCTGAATCGGCTAAGCAGCAATGAGTTTGGTTTTTGGTTTTATCAGATAATTCCAAAATCTGCATCACATCTGAGACTGATTCTGATACTTGCTTTATTTCTTCAGACTGTTTTGTCTTGATTTTAGGATGCGTTGTAATTCTCTACTGAAATCTGGACATGTTTGTCAGGCAGCAGAAACTGAGGTTAAGTAGGCTATTAGTGTTAATCTAGCTAGGAGGTGGGTTGTTTTAATATTTGCTGTAGCTATAGGTTTCTGAGGCTTCAACTTCCTCTAGTGTCCTTGTTTTTGACTTTGGGTTTCCCTAAGAACTCCTCCTTAGACTGAGTCTGATCTTGTGGCTATTCCAGCTGTAATCTAGTGTAGGGTCGCTATGAGTTGGAATCGACTCGATGGCAGTGGGTTTGGTTTTTTTTTCTTTAATCTACTGTTATTATATTAGAATTTTGATCTGTGGATGTTGTGGTAAGGTATGGTAGAGAGCAAGTGTTCTATAATTTTCCAGTTAAATCTATTTTTGGTGGTCCTGTGCCTCTTGTCTGTTACTTTCACAAGTGTTTCTTCTCGTATAACTTTTCCTTCTTAGGTAAGACAGGAAGCTGAAGTGAGGGGAATAAATTCTCTTACCTTCTGCACCTAGGACAAGTTTCTGATACAGTTCCCCCACCCCCCTCCCCGGACCATGGGTCTTTTTAATGCAGAAGACTCTGGGTGTATTTCACAAGGATTATTTTTGGTCTTTCTCTATCACAGCCTGGAAGGACTCTTTTTTGGATCTTTACTCTGACAACCAACAGAAGTGAGGGGAACCCTCTAAGATTGCAGCTTGCTATGGTTCTAACTTTTGTACTAGTTCATCATATTCAGCCTTGGCAATTTGATAAAGTTACCATGTACATGCTCTTATCTATTTATGGCTCCGGAGGCTTCTCCTCCAGGCAAGCAAATCTCAAGTGTGACTTTCGAAATTTGCCTGTCTCTCCAGATTCTGGGGTGGTGATTGGCCCTGAAAACTCAGTTTTCTAATAAGTGTAAGAAAAGTCATTGATTTTCAGTTTGTGCAGATTTTTTTTATGTTGTAAGAATGAGGGTGGCGACTTTCAAGATCTTAACATGTTGGAGCTGAAACTGGACCTTTGAACTTACCTTTAAGGCTTTTTTGTTTTCTGATTTCTCTATGGGTTTACTCAGTTCACAGTGGCTGTTAATGGAAGTTACTATGTCCCCTTTCCTTCACTTCTGCTTAATCTTCCTTTTCAAAGTTTTTGTATGATTTTTCTATTTTGGGTGATATGAATTACTCTTTTTTTTTTTTTTTTTTAGCATATGTCATTTTATTTTTGCCATTTGCGGTCCCTTCTTTCTGTTTCAGGCCTTCTGTTTTGCAGTTATAAATCCCAGGATTACATAATGACAACAGAGTAATATACTCTTTCCTTTTTCCTGCCTGCGATGATAGTTGGACAGTGACTTACAATAACAAATGAAGAGAGAAGTCTTTTCATAAGCTGCAGGACATCATTTGCAGAAGGTCAGAGTGTAATTCGTAATGCTGCAATGGAATGACATTGCTTCAACTCCATGAGTAAAATTGTTTCTGTTGATTGTTTCTGGGATCTCTTTGACTGAACTTCCTAACAAATACTAATTCTGGGTTTTATGTGTGTCATGGATTGAATTCTGTCCCCTGAAAATATGTGTGTCAATTTGGCTAGGACATGATTCCCAGCATTGTGTGAATGTCCACCATTTTTTCATCTGATGTGATTTTCCTATGTGTTGTAAATCCTATCTCTATGACATTAATGAGGTGGGATAGGTGGCAGTTATGTTAATGTGGCAGGACTCAGTCTACAGGATTCGGTTTTGTCTTGAGCCAATCTCTTTTGAGATATGAAAGACAGAAGTAAGCAAAGAGATAGGGGGACCTCATACCACAAAGAAAGCAGTGCCAGTAGCAGAATGCATTGTTGGCTCTAGGGTTCCTGCGCAAAGAAAGCTCCTCATCCATGGGAAGATTGATAAGGAGGACCTTCCTCCAGAGCTGGCAGAGAAAGAAAGGCTTCCCTTGGAGCTGATGCCTTGAATTTGGATTTCTAGCCTACTAGGCTGTGAGAAGATAAATTTATCTTTGTTAAAGCCATCTACTTGTGGCATTTTTGTTATAGCAGCACTAGATCACTAAGTGTGCATTTTCTTATTTAATGTCTGTCTTCTTATTTTTATCACAATGTTTCTGTATTTACTTAACTGCATAAATGGAAAATTTATTTACAGACACCATTTCTAGGCATTTTCTTTGATACTTCAGCTTAACATTATTAAAAGATTGCTTATTAAAAATATGAAGTAATTTTGAAAAAAGGCTGTAGGTCCAATTTTTGGTTTCTTTGGGGGTGTATTAATATATTTATGTTCTACTTCATCAATAAAAAGGAGACAAAGAGGCCTAAAAAACTTGTAACTCATATGATTCATGCAAATGTGTTATTAAAAGGGATCATAGGTTTAAAAGTTAATTATTGTATAACTTTGACTAAAAGTTACATTAATAGGGCTGAAATATTTAGGTATAAAATGAAGAAAGGGTTCCACACTTGCCATTTCAGGGGCTATATTTTGCATGTTGCCTGTAATATACTCTGTTAATAGGCTTGCAAATGAATGATACATTTGTGCTGCCGTAAGTCATCTGGCTATCATTTGTACAACATTACAGTAATGATTGGAGCTCTGCTGGCACAGTGGTTAAAAGCTCGCCTGCTAACCAAAAGGTTGGCAGTTCAAATCCACCAGCTACTTCTTGGAAACTCTATGGGGCTGTTCCACTCTGTCCTATAGGGTTGCTATGAGTCAGAAACGACTCAATGACAACAGGTTTTTTTGGCAGTAAGGATTACAATGAACTCTGGTGGCCTAGAAGGTGTAACACATCACTTGTGATTGTCTCTAAAATTAACATAGAGGTCCTGTAATGAATTAGTCTAATTTAATTTGGTAGGGGTCCTTGGTAAATATCAAATACAGATTAGCATAACATCACTATGCAATTAGCCTCATGTTTTCTGAGTTGGTTAAAAATATATAGATACATCCTAACATTGTAGAACACCAGTACTTTGAAACTAAATAAAAAATGTTAATATATGGTGACTTCTTAATGAGAAAGTAATCTATTTGCAAACTATGGCATTAAAAATATACTGTGGACATCCCTATTCTACCGTGTATACTATGTCTAAGGTACACAAGGTACAGGGGAATAATCATGCCAAATCACCTGAAACACTGTTCTTGATAATTGCTCTTAAAAACTTTGCAAAGAAGTCCTCAAAATCCAAAGGATGTATATTCAGCTATGGTTTTGGAAATGGAAACATTTATAAAGAAGCCTATTTTAAGATTTGATGTATTTATATTCTGGTATCAGACATATAATTATCTCAGTTGTTGGTAGATTTCACTAACCTGGGATATATAATTTTTTTCTTTAATTTGGACTAAAAATAATATTCTTATAAAATTTTTGCCTACATAATAAGAAGAAATCATATAGAGAACATAACTTTTTTCCCCAAATTTATACAGTCTAAATATATCATGCCTGATATATAAAAGATGTTAACATTTAAAACCTGGGATAAGATTTTTGAAAAGATTTTCATAAAAAATAATATTTTATAACATACAGGTATGAACATAAAAATATATATATCTTTTAAAGAAACATTTTAAAGTTTAGAAGTGAAAACATTAAAAAAATATAATGACGGCTGGGTAAGTTTCATATAATTCTCAGTGAATTATTAATAAAACAGAAACTCATTTGTGAAAGGCATGGAGGCCCAACTTTGTTACAAAGGAAAATGCAGATGATTGATAACCAGACTAGGTTTAGGGCCCTGGTGCTAGACGTAAGAAATTAAATGCTTATGAGAAGTATTGTTTTCAATGGAGAATTGTCATTCAATTATTTTTTCATATGTGTTTATTGAATTCTAAAAGTGATCAAATTATCTATTCAAAATATAACTGGGCCCAAATCAATCATAGCAGTAGGGGAGAACATGACAATAAACAGGCAATAACTCACAGGAAGACTTAATTGAGCTGACTCCAGGGGTTAGATATACATCTCTACATGAAACACATTAATATTAGATTGTAATAGCATTGGCCAGGATAAAAGTCTTCGATCCAATGTTGATTTTTGATAGACAAAAAATTTGTTACCTAAAATTTAAAAATCTTTAACAATGCAATATTTTGAGCCAGCTGGGGAAATTTTATAGTAATAAAATACAGTTTTCTAGTATTTGTATTTGATTGTTTCCCCCTCCTTAAGGATTCCAAATGAATTTTGGCCTCATTTAACTGGCTCATTCTAAAAAAAAAAAAAAAAAACCTTTAAAAAGTATGTAGGTTAGCCTCGTTAATATTTTCTAGAGTTACTTGTGAACATCAGTCATTAAGAGTGTGATTATGTGAATCTCTGTGTACAAAACATATATAAATATGTATATGCATATATATATTTATATATGCATATATATGTATGCATATTTATAGAGACAGAAAGACAGTGAGAGAGAGGGAGGGTAGAGAAAGACAGGGGATAGAGAGAGAGAAAAAGGGGGAATGGGGAGAAGAGAGGAAGAAATAGATACAGAGAGAGAGAATGTAGCATCCTCCTAGCCTTGAAAAAGGGAGATGATGAATTTAAAATTGTAATATTACTCAATTTTCCTTGAGTGTATTTTATTTTAATTACCCAAACAACCAAGGAAAATTGAGTAATATTTAGAATTTTAAATTCATCATCTCACTTTTTCAAGAGTAGGGAGATCATATATATTCAATTATTAGCCCTGTCACCACTACTTATTTCAGTTGGGAAAACCCTGGTGGGATAGTGGTTAAGTGCTATGGCTGCTAACAAAAGGGCCGGCAGTTTGAATCTGCCAGGCGCTCCTTGGAAGCTCTATGGGGCAGTTCTACTCTGTCCTGTAGGGTCGCTATGAGTCGGAATCGACTTGACGGCACTGTTTTTTTTTTTTTTTTTTTAATTAGAAAAGTAGGTCTATACGTTCTCTAGCAAAGAATGTCACATCCAGCTTCCATCCATACCCTTTCTGACAGGCAACGCGTGGTAACCTTTCACCATTTTAGTATTCCTTATTTTCATGTTTGCTGCTCCTGGGATAGTCCCAATCCCGTCTAATATGACAAGTTGCAAGGATTTAGCGAAGTAACAAAACTCAGGAAGATCAGAAAAAGAGGTAGCCACTAGCACCTCTGAACCCAGTGCTATATTTTCTCATTATAAAATACTTGTGTAAAATCCGGAAGTCATAACCTTCTGGTCCTAACTCTACACTAGAGGAAACATATCAAAACCAAACCAAACCCAGTGCCCTCGAATCAATTCTGACTCATAGCGACCCTATAGGACAGAGTAGAACTGCCCCATAGAGTTTCCAAGGAGCACCTGGCGGATTTGAACTGCCGATCCTTTGGTTAGCAGCGGTAACACTTAACCACTACGCCACCAGGGTTTCCAGAGGAAACACATGCTTCAGTTATTAAAAAAAAAAAACTGAATAAAGAATGAGTGTTTGGTTTTGCATTGTCTACTGTACCAAAAAGTCCATTGTGGATAATGCAGACATGTTGGGACTATTTGCTGATGATCCTCTTGCCTAAATTAATTAAATACCTAAAAACTGTGTCATCATACTTTTTGTTTGCCATAGATAATTGTGACTAGTTCAGGGTAATATGAATAAACAGTTGTTTCAGTTCTTTCATGACGTAGGAAGGCAATTTAATGCAGGATACAGATCTTGAGAAAAGGTAAAGACACTGCTTGTCTTCTGAAGGAGGCATTAGCAGAAGTTTGTGGCAGTTTCTGAGAGACTCTAACACCATAATACATATGATTTGGATGGAAATTGGAAACTGCCTAATATAATCTCCACTCAATGAGAGATCCCCACGTTAATGCTATATATTATAATATCTATTGCTTATGTTTACTATTAACACTACAGACAATTACAAGTAGAAAATTCAAGACTGTGTGATTAAAAACAAAATTCTAAGAGTAATCAATTGTACTTGTTTCTGAAATATTGACATGCTTATTATAATACTTACATCGGCATGACTCAGCAAAACGTTCATTAGGGCATAAATTTATCCAGGGTTGCAAATACTATCCATGACCAGCTTTCTCTAGAAGGCCTTTCTATATACGATTCGTACTGTTTCTTGTCTCTGTTTCTGGTTTCTCCCTCCTTCCCATCATCAAATACCTACTGGTTCAACCCTATGTTACCAGTTCCTTTCTGATTTGACTGAAGTTCTTTTTTTCATTCCTTATGAGGTCCTCAAGTAACAGATAATCCTTGCTTTTTCAACAACGTTATTCATCACTCACATGTTTGTTGTTGCCGTTGTTGTTAGGCGCTGAATTGATTCTGACTCATAGGTGACACTATAGGACAGAGTAGAACTGCACTGTAGGGTTTTCTAGCCTAGAATTTTTAGGGGAACAGACCACCAGTTCTTCTCTTTCAAAGTTTCTGGTGGGTTCGAACTGCTGACATTTCAGTTAGCAATTGAGCTCTTTAACTATTGCCTCACCAGGGCTCCTTCATCCTAGTGTAGTGACATTAATATTATTGCTGGCATTATTCTACATCCAGTAATGGTAATAGAAACAGCATCAGTAGTAACACTAGTAACAGCCAGCAGTATCAGTAGTAGTAGTTTTGCAGTACTACTTTGTTGGTGTTAGGTGCCGTTGAGTCTGTTCTGACTCATAGCAACCCTATGTACCGCAGAGCGAAATACTGCCCAGTTCTGTGCCATCCTTACAATCGTTATTATGTTTGAGCCTATTGCTGCAGCCACTGTGTCAATCCATCTCCTTGATGGTCTTCCTCTTTTCTGCTGGCCCTATACTTTATCAAACATCATGTCCTTCTCCAGAGACTAATCCCTCCTGACAACATGCTTGAAATATATAAGGCACAGTCTCGCCATCCTTGCTTCTAAGGAGCACTCTGGCTGTACTTCTTCCAAGACAGAGTTGTTCATTCTTTTGGTAGTCCATGGTATATTCAATATTCTTTGCCAACATTACAATTCAAAGGGGACAATTCTTCTTCCATCTTCCTTATTCATTGTCCACCTTTGACATACATATGATTCAATTGAAAATACCATGGCTTGGGTCAGGCACACCTTAGTATTCAAGGTGACATCTTTGCTTTACAAACACTTTAAAGAGGTTCCCTGCAGCAGATTTGCCCAATGCAATGCATCTTGATTTCTTGACTGTTGCTTCCACAAGTGTTGATTTTGGATCCAAGTAAAATGAAATCCTTGACAATTTCAATATTTTCTCTGTTTATCATGATGTTGCTTATTGGTCCAGTTATAGAATTTTTGTTTTCTTTATGTTGAGGTGTAATCCATTCTGAAGGCTGTGGTTGTCGATCTTCAGTAAATACTTCAAGTCCTCTTTACTTTCGGCGAGCAAGATCGTGTCAGCTGCATAACGCAGGTTGTTAATGAGTCTCCCTCCAATCCTGATGACTCTTTCTTCTTCCTGTAGTCTAGCTTCTCAGATTGTTTGTTCAGCATACAGATTGAATAGGTATGGTGAAAGGATACAAACCTGATGCACACTTTACCTGACTTCAAACCACACAGTATCCCCTTGTTCTGTCTGAACAACTGCCTCTTGATCTATGTACAGGGTCCTCAAGAGCACAGTTAAGTGTTCTGAAATTCCTATTCTTTGCAATGTTATCCATACTTTGTTATGATCTACACAGTTGAATACCTTTGCATAGTCAATAAAACACAGGTAAACATCCTTCTGGTATTCTCTGCTTTCAGCCAGGATCCATCTGACATCAGCAATGATGTTCCTGGCTCCATGTCCTTTTCTAAATCCAGCCTGAATTTCTGGCAGTTCCCTGTCGATATAGTGCTGCAGCCATTTTTGACTGCTCTTCAGCATAATTTTGCTTGAGTGTGTTATTAATGATATTTTTAGATAATTTGCACATTTGGTTGGATCACCTTTCTTGAGAATAGGCATAAATATGCATCCCTTCCTGTTGGTTGTCCAGGTAGCTGTCTTCCAAATTTCTTGGTATAGATGAGTGAGCACTTCCAGCCCTGCATCCATTTGTTGAAACATCTCAGTTGATAGTCCGTCAATTCCTGGAGACTTGTTTTTTGCCAATGTCTTCAAAGCAGCTTGGACGTCTTCATTTAGTACCATGGGTTCCAGATCATACGCTACCCCTTGAAATGGTTGAATGTTGACCAATTCTTTTTGGTACAATGACTCTGTGTATTCCTTCCATCTTCTTTTGATGCTTCCTGCGTCATTTAATATTTTTGCCATAGAACCTTTCATTATTGCAACTCAAGGCTTGAATTTTTTCTTCAGTTCTTTCAGCATAAGAATGCTGAGCTTGTTCTTCCCTTTTGGTTTTCTGTCTCCAGCTCTTTGCACATGTTATTATAATACATCACTTTGTCTTCTCAAGCCACCCTTTGAAATCTTCTGTTCAGTTCTTTTACTTCATCATTTCTTCCCATTGCTTTAGCTGCTTAATGTGCAAGAGCAAATTTCAGAGTCTCTTCTGACATCCATTTTGATCTTTTCTTTCTTTCCAGTCTTTTTAATGACTTCTTGCTTTCACGTATGATGTCCTTGATATCATTCCACAATTCATCTGGTCTTTCATCATTAGTGTTCAAGGCATCAAATCTTTTTTCGAGATTGTCTCTAAATTCAGGTGGGATATACTCAAGATTGTACTTTGGCTCACATGGACTTGTTCTAATTTTCTTCAGTTTTAACTTGAACTTGTGTATGAGCAATTGATGGTCTGTACCACAGTTGGCCCATGGTCTTGTTCTGACTGATGATATTGAGCTTTTCCATTTTCTCTTTCCACGGATCCAGTCAATTTGATTCCTGTGTATTCCATGTGGCAAGGTCCGTGTGTATCGTCACTATTTATGTTGCTGAAAAATGGTATTTGTAATAAAGAAATTGATCTTGCAAAATTCTATCATTGGTCTCCGGGATCATTTCTATCATTAAAGCCGTATTTTCCAACTACGGATCCTTCTTCTTTGTTTCCAATTTTCACATTCCAGTCACCAGTAATTATCAATCCATCCTGATCGTATGTTCGAACAACTTCAGACTGCAGAAACTGGTACATATCTTTAATTTCTTTATCTTTGACCTTAGTGGTTGGTGCATAAATTTTAATAATAGTCATATTAACTGGTCTTCCTTGTAGGCCTATGGGTATTATCCTATCACTGAAAGTGTTTTACTTCAGGATAGATCTAGAAATGTTCTTTTTGATGATGAATGTAATGCGATTCCTCTTCAAGTTGTCATCCTGGCATAGTAGACCATATGATTGTGCTATTCAAAATGACCAATACCAGTCCATTTCAGCTCACTAATGCCTAGGGTGTAGATGTTTATGCATCCTATTTTATTTTTGATTGTTTCTAATTTCCCTAAATTCATGCTTCATACATTCCATGTTCCAATTATTAATAGATGTTTGCAGTTGTTTCCTCTCATTTTGTGTCATGCCACATCAGCAAACGAAGGTCCTAAAAGCTTGACTCCATCCAAGTCATTAAAGTCAACTTTGTGGAGGAAGTACTTCCCCAGTTGTCTTTTGAGTGCCTTCCAACCTGGGGGGGGCACTTATCTTCTAGCAGGATGTCGGACAATGTTCTGCTGCTATTCATAAGGTTTTCACTGGCTAATTCTTTTCAGAAGTAGACTGCTGGCTCCTTCTTCCTAGTCTATCTTAGTCTGGAAGCTCAGCTGAAACCTGTTCACCATGGGTAACCCTGCTGATATCTGAATACTGGTGGTATAACAAACTGACAGACTCATGGAGGGCAAAAATATAATGTTTCAATAATAAAGGCAATAAGAGTCATTTCTATCTTTTTCAAATACTACATGAAATTACATACATTTTGAAATGATACAAACAAGTATTAGATTGGGTAGTCTTTTTGTTTTTTTTAATCTTTAAGATAATAGTTTTATTGCTGTGAAGTTAAGAGTGATATAAAAAATGAAAATGCATCTACCATCATTTTACAGGAGGTGGACATGTGGTAAACTCAACAGTGAGCAAGACAGGCATATTCTTTGCCCTTATGAGCCTCACAGACCCTTGAGGAACAGAGACATTGTACAAATAATGTATTGCAGTTGTAAAACTTTGGTCAAAAGGAGAAATAAAAAGTGAGTAACCCAGCAAGCTAAACTTTGCTAAGGAGTCATGAATGACTCCCCAACAAAAATTACATTTTGATGATACTTAAAAGAGAACAGGTACAGAGAGATGACAAAGGGAAGACAGGAAAAAAAAAAAGAGGTAAATGCTTTTATTAAAGTCCTGAGTTAGAAAGAACTTACAGAGCTTGTAATTATTAAAATAAGCACAGTCATGTCAATGGGTGGTAGACAAAACAGGAGACATGACACAAGATAGAGTTCAAAGAGAGGAAGAGGCCACATCATAAAGGCATGTTGAATCCAATAAATGACTTTCGTCTTAATGCTGAAGACAAAAATAATAGTGATGGGCTTTAAGCTGGGAAATATCATAATCCTCTTTGTGTTTTAAAGATAAAGTAAAATATGCCTGAAGACACTTGAGTGGATTATTGTAGTACATCCAGGAAATAGTAGCTGTGGTTTCTACTAGAAGAATGGTAACGAAGATGGAGAGAAGTGGACAAACTTGAGGAATAGTTAGAACTTGATGATTAATTGACCTGCAGTTGGGAAGGGTGTGAAACTGAATATTACTTTTTGTATAAATCCCCTATTTCTGGCTTGAGCACTTCTTGTGATATTTCTTCCAAGTAGTAAGATAGGAACCTTTGCAGGGGCACAACACAAAGCCCATTTCTAAATATTTTTTCTAGTTTCATATAATGCTTCTGTCTTTTTCTTAGGATAGTATCACTGCTTTGTACTTCAGATCTGAAAATTTGAAGATTACATTCAGGACTGAAATCCTGATTTGTTATTTTTTGACCACTTGTAGAAAGGACTAGATTTCTATTCCTGAATCCCAGTCCTGGGACTGTATTCTTGACACCTGCTGAGCAGGTAATGGAATCAGAATAGATGATGGGGCACAGATCACATCTTCTAGTTATTGCAGACTTCAGTTAAGTACCTTTATTCAGCCCCAAGCCTTGAGCATCAGATTATCACATTTGTATAATTTTTCTTTCATTGGGACAACCTACCCTTCCAGAGGTACTCCTCTCTTTTATTGATAATTTTGGCCTTCTAAATTACTATTACCCTCTCTAGTATTATTGCCATAATAATTTTTGGAAATGCAAATATACACTTATATTATCCTTTCAACAACCTGATCTGTCAGATTCTTAAAAGGCTCTTCTTCAGTGATAGTGTCCCCCACCACAACTTGCCACCACCTACTACCATTATGCTCTAGAGATTGTCATCACCAATGACAGTAACCCTCCCATGATCTCGAGGTCATACATATGATGATTAGTTTCATGTATCAACTTACTAAGCTATAGCCAAGCCCAAGCCCCTTGCCTTCCAGTCAATTCTGACTCATAATGACCCTAAAGGACAGAGTAGAACTGCCCCATAGAGTTTCTAAGGAGTGGCTGGTGGATTCGAACTGCCAACCTTCTGGTTAGCAGCCGAGCTCTTAACCACTGGGCACATGCTCCTAATGAAAAAAAAAAAAAAAAAACCAGTGCCGAGTAGGCTATAAACCCTCAAAAAAACAAACCCATTGCTATCAAGTAAATTCTGACTCACAGTGACCCTATAGGACAGAGTAGAACTGTTCTGTAGGGTTTCCAAGGAGCAGCTGGTGGATTCGAACTGCCAACCTTTTGGTGAGCAGCCTTAACTCTTAACCACTGCACCATTAGGGCTCCCTACTAGGCTATAGTACCCAGTTATTCAATCAAAGGCTAATATAAGTAATGTTCCTGGGTGGAGCAAACAGTTTGTACTTGGCTGGTAAACAAAACGTTGGTGGTTCGAACCTACCCAGCAGCACTGTGGAAGAAACAGGCTTGATCTACTTCCATAAAGTTTAAAAGTTTACAGCCCCAAAAATCCTATGGAAGCAGTTGTACTCTGTAACACATAGGACATCCTGCGTCACAAATCAAGAGCAAAAACAAAATTAACGATAAACTCTAATCTAGGTGTTGCTGTGAAGGCATTTTGTAGATGGGGTTAACATCTACAGTCACTAAACTTTAAGTACATGAGACTACCTTAATAATTTTGGTGGGCCTCATCTCATCAACTGAAAGTTCTTCAGAACAAAGCTGAGGTTTTCTTGAGGAAGGAAGAATTCTGGCTGAAGACTGCAGTACTCCTCGTCAAGAGAGTTTTCAACCTGTTGACAAGCTCTGTAGTTTTCAGACTTGCCAGATCCCATGATCAGCTAAGACAATTCCTTGAAATAAAGCTCTTTATACACACTCACACCCACACCCACACCCACACCCACACCCACACCCACACCCACACCCACACCCACACCCACACCCACACCCACACATTCACACACTCTACTTGTTCTGTTTCTGTGGAGAACCCTGACTGATACAATACAATCCTGGTGCAGAGGTTAAGAGCTGGGGCTACTAACCAAAAAGTCGGCAGTTCGAATCCACCAGCCACTTCTTGGACACCCTATGGGGCAGTTCTACTCTATCCTATAAAGTCACTGTGAGTCGGAATAGACTTGAAGGCAAGGGTTTTTTTTTTTTTTCTCTCTGAGCCCTACCTCTTAGTCTTCCAGCTCACTACACTGTTCCTTTAACTCCAGGACCCAATGTTCCTTTAACTCCATGGACATCTCTAATCTATTGACCATCTCTTCTTTCACTTAATTTTATGTCTTTAGTGATCTCTCTTGCTCTTTTACCCAGTTTAAATTTCATATTGAATCAATGCAATCCATTCCCTTGAATATACTCTGTTTCCTTGCACACCACTTATTTATTCACACTTACTCAGAAAATGTACAACCTTGGTTAAATCTACCTCAGCACAAATACCTGCAGCCATTCAGATGAGGGTGGTTGGAGAAAAGCACCACAGAGATACACTGATCTATTTCCTGTAAAATCCATGGGCTCTTCATGCTGCTTTTCCATTCATTCTCCTAATATCTGAGATGACTAGCCTACAGCGCATCTTTTCTTTTCAAATACCCACCACTTCCTTTTACACTCTTTCATTTAATGACTTGCTTCCTACTTCTTGTAGAAAACTGTAGTAATTGGTAGCACAATGGTTAAGCTCTAGGCTGCTAACCAAAGGTGAGTGGCAGCCACCCCAGAGGAGGAAGATGTGTCAATCTGCTTCTGTAAATGTTACAGCTTTGGAAACTCTATGGATCAGTTCTACTCTGCCATACAGGGTCCCTATGAGTTGGAATACACTTGATGGCAAAGGCTGATGGTTATGATTGGTAATTGGTGTCCCTACCTGGGGTGATGCAATTCCAAACTGCTGTGAATATTAGATACCAATTGCTCATCTTTGCACACTTCTTCAGAGACTCGCCCTTGGCTACAGGAGTCATATGTACTAGAAGTGCCTGGAGAAGTGCCATCCTGCTCATCCCACTGGCAAATGAGCATCAACCAATGATTCACTGATACCGGAGTTTGAAAGCTCAATTCATTTGTTAGAGGTGGGACAACCTTTGGTCCCAGCCATGTTTTAGAAGTTTGTCATCTTGCTCTGCACTCTCCTACTATTCTCACTTTCTTATAGGTTTCTCCTGAGAGCAATTACCAGATAAGGCACTTGTTCAAGAATCTCCGTTTCAGTCTATGTCTTTATATAACTTGATATAGGACACATAAATTATTGCCATCATATATCAGCATCCACATTCCTATACTCTCCTTTTCATTCTGTTACTACAGAACTATCCTGCTCCTATGTGAGGATGTCCCTAGTATTTTTGCAGATTTCACTCTCTCTCACCTACTTGGGGCATGTTTCCAAAAAATTTTCAACTCTTTCTCTGAAATTATTAATGTTTATTCCTGTTTTTACCCACTTTTATTAACATTCAAACTTTCTGCAGGGTCTCCTCTCTTAAAATCTCTTTTTTCTGATCCCATTTTTTCCCATCTGCTATTGCTTTTTTTTTTAATTTACTTCCCTTTGCAGTACTTCTCAGAACTGTTGTCTGTGTCTGATGTCTCCAAATTTTCCTTTCCAATTCTCTTTTAAACCCTGTCCAAACATGGCCTTGTCTCCACCACTCCAAAACTACTGTTCTGGTCAAGCTCACCAGTGATTTTTAAGTTGCTAAACTCTATGGTAATTTGTCATTTCTACTGGAGATATTAGTGATATTTCACACAGTTGATATGTTACTTCTCTTTGATGCTGTTTTTATTAAACTTCCAAGTTACCACACTTTGTCTTCCTACCTCTTGGTTGTTACATTTTTTTCTCTTTTGCTGCCTCTATCTCATCTCCCAGATGTCTTAATGTTGGGGTGCTCAGATCTCAGTCTTTGTTTTTCTTATCTTTTTCTCTGTACATAGTACTTTGGATAAAGCCATCCATGTTGATGACCACCAAAGTTACATCTCCTGCTCATATTTCTCCCCTGAAATCCAGAGTCATCTCTCTCTCTCGAGCTCTTTCCCTCTCACTCATTCTCTAGCTCTCTCCCTTTCTCTCCCTCTCATTTATTTATGCTTCATGTTCACTTAAATATTCTATCAGCTATCACAGGGTAAGTTATGTAATTGGGGTTATCTTCACCTATTCTACCTCTTCACTGTGGGGCAACTACAGCAATCTGCACATTATCTTCACTCCAGCATGGAGGCGGACAGAATATCTTCTTCTGAAATATTGTTGTTCTTATGGCAAATGAAAACTAAAGGGAGAAATCAGTAGTGTCTGCTAAACCTCCTGTCCACTACTTTTAAAAGATTCTGCTTATACTTCATTGGCCAAAGTATGTCACATGGCTAAGTCCTGAAATATATGAATTTATTAAAATAGTTGGAAAAATAATGGGTGAAAGCATTACAGGGGACGATTTTAACCACAGCACTTATGTTCTATGGCAGAGCAAATAAGGACGTGATGGATTTTTTAACAATCTAATTAACAAGATTGGATTAATACATGGAAACCTTTCAGACCTGACAAAGAATTCAACTACAAAACTGATTATAAAATTAATTACAAAAAACTTTAATACATTTCAAAACATTTGACACTCTACATGCCATGTTATCTGAATGAAATGTAATTCAAAAATAATAAAATAGACTGAATTTTATAGCTTCATGTTCAGTAAGTAATCTGGTAAATGTATTTTTTTCTAACAGAAAGTCAGTAATATAACAAATTTATATATTTATAACAAGAAAATAAATTCCATTAAAATTGTAAATAAGTGGCCAATAAGTTCAGAGGAATAATCATAATTTTATTGCCCACATTATTTAATAAATGAAGAAACAAATAAGATGCAAATCCAAAATAAGATTTTAGAAGCTAGATTTCAGCCCTATGGGTATCAGAAGCAATGAGATTATAAACAATAAAGAATATCTTAAAACACAGAACAATTAAAGATATATACTGCTGTAATCAAACAAAAAAGTGCTACTCATCCTTTTTCTTATTCTCTCACTATCTGACTCATAGATGTTAATATTCCAGCTTCTTCTTTCTTCTCTTTTTATCAATTACACTAATTTAAACACCATGGTAATATATAAAAACAAATACAGAAGGTCCCCAATCCATATTCCAGCCTAATATTTCTGTTATACCTTACGTTCTAGAGACAAGTGAACTCAGAAATAAAATACAGATATCAACTGTATCGGTCAGGAATTTGTTTAACTGTAAATAACAGAAAACCCCACAGTCAACTGTGCCATCTTTCAAGCACAGTTGTTTCAGTTCGAGATGCAGGCAGCTTCCAGAGGAATAGAGGAAGGAAAAAGGGCTTCAAAGGCTTGCCAGCTTAGTTTGTTCTCCTTTACAAGATTTTTTTTTTCCTGGATGTTACCACTTAAATCTTTCATTTCATTTTACTTAGATCCACAATCAATGTCCGTGGAAGCAGCACTCAAGAAATCAAACAATGTATTGCATTAGGCAAATCTGCCGCAGAAGACCTCTTCAAAGTGTTAAAAAGCAAAGATACCACTTTGAGGATTAAGGTCCAACTGACCCAAGCCATGTTGTTTTCAATCGTCTCATATGCATGTGAAAGCTGGACAATGAATGAAAAAAAAAAAAAAGAAACTGAAAAAGAATTGATGTCTTTGAATTATGGTACTGGTGAAGAACAACACTGAATATACCATGGACTGCCAGAAGAAGGAACGAATTTGTCTTGGAAGAGTGCAGCCAGAATGATCCTTGGAAGCAATGAAGGTGAGACTTTGTCTCAAGTGTTTTGGACATGTTATCAGGAGGGACCAGTCCCTGAAGAAGGACAACATACTTGGTAAAGTAGATGGTCTGTGAAAGAGAGGGAGACCCTCAACGCGATGTATTGACACAGTGGATGCACCAATGGGCTCAAACATAGCAACAATTATGAGGATGGCACAGGACTGTGCAGTGTTTTGTTCTATGGTACATAGAGTTGCTATAAGTCAGAACTGACTCAATGGCACCTAACAACAACAAAAACATCTTCCATTTAAATATTATGGACTAGAATGAGTTATTTGATCACTCCCAGCTGTAAAGAAATCTAGGAAGTTAATTATTTTTAACCTCACTGCAAAGAACTAAATCAAGATTTGTGTGTGTGTGTGTGTGTTTTAGTAAGAAAGGAGACAATGAACATTAGATGGCAACCACTAGTTTCAATATGCTTCTTTCAAGACTTATGTAAGAGTTTTGTAAAATCACATAAACCACAATTATTAGAGTGTAAACCCTGATAATAAAGCTATTATTTTGTTGAAAACTGCAGAAAATAAAGAAACAATCAAAAACTTCAAAATTATTTTAATTACTTATAAAGCGGTCAGGTATATGCTAACAATTTGAACACCAATATATGTTTTTATATATTACTAACATCCTCATAAAGGAAATAGAAATTCATTTTCACTAGTAAAGTAGAATAATTTAATGATTAAAATGTGTAACATACACGACAAAAATGGAAATTCTTCATAGAGATATCTAAAATGAAATTTGGGTAAATTTAGAATTTATTAACTTCTAGTTAAATGAAAAGGGAGATAAAAATCCCAATTCTTTGTTATTGCTATTGGGGGAGGGGAAAGAAATTTCTTAAAAAAATCGTTCTAAAAGAACCTGGAATGACAAACAGGAAACAATAGAAAATAAAATGCTCCCTCCCCAAAAATATCAGTAACAGTAAGGGATTATGCTACCATATATTAAAATATATTACAAGATCTTGGTAGGCAGAGGAGGTGGATTAACACATCATAATAGAATAGGAGGGAGTGGAAGGACCTAATATTTATTAAGTAAATATTAAATGATCAATAAATATTAGAATTGAATTGACATATATACCTTCATTTTACCATGTCCTTTTCCAAGGATGGAGACTTTTCAAATACAGCTGTAGGTTTCCAATTAAAAGGATAATGCATCTGTAGATTAAATGGTTTATATGGAGTTTTTCTAATTTCTTCTAATCTTTGAATTTATTTTTTGGCCACGTGCTGACTTCATCCATGTAGACTGTAGGATAATGTATTTCATTTTTATCCTAAACAATGGAGGTGACAGCTTCAGAATTTCTGTGGAGAGACAGCAAATTTGCTGTAAGAAGTCAACTAAAGAAGTGTTTGCACAGAACGTTACATAAAATTTAATTAAAAAAAAAAACAATGTTTCATATGAAAAAACAAAGGATAGGGCAGCCAAGATTATGGTGGAAAGAGGGCTTAAATTATTTTTTCCCAAGCAAATCTGGGCACTGTCATCACTGATTCAAATTCTCATTTACATCCAATCGTACTGTCTAAACTCTTGAAGTTCAAATTATTCGGTTGGGATTATTGACAACCCAACCTGACCTTTCTTCTACCTGTATTATGTCTCTCTGCTGTCCTCAACTGGTACACACTGATTCTTGCTGTATCTCTTAATAAATTTATTCTTGGGGGGGGGAATATTAATATTCTACATTTTGAACACTTTTGTAACTGTTTTGTATCAGCACATTCTTCATCTTCAAAATAATTTTAAAAGTTTTTTTTCTCAATAGTCCAGGGAGGAAAATATTTACATGCAATGGATTAGGCAAAGATATACCTCACCAAATGCTTAACTGTTCTTGTCCTATGAACAGATAATACTGAAATTATAATGGCCGTTACCTTGGAAGAAATCAACTTCAGTCCAACAACACTTTTCCTTATGATATGAAAATGAAGAGAAATTTCAGAAAGGTCGTATCCAGAGGACTTGTTATTTTCAAATTAAGCCAGTATAGACAAAGTGGTCACGAATCTTGAGATCCTAGACCATTCAGCTGGATTGGTCCCCCTAGTTTGATATAGTGAAGATTTTGATTTATTATGTTACTGTTAACTTTTTTTTTTAATAAGAATTCCCATTTTTAATTATGTGGGTAGGAAATTTCATTGCAGAAACATCAAGAATCTTCATCTGTCATTTTTTCAATTCCTTGCACTTTAATAAATGTTAAAAATTACATCAGAAACAAAATTTAACCATTGTTTCCATCTATATATTTCGAATAATTGGAATAAGAAGCTTCTCACGTTTCTATGTTGAAATTGAAGGTTCAGCTATTTAGTGCCACTAGCAATATCTTCATAAGACTACTTACTCCCTGTGGGAAAACTAGAGACGAAAATGTAGAAATGTTTATAATGAAATATCTCACAATCCTTACTGTCTTAGGCATTGTTAAAGTTGGGTGATGTCATATTATGACATGTTTAGAATGCTAGATTGCTAAGGTATCAGCATTGTTATGTTTGGGGTGTCATGAGTTCATACTTTAAAAACAAAACAAGGCAAAAACATATCTCTTTTGGTTTATAATCCTAAGAATGCCTACTGTCATCAAATTCTTTATTACCTTATATTAAATATTCTACTAAGAGATTCCAAAAAGTTGTAGCCATCTTCAACTTTAATATCTGCAGTCCTACTTGAGAATGAATTTATTTTTCCAACTCTACTTTTGTAGAAGTTGAAAAATAAAACCTCATTGAGCTTCTAAATATACTGTATAAGTACAGTATATTCTTCAAAATTTTTCCTAATTTCATTGTAGTGTCCATCTGCAGATACTTACAAAGAATAGGGAAAATAATCAGCCATAGTTGCTTCTTACTAAATCCCTACTGGCAAAACCAAAAAAACCAAACCCACTGCCATCGAGTCAATTTCAACTCAAAGCGACCCTATAGAACTGCCCCATAGAGTTTCCAAGGAGCACCTGGTGGATTTGAACTGCTGACCTCTTAGTTAGCAGCTGTAGCACTTTACCACTAAGCCACCAGGGCTTCCCCCTAGTGGCAACTGAGATCTAAAATTCTAAAGTAGGAAAAATGGATGGTAATAGCAGCAAATTGAAAGATAAGCCCAGCAAAGGTTTTCCCATGTATGTAAGCAGGGGTGGGGGATGGGGTGGGGGTGGAGGGGGGAGGATGGGGAGGACCGAAGTCAAGGATATGCTAATAATGAAAATATCTGAATTGAAAGTAGAGCAGAGGAGGACTGTATTCCCATGATGAAATCGCCGATTCCGGAGAAAACTTAATAATCCAATGGCAGTATCCAGTAAAGTAGTGCGCCCAGAGCTGGAATTGAAACCCATTGCCTTCAAGTCAATTCTGACTCATAGAGGAAGAGGCAATTTCTAAAAATGGATGAGGAGGCTAAATTGGGAGGAAACGTGCAAAGTAGGTTAAAAGCAAATGCAGAGTCTCTGAGCTGGAGGAGAATTCAAAGACTACATGTAGTAACTCAGTGTCTTAGTTATCTAGTGCTGCTGTGGGTTGGGCTGTAGCAGAAATACCACAAGCGGATGGCTTTAACAAAGAGAAATTTATTCTCTCACTGTCTAGGAGGCTAGAAATTCAAATTCAGGGTGCCAGCTCCAGGGGAAGGCTTTCTCTCTCCTGTTCTGAGGGAAGGTCCTTGTCATTAATCTTCTCTGGTCAAGGAGTTTCTCAGGACAGGGACCCTGGGTCTAAAGGACACACTATTTTCTTGGCTCTTGTTTCTTGGTGGTATGAGGTTCCCATGTTTCTCTGCTCCTCTCTTTTATATCTCAAAAGAGATTGACTTAAAATTCAACCTAGTCTTGTAGATGGAGTCCTGCCTTATTAACATAACTGCCTCTAATCCTGCCTCCATATCATCACAGAGGTAGGATTTAAACACATAGGAAAACAGAAGTCCTCTGATGTGGACTTCTATTTTAAAAGAAGGGAGATTAAGACTGGCAACATTTATCCTGAGCATTATGGATTTAGGATAAAGGATGAAGGTTTTAATATGGACTATTGATCAGGTGGTAAACTAAAAGGCAAAGTTCAGGTGCATTTTGGAGTTTTCATTTTTGGTAGTTGCCAGTCCTAATCTCCCTTTTTTGAAAATAGCTTCACCACAGCTGCCAAAGGAATAATATTTGCCCTAATAATCTTTGAAAACTATACCACATCAACAAATATTTTGTATTTTCTTTTTAGTCCCTTCTCCTCTCCTCTTTTCCTTCCCTTTCTTTCTTCTCCTCCACCTCTTTTTTTGGTCCTCTTTTCTTTTCCTTTTCTCATTTCCTCCTTTCTTTCTTCTTCTCTTCCTTCTTTCAAATAATGTTTGAATTTCTACTATGGCTACACTGTTCCAGGAATTATCTTCCCTGCTGCTTCAATGATCTATCTAGAATATCTCATCAGAATAAACTTCCTAAAATGAAATTCTGCCCTCAAAATATCACTACTCAAACTGTATTATAAAATAGCTTTTTATTACATACTGAGAATGTTTCCAATATTTTGGACTTGCAGGAGCCTCAACGATTTATCCTCAATTTATTTTTTAGATTTATCTTCCTTACTCTTTTGCATTTGCTATATTTTAACAAATGTTTTACCTTTTTTCAACCTTGCCTTATGCCAGTGTTTCTAAAACTTTTCCTTAAAGTCCACTAATGGCATAAGTCATAAAGCACATAATCTAACTGGCCTAAAAAGAATGATAAATGTATTAGGAGACATGGTGTTTTACCTTATACTCCATATATATATATATATATAATATTTTCCAAGTATCAGGAAAAAAAGCAAAAGTCAACATTTCTCATTGGTTAATGTGCGAATTTTTTTTTTTTTTTAAATCTATCAACTTTTGAAAAAAAATGGGACTATTAAAAAGAGTTGACTTTGTGTGGCCAATTGAACAGACAGTTTATTTCTGTTCTTTTATTTTCACAGTATTTGGAGAACTCTAATTTATAAATTTCTGTGGTTATCTATTTCAATGTTATTTTTCACTGACTGCTTCACAAGAAGATTCAGGGTTATCATTGCTGCTCAAAGCTCATAAGGCTGTCAAGAGGTGGTACCATGAAAATTAATCAGGATATTGGTGGTAGGAATCTCAATAAGTGAACCTTTTTGGTGGATGGTCAAGTCATTTTTTATATGGCAGACAGATGGAATCTCTGAACCATCTTTACTCTTTTAGGAAAATATTTGTCAAATTATATTTTAAATACAGAAACATGACTGATGATGGTCTTAATTTAACCACCAATGCAATAATTTTCATCATATGTAATTAAACTAAGAGTCTTAAATGATCTATTTTTTTCTGCCAACTTTTAACCTTCATTTTAATGACTTTGATGATATAGTAAATATATTTAAAAACTTTGTTGATTCACAGTGTTGTATCCTGAAAATAACTTTTAATTAGCTGAGTTTATGAGCTACACAATAATAAGCAAGCAGTCTATGGATGAATTCACTTTATATTCTGATTTTGTGCAACAAACTAACCTGATATTTTATGACTTTTACTGAAAATCTAATATCGTCTCTCACAGTTTTGTGGATTGACTGAGCTCAGCTAGGTAATATTGGTCATGAAGTGGCAGTCAGATAGTGGCTGAAGACATCTGGCCTCTCTTTTGGGTTCAAATGTCCTAGATGACAAACTCACATATCTAGCAGTTGATGCCAACTGTTGACTCAGACTTGAGTTAGACCTGGCAAGTAAAGTGCCCCCTAGTAACCTTTCCATTTGACTTAAATTTCTCAATATGGGGAGTATACCAAAAGCAATTATTCCAAAAGGCCCAAGTGGAATCTTAGCCTTGGAAATAAAACAACATCATTTGTCAAATTCTGTTGCTAATACAGTCTTGGGCCTACCTAGATACAATGAGATGATAAAATAAACTCTACTTGTTTAGAGAGTCACAAGCTCACCCTGTAGAAGAAGATGTACAATCAGAAATTCTGTTGAAGTCATCTTTGCAAAATACAATCTGTAGCAGTCTCCTCTATAACCACAACAATTTACATCTTTCCCACATGCAAAATAGACTCACTCTATCCTCACAAGTATAATTTGATTATACCAGCAGGTCAAATCCAGGCATCAGCTCAAAATCCAGGTTACAATCACCTAAGTCAAATCAAGCAGCAGATAAGCCTCCTTGAGAGTAAATCTGCAAGTACAGTAGTCCCGCCTTATCTGCAAGGTATACATTCTAAGACCCCTTAGATGCCTGAAACTGCAGATATTACCAAACCCTATATATACTATGTTTTGTCCTATAGTTAAATACCTATGACAAAGTTTAATTAGGCACAGTAAGAGATTAACAACAATAACTAATAATAAAATAGAACAATTATAACAATACACTGTAATAAAATTTATGTGAATGTGGTCCCTGGGCGAGACTGAGTGGAATAGCACAAGATTTCATCTCGCTACTCATTTAATGGAAACCCTGGTGGCATAGTGGTCAAAAGCTATGTCTAGTAACCATAAAGGTCAGCTGTTCAAATCCACCAGGTGCTCCTTGATAACTCTAGGGTGCAGTTCTACTCTGTCCTCTGGGGTCACTATGAGTCAGAATGGAGTCCAGGGTAAAGGTTTTTTTTTTTACTTATTTAACATTTTTGGACTGCAGTTGACCACAGGTAACTGAAGCCACAGAAGGTGAAACCATGAATAAGGGGAGGGTTACTGTATTCAATTCCTCTCAATCTAAAGACATGTGAACTAAAGAGACAAATTATCTGTTTCCTATACATTCACCATACGATATTGAGGCAGACATAAAACATGGACACTCTTATTCAGAAACAAGAAGAATGGGAAGTACATAGCTATCACTGGCCCTTAACAACTCTGAAAGTCAGTGAGTTACATGTACTAAATCTTTGGTTAAAGCCCAGCACGGCCTTCTGGCATATTTTTTTCTTCTATTCTTTGTTCTAAACCTTAGAACTTGGTTCAGACTCTGAATAATTTTTCATAAGAAATGAAGAGGGTTGATGGTTGAGTAGATTTCCCAGCCTGCTGCCTGTGCATGGAAGGTTGGTTCCAGATAATTCCTTTCCTATGAGCCATCTTTGGAGCTTTCATGCCCATCTGCTGGTGCTTTCCCAAGTACTATTCTCTTAAAAACAGTGTACCGTTTAGTTGTTGTTGTTTGGAATGGGGATTTTATTGCCTGTTGGGGTCCACTCCATTGGACAAGAGCCCACCCTCATATCTCTTTGCAACAGACCTCTTTTTGATTTGGGCCGAGGTCAGGGTGATGTAGGGCAATACTCTTAGGACTCCTAAAACCCATTTGGTTTATCAGAGGAAGTCTAAGAGCCATGGCCTTATGAAACTTAAATACCTTTTTTCTACCTCAGGGGTTAGCACACTGAGTCTTATGGGCCAAATTTGGCCTGTCCTTTATTTTTGTAAACAAAGTTTTATTGGGCACACAGACATACTCATTTATTTACATACTGTCTATAACTGCTTTTGCTCTCCAATAATGTATTTGAATGTTTCTGTAGAGATCATATCGTCAACAAAGCCTATAATATTTACTGTTGGTGTTGTTGTTAATTGCAACTGAGTCCACTCAAAAGGTTTACTTTACCAGGAAAAAAAAAAAAAATTAACTCTTAGTCTAACTGAGATGGTTTAGAGGCACTGCCTTAAATCTTTACCTGGATATGAACTTTACACTGAAGCTATGTTTTGTTGGAAACACCCTGGATTTGATCTTCTTCCTGATGTCATTTTGTAATTTGAAAACTTTTTCTGTGTGGAAATACTTGAATGAGAGAACATTTTATACTTTCTAGCCCAACAGGTCTCGACTTCCTTATATTTTGCCTAAATTCTGTCCAAAATAGAACATTTCAAACTTTATTCCATCCTTTTATGTTCCTACTTTATTATAAACAGCTCAAATAAACCAGTTAGCACTTCCATATTTTGCCTAGAAATTTCCTTCACCAGAGCTACTTGATCTAAGGTAAGGTAAGATGGCTAAACTTTCTGCCATGCATGTCTTTATTCAGGTTTCTTATAACAATTTGCTCATTGTCCTCCAAGTCCCCACTATCACTATTCTTGAGAACCCTGTGGCCAGTTTAAGCCCAGTCTTAAAGTCAATGTCAAATGCTTTATCTTTTGTTAAGCCATTATTCCAATTCTAAATACCAAATTCTATAATGGTTATATACCTTTGCACAACAAAACATCCTACAATTGGTGCCTTAGAGTAACAATGTATTATAAGATCTTGTGGTTCTGTGTTTGAATGGCATTGGCAGTGTAGTTCTTGAGGTTCTTACTTGTGGTAGCAACCAGGCAGCAGCTGTGGCTTTAGTAATCAGTGGGCTCAACTAGGCAAGTCCAAGAAGCCAAACTTCCGGCCAGAGTTGATGATAGCTGTTGGTTCAGAGCTCAGCTGAGGCCCCTCGGTGTGTCTACACTTGGTTTCTACTTGTGTTTGGAATGTTTGGACTTCTCTCAACATGACAGTTGGGTTCTGAGAGAGGGCTTTCTAAAATCAAATGTTTCCCAAGGCCAAGATAACACTACAAAGCTTCTTACGATCTACTCTAGGAAGACACAAAACATCACTTTATCACATTCACCTGTTTCCACCAAGTAGCTTCTCTGTGTCTATTCTGCTCTTTTTATAAGACACCATTCACAAGTGTTTAGGACTTACCATACACTGGGATGGCCTCATTAACATAACAAAAGAAAAACCCTGTATCTGAACAGGGCCCAATTCACAGGTAAAAATGTTAGGAATTCAACATAATTTTTCTTTTTTTTTTTTTTGCGGGGGTGGGGGGCACAAGTCAATCCGTAACATTCCACTTTATCTAAAT
Source organism: Elephas maximus indicus (assembly GCF_024166365.1). Classification (NCBI taxonomy): domain Eukaryota; kingdom Metazoa; phylum Chordata; class Mammalia; order Proboscidea; family Elephantidae; genus Elephas; species Elephas maximus. Next base: position 35,271,616 of record NC_064820.1, on the reverse strand, counting down.
TTTTAACCATTTTTATAAACCTTAGTTTTTATCCAAGAATAGAAATAAGAGATAAGTTTTGTCATTAGAGTCTTTTATATGCACTTCTTTCAGGTACAGTGATTTATATCTGTGTTGAAAAACAAATTTTAAAATATTTACTAATTGTTAATGAATTTATCAAATAAGTAGGTACATAATTTACTAAATACAACTGCAATAGGAGAACCAACTGAAATGATAACCCTGACTGTAAGAATCAGCACAGAGCTGGTTCCTATGAGGAAGAAGTCAAATATACTCCCATTCTCCAACTTCTCCATTTTAACAGCAGCCACTCCCCCATAGCACTCTTCTCTACTGGGTTCAATAATTCATTGTAACAGTCACAGTCATGGAAACACCATAACTGCAATAACAACTTTATTAACATAGGATAAACAAAGAATATAAATAGAAACAAAATACACATAGGATGAGATTGGGGGGGTCCTAGCACAGGGCCCCAACATCTCAAGGCTACCTAATTTCATCTCAAAGGTAACCTGCTTAAAGAAAAAAAATTACCCTCCTCAAAAACCAGTGTTCCTTCTTGCCCATTAGGAAACATTCAGACAGGAAACTCAACGACATTACTTGGCAGGCTTGGCAATTCACCACTCCTCTAAGCTGGCTCCTGGCTCTTCCTGGCCTGCTCCAAGACAGCATTCAGATGGCCTCTGCTCTGTGTGTGGGGGGGGGGGGCACCGCCCTGTGGGTAACACCCAGCTCAGGTCACCTCAGTTCTCAGAGAGTTACAGCTCTCAGCCAGGGTTTAGCCTTTATACTCTGCTGCCACTGTCTGGGTCTGCTCATTGTCTCTGCCTCATCTAGTACTATGACAGCCACTGCCTCTGTTGTTTTAGCAGGTTTACGTGGTCTGTGAGGGTCACAGGAAACAGCCCCGTGTACAAAAGACACACTAGTCTACTGACTGTCATCAATCACTAAGCCCCATCTGAGTCTCCATGCCGTACTGTTTTTATCAGTCACTGAATAGCTCCCCACCCCCCCCCCAGCCAATGTGGAAAAAGTCAACTACCAGGCAGGGTCACCCAGGCAATCCATGTAAAGGTCAACTACTGGGCAGCCATTGGCGGGGGCAGGGGGGGCATTAGCCAATCTTGGTAAAGGTCAGTTCCTGGATGGGGCTCCACAGCCAACGTGGGTAGAGGTCAGACTGGGCGGGGCTTCTGAACCATGACCAAAAAACCAAATTTTTTTGGTAAGGTGATTCCACACCTTGCAGCATGTGTCTATTTCATTAAAAACATAGGAAAAAAAAAAAAAAAGGAGAAGAAGAAGAAGCAAATTATTTTAGACAAGGTTTGGATAGTGCTGTCAGTTAATATTCAGAGTCTTAGGGACAATGCCTTTTCTGTCAAAATTAACACGATTTTAGGTGGTTATAATTTTTCTTCATTTAAATTATTTTTAAGGGTCAATAATGAAAAATTTAAAAAAATAAACATTTTGTGTCTTTATTATGAGAGGATACATAGCTAAGTTTAAGCCTACCTATATAAACAAATTGAGCATAATTTCAAAGGGAATTTTAATGAATTGATTATTTGTATTTTTACTTTAAAGCTTAAAAGCACAAAGCAATGCAATGTGAAAGGATGTACTAATTTAAACAATATCCTATGTATGAGCCTTTTTTACTCTGACCATGATAACTTGTATTTCTGTTTCTCATGTTGAACTATCTGCATGGATCAGAGATGCTAATATGATTTATATTTTTGTACACAAATTGACTGCACACTAATATCACCATGTTCAATAAAAGGGTGAATGGAGATTTCAGCAAACTCATGGGAATGGAAAGCAAAAAATATTCATAGTCCACCAAGGATACTAAAGATTATGGGCCCTGATAATTATTAAGTTATTTAGTAGGGACCGCAAAGGGCTGCACAATAGGAAAAAGGCGATTGGGAACTGGCCAATCCTGCCAGATATTGAGGCTCATGCTCAGTTTATCTGGACTGGAATAATTTATCTAATTGGAATATAATTGTATGTCCATGACCAGCTTCTTTAGAGAAGAAAAAAAATATGTCCCCTTTGGAGAAAATTATATCTCATAATTTTTCATCTATATGGTCCAAATGAAAAACATAACCACTTATGCAAAAAGACAAAAACTCACACACACACACACACACACTCACACTCACCCACACACACAAACCATGCATAACAGGAAATAATACCGGTGAGGAGTGAGCTTCTTGGCTCAAGTATACACATAAGACTATTTGGGCAACTCACTTCTGGAAACAAGGTAAGAAGGCAGAGGGGTACAGGAGCCAGCTGAATGGACACAGGGAATACAGGATGGAAAGGAGTGTGCTGTCTCATTAGGGGGAGAGCAGCTAGGAGTACATAGCAAGGTGTATAAGTTTTTGTATGAGAGACTGACTTGATTTGTAAACTTTTGCTTAAAGCACAATAAAAAAAAAAAGTGTGTGATAACTGACAACACAGGCAAATCCATAGCATACTCAGATATGACAGGGTTTTAAAATAAATATAACAAAATTTCCACAAAGTTAAATGAAGTGGTTGGGAATTTCAGGAAATCATCTGTCATGGACTGAATTCTGTACCCCCGAAAATGAATGTATCAGTTTGGTTGGGCCGTGATTTCCAGCATCGTGTGGTTGTCCTCCATTTTGTGATTGTAATTTTGTTTAAGAGGATTAGGGAGGTATTGTAACACCACCCTTGCTCAGGTCACCTCCCCAATCCAATGTAAAGGGAGTTTCCCTGAGATGTGACCTGCATCATCTTTTATCTTTCAAGAGATGAAAAGGAAGAAGCAGAGCATGGGGACCTCATACCACCAAGAAGGAAGCACCAGGAGCAGAGTGTGTCTTTTAGACCCAGGGTTCCTGCACAGAAAAGCCCTAGCCTAGGGGAAGATTGAGGAGAAAGGCCTTCCCCCAGATCTGACAGAGAGAGAAAGCCTTCCCCTGGAGCTGACACCCTGAATTTGGACTTCTGGCCTACTTACTGTGAGGAAATAAATTTCTCTTTGTTAAAGCCATCCACTTGTGGTACTTCTGTTATGGCAGCACTAGATAACCAAGACATCATCCAAATGAATAAAAAGAAATTGAAAATCTAGTATAGAAGACAATAATAACTGAAATTAAGACAAAACTGGAGGATAAAGATGTAGTCAATTAGAAGATACGTCAGCAGAAAACATATACACCAAAGTGGAGAAAGACAAAATGAAGAAAATTACTGAAAAGGGTATATAAGACATTTAGATAAGGGTGGAAAGTTCTAACATGTATGTAATTGGAGTGCAGGAGGAGAAGAGGGTGAGAATGGGTTAAAACAATAAATAAGGAAATAATTGCTGAGATTTTTGTTTTTTCTGAATTGTCCAGAACCACCAGAAACTCTAACCAGAAAAAAAGTAATAATAATGTAACGAATCTAGGCATATATTAGGAAATCTACTAAAAACCAAAGGCAAAGAAAACTATGAACATAGGCAATGGATAAAGACATATCACCTTCAAAGGTATAAACCCAAGGTAAACATCTGATTTATTAAAAGAAATAATGTAAGCTAGAAAACAAGGATTGATATAAAGTACTTTGGGGTAAAAAACTAAAATAAGCAAATAAGCTACAACAACAAAAACTGCTACATTAGAATTCAATGCTCACAGGAAATATTCACCAAAAACTGAAGGCAAATTAAAAATTTTAATAAAAACTGAAACCTCATTTTTAGCTCTAGCAGACCCATCCTAAAATACTATAAAAGATATTCTTTGGGCAGATGGAAAATAATCTGAGAGTTCATCTCAGAGAAGTAAAAATAAATGAAGACTAAGGGAACGATGTACATGTGTAAATCTAAATGTAGACTGCTTGCATAATACAAAGCAAAGTGTTATTTGAAACATACAATTTAAATACATAATAGCAATCACACAAAATGCAGAAACAGGTGTTAAAATCTGAATAGCTTAAGATTCTTTACTACCTGAAAGGGAACCATTTATACTAACAGAGTGAATAGCTAAAAATCAAATAGAGGAAGAAAATAGAATTAAAAAAAAAAAAAAAAAACGGTTTCCAATCCTCAAATGTAAGAAAAGAGAAAAAATGACAAAAACAGGTGTGAAAGAAAATGGGAAGGTTTGGCCTAAATCCCAATTCATCAGTAAATAGCAAAATAAATAACACAACTAAAAGTTGAATGTTTTCACACTAGAAAAATAATCGAATTATATATTTTTACAATATTCATATAAAAAAATAAAAATATGCGATGGGCAACAATAAAGAATGAAATAAAAATGATGCCATGCAAAACATTAACAAAAAGAAAGTTAGTTATAGTAAATACCAAAGTAGACTTAAGTCAAGAGCATCTGAAAAAAAAGGACATTAAAAAAATGTCAATTCACCAGGAAAATATAAGCATTCCCATGCATTTAATAACATAATTTTAGAGTGCATGCAGGAGAAATATACAGAACAAAAAAAGAGAAATAAACAAATCTGAAAACAGTGGGAGTTCTTTTTTTTTTTAACTACTCTCAATAATCAATACAGAAAGCAGAAAAATTTCAGTAAAGATATGGAGGATTTAAACAACATAATAAACAAAATTGTTTAATTTCTAAATACAGGACAATTAAATACAACAACTGCAGAACACACATTCTTTTCACATGCCCATGAAACACTAGACAAAATTATCCACATGGTGGACTACAAAGCAAATCTCAACACGTTTCAAAGCACTGAAAATATATAGAATCCGCTCATTCCCTGGTATCCAAGGGGGATTGGTTCCAAGACTGCTGCGGATACCAAAATCCATGGATGATCAAGCCCCTTATGTAAAATAGCATAGTATTTGCATGTAATCTGTGCACATCTCCCTGTATACTTTAAATCATCTCTAGATTACTTATAATACTTTTTCCAGATTACTTATAATACTTAATACAATGTAAATGTTGTATAAATAGTTGTTAATGATTACACTAAACACTGAAACCTTTCTCAGTCTTTGCAAACTCAAACAATGAGTACTGGAGAGAGACAGAACCTGCAAAATGGCTGGAGGCTACAGCAGAGAATGCCGGCACATCACTTCATTCCTATGGATTCAAGGTAGTGCTCAGCGCATGGAAAATTTCAGTTTTTTTGGAACTTTTTTTTTTTCCCAATATATTTGATCTGCTATTGGTGTGACTCCCTGGATGCAGAACCCATAGATATGGACATCCAACTCTCTGATCACAGTAAAATTAAGCTAGAAATTAATACTAGGAAAGTAAGCTGGAAATCTCCCATATATCTAGAAATAAATACATTTTGAAAACCATAGACCAAAGAAGAAATCTCAATGGAAATGATAAATACTTTAAATAAATGAAAAAAACTTACTACATATCAAAATTGAACTGATGTTACTGAAACAGGGCTAAACGGAAAATATAAACTTGAAAATACAAACATTATATATGAAGAAAGCCTGAAAACCAAAGTTTTAAGCATCCTTTTTAATGAGTAAGAAAATAAACCACAAATTATACCCATAAAAAGGGAGGAAATAATAAAGGCAGAGATTACTAGAATAAAGAAAAGACGTAATAGAAAAACTAACAAGTCCAAAATTTGATTCTTTGGAAATATTACTGAAACTCTAAATCTGTAGGAAGAGTGCTTAGAGAAAAACAGAAACAAACAAATAACCTATATCAGGAATGAATCAGAGACATCATTAGGTAGCGAAAACCTGCTAATATTCTTCAAAGAAACCTTATTCTTGCCATATTAACTTCCCTTATACCGTCACCTTTTGATCATGGTGGAAGTTTTAAAATAGGGCTTTAAATTCTTTGACATTCATGTCATTAAGAGGTGGGAAATTTTGTCCTTTACCCTTGAATTTGGCTGTACTTGTGAACACTTTGTAGGGTAAAAATGATACTACGTTATTTTGAAGAGAAGGTCATAAAAGGCCACGTAGCTTCCTTCTTGTTTGCGGGGAAGGGATTCATACCTAGAATTCACACTTGGAATCCTAAACCACCATATAAGAAATCCAACTAACATGATTCTGCCATCTTGTATGTAAGACAAACCCAAACAGAAAGGCCATGAATGTTTACTCTGGTCAACAACCCCAGCTGTGCCCAACCTTCAAGGAATCCCTAGACCAGATGGCAGTGAAGAAGTTCCCAAAAGACTGTAGACTTCAGCCAAGGGAGTCACCCTCATCGATTCTAGACTTCCCAACTGAGAACTCAAATACATAAAGAAAAGCCATATTGCCTATGTCTTGTCCAAATTCCCAACCCACAGACTCTGAACTTATTAAAATGGTTGTTATATCTTTCTAAATTTTGAGGTGTTTTGTGATAAAGCAATAGATCAATGGAACACCTGGATTATAAAAACAGCCTCTTGAATATACTCCTCCGTTCACTCTTGATCTCCTTAGGTTGATTCTCCAAATGAAAAGCAGAGTAAATTTCCAAAATGGCAATTTTGATCTCATTCACCACCTGCTTAAAATCTTTTATTGGACTTCAAATATTTTTAGCAAAAAAGTCAAATCTTCATTGTGCTATACCAGGCTTTCTCAGGTGTCAGCACTTGCCTAACCTTCTGCCATATTTACTCCCAAATCTCCGGCCACGCTGGCCTGAATTTAGCTCCTTGCATGTTCTCTCTGCCTCCATTAATGCTCTTCCTTTTTACCCATCTATTTCTCTTTATGTAGATAATATCTACTGGTCTTCAGACTTCAGCTCAAACATTCCATCCTCAGAGAAGCATTCCCCAAACGTTCAGATCAGGCCAGGTTGCCTTGTTACATGCTCTCATCTAACATATACTTTTGTCATTACACTTACTAGAGTTATGGTTTCACACGTATTTGTGAAATTATTTAATTAATTGCTTTCCTTCACTAAATGCTAAATTTCTCAAAGGTGGGGTCTATGTCTGGTTTTGCTCATCATTTTATCCTGGGAGTCAATCCTGTTTTCTATCCTAAAGTCCAATACTTACTTTTTGTTACTGGTGTTCTGTTTTATTTAAATATTTATTTTTTATTGTGGTGAACATACCAAAAAAACCCAAAACCCGTTGCCGTCAAGTCAATTCCAACTCATAGTGACCCTATAGGACAGAGTAGAATTGCCCCCATAGAGTTTCCGAGGAGCATCTGGCACATTCAAGCTGCTGAGCTCTTGGTTAGCAGCCATAGCACTTAACTACTACACCAGCAGGGTTTCCGAAAAATATGTAGTGACATAAAAATGACCCAATTAAGCTTAAAAAAGGAAGGCTTATGTGCTTGAGAAATGATAGAAAAATAGGAGATTTAGAATAAAATAACAAAAAGGGATGGGGTCTAAATGAATTATTTTTTGGTTGAATGAATGAATGAGTTCAGGAACATCTCCTCTATTGATTTAAGAGGCCCTATAGTGGCTTCCTGAGGGAATTTATGGGAGAAGATTGGGATAGTGCCAGATAAATTGATTAAGGAGGCACTGTCATGCCAGGGGCCATAAAAGCAAAGTAGGAGAAAACACAAGTTAGCCAAACATTGTACAGGGGAGGTTTTAAGATGCAATTCATTTTTTTCAGAGGAGGGAGATTTTGACAGCCGCTTTAAACTAACAGGTACCCAGAACACGAGTAATTTTGATACCTTCACTGATGTGCCTATCACAATTACAACCACATAAAAAGAAGCACACACAACATAATAAAATGCTTAAGCCTGCCAATGGAATGGGGCAAGCATGTCGGTCAAAACACTAGAGACTTTCCTTATTTGTTTATTTCGTATTATTGCCTTGATTTTTATGGGCAGAAAGTGAGATCTGTTGTTAGCTGCTGTTGAGTTGGCCCCCCACTCGTAGTGACTCCATGTGTTACAGGGTAGAACTGCCTTGTAGGGTTTTCTTGGCTGTAATCTTTACAGAAGCAGCTTACCAGGCCTTTCTTCCATGGAATTGCTGGGTGGGTATGAACAACCAACCTAGGTTAGCAGCCCATTGCAAATCGCTTGTACTACCTTGTTCTCTAGGCGACTAAAATACATTTTAAAATTAAGTTTGGCTCATTTTTTTGTGGATATAGTACTAGTTATTATTAGCATATAGGAAAATATGAATTGTATATATGAGATGGTATTGTGTTTAAGGAATATTTCCTGATTCCACTGAGAACTAACATTCAATACAGGGATTTTAGAAATTAGTAGAAATGAAAAGAGATGGATTGAAATAGTGGCTGCAACAATTGACTTAAATATGGTAACAATTAAGAGGATGGTGCAGGACTGGGCAGTGTTTTGTGGTGTTGTACATTGGGTCACTATGAGTCAGGACTGATTAGAAGGCACCTAACAACATAACAAGAAATTATACCCACTGCCATCGAATAGATTCTGACTCCCAGCAATGCCATAGGACAGAGGAGAACTGCCCGTAGAGTCTCCAAGGCTGTAATCTTTATGGAAGCAGACTGCCACATCTTTCTCCCAAGGTGCCGCTGGTGGGTTGGAATTGCTGACCTTTCTTTCCGTTAGCAGCCAAACACTTTAACCACTGTACCACCAGGTAGAAGTAAGACAACTTAATATCACTAACACAGGTGAATAATTAAGATATTGCTTTTATATTATAAATTTTAAGTTTCTTTAAAGAAAAATTTTTTAAATAATTGTGAATTAAAAGACAAAAATATATATTAAAAAAACAAGCATTCAAACTACTGAAGAATTCAATATACTTTTTTAATAAGAGAATGTTCACGATGTGATGAAATGTCAGCTAAATTTTCCAATGTCCGGAGAGGTCAAAATTCCTATAGCATTAGTCCAGCTAGTGATATTTTCCAGCATTTAGCTGTCTACAAGATTCTTTCTTGGCTAATACACTCAGGTAGGGGCTGGGGCAGTGCTTATTTACACAGGTGCAGGGCCTTCTCATGGTGTCTGCTATAGTAGTAGTCGATCCAGTTTTTTCATGGTTCTGTTTTTACAAAATAAGTCATACCCTAATGAAACCACACTAAATTTATCAGAAAAAATGTGTGAGAGGTGTGATGTCACTCAGGGTTTTATTGTCATCAAGCATGACTGATGCCTTTGTTGTTTTCCTGCCTATAATGATTACAATTATATCATCTAACTTACTGTTTTGCCAGGTAAGTAAGAGTCTGAAACTAATGTTCCAGCTGATTCCTTTCTTTTCACTGGATCAAAAGATAAAGACTCTTCTGTGGAATGAGCTAAGGTGATGGGAATAGAAGGTAAGTCCAGGCTAGGCAGTTATGGAAGAAAGAAAACAGAAATAGCATAGTCCTTGGGCAGTACAGGAAAATAAAAGAAACTCACCAAATGGTATCCTAAATTTAAAGTTTTGGTGTTAGAATGCTTACATTCGTAGATGGAAATCACTAAAATAATGTATCTCATCCTTACCCTGGTATTGTTGTTTTCTTGTGTAGTAGAATTGATTCTGACTCATAGGTGACTCTATAGGACGGAGTAGAACTGTGGTATAAGACTTTCTAGCCTGGAATTTTTAGGGGAACAGATCACCAGGTCTTTTTTCCCTCAAAGCCTCTGGTGGGTTCAAACCACTGAGCTTTCAGTTAGCATCTGAGCTCTTTAACTATTGCATCCCCAGAGCTCCTTCATCCTAGTATAATGACATAATATTATTGCTGGCATTATTCTACTTCCAGTAATGGTAATAGAAATGGCATCAGTAGTGATACTAGCAATAGCCAGCAGTATCAGTAGTAGCAGTTTTGTAGTACTACTTTGTTGTAGTTGTTGTTCTTAGGAGTTGTCCAGTCAGTTCTGACTCATAGCGACCCTATGTACCACAGAAGGAAACACTGACCAGTCCTGCACCATCCTTACAATTATTGATATGCCTGAGTCCATTGTTGCAGCCACTGTGTCAATACATCTCACTGAGGGTCTTCCTCTTTTCCACTGACCCTGTACTTTACCAAGCATGATGTCCTTCTCCAGGGACTGATCGCTCCTGACGACATGTCCAAAGTGTGTAAGACGAAGTCTCACCATCCTTGCTTCTAAGAAGCATTCTGGTTGGACTTCTTCCAAGACAGATTTGTTTGTTCTCTTGGAAGTCCGTGGTATATTCAATATTCTTCACCGACACCACAACTCAAAGGCATCAATTCTTCTTCGATCTTCCTTATTCATTGTCCAGCTTTCACATGCGTACAATGTGACTGAAAATACCATGGCTTGGGTCAGGTGCACCTTAGTCTTCAAGGTGACATTTTTGCTTCTCAACACTTTGAAGAGGTCCTTAGCAGCAGATTTGCCCAATGCAATACATCTTTTGATTCCTTGACTGCTGCTTCCACAGCTGTTGATTGTGGATCCAAGTAAAATGAAATCCTTCACAACTTTAACCTTTTCTCCGTTTATCATGATGTGGCTTATTGGTCCAATTGTGAGGAATTTTGTTTTCTTTATGTTGAGATGTCATCCATACCGAAGGCTGTTGTCTTGGATCTTCATTAGGAAGTACTTCAAGTCCTCTTCACTTTCAGCAAGCAAGTCTGTGTCATCTGCATAACGCAGGCTGTTAATGAGTCTTCCTCCAATCCTGATTCCCCATTCTTCTTTATATAGTCCAGTTTCTTGGATTATTTACTTAGCATACAGATTGAGTAGATAAAGTGAAAGGGTACAACCGTGACGCACACCTTTCCTGACATTAAACCACTCAGTATACCCTTGTTCTTTCAGAACAACTGCCTCTTGATCTATGTACGAGTTCCTCATGAGCACAATTAAGTGTTCTGGAATTCCCATTCCTCATTACTCACAGTGTCATCCATAATTTGTTATGATCCACACAATCGAATGCCTTTGCATAGTCAATAAAACACAGGTAAACATCCTTCTGGTATTCTCTGCTTTCAGCCAGGATCCATCTAACATCAGCAATGATATTCCTGGTTCTGCATCCTTTTCTAAATCCAGCCTAAATTTCTGGCGGTTACCTGTTGATATACTGTTGCAGCTGCTTTTGAATGATCTTCAGCAAAAATTTTGCTTGCGTGTGATATTAATGATAAAAATATTGTTTGATAATTTCTGTATTCGGTTGGATCACCTTTCTTGGGAATAGGTGTAAATATGGATCTCTTCTAGTCAGTTGGCCAGGTAGCTGTCTTCCAAATTTCTTGTCATAGACAAGTGAGCACTTCCAGTGCTACATCCATTTGTTGAAACATCTCTATTGATATTCCATCAATTCCCAGAGCCTTGTTTTTTGTCAATGCCTTTAGTGCAGCTTGGACTTCTTCCTTCAGTACCATCGGTCCTTGATCTTATGCTACCTCTTGAAATTTTTGAACGTCAACCAATTCTTTTTATATAATGACTCTGTGTATTCCTTCCATCTTCTTTTAATGTTTCCTGCATTGTTTAATATTTTCCTCATAGAATCCTTCACTATTGCAATTCAAGGCTTTAATTTTTTCTTCAGTTCTTTCAGCTTGAGAAACACTGAGTATGTTCTTCCCTTTTGATTTTCTATCTCCAGCTCTTTACACATATCATTATAATACTTTGTCTTCTATAGCAGCCCTTTGAAATCTTCTGTTCAGTTCTTTTACTTCATCATTTCTTCCTTTTGCTTTAGCTGTGTGATGTTCAAGAGCAAGTTTCAGAGTCTCCTCTGACATTCATCTTGGTCTTTTCTTTCTTTCCTGTCTTTTCAATGACCTCTTGCTTTCTCCTTGTATAATGTCCTTGATCTCATTCCACACCTCTTCTGGTCTTCGGTCATTAGTGTTTAACACATCAAATCTATTCTTGAGAAAAAAAAAAATAGTCTCTAAATTCAGGTGGGATATGCTCAAGGTAGTACTTTGGCTGTCATGGCCTTGTAGGTAACATTTAATTTGCATTTACTATGTGCCTGGAGAAGGACATCATGCTTGGTAAAGTAGAAGGTCAGTGAAAGAAAGACCATCAATGATCGACACAGTGGCTGCAACAATGGGCTAAATCATAACAATGACTGTGAGGATGGTACTGGACTGGGCAGTGTTTCGTTATGAGTTGGAACTGACTCAACAGCACCTAAGAACAACAACAAAATATATCAAACACTTTCAAAGTTTTTTATATGCATAATTTTAATAAAATTCTTAATAAAATTTATTATCTCTGTTTTATGGATGACTTGATGACTTGGTCACAGACCATTTTATGTACAGGGTGGGTGTATATCACCTTGTATAAAAATAGCAGCATTGCCGTCTGAAAGAACTCAAGCCTAAATATATGAAGTTCCTTGTTTAAAAGAATTGTTTTCTTTTGTATGTGTTAAGGATGATGCAAAAAGAAGAAAGAATTGATAAATCTTTAGCTGGATAAAAGAAGCTCCATTAAAAACCAAGCAGGGGTAGGCGGGACAGTATTGATTTGAAAGAAAACCAAAATAAAATCTTATGGACAAGTTCAGGCTCAGCAAATTTTAATGCCTCAAGGTTCTTCACTTTTCAATATAGAAGTAAAGAGCACATACTCCAAATTAGTTCTTCATCTGCTACCAAAAGTGCTTGGTAATCTAAAATAAACCAGAATATCTCAAGACAAAGACTTAAACTAGCAATATTAGATCAATGCACATTTTTTTTTGTACAAAATTAGTAACATCAGTAGCTCAAACTGCTTGTTCTTGCTACAGCTGTATTCATTAATAATATCTATAATCCTGGGAAAGGCATGACTTTTTGTACTTTCTTTTAAACCTGAAGATTTCTTTTTTCTCCACTTTCTTTATCCTATTTTCCCTCGGCTCAAGGTACTGGGGTAATGAACTCCAATTATCTGCAATGGTAACCTTAAGTGGTGCTTGTCAAATAGGATTTGGAGGGTCAAAAACCAAGAACTAAAGCAACAAAATTTAGTAGAAAGAGCAGTGAACTGGAGGCCAGTAGACCTAGACACCAGATATCACCAGTAACAAGTTGTAAGATAGAAGAATAATCTTTTTACACTCATCAAGCTGTAAGAATTGTACTTCCTGGCAGTCCTCATCCTCAGAATGACTTATATTCCCAAAGTTCATTTTGTGCATGTGCTTTCAAGAGCACAAAACACATTTTCCTACGGCAGCACTCTTCTGAGGTAAGCCCAGGGTAAGTATCTTATTTATGTGTTTTTCTTGCAGCCACCTGAGTGTATTGTGTGTGTAAAGAAAGTACATTTTTACTGTTATGTTTAGTCATGGCAATCAAGAATCAGGATAGCTAGAATGTAATGAGCCCCAGCAGTATGTACCCACTGACATGTGTTCCTCTCTTTCTCTCTCTTATATACACACAAAAATGCACATGTAAAAAATGGGTTGTCTTTCACCCAATTTTGGATAAAGTCAGACTCAGAACTGTCCTTAGTAAATCAATGACACACTCTTTGGGGCATTATCAAATGCCTTTAATCAGCATGATGTATAGCTCACATAATTTCCCTATAAGCAAGGTAATTTTAAATAATAAGAATCATGCTTAATGAGGTTAGTCAGAGAGAAGCTTTTTTCCCAGACAGAAACACAAAGAGAAATGTTTAAAGTATTATTTCACAGTGATGTCAATAACCAGGTGATTTAGTAGGTTTTTATAGATACTCAGGAAGTCAAAAAACATTGAGTGAGCTTAGTGTAAACCACAAATCCTTTCCGCTTCCTTTCCCTTGAGATTATCCATCTGTGTACTAGCTTTGATCTGGAGTCACAAACAAAAGCTTTCTGTTTATTCAAGAGATCAACTGTTATTTTTGCTACAGACCCTGGAGAAACTCAGAAGAGGGACATAAGCTTTGAAAGTACATTGATTTTCAAAGTGTTGATCTGAATAATCCTTGACATATTTAGTTTCTTTGACTGTTAGAAGATGTACATGAAGGTGATGAACTCAGAGGGCTTTGTTCTCTCAACATAAATCTCTCCTTCCTTTTTGCAGTAGTCTTCATACAAACACAGAAAATACATGGACAAGTCTGAGTTATACATCTTCTTGCTGATAATCTGGTAGATACTCCTAAAATTTCTATTATTTTCCTGTATTAGATTTTTTATAAAACTACATAAATATTGCTCAACTGGTTACCTACGCCTGTGGGTCATACTTTTAACTAATTTTCCTCCAAAAATTCTTTATAAAGTGAACATATTTTTCATTAGCCCTCCATTTTTACAGAATGTGCATATATTTTGTGATAATAGTCTGAAGATTAACAACAGCTTTACTTACTTGTTAGGTGCTGTCTAGTCTGTTCCAAATCAAAGCAACCTCAGGTACGACAGAATGAAATACTGCCCAGTCCTGTGCCATCCTCACAATCTTTGCTGTACTTGAGCCCATTTTTCCAGCCGCTGTGTCGTTTCATCTTGTTGAGGGTCTTCCTTTCTTTCCCTGACCCTCTACTTTAGCAAGTGTGATGTCCTTCTCCAGGGATTGCTACCTCTTGATAACATGTCCAAAGTCTCACAATCCTTGCTTCTAAGGAGCATTCTGGCTGTACGTCTTCCAAGACAGATTTGTTCATTCTTCTGGCAGTCCATGTATATTCAATGCTCTTCACCAACACCATAATTCAAAGGCACCAATTCTTCTTTGGTCTTCCTTATTCATTGTCCAGTTTTCACACACACATGAGTCAACTTGAAAACACCATGGCTTGGGTCAGGTTCACCTCAGTCCTAAAGGTGACATCTTTGCTTTTTAACACTGAAGAGATTTTTGCCGCAGATTTGCCCAATGTAATGTGTTATTTGATTGAATAGGTATGGCAAAGTTTTTTTGTTTACTTATTGTAAATTATTTTAAGACCGACTTATTTGCTTTTAGGTATTGAACACACTTTTTAAATAAGTCCTTCTTCTGTTCAAATCTTTGTGTTTATAATTGCTGCATGAAAAGCCAAATCTCCTCAAGGGTAACTGGAGGGTTCACTTTAGCTTTATCCTTGGGATAGTGGAGACTGAGGAGTCATAAAGGAGATTCTTTAATAAATTATTAAATACATTTAGTGAAGTCTCAAACATTGAACAATTTCAAAGATTTTTTTTATAAAATTTTCTTCAATGATATTATTTGAGACAATAAAATAGACTGGTTATCAAAATGCCTACCTTGGCACAGAATCGTATGTATAAAACTTAGATGATCACAGAGATAGGAATAACATAAAAGATAATTGGTTCTTAATGTAATGAATACAATTTAGGCCCAGAAGTGTGGAGTTATTTCTACACAATCATGAAGGAAGTTAGGATGGAGAATGCAGTGGAAATTAATTTTCTTAGCACTAAACCCACTGTCTTTTCACTACAAAAGGGTACCCACAAACCTTTCATACTTTCTTGCCCCAGCGCATTCGAAATAATTTTATATCATTCTATGCCACCAAGGAAGCCATATCTGAAAAAAAATTAATTACCATAATTTTGCATGACTTTTGGGGTGCCTGCCCATCTCTCGAGCCCTGGTGGCACAGTGGTTAAGAGCTCAGCTGCTAATCAAACAGTCCATAGTTCAAATCCACCAGCTGCTCCTTGGAAACCCTATGGGGCAATTCTACTCCATCCTATAGGGTTGCTATAAGTTGGAATAGAATCAAAGGCAATGTTTTTTATTTACTTTTTGGTTTTGTTCATCTCTAAGTGACCAGAGAAGCCATGATTTACACTTGCATACATAGTTTGAAAATACAAGAACATAAATTTGATCAAGAGGAAGTAATAAATAGAATATCGTGATTATCATTGTTGTTATTAGCTGCCATTCAGTTGGCCCCCTACTCAACGCAACCCCATGCGCAACGGAATAAA
Source organism: Elephas maximus indicus (assembly GCF_024166365.1). Taxonomy (NCBI): domain Eukaryota; kingdom Metazoa; phylum Chordata; class Mammalia; order Proboscidea; family Elephantidae; genus Elephas; species Elephas maximus. The sequence continues at coordinate 35,255,690 of NC_064820.1, read as the reverse complement.
ACACTGCCCAGGTTATAAGCGTACGTTCTTCAAGTTAGTGTCTTTGGAGGTCTCAAATTGTTGCTCCCCTGAGCATATCTGACAACAGTTTGTCAGCAGGGACATCAACATCTATTAAACTTGACTTGGAGGGCTTTCAGTCATTCTGTACTATTTGTTGAAGCTAAATTAATTCATGGGAGCAATTGATGAGATGTACTTAAACCAAAATAGCAAAGTTGTAGACTCTTTTTCAGTGAATACAGAAATGCCTGTTAATCTTATATGAAAGAGGTTCTGGTTTAATTCTAGAGAATAGACACACTAGAATACGCTGTGAATGCCTGTAGGATTACTCCATCAGATCTATTTTTAGAAAATTGTACTTCACATATCTGGCTGCACACACATTGCATAAATTGCCTGGTTTTGAGATGGCTTCTCTATGTGTCTTTGTGGTGTTTTGTAATGCTGTGCTAATGCAATGCACTGCTTTGTCTGCCCAGTACTGTGTTTAAAGGTTTATTTCTTCCAATTCTGGTGAAATGCCTTGTGTAACATCACGTGTGTGTTCCCCAAGGAAAGTGCTTGCATTTGTACCTGCATGTTTTCTTATCCACTTCCTTGTTGTATGGCATTGGCATGCTTTAGAGAAAAGACCATTTATGGTGTATTTGATTATACTGTTAAAACAGTTTAGCACAATACACTGTAACCAGGATGACTCAGAAAAGCAATTTAGTCCTGATCTTGTCAAATTAAGTGTGTATTGAATATATAACTCACTCTCACCAAAAATAGTTATTCGGAGGCAATAGTAAGCAAAAGAAAACTATTATTTGTTGTCATTATTTTCTTTTAAAGAGTAGATTGGTACAATCAGATGAACCGTTATGGGACGAACCATACAATAATCTATTTTTTTTTTTGAGTGTAAAGAAATGGTGGGTAGTATGGATAATAGTATAAAAGTAAGATGAAATAAGCTTGAATAAATACAAGTGGAAAAAGGAAATGATGTATAGAAAAATAAATGTTTATGCATGGAACTGGGAGAAACATTAAAGGAATAAAAGAAGAAAGAAGGGTAAGGGCCAACACAGAGAGAGAGATGCTCTAATCATTTTCTGTGTCAGGTGCTGCCATATTACTGATGGCCACCCCAAAACTTGGCCTCACCTTATCTGTGCTTTTTAAAATTATGACTTATCTTCCATGACCTTAATACTGACTGGGCCCACAGTATCTGCTCTACAAATTCTACCTCCCCCCAAAATAATATGACTGTGATTATAGATGATTTTTGATATTTGCTCAATAGGTTGTCTATGTGGGTTTCAACTGGGCTCTTGATTTCATCTCCTCTTTGTGTGTGTGTGTGTGCCTCACTTGTTAGTAAAAATAGAAGATACAAAAAAAAAAGTTCGTATTTAGACAGGTATTTCTGAAATCATGCAAGAAATTTCTTAGGGAAAAGCAAATAATCATACATTAAGAAATATTTCTCTATTTGAGCTAAGTTAACTTTGGTGACTGAAAATAATACCATGGGTGTGGAGAAGCTGATATTATGTAAGTTTCTTATATAATGTTAAAAGATATGTAAAACTTATTGAGGGCACTTTGTCCATATTGATCAAAACCAGAAAATGTACCTACCCCTTGATAAAACAATCACAGTAGGTTTACTTAGAGGATATACTCATAACCATTTGCCAAACATATGTACAAAGATACTCATTGTAAATGTTGTTTTTAATTAAAATAAATGTTTACAAGAAAACAATCTATAAGGTGTGTATTAGTTAATTATGTCACATGGTAAATCTACTGATTTCAGAATAAATAAGATGGATATGTAAGAAATTCTAGAAAAGATGTCTGAAATATGTTGTTCAGTGAAAACCACAGGCCTGATTCAGTGGCAAGAGTTTGGTCATTTTTATGTAATTACATGGCATCCTTCAGGGATGCCTTGCTAATACACAAACCTGCCTTTTCATCATGTATTTCAATTCTCTTGCACCTTGGCAAAAGAAAGTAAATTTTAGTATGCTATATTTAATCTGTTTTATATAAATAAATACTGTGAAAGATATCAGCATAGCTAAAGAGGAGAACCTGGAGCTGTACATAATCTGCAAAGGGTTAGACTAGTCCCCAGTGAAATCACTGTTTTTTTGAGGCTGTGGGCTAAGAGAGCATGACAACCAACTCGGGCCTAAAATACACCATACCTCTGGAGAATAAAATAACTAAAACATTTAAGAGTTTTATCTTAAATTACCATTATGAACATTAAGAGCTTCAGCTACCCTTCAAGTCAGGAAGATTCTCTAAGGAGGAATACGTGTCAGCTTCTTTGCAGCTCTTACAACAATTGAACACTGTCGTCCCTCAATAAATACTTGGATGAAGAAAGTTTCAATGATTGAAAATAACTCCCTGTGCAAATGATGGGCAAATATACCTTGGAATGATTAACCACTAGTTTGTGTTTTAGAAATCCTTCCCTAATATAAATGTACAACAAATCTGATTTGCCTGACCATTTAAAATAAATTCTTCTGCTTATATTGATGAAAGAGTCTTAATATACGCTCTTCGTAATTTTCCTTCATCACAAGGTACCACTTCCCAAATTTGACTCATTGGAGTCACCTCAGCCCTGTTGAAATTAAATATTCATTTTCTTCATTTTCCTGAAAGCACCTCTCACCCTGTCTCTAACAATATGCAGGTCTTTGCATAGCCTATGGGAACCTCCATGTGATTTCCGTGCTTAGTTCTGTGTGTGCACCTGGACATCCTGTTTTCATGGAGCACAGCCAGGTAAATGACACTGCTCTCTTTGCAGAGACGCACTCATATGTGCCCTTTACATGCAGACCTCTATGAATCCTACCATGAATCCTCCCAGCTCCCCCTGAGGAGAAAGAACTGAATCGCTGACCAGTGATAATATTCCATGAATTGAGCTATTTTTTCTCAGAGTCAGTGTCTCAGTGGCAAATGATTTTCCGAGGCAAGTTGAACCATTTTAGAAGTGGCATAATTTTAGGTGACAGGGGACCATTTGGTGCAATGAAGTAGCAATTTGCTAGTGGCCTAAAATATCTAATGAAACTTTGAAAAACATATGACAGATTTGAAAGGATTATGTACCAAAAAAAAAATTGTTTGAACATAAATGAAAACATGTACTAAAAAAGACATATGGTCTGTTCAGAGGAGGCAGATTAAAAAAAAAAAAAAATTCCAGTGATTAAGAAAAGATGTGGATAGAAGTGAAAGCACAGAGAACAAATTTACAAAGACAAGCAGAATTATATATACATGTATTTCCATATAGGAAAACCTGGTGGCGTAGTGGTTAAGTGCTACAGCTGCTAACCAAAAAGTCAGCAGTTCAAATCCACGAGGCACTCCTTGGAAACTCTATGGGGCACATATATACACACATATATATATATATATATAATACGTAAGTTACATCCACATAATTTTATTGACAAATTGGGAAATGAGACTTCTTAGTCATTGAAATTTAACATAAGATTTAAATTAGCTTTATTTTGAAAATTTCAGAAATCACCAAGTCAAAATTGTTATTTTAATACTGTTTAGACATAGCCATACATAAATTCATAACATAGAGCTAAATTATACATATATAAGTTATGTATATATACCCACTGCCGTTGAACATATATATATATAACACAGAACTAAATTATGATATTCAAATCACCTAAGTAACAGGATAGTTTTCTAAAAAAATTGATTTATTTAGTCAATACTTGAGCTGATCTTATTTGAAAGTTGTCAAAATGCATATAAATGATATACTATATAGAAATACTGTTTCCAGTAAATTAAAAACAGATCATGCACTATTTAAGTTGAGAAAGGAAACCTTGGTGGTGTAGTGGTTAAGAACTATGGCTGTTAACCAAAAGGTCAGCAGTTCAAATCCACCAGGCTGTCCTTGGAAACCCTATGGGGCAATTCTCCTCTGTCCTACAGGGTCACTAGAAGTTGGAATTGACTAGAAGGCAGTGGGTTTTTTTTAGATTGAGAAAGAGGGGGAAGTATTTTCTATGTTTAGAAACTCATCCTCAATGTGGGGTATATGAAAGATTCTTCCTTATGCCCATCCACACCTGCTTTCCATCAATCTCCCAGCTCTGCTCCTGAAAGAGTGAACAAAATGGATACATTTGCAGGGTCCTTTATTTGTGTGGCCAGTGGAGGCACCTGTAGGAGAAGAGAGAAAGAAAGGAGACGTAAGGTCAAGATATTTACTCTCACTCTTACCTACTTGCCAGTTGGCTCCTTCCATAAAGCTGCCTCTCTTCACTCAGTGGTCTTACTCCATACAGGTGGTCCCCTTCTCATTGGGGGCCCCCTCCTTACTGGCCTCCCCTTACTCTACTGACTGGCCCTCTACACTAAGTTTACCTCTCCACACTCGGTGTCTTCTTTCCAAAGGGGTTTCTGTCCACATGGAGCCTCTTCCTTTGGTTTCTGGTGGACATAAATTTCCTCACTATACCCCATCAGAGTAGAGGCAGTAACTGCACCAGCACTCTGCAATACCTGGCTACAGCTTTCTGCCTTGTAGTACACTCATACTTTACTTTTACTTTTATATTTTTTTTTTTATTTTTATTGATCTCTCCTCATATAGTCCCAATTTGAATGTGTCATTTATTTAACAGGACTCTGACTGATACAAGTTAAGTTTCTATTAATCCTACTGGTAGGAGAATTTACAGTGGAGGCAATTAAGACCTCACAGAGAAATAGAAAAAACAAGAGTAAACAACTAAAGCCTTAAAACTTCAAATTAGATTCACTGAATGGAAATTAAAAAAAAAAGGCAGCACACTAAGAGGAATGTTAATGAACGTCCTTTAAATGTCTTCAATGAGAAATGATAGGTTTTATGTTATTTTATATTTTCTATCCTGATATGTCCCACTGTCCCACTGCTATTCATAAGATTTTCACTGGCCAATTTTTTTCAGAAGTAGACTGCCAGCTCCTTCTTTCTAGTCTGCCTTAGTTCGGAAGCTCCACTGAAATCTGTCCATTAAGAGTGACTCTGCTGGTATTTGAAATACTGGTGGCAATACTTCTGTTATCACAGCAACACACAAAAGCCACCATAGTACTAAAAACTGACAGTTGCTAAACACGAAAAACAAAAATCCTCATAACTGGGCCAATAAGCAACATCATGATATATAGAGAAAACACTGAAGTTGACAAGGATTCCATTTTATTTGGACCCACAATCAACGCCCACGGAAGCAGCAGTCAAGGAATCAAACAACACAGTGAATTGGGCAAAGCTGATCCAAAAGACCTCTTTATAGTGTTAGAAAGTAAAGGTGTTATTTTAAGGACTGAAGTGCACCTGACCCAAGCCATGATGTTTTCAATCACCTCATATGCATGTGAAAGCTGAACCATGAATAAGGAAGGCTGAAGGAGAATTGCTGCTTTTGAATTACGGTGTTGGTGTTGGTGAAGAACACTGAATATACCATGGACTGCCAGAATAAAGAACAAATTTGTCTTGGAAGAAGTACGGCCAGAATGCTCCTTAGAAGTGAGGATGGCAAAACTTTCTCTCAAATACTTTGGACATGTTGTCAGGAGGGATCAGTCCCTGGAGCAGGACATCATGCTTAGTAAAGCAGAGGGTCAGCGAAAAAGAAAGAGGAAAACCCTCAATGAGATGGATTGACACAGTGGCTGCAACAATGGGCTCAATAACAATTGTGAGGATGGCACAGGACCCAGCAGTGTTTCATTCAGGATGGCACCTTAAAACAACAACCCTGATACGTAGAAATAAGTCTGTACTTCTTTCTTTTTAACTTTGCCAATTTTTCCCTGTCATATTTAAGTCAATATTTACAATTTTGTTTCAATTTCACAAAGATAAACAAGGCAGACTTTTGTTTGTCTACATGGCTTTCAGTTTTTTTTGACTCTCAATATATTTAATCCTGCCTTTCACGATTCTACACCTGACACATAATGCGATCCACCTATAGTTGGAATGCACAGTTTGACATTGGTCTCAGTTCCCTTTATCCTCACAGATAGCAAGTAAGAGCTGTTTTAAGACATTGTCATCCTTTGTCATTTTCCACTTTTTTTCTGTACTTGATCATCATTTCACTGCCATCTCTTAAAATCCATAAAGATAATAGATTTATTTATTTTAAATTCATCAGGATTCCAAAAAGTTAATGGATAGAATTTACATTTTGCATAAAGGTAACCTGAATTTGGAGTATGATATGCTTTTGATTTAATTAAAAATTTTAGTTATATATATATATATATATATATATATATATATATATATATATATATATATTACAGTCCCTATAGTACATTGCTGGAGCCCTTGTGGCTCAGTGGTTAAGAGCTCGGCTGCTAAAGAAAAGGTTGACAGTTTGAATCATTAGCTGCTCTTTGGAAACCCTATGGGACAGTCCTACTCTGTTCTATAGGGTTGCTATGAGTTGGAATCGACTAGAAGGCAATGGGTTATAGTACCTTGCTAAGGAGCCATGGTTGCACAATAGTTAAGTACTCAGCTGCTAACCTAAAGGTCGGTAGTTCGTACCCACCAGAAGCTCCACAAGAGAAAAAAAATCTGGTGATCTGCTTCCATAAAGTTTACAACTTTGGAAAATCGCTGGGCAGTTTTACTCTGCTCTATAGGGTTTCAAAATCAGCTCAGTGACACACAACAACAACAATACATTGCTATTTTTAATTTTGTTTAAAAAACAATTATCTTTAAAAAATTGAAATATATAAAAAAAATTATATTTATTTACATATTTACCATTTAAGATACTTTATTCCATTGTGTGTATCCAAATTTTCATTTGTCATAGCTTTAGCGCTCTTGAAGTATAACATTTCTTGTGGCACGAACTACTAGCAACAAATTCCCTTAGCTTTTGTTTGTTTCAAAATGCCTTTCATTTTCCTTCTTTTCAAAATATATTTTCACTGGATATAGAAGACTCGTTTGACAAATCATTCATTTTTTACTCTAAAGATTACATTTCTATGTCTACTGGATGGCATTGTTTAATTCCATTAATCCTTATGTTTGTTCATTTGTTTCTTTTGCTTGGGCATTGTTGAGTTTCTCAGTTGTAGCTATGTACAGCCTCTTGATGTTGCTTTACACGTTACTGAGGTTATTCATTCTTTTTCTTGGTTTATAATTCATTTTGAATAATTTCCATTGTTTTGTTTTTTAGTTTGCTAATAATTTATTCTCTTGAGTCTAATTTGCTGTTAATATTATGTAGTAATGTTTTTATTAGATATTCAAGTTTGGTCTTTTAAATATCTTCCATTTCCCTCCTCACAATCTTCATTTATTTCTTTAAAATCTTGATTAGATTTATAAGATCTGTTTTATTTTCTTTATATGCTTATTCCTTCACCTTTATCATTATACAGATTTTTTTTTTCTATTAATCGATTTCTCTCCTGCTTATTTTTCACATTTTCTTCTTAGCATGTGTAGTATTCATTGTCGCTATTGTTGAATGTCTGGATTTGGTTGTCGTTCCTTAATGAACATTGGCTTTTTTTTTTTTTTTCTGATAGGCTGTTAAGTTACTTTCAGTTCTGTATAATCATTATGAAATTTATCCTAACCTAGAACTAGAATTTTTTAGACTAGCACTTACTGTCCAGTTAATATGCCTCCATTTCTTAGGCGTAATCCTCCTGAGGTCACTAGTGAATGCTGCATTCTTTCACTGAGGACTCTCTGGTGTGGGGGCAGGAGGTGAAAACACAATGATTCTCAGTCCTTTGTGAACCCTGAGGTTCAGTTCCCAGTGCACTAGTCCCTCTGTTTTATGACCTTGTAGAATTTCACCCTATGCATAAATATTTTAGTACTCAATGAAGATTCAAGGGAATGCAGATTTTTGGATCACTTTTTCTGCCTATTTGCCTCTCTTCAGAACTGTATCTCACTACCTCAGGCTTTGATTCTCTTCTCTGATCTATAGTTCAGAATGTGCATCTAAGCATGACTCCTGGGCCATGCTGGGGCTCGTCTCATATTTTTCCTTCTCTCAGGGAACATGGTGTTGTACTCCTTGTTGTCCAACTGTTTGAAAAGAGTTGTTAAGTATATTTTGTCTTTTTTTCTAAATGTTTAAGAGAAGAGGTCAAACCCAGTCTTTGTTATGCCAACGTGGACAAAAGAGAAAATCTTACTTAAAAATATATATATTTTTTCTGTAATTTTAATTGAATTTAAAAAGGAGGAAAGGATAAAAAAATTAGTCTACCTTCATAATTTATAAATCTTGGCTTTTTTTGATTTAAAAAGTTAAAAACCATAAATGTAATAATAAACTTCAAGAAATGTTAATGCTGGGTTTTCTTGAGAGCAAATTCCCATTTAAAAATAAGATATCCATGTATATTAATTCTTCATTTACTAGATGCACACGAATATATTGATGTAAACCTGTGCTTGTGAAATTCATGTTTTATTCAATTATTCTAAAGATGCAAACCAGCCTTAGGCTATTTAGCGAAATGTCCTGTGAGATGTGGTCAAAGGTTTGATTTCATTCACCAGATAATTTTAGAAAGTTACATACATTAACTGGTAATTTTCCTGTTGTGTACATAATTCACATATCACAAAAACTGAACAAAAATAAAGAAAGTATATTTACTTAAAAGCTTCAGCTTAATAATTCAAAAATTTCAACATTTTCTCTGTCAAACAAGATACAGCATGTCACACAGTTTAGGAAACTCTTGTGCCTATAAAATAATTAAGTATGAGATTTAAAACAATATTGGCCACATAAAATTAATTTGTCCATTAACACACTAGTGTAATTACTTTTACCTCAGTTTAAAGAGAGCGTATTTTCAAACACATAAACTGCACTCTAGCAACTGAATTATAAAGCTAGGTTAATTTAGGTCAATTTTTCTTCATTAATACGTAATTGTGATCGTTAAAGTTCTGTTGCTCAAGCTGCTTCAGATATCTAGCAATTTGTGGAGAAAATGCTAAATTCTTGTATGTGAATATATTTAGATTATAATAAATGAAGCTAAACTTTGCTAAAGAGCTACCAAACCTTTAAAGATAACTATTTTGATATGAATTTAAGTTAATGTATAATTCCGATATTCAAGTGATCATTGGTTTTTGATCATTAACAAAGACACACATTTAACAATTATTTCATTAAATTACCTAATTTTTATTGTGTTAGAAATACATAATACTAATGCAAGACTTCTCATTCTCATTCTTTCCTCAATTCTACAGAGTTTTATGAAAGAGTTTGTCATTGCCCCTCATCCATCTCTTCACTTGAACCACATGTCCCTACCTTCGTTTCATACTCTCAGCCTTTTAAGATATATATCCTTCTGTTCAGTCCTGTTTGAGCCATATTCTGTCAGTTATTTCATTTAGGAAGCATTATATTCAAACAATAACCTGCAGCTCTTCTGGCTTGAACAATGGGTTTATTCATTAGTTAACATCCACCAAAACCCACTGCTGTTGAGTCGATTCCAACTCACAGCGTTAACATAAAAAAAATAAATAAATAACATAGGAGTTTGTAATTCATTAGCACAGAAAATGTTAGGGTTGATTGACTCAGAAGTTATGCCTGCTCTCCTCAGCTGCTAAACTTTTCTCCAGATTGATGAAAAATAGCTGCCACATTTGCAGATGTACATATACATACAATATCCAGAGAAAAAAAGAGTCTATCTCCTTCTTGGGACTCTTTTAAAGAGATAGAAAACTTTTCCCTGGAAGCCCGTAGTAAACTCCTATTATCTGTGTCAAGATTTGGTTTACAAACCCACTACTAATCCAACCTCTGTCAACAGGGCACAAATTATCCTTATTGGATCCTGCCAATCACTGGAAATGTGATGGGTATTGTGCAAACTTCCATGGCTACCACTCTATCATTGTTAAGTGAAGGGGGCATGGGAAATGAAAATTCAGGATTAACTTTGTACATGAAGGGAATACTGGAATGAGAGAGAAAAAAGAAACAACAGTCGTAGAACCATAGAGGGAGAGAGAGGCAAAATAATTGGAAGTCCACATTGGCTGTTATTTGGTGGATTTTTTGGAGTGTGGAAGAGGGAAGAATATTGTGTAGCTCTATTTTTTTTTATGAATCAGAATTGAGTCACTGGCATGGGTTTTGCCTGGCGTGAGAGAGTGAGAAAAATGATATGGACAAAATATAAGAGGTTTGGCTTTGGTTTATGTGTGTCTATGATTTACAATTGGAATATATATTTCTTTGGTCCCCTAGAGAGACATTTGTTGTAGCGCTGAACAAAACTTACAGTCTGTTAAAGGTGAAAGCGAAAAAGATTTATTCTGGGAATAGGAAAGCCAAGTTGGTCAATACAGTCTAATGCTGAATCACAAAGTGTTCAACTTCGTTGGAACAGAGATGGGTCTTGTATAGGGTAAAATGGGAAAGGGAATATAGGACCACAGTCATGGGGATTTTTACAAACATGGGTCTGGCGGTGGTAAAAGAGTCACAGGACAATCACAAGTTAAAAGTTTTACATTTTTAGCTGATCTGTTTTCTAACATAGACTTCTTGAAGTTAAAACCAAAACCAAACCCACTGCTCTTGAGTTGATTTCTGCTCATAGTGACCCTATATGACAGAGTAGAACTGCTCCATAGGGTTTCCAAGGCTGTAAATCTTTAGGGAAGCAGACTGCCACATCTTTCTCCTCCAGGGTGGCTGGTGGGTTGGAACAACCAACTTTTCTGTTAGCAGCTGAGTACTTAACAACTGTGCCAACAAGGTTGCTTGAAGTTAACTTAGTAAACAATTTTCTGAGATATCTACACATGCATTCTTCCTGTTGTATAAGTATGCCTTGAGACTGCCTTGATAAATATTTCTCGACAAACATTTCTTAATAAACTGCATCCTTGTCCTCTCCATTGTTTGCTGAGGGTGGTTAAAAGTTTATAAGAAGTTATATGTCGCTAAACTCTAAATCACAAACTTTATTCTTAGGAAGGCAGAAAGGTCTTAGGACAAGGTAAAATTTAATTCAAAAAGGAGTTTGGGTCCAGGTAGCCGTCAGCCATCTTTGTCATGTCAAGAGCCTCAGTTTAAAGTTTTGAGTACTCCTCGACACATTGTAGAACAATACATTAAGGTTTTGTTAAGCTTTTATTTTGATCAATTGAATGCCTATAAAATATGCCTTCAATTCTGTGACCCTTATACTCCCCAGCATGTTTTCTCCTTTTCAAAGTGAGCAACCAAGAGCTTCACATAACTAGTGCCAAGATGAACATGTAAGTTTTTCTCCTTTCTCTGGCTGCCTTCTCCTTTTCACATACCTTTGTTAATGACTTTGTTTTGATCTGATGCAAATAACTTTGTTCTTAGTTTTGATCTGATACTATTAACTTTGTTTTGCTCTGTCCAACTACCTGTGACTTACTACCCCCCACAGGGAGATTAGAACCCAGACATCTGACATGTATTTCTTCAGCCTGATGAGATGTCCAGCTTGTATTTCTTTAATCTGATAAAGAGTCTCTTGTCACTAACTTGTAATGAACAACTCCTCTGGCCATGCCATTTATGGGCCACAAAGACACTTCTAACCCTTGTAAAAATCATATGTAACCTCTAATGTAAAATTGCCTTTTGGGTCTCCATACAGACAGTTGGCATTGCTGTCAGATCTCTGACAGTAGACACCTCCTAAATAAACTCACTTTTTCTGGCCTGGAGTAGGTTTTGTTGGCTCTACTGCTCCAGGGCACAGACCCTAATCGGGCAACAATTTGATTATAATTCAAGCCTGTTTTTTTTCTTTTTTTTAAACTAGCGATGATAAGTAACAAAAATAAATGAATAATTTACACAATAAATTATCATATCTGCAAACATTTTCTACTTCCAATTGAAAGCAAATCTTAAAAATCTGTTTTGTTAAAATTTATACTCCTGATTTTGTGAATTAAGATGATATAGGGAAAAGTCTAAAAAGACCTTTGGGAAGTATGAGATTTTTCTACTAGATGTGTCACTACTATGTATGACTTAAAGCAAGAAAAAGAAATTCTCATGATTTCATCTTCTTCACCTTAAAAAAGAAAATGTTAAGCTAGAGGGCTTCAGAGAAACTTCCTAGAATATCAGCATTTATATTCATTTGTTCTTTCATCACACAAATATCTATTTAATATACCATTTAATATTTTAGCCATTCCAGAGCTTGTATAATGGTATCTTGAGTTTTTCATTGCATTTCCCTGATTTAATGGTGTTAAAAGCTTTCATGTACTCATTTGGAGCGCCATTTGAATATCTTCTTTTATGATGTGCGTTTCAAGTAGCTTCCATTTTTAAGGGAGGTCTTTTGTCTTCTTCTTACTAATTTGTAGCATTCATATATATTCTGGTTATAAGTTCTTTGTCAGATATGTCTATTAGGAATATTTCCACTCTTTAGCTTTCTTTTTTATTTCCTAAACAGTGTATTTTGATGAACAGACTTTTTAAACTGACTCCAATTTATTGTATAATTTAACTTCCTAATGCTTTTTTGTGTCATGCCTAAAAAATATTTAATGCTTCCAGGTATTTAATAAATAATTTGGTTTCCTCTAGAAGCTTTATAAATTTAGCCTTACGTGAAGGTCTGCGATTTACATCAGACTGATCATTTTCTCTATATTACTATCCAATTACAACAGCATCATTTATGCAAAATATTGAATGCATTGAATAGCATTAGAGTCATTTTTTGAAACTCAAGAGCTCAAATATATGTAGACTTCTTCATTCTATCTATTTCATTGACTAATGATTTAATATGTACACATATTTGATTACTATGTGTTTATAATATTTCTTGAAATCTTGTTGATTAAGTCCTCCAACCTTGTTATGTTACTATGTATTAATCTTGACTATTCTAGGTCTTTGGCCATATACCTCATCATCTTTTCTGAAACAAAAATTACCTAATTTTAATTTATTTTTATTCTTTCTTGCTACTGCTTTGTTTTTTATATTTTCTTATTCCCAGTTCTTTGTCAGATATATTAGTTTCAAATATTTTCTCTTAGTATATGGTACACTTTTCATTTTGTTAAAAGTGTTTTATATTTATGGTGTCAAATTTATCAGTAGTTTTATTTTTATTGATTAATATATACACTCTAAGAAATGTTTGCCTATGTAAAAGTAGTGAAAATATTGTGCTATGCTTGCTTCTAGAAGTTTTGTGGTTTTAGCTTTTTATATTTCGGTCTCTGGTCTATTATAGGTTAATTTTTGTACGTTGTCTTAGGGATGTACGGATGTTTGGTTTTTTAATACACTTATTTAAAATAGTTTTTCCAGCACCATTGTACAAAACATTCCATACACACTGTTGAAGATACAATTAAAAAAAAAAATTAAGGATTACTAAATATGTTAAAGAAAAACAGGGAAGCATGGCCCATGGCCAAGAACAACAGACCCTGAAGTGACTCAAATGTTGGAATAAGCGGAAAAACTATAAGACACTGAGCTTCTGCTAAGGGTGATGACATAATCTGGGAACAATTAGAGGTGACGGTTGAACAGGATGATAAACATAATGTCACTGAAATGTGCATGTAAAGATTGCCAAAATGTCAAATATTTTGTTGCATATATGTTTATCACAATCAAAATATTAAAAAAGCTATTCTAAATATGCTCACACATTTTAGAAGAAAAAATGATTATGATAAATTAATAACTGCAGGTTATTAGGAGAGAAATAGTACCTTAAAAATAGGAAACCATAATATGGGAAATACGTGTTCTACAGAGGTTTTAAGAACAGACTGAATACAGAAGACAAAAGTTTCAGTAAACCTGAAGATAGATCGATAGATATTTTTCAATCTGAAGAACTGAGAAAAAACGGCAGATAAAAAATAACAGAGTCTCAGGGAGAGACAATATCAGGTAGTCTAACACACATTTAATTTGATCCTAAGAAGGAGCAGAGAAAGAAAATGTGGTAGAAAATATTGCTGAAGAAATAAAGCTCTCAGTTTACCAAGTTTCGTAAAATACAAAAACATCAAGATCTGAGAATCTCTACAAACCCCAAAATAGCACAAATACAAAGAAAACCAAGGACATCGTTGTCAAATTGCTGAGAAGTAAAAATAAAAAAAGAGTATTGAATGCAGCCAGAGAAAATGAACATTCCAGACAAGGAAACATTGATAAGTATGATGTTTAAATTCTCGTCACAAACAATGGGGGCAGAAGAAAATAGACCAATATCTTTAAAGAATTGAACAACAATTTAAAAAACACTATCAACACAAAATTCTATATCTATTGAAAATTTATTCAAAAATGAGGCAAAATAAAAAAAAAAAGTTCTGATAAATTTAAAAAATCAAATACAGAATTATGATTCTCAGGAAGATACGTCTTAATCACAGGGACACTGAATATGTTACCTTATGTAGCAAAAGGGTCTTTTCCTAATTTTAAAAGCAGGAAATTATCCTGCATTACCTGGGTGGACCCAAAGTAATCATTCGAGTTCTTATAAAGCAGGACAGCAGAGCAGAAAGTCAAAGAAATTTGAAAAGAGGAATTCAAAGTTTGGCTGTTGCTTTAAAGATGGGGTGGACCATGTGCAAAGACCAAAGAAGGACTCTAGGAGTTGAAAAGGAGGAAAGGGAAACCTCGCCTTTAAGGAACTAGATTCTGCAGGGGTTAGTAGCAGATTACCCCTTGAGCCTCAAGAGAGGGCTGCGCCAGCCCAACACCTTGATTTTGATTTTGTGACATCCTTGCAGATTACTCAGCCAAACTCTTTCAGCCTTCTGACCTTCGGAACTGCTAGATAATAAATGGATGTTGTGTACAACCACCACATTTGTGGTAATTTGATACAGTAGCAATGGAAATCCAGCAGAATCCCAAATAGAACTGGATTGTAAGAAAATAATAAAAATAGTTATTTCCGTTGAAATGATATCTGACCTAAATGCAGATTTACGTAAAGGAATAAAATGTTCTAGAAATGGTAAATATATGGGAAATTATAGAGGACTATCTTTGTAATATTTTCATTTCTTTAAAAAATGACCTACTGTTTAAATCAAAATTACAAATTGTATTTTGGGGCTTATAAAGTATGTAGATATAAAATATGACATCAGTAGTACTAAGGAAGAAATGGAATATGTTATTCACCATTGCAATAAGAGTTCAGCATTTTGCTTTGTTATTATACTTTGTAGGGTTATGTCTTTTATTCTAGTTAAAGATTTTTTTTTTTTCTTTTCTTTCTGTCCTTAATGTTCCTTGGCTTTATCGTAATGTTTCTTGTTGTGGTTTTATTTGTATTTATGAAGCTTGAGGTTTGTAGAATTCAAATATTGAGGTCTTTCATCACTTTTGGGAAACGGTCATCCACTTTTTTATGGTGGTGTATCTCCTCATTTTCTATCTCCTCTTTTTTCTGGGACTCCAATCGCACACAAATGTTGGACACATTCCCTTTTCCCATATAATTTGTGTATGATATTCTCTATGTTTCCTCTCATGCTTAAATCTGTATCTTCTGTGGCTTATCTTCTAGATAATGAATTCCTTCTTTCTTTTGTAGTGTTGATTTCAACCATTAAATGTTTAATCTATTTTTTTAGTTAGTGATTTCCATTGGTTCTTTTTTATGTTTTACATTTCTCTACCTCGCTTTATAAATCTGTTAACATGGTCCTTTAAAATCTTCTGATACCGTCATTATCTGGGTGAACATGTAAAAAGTTTATAATCATTAATTTTCACATATTCAACCCACTGACACCACTATTATTTTTGTAACTCTTTGTATGGATGCATGACTAACATGATATATAGAGTTAAATAATTGTTAAGTGTATTTTATTTTTGTAGAAACCAAAGGACAACTGTAACCATACTGATCTTTAACTTAAATTTATTATATATACATGATTACATTTTATGTAAAAGTAACTTGGATTCTTGTCAGACTTATCTCAAAAGTCAAATTACCTCCTTACTGTGGATCTCATATCATATAACTATGCCTGGTGGCACAGTGGTTAAGAGCTCCACTGCTAAACAAAGCCCCTTGGAAACCCTATGGGGCAGTCCTACCCTGACCTATAGGGTCTCTGTGAGTCGGAATAGACTGGATAACATCCAGTTTGGGTTTTTGTTTTTTTATATGTATACATGGCACTAATTTCATAAAAAAAAAAAAAATTTCACAGCATATGAAAATATGCAAGAATAGTGTTTTCCTTTGGAAATCCCCTGTGGGAGGAATTGAGACCAATAAGGGTGTCATCTGTTCCAAGATTATACGTGCTTTGGTACCATGAGCTGCAGAATTAAGACAATTGGCGAAGTGGTTGTATGACTTCCTGCCAACCTACCATTGTCAACCCACTGCTCGTAGCAACTCCATAGGGTTTCCAAGGCTGTAAATCTCTACAGGAACAGACCACCCCATCTTTCCGCTGAAAAGCCTCTGGTGATTTTGGACCGGGGACATTTCAGTTAGCAGTGCATCTTTTTAACCACTGCAACACCAAGCTTCCTATGCTTTCTTCTTCATGAGTTAAAAAGGAAAAAGAAGAAAAAACAAAAAAGCAATTTGGGCAGAAAGAGAAGTAAAACTTTAAGTTTGTCCTATGAAAATTTATAGTGGATTCTAGTTTAAGTAAAACAAGCAGTGTTTGTACCAGTTTTGCATATTTTATTCATAATGGATGGCCAAAGAAATAGTAACGTATTTAAAGTAAATCTTGTTCTCATATTTTATAACATTGTTATATTTTCAGAATCTACTTTTCGAATTTCATGCAGTCAGATGCATCAGTCTTTTCATCTGTAGCATTATCCTTTCACTACTGAAGACTATAAAAATATTCTTATATATTTTTAATGCTATGGTAGGTATACTTTATACTTTTTCATTTGTGTAGTGAAAGATTGTTTAGACATGTACATTAAAAATTTTGAACTGAACATAATTCTATAATCACAAAAGATAATAATTTCAAAAGTAATATATGTGGAGAAGCCACTAATTCTGTTTCCAAAAAAAAAAAAAATTTTTTTCCAAGAATGCTCAAAATTCAGTCAGTCCTTGAAAATGATAAGTAGTAGTAGAGTGTAAGTATTTTTCTAATTTTTAAGACATGCTTATTGATTATCTTCTGAATACCTTATGTCATTTACAAAAAGAATACCTTTTCATAAAATCTGGGAGTGGATTAGATAAGAGTGAAAGAGCTCTTATGAGGGAGACATAAGCGATTACATTAATATAGGCTGTTCAGTTAAGGCACAACTATAATCATGGGAATATAAACCATGCAAAAGAGAATAACTTCAGATGACATGAGAGAACAGAGAACATTTCCAGGAATTTGACACTCGTACAACCGAAAACACACCCTATAAAAATGTTAATAGGAACTTAGAGCAGTATTGTTTGTATACAGTTAACGTCTGCAATTAACAATATCTGTTGATACCAGCTTCATCCTCTTGATTGCTTTCATGTGGTGTGTATTTACTGCAGCCTCCAGTTAGGGACCCATGTTTGTAGATCTCTGACTGTGAGCACAATGACAGTAAATCATTTCCACATACTCAATGCAAACAAGGTGCCAAGAAAAGAACTCTTGCATATGCAGTTCCAGCCACCTTCAAAGGATTTAAATCTATTTACTTTTTTAGCTGCGATCTAAAAGATAAATTCCAAGCAAACTCTCAACTGTGCTATAACTGAATGACGAAAACTTTTCTTGGGAGGAATCCATGATTTATAGAGCTTAGCATGAAATAAAATTTCATTGAAGCTTGAGTATTAATCATTTTTGGTAGAATTACTTTTTTGGTATAAAAATATATACAGCCTTTCTCCCACACTACCCCCAGGCAGCTTCTCATTGCTCTCCATTACTCATTGCTGCACGCACCTGCCTCCTGGCTTCCGCACCTTTCACAGCATCTGCCAGAGAAATGGTGAGCATTCAGTGACTATTGACTGACTATGATTGTGAAAGAGCTGACTGGAGTTAATATAGTGGAGGGAAAAAAAAATACAGAAGTAAAATACATTCTCTCTCTCAGATATAATAGTCATTCCAAGCAAGACAAGCAACTCTGGCTATATTCTGAGGTGTTACTCTCCTATCTCTCTGTTCCCTCCCCCACCCTCCCCAGGCGGCTTCATTAACATCTGAACAGCCTGAGCCAGAGGGAGAACTCTGATAGGGGTCTGACTGCATTTTTTTTTTTTAGCAGATTTTCTGGAAAAACTAGTTTCCCAGTGATGGCTCGGAGACAACAATCCATATCAAACCACTTAAAGAAGCAGACCATGACAGCTTCTCCAACCCCCCAAACAAAAGAATCAAAATCTTTCCCAAATGAAGATACAATCCTGGAATTATCAGATACAGAATATAAAAAACTAATTTACAGAATGCTTAAAGATATCACAAATGAAATTAGGATAACTGCAGAAAAAGCCAAGGAACACACCGATAAAACTGTTGAAGAACTCAAAAAGATTATTCAAGAACATAGTGGAAAAATTAATAAGTTGCAAGAATCCATAGAGAGACAACATGTAGAAATCCAAAAGATTAACAATAAAATTACAGAATTAGACAACGCAATAGGAAGTCAGAGGAGCAGACTCGAGCAATTAGAATATAGACTGGGACATCTGGAGGACCAGGGAATCAACACCAACATAACTGGAAAAAAATCAGATAAAAGAATTTAAAAAAATGAAGAAACCCTAAGAATTATGTGGGACTCTATCAAGAAGGATAACCTGCGGATGATTGGAGTCCCAGAACAGGGAGGGGGGACAGAAAACACAGAGAAAATAGTTGAAGAACTCCTGACACAAAACTTCCCTGACATCATGAAAGACGAAAGGATATCTATCCAAGACGCTCATCGAACCCCATTTAAGATTGATCCAAAAAGAAAAACACCAAGACATAATATCATCAAACTCACCAAAACCAAAGATAAAGAGAAAAATTTAAAAGCAGCCAGGGAGAAAAGAAAGGTTTCCTTCAAGGGAGAATCAATAAGAATAAGTTCAGACTACTCAGCAGAAACCATGCAGGCAAGAAGGGAATGGGACGACATATACAGAACACTGAAGGAGAAAAACTGCCAGCCAAGGATCATATACCCAGCAAAACTCTCTCTGAAATATGAAGGAGAAATTAAGATATTTACAGATAAACACAAGTTTAGAGAATTTGCAAAAACCAAACCAAAGCTACAAGAAATACTAAAGGATATTGTTTGGTCAGAGAACCAATAATATCAGATATCAGCACAACACAAGGTCACAAAACAGAACATCCTGATATCAACTCAAATAGGGAAATCACAAAAACAAATTAAGATTAAATAAAAAAAAAATACACATAACAGGGAATCATGGAAGTCAATAGGTAAAAGATCACAATAATCAAAAAGAGGGACTAAATACAGGAGGCATTGAACTGCCAGATGGAGAGTGATACAAGGCGATATAGAAGGATACAAGTTAGGTTTTTACTTAGAAAAATAGGGGTAAATAATAAGGTAACCACAAAAAGGTATAACAACTCTATAACTCAAGATAAAAGCCAAGAAAAACGTAACGACTCAACTAACATAAAGTCAAACACTATGAAAATGAGGATCTCACAATTTACTAAGAAAAACACCTCAGCACAAAAAAGTATGCGGAAAAATGAAATTGTCAACAACACACATAAAAAGGCATCAAAATGACAGCACTAAAAACTTATTTATCTATAATTACGCTGAATGTAAATGGACTAAATGCACCAATAAAGAGACAGAGGGTCACAGACTGGATAAAGAAACACGATCCATCTATATGCTGCCTACAAGAGACACACCTTAGACTTAGAGACGCAAACAAACTAAAACTCAAAGGATGGAAAAAAGTATATCAAGCAAACAATAAGCAAAAAAGAAGAGGAGTAGCAATAGTAATTTCTGACAAAATAGACTTTAGACTTAAATCCACCACAAAGGATAAAGAAGGACACTATATAATGATAAAAGGGACAATTGATCAGGAAGACATAACCATATTAAATATTTATGCACCCAATGACAGGGCTGCAAGATACATAAATCAAATTTTAACAGAATTGAAAAGTGAGATAGATACCTCCACAATTATAGTAGGAGACTTCAACACACCACTTTCGGAGAAGGACAGGACTTCCAGTAAGAAGCTCAATAGAGACACGGAAGATCTAATTACAGCAATCAACCAACTTGACCTCATTGACTTATACAGAACTCTCCACCCAACTGCTACAAAGTATACTTTTTTTTCTAGTGCACATGGAACATTCCCTAGAATAGACCACATATTAGGTCATAAAACAAATCTTTGCAGAGTCCAAAACATCGAAATATTACAAAGCATCTTCTCAGACCACAAGGCAATAAAACTAGAGATCAATAACAGAAAAACTAGGGAAAAGAAATCAAATACTTGGAAAATAAACAATACCCTCCTGAAAAAAGACTGGGTTATAGAAGACATCAAGGAGGGAATAAGCAAATTCATAGAAAGCAACGAGAATGAAAATACTTCCTATCAAAACCTCTGGGACACAGCAAAAGCAGTGCTCAGAGGCCAATTTATATCGATAAATGCACACATACAAAAAGAAGAAAGAGCCAAAATCAGAGATCTGCCCCTCCAACTTGAACAAATAGAAACTGAGCAACAAAAGAATCCATCAGGCACCAGAAGAAAACAAATAATAAAAATTAGAGATGAACTAAATGAATTAGAGAACAGAAAAACAATTGAAAGAATTAACAAAGCCAAAAGCTGGTTCTTTGAAAAAATTAACAAAATTGATAAACCATTGGCTAGACTGACTAAAGAAATACAGGAAAGGAAACAAACAACCCGAATAAGAAACGAGAAGGACCACATCACAACAGAACCAAATGAAATTAAAAGAATCATTTCAGATTATTATGAAAAATTGTACTCTAACAAATTTGAAAACCTAGAAGAAATGGATGAATTCCTGGAAAAAACTACCTACCTAAACTAACACATTCAGAAGTAGAACAACTAAATAGACCCATAACAAAAAAAGAGATTGAAACGGTAATCAAAAAACTCCCAACAAAAAAAAACCCTGGCCCGGACGGCTTCACTGCAGAGTTCTACCAAACTTTCAGAGAAGAGTTAACACCACTACTTCTGAAGGTATTCCAAAGCATAGAAAATGACGGAATACTACCCAACTCATTCTATGAAGCCACCATCTCCCTGATACCAAAACCGGGTAAAGACATTACAAAAAAAGAAAATTATAGACCTATATCCCTCATGAACATTGATGCAAAAATCCTCAACAAAATTCTAGCCAATAGAATCCAACAACACATCAAAAAAATAATTCACCCTGATCAAGTGGGATTTATACCAGGTATGCAAGGCTGGTTTAATATCAGAAAAACCATTAATGTAATCCATCACATAAATAAAACAAAAGACAAAAACCACATGATCTTATCAATTGATGCAGAAAAGGCATTTGACAAAGTCCAACACCCATTTATGATAAAAACTCTTACCAAAATAGGAATTGAAGGAAAATTCCTCAACATAATAAAGGGCATCTATGCAAAGCCAACAGCCAATATCACTCTAAATGGAGAGAACCTGAAAGCATTTCCCTTGAGAACGGGAACCAGACAAGGATGCCCTTTATCACCGCTATTATTCAACATCGTGCTAGAAGTCCTAGCCAGGGCAATTAGGCTAGACAAAGAAATAAAACGTATCCGGATTGGCAAGGAAGAAGTAAAGTTATCATTATTTGCAGATGACATGATTATATACACAGAAAACCCTAAGGAATCCTCCAGAAAACTACTGAAACTAATAGAAGAGTTTGGCAGAGTCTCAGGTTATAAAATAAACATACAAAAATCACTTGGATTCCTCTACATCAACAAAAAGAACACCGAAGAGGAAATAACCAAATCAATACCATTCACAGTAGCCCCCAAGAAGATAAGATACTTAGGAATAAATCTTACCAAGGATGCAAAAGACCTATACAAAGAAAACTAGAAAGCTCTACTACAAGAAATTCTAAAGGACATACTTAAGTGGAAAAACATACCTTGCTCATGGATAGGAAGACTTAACATAGTAAAAATGTCTATTCTACCAAAAGTCATCTATACATTTAACGCACTTTCGATCCAAATTCCAATGTCATATTTTAAGGGGATAGAGAAACAAATCACCTATTTCATATGGAAGGGAAAAAAGCCCCGGATAAGCAAAGCACTATTGAAAAAGAAGAAGAAAGTGGGAGGCCTCACTCTACGTGATTTCAGGACCTATTATACAGCCACAGTAGTCAAAACAGCCTGGTACTGGTACAACAACAGGCACATAGACCAATGGAACAGAATTGAGAGCCCAGACATAGATCCATCCACATATGAGCAGCTGATATTTGACAAAGGACCAGTGTCAGTTAACTGGGGAAAAGATAGCCTTTTTAACAAATGGTGCTGGCATAACTGGATATCCATTTGCAAAAAATGAAACAGGACCCATACCTCACACCATGCACAAAAACTAACTCCAAGTGGATCAAAGACCTAAACATAAAGACTAAAACGATAAAGATCATGGAAGAAAAAATTGGGACAACCCTAGGAGCCCTAATACAAGGTATAAACAGAATACAAATCATTACCAAAAATGATGAAGAGAAACCCGATAACTGGGAGTTCCTAAAAATCAAACACCTATGCTCATCTAAAAAGACTTCTCCAAAAGAGTAAAAAGACCACCTACAGATTGGGAAAGAATTTCCAGCTATGACATCTCAGACCAGCGCCTGATCTCTAAAATCTACATGATTCTGTCAAAACTCAACCACAAAAAGACAAACAACCCAATCAAGAAGTGGGCAAAGGATATGAACACACATTTCACTAAAGAAGATATTCAGGCAGCCAACAGATACATGAGAAAATGCTCTCGATCATTAGCCATTAGAGAAATGCAAATTAAAACTACGATGAGATTCCATCTCACACCAGCAAGGCTGGCATTAATCCAAAAAACACAAAATAATAAATGTTGGAGAGGCTGCGGAGAGATTGGAACTCTCATACACTGCTGGTGGGAATGTAAAATGGTACAACCACTTTGGAAATCTATCTGGCGTTATCTTAAACAGTTAGAAATAGAACTACCATACAACCCAGAAATCCCACTCCTGGGAATATACCCTAGAGATACAAGAGCCTTCATACAAACAGATATATGCACACCCATGTTTATTGCAGCTCTGTTTACAATAGCAAAAAGTTGGAAGCAACCAAGGTGTCCATCAACGGATGAATGGGTAAATAAGTTGTGGTATATTCACACAATGGAATACTACGCATCGATAAAGAACAATGACGAATCTCTGAAACATTTCATAACATGGAGGAACCTGGAAGGCATTATGCTGAGTGAAATTAGTCAGCGGCAAAAGGACAAATATTGTATAAGACCACTATTATAAGATCTTGAGAAATAGTAAACCTGAGAAGAACACATACTTTTGTGGTTACGAGGTGGGGAGGGAGGGAGGGTGGGAGAGGGTTTTTTTATTGATTAATCAGTAGATAAGAATTGCTTTAGGTGAAGGGAAAGACAACACTCAATACATGGAAGGTCAGCTCAATTGGACTGGACCAAAAGCAAAGAGGTTTCCAGGATAAAATGAATGCTTCAAAGGTCAGCGGAGCAAGGGCGGGGGTCTGGGGAACATGGTTTGCGGGGACTTCTAAGTCAATTGGCAAAATAATTCTATTATGAAATCATTCTGCATCCCACTTTGAAATGTGGCGTCTGGGGTCTTAAATGCTAATAAGCGGCCATCTAAGATGCATCAGTTGGTCTCAACCCACCTGGAGCAAAGGAAAAGGAAGAACACCAAGGCCACACGACAACTAAGAGTCCAAGAGACAGAAAGGGCCACATGAACCAGAGACCTACATCATCCTGAGACCAGAAGAACTAGTTGGTGCCCGGCCACAATCGATGACTGCCCTGACAGGGAGCACAGCAGAGGACCCCTGAGGGAGCAGGAGATCAGTGGGATACAGACCCCAAATTCTCATAAAAAGACCAAACTTAATGGTCTGACTGAGACTTGAGGAATCATGGCGGCCATGCTCCCCAGACCTTCTGTTGGCACAGGACAGGAACCATCCCCGAAGACAACTCATCAGACATGAAAGAGACTGGTCAGCGGGTGGGAGAGAGACGCTGATGAAGAGTGAGCTAATTATATCAGGTGGACTCTTGAGATTGTGTTACAACTCTTGTCTGGAGAGGGGATGAGAGGATAGAGAGAGAGGGAAGCCGGCAAAAATGTCAAGAAAGGAGAGACTGGAAGGGCTGACTCAAGAGGGGGAGAGCAAGTGGGAGTAGGGAGTGAGATGTATGTAAACTTATATGTGACAGACTGATTGGATTTGTAAACGTTAACTTGAAGCTTAATAAAAGTTATTAAAAAAATACATTCTCTCTTTCTGATCTCTGAAGTATATGACTTTATGTTACCTTTTGAGGGGCAATTTTTCTACGGTGGGAGAAATCTTCCCCTTTTTTGCTTTTTTTTTTAGTCTAGAGGAAGGCACTGTATAGCAGAACATATGTGATTTCTACCATTTCTAGCTAATGCAATGAATCAAATAACAGAATTAGTATATTTGCTTTTTTTTCTTTTCCTTTCATGTGGCTCTGGCATTTTCAGCAGGTGTCATTTTTAACATGAAGCAATTAATAAATCATATAAAAACTTTGGGTAACCAGAGCAGGTGGTCTATTAAATGATATGAATTGTGGGGTGAAAAAGAGCTTCATGATCAAAATTCTGTCACCTCTCAGACTTATTATAAGACCAAGAGTTTGGAAGGGAAATAGAACTGAAGCATACATAGAAATAGTTTTACCCTGTTGCAGTCATGTGACACACTAAAGGACTGTAAAGATGAAGAGAGTTTAAAGAGCATAAGTATAGGACCTAGCAGAATCTGAACTAAAACCAAATTCACCCAGCCCCAGGTCAGGTCAGTCCTCTTTACACCAATTTTTGGCAACTTCTTAGATGTCTTTTAGGTCAGTTGATCCATTTTTTTAAAAATGTTTTTATATTAATATTTAAAATTTAAACTAGCATTCCATTTGACAAGCAAAATATCTTTGAGGCTTTTGAGGCATTAAATTGGTATTATAAATAATGCTCTATGTGGCATAGGTTGGCAGGTAGTTTTCCAGAATACAACCTTCTCAGAGCAAACTTACTGGCAGAGGAGCTTGCTATTGGCAGGTGTAATTAATATTGATGTATATTTCTGGGTCATGAAGAAGCCCTTCCTTGATGTGCCAGGCCAGGATAGACTATATTCCAAGGGAAAGTAGGGACATCAGCCAGCATTAGGAAAGGAAAATAACTCTAAAGGGTGATGAAAGAACACGAAGGGAGCCCTGCAAAGTGGAATCAGCATTGTCAGTGATTTTAGAGACTATCAGTACAATGTTATGGAAATTCTCATAAAACAGAATGTTTTTGTCTTTGTTAGGTGTGGTCGAGTCAGTTCCAACTCGTAGCAACCCTATGTACTACAGAATGAAAAACCGCCTGATCCTGCACCATCTTCACAATCCTTGTTATGCTTGAGCCCATTGTTGAAGTCACTTTGTCAATCTATCTTGTTGAGGGCCTTCCTCTTTTCACTGACCTTCTAATTTACCAAGCGTGATGTCCTTCTACAGGGACTGATTCCTCACGACAACATGTTCAAAGTATGTGAAACTAAGTCTCGCCATCTTTGCTTCTAAGGAGCATTTTTGTTGTACTTCTTCAAGACAGATTTGCTCCTTCTTTTGGCAGTCCATGGTATATTCAATATTCTTCATCAACACCAAATTCAAAGGCATCAATTCTTCTTTAACACACACTTAGAAGCTTAAAAGAGCACCCATTTATTATCTCACAGTTCTGTAAGCCAAAAGCCTCTGTAGCGTTCAAGCTGGCTCTCTATTCAAGATTGAAACCAAGATGTTAGTTAGGGCTATGATCTCATCTGAATCTCAAGGACCTCCAGCAATCTGAATGATTTTTGACTGTATTTGGTTCCTGTCGTAGCACTGAATTACCCACTACCCTGCTGGCTTTCAACTGGGGCTGTTTCTGTTCCAACCGGGGCCATTACATGTTATATGTCCTTTCCACATTAAAGTTGGTTTTTCAAGGCCAGCAGGAGAATTTCTCCATTTCGATGAACTCAAAGTCAATTGATTAGTAACCTTAATTATACTGCAAGATCTCTTTGCTCTATAACATGCTCTGTCATATCCCATCATTTTCAAAGGTCTGGTCCACACCAAAGGGGTTGGGACTGTACAGGATGTGTACATCAAGGGGTGAGAATCTTGGGGACTGTATTTGTTCTACTAACTACAGTATGAGTGTGGGCAAGTTCTTAAAGGGCAAAGAACAGAATCACGGGACAAGTGGGTTAGGAAAGAAACCCAAGAACACAACCATTTAAGAAACTTGATAGAAAAAGTAGTCTTCAAAAGGTGCTGTGAACTGAGAAAACATTATGACGAAGGTGGGTGTGTGCTTAGAAACTCTGGTCCTATATTCTGAAGTCTATTATTTAATCATTGACTGGTACTGCCATGATTTCCTGCCTCATTGTGCTGCACATTCCTAATGCCTTCTATCCCACGATCTTGTCACTAAATCATGACCAATATATCAGGTTGTTACAAAATAATTTGACTAATTACAAATTATAAATTAATTTTTAAAATCCAAAGGAGTATTACCAGACGAAATCATATGTTCAGCTTCTTTAGAGGGTAAAAAAAAAAAAAAAAAAATCCTGGGTTTTTGGATAATTTAGATCAAAGGAGTTCCTCAAGAGGGAAATATTTGACTTCCTGCTAAAATTATACATAGGAATTTGAGCAATAGACTGAAATTTTTTTTTTTAAAGCCAAAAGAACTGTATTTTTTATCCCTGTTGTTTGTGGGACAGTTCCTACAAGTAATATATATTCTTATGTTATATAACTTTCTTTATTGTATATTTATGGACATATTTCAACTCAAATATTAGACCAAAATCTTAAAGAGCACATTTGAATTTCAATTTTTCTTTTCATGCTTATACTTAAATTACCTTCAAGAAAATACTAATCACTTACATATTGTTGAATAGACAAATAAAAAAGATTGTTTTGGTTGTTAATAATACCTATAATAGTCCTTGTCTTAGGTATTTTATTTCATAAATTAACGTCATCTTTATTTAATTTGGGATAAAATAAAATGGAAATAAAAGTGAGATTGGGTCTTCAGAGAATGCTGCCAATGACAATGTATGGACCCTTTCAAGTATGAGATGAATTTTGAGGGCATTTAATAGAGGTTGTTCCTGAGAAAAGACTGACCTGAAAAAGTGTTCAAATAAGCCAGTGTCTGCTCAATGCCACTTCACCTGGGAAAGAAATGGTCCATTCAAACTGACAGAAATGGATGTAATGACCTAAATTTGTTAAATAGGCCAACTTCAAATCAAGGTTAAAAAAGACACTCTTTTTTAAATATAAAAAGTAAATTTTTAAGTGAGGCATGAACGGAAGGAAGTTTAAGCAGTATGAACCTAAATAAAATTAGATGTACATCTAAATGTTCACAAGAAGCTATGAATAAAAATTCCATTACATATTCCTAGATTGTACAAAATATCAGACATAGTATGGTAGAATTAGAGACAGGTACATTTTGTAAATGTTTCAAATCTCAAATTCAAAGCAAGTAACCAATATCACACTTGTAACTAAACAGCAAACATTTTTAAAAACGTTATGGAAACTTAAAAAATTGAATAAGGTATATTTTCTCTTTAAACCAAAATCAACCGAACCTATTGCTGAGGAGTCAATCCAAATCATGGTGAGCACCACGTTTTTAAAGGATATTGAAAAATTAATAGAATTCACTCAAACTTGCTTCTAAAAATGTCATTAATCATTATGTGCTGTTATTAATTATTATAAAGTTGTATTATCCTCCAATTAAAAATTATGTATTTGGTAAAAAATAGTGTTACACATCCCACGTTGTATGTTCTTGTTCTATGTATATTCAAATATATGAAGAATTTAAATACATTTAATATTAACAGAATGACTCAAGTAATATATTGAATTGCTTCTGAAGTAAAAAATATAATTTCAGTTAACTATAATTTAATGATGTTGATTATTTGTGAAAAGCTTTGTTGTTTGTTAAATATTATTTATACATTATATGCTTTATTTTATGCTCATTAACTGGTACTTCCATGACTTCCTGCTTCATTGTGCTGCACATTCTTAATCCTTATTTTCCCCCACGTGTCTGTCAGTTTGTCGTACTGCGGGGACTTGGGTGTTGCTGTGATGCTGGAAGCTATGCCACCAGTATTCAGATACCAGCAGGGTCACCCACGGAGGACAGGTTCCAGCTGAGCTTCAAGACTAAGACAAACTAGGAAGAAGGACCCAGCAGTCAACTTCTGAAAAGCATTAGCCAGTGAAAACCTTATGAATAGCAGCAGAACATTGTCTGATATAGTGCTGGAAGATGAGCCCCCAGGGTTGGGAGGCACTCTAAAGAGGACTGAAAAGAGCTGCCTCCTCAAAGTAGAGTTGACCTTAATGACGTGGATGGAGTAAAGCTTTTGGAACCTTCATTTGTTGATGTTTCATGACTCAAAATGAGAAGAAACAGCAGCAAACATCCATTAATAATCAGAACCTGGAACGTAGGAAGTATGAATCTAGGAAAATTGGAAATCATCAAAAATGAAATGGAATGCATAAACATTGATATCCTAGACATTAGTGAGCTGAAATGGACTGGTATTGGCCATTTTGAATCGGGCAATCATATAGTCTACTGTGCTGTGAATGAAAACTTGAAGAGGAACGATGTTGTATTTATCATCAAAAAGAACACTTCAAGATCTATCCTGAAGTACAGCACTGTCAGTGATAGGATAATATCCACACACCTACAAGGAAGACCAGTTAATACGACTATTATTCAAATTTACACGCCAACCACTGACACCAAAAATGAAGAAATAGATTTTTATCAGCTTCTACAGTTTGAAATCTATCAAACATGCAATCAGAATGCATTGATAATTACTGGTGATTGGAATGAGAAAGTTGGAAACAAAGAAGAAGGATCGGTAGTTGGAAACGTGGCTTTAGTGATAGAAATAATGTCAGAGATCGAGTGATAGAATTATGCAAGATCAATGACTTCTTCATTGCAAATACATTCTTTTGTCATCATAAACAGCGACTATACACATGGACCTCACCAGATGGAGCACACAGAAATCAAATTGACTACATCTGTGGAAAAAGATGATGGAAAAGCTCACTATCATCAGTCAGAACAAAGCCAGGGGCCGACTGTGGAACAACCATCAATTGCTCCTATGCAAGTTCAAGATAAAACTGAAGAAAATCAGAGCAAGTCCACGAGAGCCAAAATATGACCTTGAGTATATCCCATCTGAATGTAGAGACCATCTCAAGAATAGATTTGATGCATTGAACACTAGTGACCGAAGACTAGACGAGTTGTGGAATGACATCAAGGACATCATCCATGAAGAAAGCAAGAGGTCACTGAAAAGACAGGAAAGAAAGAAAAGACCAAGATGGATGTCAGAAGAGACTCTGAAACTTGCTCTTGAGCATCAAGCAGCTAAAGCAAAAGGAAGAATTCATGAAGTAAAAGAACTGAACAGAAGATTTCAAAGTGCAGCTCGAGAAGACAAAGTAAAGTATTATGACATGTGCAAAGAGCTGGAGATAGAAAACCAAAAGAGAAGAACAAGTTTAGTTTTTCTCAAGCTGAAAGAACTGAGGAAAAAATTCAAGCCTCGAGTTAAAAATATTAAACGACACAAGAAGCATCAAAAGAAGATGGAAGGAATACACAGAGTCATTATACCAAAAAGAATTAGTCGACGTTTGACCGTTTCAAGAGGTAGCATACAATCAGGAACTGATGCTACTGAAGGAAGAAGTCTAAGCTGCACTGAAAAAAAAAAAAAGGCACTGGCAAAAAACAAGGCTCCAGGAATTCATGGAATATCAATTGAGATGTTTCAACAAATGGATGCAGCACTGGAGGTGCTCACTATGCCAAGAAATATGGAAGACAGCTTCCTGGCCAACTGACTGGAAGAGATCCATATTAATGCCTATTCCCAAGAAAGGTGATCCAATCTAATGTGGAAATTATAGAACAATATCATTAATATCACATACAAGCAAAATTTTGCTGAAGATCATTCAAAAACGGCTGCAGCAGTGTATTGATAGGGAACTGCCAGAAATTCAGGGTGGTTTCAGAACAGAATGTGGAGTCAGGGATATTATTCCTGATAGCAAATGGATCCTGGCTGAAAGCAGAGAATACCAGAAGGATGTTTACCTGTGTTTTATTGACTATGCAAAACCATTGGACTGTGTGGATCATAACAAACTATGGATAACGTTGTGAAGAACGGAAATTCCAGAACACTTAATTGTGCTCATAAGGAACCATAGACCAAGAGGCAGTTGTTCGGACAGAACAAGGGGATACCGAGTGGCTTAAAGTCAGGAAGAATATGTCTCAGGGCTGTATCCTTTCACCATACCTATTCAATCTGTACACTGAGCAAATAATCCAGGATGCTGAACTATACACCCGAAATTTATGAATATCTGGTACATGGATCCTTGGAAAGTGTTATATAAACTATGAAACTATTGGATTATAAATAGATATTTCATGACTAAAATATTTTCCTTTGTGTGAGTGTTGCCTTATATCCATTACTAGAAACCTTATGTGTAAAATCCCAGCCAAAGTACAATTGAAATTTCCTGTAGTTTTAGAGTATTAGTCAGTGCTATACTGTCGAAGGTCTCTGAATCTTGTAAGTATGATGTGATAGTTCTACCATTTTTTTCCCATCTGAATATCAAAGATTTATAAAATTATCCTTTGCTTCATATGACTGCTTGCCTTTGATTACTTTATGGTATTTACCACTATGGTTATTTATTTTTATTTAGTTTTTCTTATTATTATTACATATTTTGCAAAAGTATCATGTTAAAAAATGTTTTCATCAGTTTCATTGGTTTCTTAGCTTTGAATAATATACTCTGTTCTCTACATATGGAATAATGTGTAGTAGGTGGGATTTCTTATTCTTGAATAGTAGTATATAAACTAAAGGCCACAATGTCTGATATATATAACTGTTTGAATATCTATGGCTGAAGGGTTCATCTTTCTTGATTGAAAAATCGAAGATGATTATGTTTGTAATCATTTTAAAATTTATCTATTTATTATCAGTGTTTGCACATATGTACTTGAAAGAAAGATGTTTAACTTTATAAGATAAATGTAGCTATCTTATATCCTCTATTCCTGATAATAGGGTACATTTTTCATAAATGTGGAAATGCTGTTAATTCTCTTACAGAATTGAGCAACACAATATTTGCAATCGCTTAGGATCCTGGAACCCCACATGCCCATCAGTTTGTCATACTGTGGGAACTTGCATGTTGCTGTGAAGATGGAAGCTATGCCACCTGTATTTGAATACCACCAGGGTCATTCAACAAGGACAGGTTTCAGCTGAGCTGTCAGACTAAGACAGACTAGGAAGAAGGACCTGGCGGTCTACTTCTGAAAAACAATGACCATTGAAAACCTTATGAATAACAGGGAAACATTGTCTGTTATACTGCCAGAAGATGAGCTCCTCAGGTTGGAAGGCACTCAAAAGACGACTGGGGAAGAGTTGCCTCCTCAAAGTAGAGTCGATCTTAATGATGCCAATGTAGTCAAGCTTTGGGGACCTTCTTTTGCTGACCTGGTAAGACTTAAAATGAGAAGAAATAGGTTAAAACATTTATTAATAATCAGAAAGTGGAATGTATGAAGGATAAACCTAGAAAAATTGGAAATCATCAAAAATGAAACACATAAACATCAGTATCCTAGGCATTAGTGAGCTGAAATGGACAGGTATTGGCCATATGGCGTACTATGCGGGGAATGACAACCTGAAGAGGAATGACATTGCATTCATCATCAAAAAGAACATTTCAAGATCTACTCTGAAGTACAAGCCTGTCTGTGATATGATACTATCCATAAGCCTACAAGAAAGGCCAGTTAATATGACTATTATTCAAATTTACACACCAACCACTAAGGCCAAAGATGAAGAAACTGAAGACTTTTACCAATTTCTGCAGTCTAAAATTAATCAAACATGCAATCAGGATGCACTGATAATTACTGGTGGTAGGAATACAAATGTGAGAAACAAAGAAAAAGGATCTGTAATTCAGAAATATGGCTTGGTGACGGAAAAAATGCCAGACATCACATGATAGAATTTTGCAAGACCAATGACTTATTCATTGGTTCTTTCACCAACATAAACAGTGACTATACACATGGGCCTTGCCAGATGGAATACACAGGAATCAAGTCAACTACATCTGTGGAAAGAGACAATCGAAAACCTCAATATCAGCATTCAGAATAAGGCCAGAAGCTGACTAAGGAAGAGATCATCAATTGCTCATATGCAAGTTCAAGTTGACTGAAGAAAATTAGAGGAAGTCCATGAGAACCAAAGCACGACCTTGAGTATATCCCACCTGAATTTAGAGATCATCTCAAGAACAGATTTAACATGCTGAGTTGTGGAATGACATTCAGGACATCTTACATGAAGAAAGTAAGAGGTCATTAAAGAGAAAAAAAAAAAGGAAAGAAAAAAAGACTAAAATGGATGTCAGAAGAGACTCTGAAATTTGCTCTTCAATGTTGAGTAGCTAAAGCCAAAGGAAGAAATGATGATGCCAAAGAGCTGAACAGATTTCAAACAACAGCTTGAGAGGACAAAGAAACTACTCTAATGATCTGTGCTAACGCCTGGAGATAGAAAACCAAAAGGAATGAAAAATGATCAGCATTTCTCAAGCTGAAAGAAGTGGAAAAAAAAAAAAAAACTCGAGCCTCAAGTTGCAATATTGTGGAATTCTATGGGGAAAATATTAAACGATACAGGAAACATCAAAAGAAGATGGAAGGAATACAAAGAGTCACTATACCAAAAAGAATTCGTACATGTCCAACCATTTCAGGAGGTATCACATGATCAAGAGCTGATAGTACTGAAGGAAGAAGTCCAAGCTACACTGAAGACATTCATGAAAAACAAGGCTCTAGGAATTGAAGGAACATCAGTTGAGATGTTTTAACAAATTGATGCTGCACTGGAAGTGCTCACTTGTCTATGCCAAGAAAATTGAAAGACGGCTACCTGGCCAACTGGCTGGAAGAGATCCGTGTTTATGCCTATTCCAAGGAAGGTGATCCAATCGAATGTGGACATTATGGAACAATACCAGTAATACAACACTCAAGTAAAATTTTGCTAAAAGTCATTCAAAAGTGGCTGTAGCAGTATACCGAGATTGAACTGCCAGTAATTGAAGCCAAATTCAGAAGACGACATAGAACCAAAGTTTTCATTGCTGATGTCAGATGGACCCTTGCTGGAAACAGAGAATACCAGAAAGATGCTTCCCTGTGTTTTATTGATTATGCAAAGGCATTTGACTGTGTGGATCATAACAAATTATGGATGACATTGCAAAGAATGAGAGTTCCAGAACACTTATTTGTGATCGGGAGAAATCCTTACATAGATCAAGAGGCAGTTGTTCAAACAGAACAAGAGGATACTGTGAGGTTTAAAGTCAGGAAAGGTGTTCATCAGGGTTGTTGTATCCTTTCCTCATACCTATTCAATCTATATGCTGAGCAAATAATCCAAGAAACTGGACTATATGAAGAACACAGCATCAGGATTAGAGGAAGACCCATCAACAACCTACATTATGCAGATGACACAACCTTGCTTGCTGAAAGAGAAGAGGACTTAAAGCACTTACTGATGAAGATCAAAGACCACAGCCTTCAGTATGGATTATACCTCAACATAAAGGAAACAAAAATCCTCACAACTGGACCAGTAAGCAACATCATGATAAATGGAAAAAAGATTGAACTTCTCAAGGATTTCATTTTACTTAGATTTACAATCAATGACCATTGAAATAGCAGTCAAGAAATCAAAAGATGCATTGCATTGGGCAAATCTGCTGCAAAAGACCTCTTTAAAGGGTTGAAAAGCAGATATCACCTTGAATATAAGATGTGCCCAAACCAAGTCATGGTGTTTTCAATTGCCTCACATTCAGGCAAAAGCTGAACGATGCATAAGGAAGACCAAAGAACTGGCACCCTTGAATTGTAGTCTTGGCAAACAATATTGAACGTACCATGAAGTGCCAAAAGAATGAACAAATCTGTCTTGGAAGAAGTACAACCAGAATGTCCCTTGGAAGCAAGGATGGCAAAACTACATCTCACATACTTTGGACATGTTCTCAGAAGGGATCAGTTCCTTGAAAAGGACATCATTTTTGGTAGAATATAATATCAGCGAAAAAGAGGAAGACCGTCAAAAAGATGGATTGACATGGTGGCTGCAACAATGCACTCAAGCGTAACAAGGATCGTGAGGATGGCGCAGGACCAAGCAGTGTTCTTTTCTGCTGTAAATAGGGTCACTGTGAGTTGGAACCAGCTGGACTACACCTAACAACAACATGATCCTGGAGTTTTACATCTTCCCTGGTAGTCAAGAAACAATTTACCTTCAAAGATTAGTCCTTGAAGTCAGCTCTTGACCTGATGCATTTGGTGAAATGTTTCAACAGGTTCTATACTGCAGCATAATCTATCTAACCAAGGGATTTACTTTTCGTAATAGAGCAAACTCTATGGTATAGTCAATGACACGTGTGTATATTATGCATAGATACCATATTTTTACTCAAATAATTCCAGCCTTCTACATTTCTTTGACAACTGCTCCTTCAACTCCCGCCCCCCAACCCGGGGTTTTCATAAGTGCACTACACTAATTTTTTACAAGATACAAAAAAAAAAAACAAAAAAAAAACAAATTAGTATAGTGCTTATGAAAACACCTCACAGTGGAAAAAAATTGTTGGCAAACGAATATAGAAAACTGGAGACTGGGCAGGATATTTGGGTAAAAATACCATAGAATGTGCTTAGGGGAAAAAAAAAATTGTTTTTTTCAAAAGAAAAACTTCAGTCTTATCTAAGATTCAACCCCTCTACAATAAAAAGACAAATAATCCAATTAAAAAATGGGCTGTTGTTGCTGCTGTTATTAGGTGCTGTTAAGTGAGTGCCGATTCATAGTGACAGTATGTATCCCAGAATGAAACACTGCCCGGTCCTGCGCCATCCTTACAATCGTTGTTATGCTTGAGCCAATTGTTGCAGCAACTATTCCAATCCACCTCGTTGAGGGTCTTCCTCTTTTCTGCTGACCGTGTACTTTGCCAAGTATGATGTCCTCCAGGGACTGATCCCTCTTGACAATATGTCCAAAGTATGCAAGACACAGTCTCACCATCTTTGTTTCTAAGAAGCATTCTGGTTGTACTTCTTCTAAGACAGATTTATTCCTTCTGTTCACAGTCAATAGTATATTCAATATTCTTTGCCAAAACCACAATTCAAAGACGTCAATTCTTTTTCAGTCTTCCTTATTCATTGTCCACCTTTTGCACGCATATGATGCAA
Source organism: Elephas maximus indicus (assembly GCF_024166365.1). NCBI lineage: Eukaryota > Metazoa > Chordata > Mammalia > Proboscidea > Elephantidae > Elephas > Elephas maximus. Next base: position 35,219,710 of record NC_064820.1, on the reverse strand, counting down.
TTGAAAATACCTTGGCTTGGGCCAGGTGCACCTTAGTCTTCAAGACTGCATCTTTGATTTTCCACACTTTAAAGAGGTCCTTTGCAGCAGATTTGCCTAGTGCAATGCATCTTTTGATTTCTTGACTGCTGCTTCCATGAGTGTTGATTGTGGAGCCACGGAAAATGAAACCCTTGACAATCTCAGTCTTTTCACTGTTTATCGTGACATTGGCTATTGGCTTAGTTGTGATGATTTTTATTTTCTTTATGTTGAGGAGTAATCCATACTGCAGGCTGTGGTCTTTGATCTTCATCAGTAAGTGATTCAAACCGTCTTCACTTTCAGCAAGCAAAGTTGCGTCATCTGCACAAGGCAGGTTGTTAATGAGACTTTCTCAAATCCTGATGCCCGTTCTTCTTCTTGTAATTCAACTTTTATGATTATTTGCTCAGCATATAGATTGAATAGGCATAGCGAAAGGATAAAACCCTGACATATACCTTTCCTGAATTTAAACCACTCAGTAGCCCCTTGTTCTGTCCGAACTACTGCCTCTTGATCTATGTAAAGGTTTCTCATGAGCACAATTAAGTGTTCTGGAATTTCCATTCTTTGCAATGTTATCCATAATTTGTTATGATCCACACCATTGAATGCTTTGCATAGTCCATAAAACACAGGGAAGCATCGTTCTGGTATTCTCTGCTTTCAGCCAGGGTCCATCTGACATCAGCAATGAAATCCCTGGTTCCATGTGGTCTTCTGAATCTGGCTTGAATTTCTGGCAGTTCACTGTCAGTATACTGCTACAGCAACTTTTGAATGATCTTCAGCAAAAATTTGCTTGCACGTGGTATTGTTTGATAATTTCCACATTAGGTTGTATCACCTTTCCTGGGAAGAGCTGCCTCCTCAAAGTAGAGTCGACCTTAAGGACATGGATGGAGTCAAGCTTTCGCAACCTTCATTTGCTGATATGGCATGACTCAAAATGCAAAGAAATAGCGGTAAACATCCATTAATAATCAGAACCTAGAATGCATGAAGTATGAATCCAGGAAAATTGGAAATTTTCAAAAATGAAATGGAACCCATAAACATCGATATCCTAGGCAAGAGTGGGCTCTAATTGACTGGCATTGGCCATTTTGAATTGGACAATCATATAGTCTACTATGCCAGGAAGAGTAATGGTGTTGCATTCATCATCAAAAAGAACATTTCAAGATCTATCCTGAAGTACAACACTGTCAGTGATAGGATAATATCCATCTGTCTACAAGGAAGACCAGTTAGTATGACTGTTATTTAAATTTAGGCACCAACCACTAAGGCTCCAGATGAAGAAATTGAAGATTTTTATTAGCTTCTGCAGTCTGAAATTGATCAAACATGCAATCAGGACGCATTGATAATTACTGGTGATTGGAATGAAAAAGTTAGAAACAAAGAAGAAGGATCAGTCATTGGAAAATATAGCTTTGGCAATAGAAACAATGCCAGCGATTGAATGATAGAATTCTGCAAGACCAATGACTTCTTCATTGCAAATACCTTTTCTTCACCAACATAAACGGCTACTATACACAAAAAATGGGCAGAGTATATGAAAAGACACTACACAAGAGAGAACGTTTAGGTGGCTAACAGACACATTAGGAAATGCTCTCTATCGCTAGCCATTGGAGAAATGAAAATCAGAACCAAAATAAGATACAGTCTCACCCTAACGTTACTGGCAGAAATCAAAAAAGCAGAAAATAACAAATGTTGGAGAGACTACAGGGAGCTTGGAACTCTTATCACTGCTGGTGGAAATGTAAAATGGTACTACCATTTTGGAAAATGGTATGGCAGTTACTTGTTGTTGCTGTTAGGTATAGTTGAGTAGGTTTCAATTCACAATGACCCTATGTACAACAGAATGAAGCACTGCTCGGACCTCCCCCATCCTCAAAATCGTTGTTATGCTTGATGCCATTGTTGCAGCCACTGTGTCAATCCATTTTGTTGAAAATCTTTCTCTTTTTCACTGACCTTAAAAAGCTAGAAATAGGGATTCCATACTACCCAGCAATCTCACTACTAGGAATATATCCTAGAGTAATAAGAGCCGTCACACCAGTAGACACGTACATACATAGTCATTGCAGCATTATTCACAATAGCAAAAAGATAGAAAAAACCTAAGTGCCCACCAACAAATGAATGGATAAACAAACTATGGTACACACACACAGCTGAATAGTACTCAACAGTAAAGAACAATAATGAATCTGCAAAACATCTCACAACATGAGTGAATCTGGAGGCCATTATGTTGAGTGAAATAAGTCAATCACAAGAAGACAAATACTGTATGAGATCACTACTATAAAAACTCATGAAAGGGTTTACAGGCAGAAAAAAAATCTTTAATGGTTATGAGGGAGGAGAGGGATGAGGAGGGAAAAACACTAAACAAACAATAAATAAGTGGTAATTTTTTTTTTTAATTTGGTGAAGGGTAAGACAGTACACAATATTGGGGAAATTAGCATACCTTCACCAAGGCAAGGTCATGCAAACTTCATAGACACATCCAAACTTCCTGAAGGACTGAATCACTGGACCGAGGGCAGGGACCATACAATTAAAATTATGATGAAGATAATTCAAAAATGGTTACAGCAGTGCGTTGACAGAGAACTGCCATAAATTCAAGCCAGTTAGTAGTACATCCACAAGGAACTGCCAGAAATTCAATCCAGACTCAGAAGAGGGCATGGAGCAAGGGATATTATTGCTGATGGGAGATGGACTTTGGCTGAAAGCACAGCATACCAGAAAGATGCTTACCTGTGTTTTATTGACTATGTAGAGGCATTCTACTGTGTAGATCATAACAAATAACGGATAACATTTTAAAGAATAAAATTTCCAAAATACTTAATTGTGCTTATGCAGAACTTGTACATAAACCAAGATGCAATTGTTCAAGTAGAGCAAGGGTTACACTGCGTGATTTAAAATCAGGAAAGGTGTGCATCAGAGATATATCCTTTTACCATATGCTGAGCAAATAATCTGAGAAGCTGGACTATACGGAGAAGAACATGGCATCAGCCTTCGTGGAAGACTCATTAAAAACCCACGTTATGCATATGACACAACCTTGCTTGCTGAAAGTGAAGAGGACTTGAAGAACTTACTGATGAACATCAAAGACCACATTACAGCCTTCAGTATGGATTACACATCATGATAAAACAAAAATCCTGACAACTGAACCAATAAGCAACGTCATGCTAAATGGAGAAAAGATTGAAGTTGTCAAGGATTTCATTTTACTTGGATCCACAATCTATGCCCATGGAGGCAGCAGTCAAAAAATTAGACTTATTGCATTGGACAAATATCCTGCAAAATTTCTTTAAAGTGTTCACAAGCAAAGATGTTATTTTGAGGGCTAAAGTGGGCCTGATCTAAGCTATGGTATTTTTATTCATCGCATATACATGCAAAAGCTGAACAGCGAATAAGGAAAACCAAAGAAGAGTCTATGCCTTTGAACTATGGTGTTGGCAAAGAACATTGAATATACCATGGACTGCTAGAAGAATGAACGAGTTTGTCTTGGAAGAAATAAAGCCAAAATGCTCCTTAGAAGTGAGGATGGTGAGACTTCCTCTCAGGTACTTTAGGCACGTCATGAGGAGTGATCAACCCCTGACATCATGCTTGGTAAAGTGGAAGTTCGGCGAAAAAGAAGGCCCTTAAGAAGATGGATTGACACAGTGGCTGCTACAATGGGCTCAACCAAACCATTGTGAGGATGGCACAGGGCCAGGCAGTGTTTTGTTCAATTGTGTATAGTGTTACTATGAGTCATAACCAACTCCATAAAGCACCTAACAATAGCGGCAACACACATTGCACTATAATATAACCCTTTTGTTACCTTTGGCCTAAGCCGTATGACAGCCACTTTTTATGCCTCTGGACTTTAGAGGTAAGGCACTTTCCTGGTTCCAATGCATTTGCCCTCAAAGTTGGTCTCTTTTGAAATGCATGAAGCTCAGCAGACTGGAGTTGGAGCCTCATTGTTGTGTAGGTTATCATTCTATTAGGTGATAACTTCCTGAATTTGTTAGTTTTGTAAAGTTTGTTTTTTTCTCTTTATGTCTGAGACAAGCCTTCAAGCATAATTATGGCTTTCCTGGGTGGTAGTTGGGGAGCCCTGATGAGTCTGTTTTGTCTTTTCTGTGTCATATTTGGAAAACCAGAGATTCTCCCTGTAACCTAGTGGAAAGGTGCCAGCAATAAACTATCTACTCAGTTCGCAGTGGCATAATGTCATGCCACAGATCGGTGGCACCAAAGTGACACTCACCTCATTTGCAGATTGCATTGCCAGATCATATTTCTCAAACTCCGTATCACCAGCCAAAAATTTAAACACAATTAGTAGACATGCATTCCAGTACTGAAAACACATGGCAGCAAGGAAGAAAAAAAAAAAAAATGGAGAAAAAAATTTTAGTAACGAAAGGGATAATAGCTTTTATTCATTTCCAAAGGAATAAAAAGTTTTTACTGAGTTTAAGATTTAAGTAGTATAGAAGAAATTACAACATTCTCTGAGCTTCTTGAAGCCTCTTTTTATAATTCTTTTCCTGCACATAATATTTCAGAAATTCCAGTGATTATAAACATATTTATGGTAATTAAAACAGTGATGACACTCTATACTTGATGTTTACTTTTCTGTAATTATACAGATCATGAATTTTATCTAAGAAAGCACTGAGATTTAGTTTTGCAGCTCTTTATTCACGCTTTATGCACAATTTATAAAATATAGCACTAATTAATGAATAATACAGATAGACAACTTTTACTGGTAGTAACTTACAAAATGTGCCCTCATATATATCTCTCTAGGTGAAAAGTTTGCAACTTGATGAAAAAAACTGCTTTGCTTTTAGAGTATTTATATTCTCTGCATTGACATAGCTATGTTAATAAAATTTTATGAAAAAAAAACTTTTATAAATCCAGTGTAATAAATGATCCTAACAATCATCTAACATAAAATATATTATTAGTAGAGGTTCAATCGCGGTATGTACAGTCACAGTATAATCACATAAAATGCAACTACAGAAATTGTGTTTTAAAAGGGAAGTGCGATGAATGTGAGAATTTGGATTTACGTGATATGCCAACACTGGAGCTTTTCTATTACATTTATATTTCAATGGAGAAAATGAAATTTGTGAGTTTACAGTTTTTAAATACAGGGCTGCTATCAACACATGTAAGTCTATACTTGGTATGGAATATACAGTCTTTAAAAAAAGTGTATCTAAAAGTGAGTCACTTGCAGGTCATGTTCCTTTTAACAGAATATTCAGTGCTCTTTCTTCCTGACCCTGATGACATTGCTTAATTTTACATATGCTAAAAGCACCTTATACGTTGTTAATATTATTGCTTTAATCAGTTATATTTTAGATACATTAAAAATGAGAAAAATTGAAGACAATTTTACCTCGATTTATTCCTTTCTTTAGTATTCTTCTTTTTCTTTTAGTATAGTGTGATCTGTCAAGCACCTACTTGGTAATTCCATCTAAGCCATACCAGTTCCAAAATACAGCAGTGATTTGAAAACAGGAAAGGTGACTTGTTTGTCGCTATGTGCCATCCAGTCGATTCTGACTCACAGAGACCCTATGTACAACAGAACGAAACACAACCAGCCCTGCGCCATCCTCACAATTATTGCTATGTCCGAGCCAATTGTTGCAGCTACTTTGTCATTTCATCTCTTTAAGGGTCTTGTCTTACTCACCGACCCTCTGCTTTACCAAGCATGGTCTCCTTCTCCAGGGACTGGTCCCTCTTGGTAGCATGGCCAAAGTATGTGAGATGAAGTCTCACAATCCTTGCTTCTAATGAGCATTCTGGCTGTACATCTTCCAAGACAGATTTGTTCACTTTTCTGGCCAAAGGAAAAATAAAAAAAAAAACCCAAGCCCCTTGCCTTCGAGTCGGTTCCAACTCACAGTGACCCTACACGGCAGAGTAGAACTGCCTCACATGGTTTCCAAAGAGCATCTGGTGGATTCAAACTGCTGACCTTTTGGTTTGCAGTCGTAGCTCTTAACCACCAGTGTTTCCATTCTTCTGGCAATCAATGGTATATTCGATGTTTTTTTTTTTTACCAACACCATAATTCAAAGGCATCAATTCTTCTTAGGTCTTCCTTATTCTCTGTCCAGGTTTTGCATTCATATGGGACTACTGAAAACGCCATGGCTTGGGTCAGGTGCACCCTAGTCCTCAAGGAAACATCTTTGCTTTTGGACACTTTAAAGAAGTCTTTTGAGGCAGATTTGCCCAATGCAATGCGTCCTTTGATTTCTCAACTGCTGCTTTCATAGGTGTTAATTGTGGATTCAAGTGAAATGAAGTCCTTTATAACTTCATTCTTTTCTCTGTTTATCAAGATGTTGCCTATTGGTCCAGTTGTGAGGATTTTTGTTTTCTTAATGTTGAGGTGCAATCCACACTGAAGGCTGTAGTCTTTTATCTTCATCAATAAGTGCTTTCAGTCCTCCTTGTTCTCAGCAATCAAGGTTGTGGCATCTGAGTAAGGCAGGTTGTTAATGAGTCTTCCTTAACCCTGACGCTGCATTCTTCTTCATATAGTCCAGCTTCTTGGGTTGTTTGCTTGGGATACACATTGAATAAGAAATGATAAAACCCTGATGTACACCTTTCCTGACATTAAACTACTCAGTATCCTCTTATTCTTTTCGAACAACTGCGTCTTTGTCTATGTATAGGTTTTTCATGAGCACAATTAAGTGTTCTAAGTTCCCATTACTTGCAGTGTTGTTGTTGTTAAGTGTAGTTGAGTCAGTTCCGACTATGTGCAACAGAAGGAAACACTGCCCGGTCATGCACCATCCTCACCATCATCGTTATGCTTGAGCCCACTGTTGCAGCCGCTGTGTCAATCCATCTCATTGAGCATCTTCCTCTTTTTCGCTGACACTGTACATTACCAAGTATGATGTCCTTCTCCCGGGACTGATCCCTCCTGATAATATGTCCAAAGTATGTGAGACATAGTCTTGCCATCCTTGATTCCAAGGAGCGTTCTGGTTGTAGTTCTTCCAAGACAGATTTGTTCATTCTTTTGGCAGTCCACGGCTTATTCAATAGTCTTCACCGACACCACAATTCAAAGGTGTCAATTCTTTGATCTTCATTATTCATTGTCCAGCTTTCACATGCATGTGAAGCGACTGAAAACATCATGGCTTACATGAGGGATGCCTTAGTCTTCAAGGAGACATCTTTCTTTTTAACACTTCAGAGAGGTCTTTTTGCAGCAGATTTGCTCAATGAAATGTGTCTTTTGATTTCTTGACTGCTGTTTCCATAAGTGTTGGTTGTGGATCCAAGTAGAATGAAATCCTTGACAACTTCAATCTTTTCATGGTTTATCATGGTGTTGCTTGATAAATGAAGAAAAGATTGAAGTTATCTAAGATTTCCTTTTCTTTACACTGTTACCCATAATTTGTTACATCAATACAGTAGAATGCCATTTCTAGTCAATAAACACAGGTAAACGTTTTGCTGGTATTTTCTGATTTCAGCCAAGATCCACCTGACATCAGCAATGATATCCCTCATTCCAAGTCCTCTTCTGAATCTGGCTTGGACTTCTGGCAGTTCCCTGTTGATGTACTGCTGCAACCACTTTTGAATGATCGTCAGCAAAATTTTACTTGTGGGTGATATTAATGATATTTTTCAATACATTTCTCATTCTGTTGGATCACCTTTCTTTGGGATGAGCACAAATATGGGATCTTTCCCACTCAGTTGACTAGGAAGCTGTCTTCCAAATTTCTTGACATAGAAGAGTGAGTACTTCCAGTGCTGCATCCATTTTTTGAAACATCTTATTTGGCTTTCTGTTAACTTCCTGGGCCTTGTTTTTTGCCAGACCCTTCAGTGTAGCTTGGAGTTCTTCCTTCGGTATCATTACTTCTTGATTATATGCTGCTTCCTGTAGTGGTTGAATGTCGACCAGTTTTTAATACTCTAACCAAAAAAAAAAAAAAAAAAAACCAAACCCAGTGCCGTTGAGTCGATTCCGACTCATAGCGACCCTATAGGACAGAGTAGAACTGCCCCACAGAGTTTCCAAGGAGCACCTGGTGGATTCAAACTGCTGATCCTTTGGATAGCAGTTGTAGCACTTAACCACTATGCCACCAGAGTTTCCGTTTAACCCTCTAGTATATAATTATTCCTCTCTCTTAGCCACCCTTCTTTTTTTAACCCTTCTCACTTTTCATAGATTATCAATTTTTAACTTTACTCCATTATTTTAGAATTTACAAAAATTCGTTCGGGCAAGAACTGTGTAAGAACTTTTCACCTGCTCCAAATCTTAGAAACCACTGATCTGTTTTCTTTCCTGTAGTTTTGCCTTTTCAGAAAGTCATATACATAGACTAATACAATATATGGCCTTTTGTTTCTGGTATCAGTCACTTAGCAAGATGTACTTTAGATTACCCAATTTATTGCATTAAAGAATAGTATGTTCTTTTTATTGCTGGGCAATATTTCATCATATAGATGTATCACAGTTTGCTTATACATTCAAATGCCAAAAGACTTCTGCGTGGCTTCTAATTTTTGGCAAATAAGAATAAAGGAAATATAAACATTTGCATACAGGTTTTTGTGTGAACATAAGTTTCCATTTGCCTGGGTAAATACCTAGGTGTGGCAATTCATGTTTAATTTTATAAGAAAGGGTTTATTAAAGTGACTATACTGTTTTAGATTCCCATTAGCAATCATAAGCATTCTAATTGTTTCCCATCCTTATCAGTACTTGGTGTTGTCAGATGATGAAGATAATGAAGATGATAACTATTCTGAAAGGCATGTAGTAGTATCTCTTTGTGGTTTTAATTTGCAATTCCCTGATGACTAATGTTGTTTAGCAGCTTTTCATCACCTTATTTGTTTGTTTGTCATCTCTAAATCTTCTTTGGTGAAGTGTCTCCAATTATTTGCCAGTTTTTAAATCTGATTTTTATGGAATTTTTAGTTCATTATATATTTGATTGGAAACCCTGGTGGTGTAGCAGTTAAGTGCTATGGCTGCTAACTGTAAAGGTCAGCATTTCAAATCCACCAGGTGCTCCTTGGAAACTCTATGGGGCAGTTCTACTCTGTCCTGTAGGGTCGCTATGAGTCAGAATCTACTCAACAGCAATGGGTTTTGATACATGCAGTTGGAAGTCTTTTCCTTTTCTTAGTAATGTTTTTCAAAGAATGACAGTTTTTAATTTTGAAAAATTCTGGTTTATCATTTTTTTTTTTTTGGATGGATAACGTTTTGTTGTCATGTCTTAAAAACCCTTTGCCAACCTTAAGTCATGAAGATGGTCTCCTAAGTGGTCTTCTCTTCTTCTTCTTGTTGTTAGGTGCTATCACATTGATTCTCACTCATAGTGATCCCATGTACAACAAAACGAAACACTGCCAGGTCCTGAGCCATCCTCATAATCGTTATGCTTAAGCCCAAGCTCAAGTCAAGGTGACATCTTTGCTTTTCAACACTTTAAAAGGCTTCACATTTAGCATTAGGTGTGCTCTGTGTGTCAATGATTAATTTTTTGTATGTGAACGTCCAATTGTTTCAGCTCTATTTGTTGTAAGGCTGTTTCACCTCCATTAAATTTCTTTTTCACTTTTGTCAAAAACCAGTTGGATATACCTGAGTGAGTCTATCTGCAGTTTCTTATTCCATTTCATTGATTTATTGACTCCTTTTGCCAGGTGGACAGTAGTTAAAAGCTTGGCTGTGTAACCAAAAGGCTGGCTTCCTTTCATACCCTGTGGGGCAGTTCTACTGAGTCCTATAGGGTCTCTATGAGTAGAAATCAACTTGATGGCAATGGGTTTGGTTTCTTTTTTTTTCTTTTCTTTTTTGTCAGTTCCACAGTCTAATTAGGGTAGCTTTGTTCTTTATCGGAAACCCTGGTGGCGTAGTGGTTAAGTGCTGCGGCTGCTAAGCAAAGGGTTAGCAGTTTGAATCCACCAGGCATTCCTTGGAAACTCTATCAGGCAGTTCTACTCTGTCGTCTAGGGTAGCTATGAGTCAGAATTGACTCGATGGCACTGGGTTTATTTGTTTTTGTTTTTGGTTGTTCTTTATTCTTCTTTTTTAAAATTGTTTTGACTGTTCTGGTTCTTGTTCATTAACACAGAAATTTTAGAATGAGCTTTTCAATATCTACAGAAATCCCTACCAGGATTTCATTTTGGAATGTGTTGAATCTATAGATCAGATTGGGGAAAACTGACATCTTAACTGAGTCTTCAAATTCATGACCATGGTACATCTCATCATTTGTTTAGGTCTTTTTGATTTCTTTTATCAATGTTTTGTACTTTTTGGCATATAGATCCTACATATATTTTGATAGTTTTGTACCTAAATATTCAATATTTTGGTGCTGATATAAATTATATGTAATTTCAAACTCATATTGTTTATTGCTATTACATAGAAATACAACTGAATTTTTTTTTTTTTTTGGCTTTAACAAAGAGAAATTTGTTCTTTCACAGTCTAGGAGGCTAGAAGTACAAATTCAGAGTGAATTTTTGCTCTAGGTGAAGGATTCCTATCTGTTCTGGAGGAAGGTCTTTGTCATCAATTTTCCTTCCCTTGGCCTAGGAGCTTCTCTGTGCAGAAACCTCAGATCCAAAGGATGCACTCTGTTCCCTGTGCTGCTTTCTTGATGGTATGACCTTCCCCATATCATTCTGCTTGATTCTCTATTTTATATCTCAAAAAAGACTGGCTTAAAGCACAATCTAATCTTGTAGATTGAGTCCTGCCTCATTAATATAACTGCCACTAATCTTATCTCATTAACATTGTAGAGATAGGATTTACAACATAGGAAAATCACAAAACGGTAGACAATCACACCAAACTGGGAATCATGGCCGAGCCAAGTTGACATATATTTTGGGGGGATGCAATTCAATCCATGGCAATGTTTTACTTCAATAAAAAGTTTACTAAACCAATGTATTCCTGCAGCATTTAACAACAAAAAGAAAACCCACATAACAACAACAACAAAAGTCTATCAGAATAAATCAACTTTTCCACGTCTCTAATTTGTAGGTGAATCTTACTCTGTTCTAAAATTAAACAAATTACACTTGGGCAGTCAGACACACAGAGACAATTTCAACAAAAGAAACTTAGGTTTACAATAAAGTAATTCCTTTAAGTACTTAGAAGAAGCCATCCCTCCCCCCCCCAAAAAAAATTCTAAACCCCTGAACATAATTTATTTTTTTACTTCATATGAAGGTTTACAGACCAATTAATTTCTCATTAAATAATTAGTAAACACGTTGTTTTGTGACATTGGTTGCCAACCCCACAACATGTCAACATTCTCACCGTCTGAACCATGGGTTCCGTATTACCAGCTTTCCTGTCCCCTCCTTCCTTCTTGTCCTTGTTCCTGGGCTGGTGTGCCCACTTAGTCTCATTTTGTTTTATGCACCTGTTTAATCTTTGACTGAAGGGTGATCCTCAGGAGTGGCTTCATTACTGGGCTAAAAGGGTGTCTGGGGGCCATACCCTCAAGGTTTCTCCACTCTCTGTCAGACCTGTAAGTCTGGTCTTTCTTCTTCTTCTTTTTTTTATTTTTGTGAGTTAAAATTTTGTTCCATTTTTTTCTCCAGCTCTGTCTGGGGCCCTCTATTTTGATCTCTGTCAGAGCAATTGGTGGCAGTAGTTGGGCGTCATCTATTTGTGCTGAACTCAGTCTGGTGGAAGCTGTATACTTGGGGTCCATTAGTCTTTTGGACAAATCTTTCCCCTTTGTCTTTGGTTTTATTCATTCTCCCTTGCTCCAGACAGAGTGAGACCAGTGGAGTATCTTAGATGGCTGCTCACAACCATTTAAGAACCAGTCAGTACTTACCAAAGAAGAATGTAGAACATTTTCTTTGCAAACTATGTTATGCCAAATGAGCTAGATGTACCCTGAGACCATAGTCTACACAGCCTTCAGCCCAGTAATTCAGTCCCTCAAGGAGTTTGGATGTTTCTATGGAGCTTCCATGATCTTGCCTTGGACAAGTTGTGCTGGCTTCCCCCGTACTGTGTACTGTCTTACCCTTCACCAAAGCTACCACTTATCTATTGCCTATTTAGTGTTTTTCCATCTCCACCCTCCACTCCCTGGAAACCATCAAAGATTGTTTCTTTTTGTATGTAAACCTTTTCAAGAGTTATTATAGTAATGGTATCATACAATATTTGTCCTTTTGTGATTGGCTAGATATTGTGTACAAATGTAGAGACAGAAGTAAATAACTTTATGCCCCAAAGTAATGGGGATGCCTTCTGCTGAACTTCTAATATGAGGGGGGTGGGAAGGGGCAAGTTAATCTAATTAAGAGTTGAGATGAGTTTGCGATTCATGGTTTATGTGGTTACTTACCACAGTCTTCCATTCTTTAGTGATACTTGTGTTTAAGATTGGGGTTACTATGCAAGGTTTTATTTTTGTTTCTTATTTATTTATTTATCTATTTATTTATCTATCTATCTATCATCTATCTATCTATCTATCTATCTATCTATCCATCCATCCATCCATCCATCCATCCATCCATCCATCCATCCATCCATCCATCCATCCATCCATCCATCCATCCATCCATCCATCCATCCATCCATCCATCCATCCATCCATCCATCCATCCATCCATCCATCCATCCATCCATCCATCCATCCATCCATCCATCCATCCATCCATCCATCCATCCATCCATCCATCCATCCATCCATCCATCCATCCATCCATCCATCCATCTATTTATTTATCTTTCAGTGCCTACCCTACCTTCAGATTTGGCCCTCCTTTATGCTGTGCTTCAAGATTTTCTGTGATTTTTTTTACCTTAGTTCTTATTCAGTGATTGTTAGTGGGGCCTGCCAGTAGCAAAAAAAAAAAAAAAAAAAAAAATTGCCAGTAGTAGATGGGGAATATTCTCTGCTGTTCAGATTAAGTCCTATTCTTAAGCAGGCAACATGGTCCTCCTCTGTGTTAGTGTCGTTTCAATGTTCCTTCCCTTCTCCTGGTGTAATTCGGAGTCCAGCACCTATGCCTGCCCTGGAAGGCCCTAATGGATAAGCACTCTACTACAAACCAAAAGGTGGGCAGTTCAAACTCACCCAGAGATGCCTCAGAAGAAAGCTTTGTTTACCTGTTTCCAAAAGGTCACAACCTCAAAAACCCTATGGAGCAGTTCTATTCTGCATACAGGGGTCACCACGAACTGAAATGAACTCAGCAGTAACTGATTTGTTTGGTTTGCCCTCAAGGTTAGAGTGTTCCTTGCTCACTTCCTTTAGGTAAAATTGACCTTAACACTGCCTTAAGAACTATGGTGTTGTTACTCTTCTGACAACAGTTTAAGACTTTCAATTGGCCTGAGTTTTAAAGAAATGGTTTAGTAAATTTTGCAGAGAATTGATACAAGTAGCGATGATCCTACCATTCCGAGAATGATTAAATTACTTCCTGGGATGTGGATCATAGGAATTGTCCTAATGTCCCTATGAGTTGGAATCAATTCAACAGCAACAGGTCAGTTTTTGAAATATGATTTATTTGTGATTACTAATGACCAAATTTTGTGCTGAAGGAAATACTTTATATGTGAGTTTTCTGTGTTTCACCTAACATCCTGTTTTTCCTATTAAGTCTAATTCTATGAAATGCCATCACTTTAAATAGCTTTCATTCCAATAAGGCTTATCTGTATTCAAATACAGATATGCCATGTATGTCAGCAATGAGCTGCTCACGGTTACCTGATTTTGATAAGTAACCTTATCTTCAGGGACTCTTCAGATTTTATCCAAGCAACCCCCCAGTGCTTAAGGGAAATAAATGATAGCTTTATTTTTTAAATGTTTTTCTATCCTCATCTCAATCTTAAATGCATAGAAGAAACAACACATTCTCCAGAGATTATCGTTCTTTGAGTTTTAGGACAATGAAAATTCCTCTCCTGGGCACTGCAGCCCACGGAATGAATCTAATTGCATAGCTCTGCCATAGGTTTTATGCTGAAGGTGCTGGCACTGACACACTATGGGATAAGATAAATATCATTAGAAAATAAGTTATGGATTTTAAAACATTAGAAAATTGGTGATAATGTCAAACTGTTCATTGGTTTTCCCTTTGCCATGAAGAAACACAAGTAAAGGAAAAACTTCAATTTTAGCTCTGTATAAACTCAACCTGGGACGTTATTAAGTCCATCTATTTGGCTGAGAAGGAAGACCTGGTATGTGGGGGTTAAGCACTTGGCTGCTAACCGAAAGGTCAGTGGTTTAAATTCACCAGCCTCTCCGTGGGAGAAAGATGTGGCACTGTGCTCCTGTAAAGATTACAGAACTACTACAAACCTATGCAGTAGTTCTAGTTTGTCCTATAGAGTAGCTTTGAGTCAGAATCAACTGGATGACAACAAGTTTTTACTGTTGGCTGAGAAAAATATTGCCTTCATATTTTACTAAGAGTTGGAATTGCTGGATGCATTGGAAGGCTTTTTGGCCGTGTCAATATCTTGGTTTAAGCTTCTGGCTCAGATGATGTCTTCATAATAGTAGATGAGCGCCCTAAGCTGCTTGTTCTGTGGTTACTAAGGCAAGTAGTTATTTATGACAATCACTCATCTGGAAATTACAACCAGGAAGGAAAAGGTAGAGATTGGACAAACCTATCCACCATACCAAGTATCATTCAATACGGCTTTCTCTCTTATCACCCTTGGTAAATTAGTTACTACTTAAACATTTTGTCAGGTTTATCCTTTCTCTAATTTCATTTCAGTATAAAGAATAATACTTCTTATAACTTTCCTATAATGCATGTTTCTCAGCTGCCAAGGGAGGGAGCATGAGGAATTGGTGTTAATAATGACATTTATATTCACTTTACATTAAAAAAAAAAAAAAAAACTTTCTATTGAATCGTTTTCTATATAATAAATGTTGGCTCTCCACCTGATTCTCCCAGCAGTCATTATTATACAAAATTATCTTGTTCATCTGTATTGGCTTTTATGTATTTGTAAATATCAAGAAGAATATTTTGAAAGAACATATTATCTTAAAATATTTCTAGAATTTAAATTCATGTATTCTTCTTGATTGTTATTTACCTTGATAATAAATTTTTAAAGAAAAGTTATCCAGATTCCCCCATTTATATTATCATATCTCCTAATAACTTTTTTTTTTTAATCCCCAAGGTTATTGCCACCTTTACGGTTTAGAAAGTACTTGCTGCCTTATTGGGAATTTCAATAAGGACATCAAGAAAACATCTAAACTCACTTGAAACCGTAGTAGCATTCATCTCAGAGTAACAGCCAATCCATCATAAAGGCCTGTCCTTTTTGACCTAAAATATGTCTTGTCTTGGGAATTCCAGATTGGCCTGGTAGTTTATCTGAGTCATTTGCCACTCACGAACAAAGTTATAAGAACTATTGAAGTTATCCTCACATCAGAATTTACATGATGTAAATTAATCTGTACTTAATTTTTATGACCTTATATATGTTGTATTTTTATGGATGAATAACGTAACAGGGAATACGAATATCAGGGGAATAGAAGGTAAAATAAAGTCTACATGACTGAGTTGAATACAGACTATGATACATGTTAGTTACCAGATTACTAAATTTAAATGAAGTATTATTTTGTTTACCTTCTTTTATTGATTCTTCAAAGGCATTTGTATGTGGATCACAACAAATTATGGATAACATTACAAAGAATGGGAGTTCCAGAACACTTAATTGTGTTCATGAAGAACCTGTACATAGACCAAGAGGCAGTCATTGGGACAGAACAAGGGGATACTGCGTGGGTATCCCCTTGGTAGGAAAAATGTGCATCAGCGTTGTGTGCTTTCACCATACTTATTCAGTCTGTATGCTGAGCAAATAATATGAAAACCTGGACTATGTGAAGCAGAATGAGGCACCAGGATAGGGGGAAGACTCATTAGCAACCTATGTTATACAGATGACAAAACCTTGCTTGGTGAAAGCAAAGATTGCTGGAAGCACTTACTGACGAATAGCAGAGACTACAGCCTTCAGTATGGATTGCACTTTTTTTTTTTTTTTTTGCAAATCTGTTGCAAAAGACTTCTTTAAAGTGTTAAAAAGCGAAGATGTCTCTTTGAGGACTAAGGTTCATCTGACCCAAGCCATTGTGTTTTCAATTGTCTCATATGCATGTGGAAGCTGGAAAATGAATAAGGAAGACCTGAGAAGAATTGATAATATCACATGCAAGTAAAATTTTGCTGTAGATGATTCAAAAGACGCTGCAGCAGTAAATTGACAGGGAACTGCCAGAATTTAAAGCCAGATTCAGAAGAGGACACAAAACCAGTGATATCATGGCTGAAAGCAGAGAATAACAGAAAGATGTTTACAGAGTTTTATTGACTATGCTAAGGCATTTGACCCTGTGGATCATAACAAATTATGGATAACATTATGAAGAATGGGCATTCCAGAACACTTAACTGTGCTCATGAGGAACCTGTAGATCAGGTGGCAGTCTTTGAACAGAACAAGGGGATACTACATTGTTTAAAGTCAGAAAAGGTGTGCATCAGGGTTGTATCCTCTCACCATACCTATTCATCCTGTTTGCTAAGAAAATAATCTGAAAAGCTGGACAGTATGAAGAAGAGCAGAGTATTAGGGTTGGAGGAATACTCATTAATAACCTGAATTATGCAGATGACACAACCTTGTCTGTTGATAGTGAAAAGAACTTGAAACACTTACTGATGAAGATCAAAGATCACAGCCTTCAGTATGGATTACACCTCA
Source organism: Elephas maximus indicus (assembly GCF_024166365.1). Classification (NCBI taxonomy): domain Eukaryota; kingdom Metazoa; phylum Chordata; class Mammalia; order Proboscidea; family Elephantidae; genus Elephas; species Elephas maximus. The sequence goes on along the minus strand of NC_064820.1, from coordinate 35,202,725 downwards.
ATCTAAAGAAAACAAAAATCCTCACAACTGGACCAAGAAACAACATCATGATGAATGGAGAAAAGTCTGAATTTGTCAAGGATTTCTTTTTACTTGAATCCACAATCAACACTCATGAAAGGAGTCAAGAAATAAAAAGACATATTTTATTGGACAAATCTGCTGCAAAAGACCTCATTAATGTATTGAAAAGCAAAAATGTGACATTAAAGACTAAGATGCACCTGACCCAAGCAATGGTATTTTCAATCTCATATGCATGTGAAAGCTGGATGATGAATAAAGAAGACCAAAGAAGAATTGACACCTTTGAATTGTGTTGTTGGACAAAAATATCAAATATACCATGAAATGCCAAAAGAATGAAGAAATCTGTCTTGGAATAAGTACAACCACAATACTCCTTAGAAGCAAGGATGATGAGACAATGTCTCACATATTTTGGACATGTTGTCAGGAGGGATCATGCTTGGTAAAGTAGAGGGTCAGCAAAAAAGGGGAAATACTCTGGATGAAATGGATTGACACATTGGCTGCAACAATGGGCTGAAACATAACTGTGAGGATGGCTCAGGACCTGGTAATATTTTGTTCTATTGTACACAGGGTTGTTGTGAGTCAGAACCAACTCGATTGCACCTAGTAACAACAACATCCACCAGAATCAGATTCAAGGTGCCAAAGAATAGACGAATTTCTGGACGGCTAGAAAATTTACCACAGGCTATCTGTTGGAACCCACAAGACAGCAGCTTTTTGACAAATAAAATTTAATCCATATGATTTAGTAATGAACAAAATAAAATTACAAAATTGACAATAATGGATTAGTTTTTTTAATTAACGTTTGTTGTGGTTCCATTCAACAAGTTGTGGTTAAAACTATCAGAAACTTCACTATGGGGTTAATTAACTTTAATAAAACAATTAGAGGAGTATACCATGTTTAGTCTCTGCTTCAGAAAACTGGAAGAGACTTAGAAGCAATACAAAAAAATCCCTCTGGGTAAAATGGTAATGTAGTGATGGCATTGTGTATGGGGGTGGGTGGTGGGGTTTGAATTAAATTGATTTAATCAAAAAGTCTTTCCATGGACTAAAGACTGGTAATGAATATGAAGATGACTGAAGGACTAAAGGTGACTTATAACCAATAAAATTGTTTACATATGTCACTCTTACCTTTATTCATTTATTCAAAACAATTTCTTGAGTTCTAAAACTGTGAAAGGCACCAGCCTGGTTCTTGAGGACAACTTTATATGAGTTCTCTTTTCCAGGCCCTGTAAACAGTTCATGAGAAGTCTCATTTTTCTGTCATTTGGAAGTAAGAAATTTGAAGTGCACAGAGATTTAATATCTTGTGTTGCTAAAATTTTTGGAAGCCTCGACTTTACGTCTTCATCGATCAAAATGATTAAAAACAATTGTCAATAAAAATGTGTGCCATATTGATATGTCTTGGGTTTATTGAATCTCTAGAAATCCTTCAGCAGGTCATTTGATGACTTGAAGGAGAATCTGTATAGAGACTGAAGATTCTTAGGATATTACTTTGAGAGACTTGGCTCAATAGGAGCATGATACAACAGTGCTTCTTCCTCTAACACAGGGATCATCTAGCGTTTACTCTTAGGGACATGGGCAGAAGAGAGTTGACTCATCATAGCACAGAATGAAAAAGCAAACACACTCAAATGCATATATGTTTGGGATTGAGGAAGAGAAGCTCAAATACAATAATTAAAATTCTAGATAACTATTACATCTCCATTATAAATGCTGAAATCTTAAGAGCATAATCTAAACAAATAGTTCAGTTGGCTTACCCAATGTGGAAGAGACTACCCAGATGCAGAATGCAAAAAATGTTTTAATCAAACACACTTAGGATACATTTAATGTATCCACAAACATTGGTCAGATTCTGCATTAGAGGTTAAAACAAATAGATTTGATTATGTGACATGACACTCTTAAGTGGTCAAGGAGTTTGTGATGTTTTGAAATTCTTTATGAAATAGTAGAAATCATCATCAGTCCTAAAACTGGGGTTGAGAAGGTATTACAACTGCCCTAGCTCTTTATAAATTCATTCAAATACATTTTAGTCAAAACTCAAAATTTATTACCTTCAGAACATGATTTCACTACAAATGTCATTGCTGTTATAGCACTTTATGACAGCATTTATGCCTAATAGTTTCATTTCAATATTATATTAAAGGATTCAAACTGTATGGAATATATTTTATAGCTTTGAGATTTTCAAGTTTTGATTTAAGTCAAAAGAGGTTAAAAAGATCTACGTAAGTAGGACCCAGTGGAATGTTGTATGTTCTTTCTTACTCCCAAGGGTCATACTCATGGCATAGCACTGGATTGTGTTAAAACATTGTTCGGAGAGGAATGTTGACATAAGATAATGTGATTTATGCCTCTCATCCATCATAATGACAGATTTTAGACAGATGTCGCTGTTTGTCAAACACAGTACAAAATAAGGCAAAACCCCACGATATCATAAAAACTGTTTGCCTTTATCACCATCTCATCCATCTTTCATTCCTATGAAAATTTTAGTGTTAGAAATAATGATTGATTCAATAGGAAATTTCAAGATATGTTTTTGTTAAACAATTTTCCCCTGAAGACACTTAACACTTGTCACTCAAAGTTGTCGTTTCAACAAAATGTGGTATTTTAATTTCAGTCAAATAAATATATAAAGTGTTTTACATATAAACAGAGCAAACATGTATTGGGAATTTTATTTTAAATTAATGAAAGAAAATAAATACAAGAAAATGATGTCAATTGGGTCAAATTTTCCTGACATACCTTAAATACTGTTAGAAAATAGTGATCTTTCCAAGTTGCTAAAATTCTCTTCAATATGTTCAGGCTGAATGTAAATGCATATGGGTTTAATCTCTCTTTGTGATACGTACAAAAATACATTAATAAATCACTAACCATTGCATTTCTGGCCTCTGAGGCAGGGAGAAGTCTTGAAACCATCTTCTAAGAATAACAAATAACTTATTTATTATGCACAGTAACATTATAAAGGTCATCCATGCGAAAATTGGTAGAATCCACCTTCCTTGTTCCAATCTAAACAATTTTTTACCCTAATATTGTGCATTTGGAAATCCTGGTGGCATAGAGGTTAAAAGCTACAGCTGCTAACCAAGAGGTCAGCAGTTCGAATCCACCAGGCACTCCTTGGAAACTCTATGAGGCAGTTCTACTCTGTCCTGTAGGGTTGCTATGAGTCGAAATCGACTCGACTGCAGTGGGTTTTGGGTTATTGTCCATTTTTCCACATTTTTCAATACTGACACCTGTGTTCGGCACAGGTACAACACCTTATATATCTCTCACTGCAGATTTTTTGACTGGATATTAAACATGGAGAAGACTCATTATAAGGAGCCCTCGTGGTGCTGTAGTTAAGTGCTCTGCTACTAACCAAAACATCAACAGTTCGAACCCATCAGCCATTCTGCATGAGAAAGATGTGGCAGTTGGCTTGCATAAAGATTTCAGCCTTCAAAACCCCATGGGGCAGTTGCAATCTGCCCTGTAAGGTCACTATGAGTCAGAATCAACTGGACAACGAGATTTGTTTGGAGTTTTGGAATTTCATTGTACTCAGTGTGTGTTCAAGAACTTATCAGATAAAACTCACAGTGACACAGCTTTTTTTCCTACCATCTAGGAGGGCTAGTAATCTTGGAAACATTAATTAATTATTAATGTTATATAATGCCTAGTATGAATAGTACTTTATTGGTTTCTATGGATAATACAAAAAATTTAAGACTTGTTGTTATGTGCCCTTGAGTCAGTTCTGACTCACAGCAACCCTATGTACAACGGGGCAAAACACTGCATTGTGCTGTTCCACCCTCATAATCCTTACTATGCTTGAGCCCATTGTTGTAGCCACCATGTCAATTGAACTCTTCTAGCATCTTCCTCTTTTTCTCTGACCCTCTACCAAGCATGATGTCCTTCTCTAGGGACTGGTTCCACCTGATAACATGTCCAAAGTATATGAGATGAAACCTCACCATCCTTGAGTCCAAAAACATCCTGGCTGTACTTTTTCGAAGACAGATTTGTTCGTTCTTCTGGCAGTCCACGGTATGTTCAACATTCTTTGCCAACAGCACAATTCAAAGGCATCAGTTCTTCTTAGGTCTTGCTTATTCATTGCCCAGCTTTCACATGCATATGAGGCAATTAAAAACACTATGTCTTGTGTCAGGAGCACTGTCATGGCTTGAATTTTGTCCTCCTAAAATGTCTGTCAACTTGGCTGGGTAATGATTCCCAGTATTGTATAATTGTCTACCATTTTTTCATCTGATGTGATTTCCCAGTGTGTTGTAAATCTTATCACTATGGTGTAATGTCAGGGATTAGTGGCAGTTACGTTGATGAGATCCACAAGATTAGATAGTGTCTTAAGCCAATCTCTTTTGAGATATAAAAGAGAGAAGCGAACAGAGAGACATGGGGACCTCATACCACCAAGAAAGCAGTGTCAGGAGCAAAGTGAGTCTTTGGACTTGAGGTTCCTCAGCTGAGATGCTCCCAGACCAAGGGAAAACTGGTGACAAGGACTTTCCTCTGGAGCCGACAGAGAGAGAAAGGCTTCCCATGGAGCTGGCACCCTGAATTTGGACTTGCAGCCTACTAGACTGTGAGAGAATAAATTTCTCTTTGTTAAAGCCATCCACATGTGGTATTTCTGTTATAGCAGTAGTAGACGACTAAGACAAGCACCTTAGTCCTTAAAGTGAGATCTTTACTTTTTAACACTTTAAAAATAACTTTTGCAGCAGATTTGTCTAGTGCAATGCATTGTTTGATTTCTTGATTTCTGTTTCCATAGGTATTGATTGTTTATCCAAGTAAAATGAAATCCTTGCCCACCTCAATCTTTTTTCTGTTTATCTTGATGTTGCTTATTGGTCCAGTTGTGAAGATTTTTGTTTTCTTTATGTTGGGGTGTAATCCATACTGAAGGCTATGCCCTTTGATCTTTCTTCAGTTAGTACTTCAAACCTTCTTTGCTTTTAGCAAGCAAGGTTGTGTCATCTGCATACCCCTGGTTGTTAATGAGTCTTCCTCCAATTCTGATGTCACATTCTTTTTCATATAATCCAGCTTCTCAGATTATTTGCTCAGCATGTAGATTGGATAAGTATGATGAAAGAATACAACCCTGACACATACCTTTCTTGACTGTAAACCACGAAGTACCCGCTTGTTTTGTTAGAACAACTGCCTCTTGGTCTAAGTATAGTTCTCATCCTTCTCAACGTTACTCATAATTTATGATCCACACAGTTGAATGTCTTTGCATAGTAAATGAAACACAGTTTAAGACTTAGACCCGGCATTCCAGGAGCTTAAATTTTATTTGAACAAACTTTGTAAAAAATGCAGTCATATTAAAAATGTACTCATGTTAAGCTTTTGGGGCCTTGGTGGTACAATGGATAAGAGCTCAGCTACCAAACACAAGGTCAGCAGTTTGAATCCACCAGTCACTCCTTGGAAACCCTGTTGGGCAGTTCTACTTTGTCCTATAGGGTCACTATGAGTCAGAATGGACTCGATGGCAACGGATTTTGGTGATTAAGTTTTTGAACAACGATTCAAGCTAGTATGTGATTAGATGACAGATATACAAAATAAGAACTTTAAAGTATTTTTCCAAGTGTAATCCAAAGCTGACCTTCTTAAGTCTTACCTAAGATGATTATTAAAATGCAGATTTCTTAGAAACTGAATCATAATCTTTAGGTGCAGGAGTTGGAAATCTGTGTTTTTAACAATAACCCCAAGTAGCTGTTTGAAAATCACTGATTCATTGCTTAGTTATATATATATATATATACATATATACACACACACATATATACATATAAAACATACAACCAAAAAAAAAAAAAAAACTCGTTACCATGGAGTCAATTCCAACTCATAGCAAGCCTAGAGGACAGAGTAGAACTGTTCATAGAGTTTCCAAGGAGAGCCTGGTAGATTGGAACTGCTGACCTTTTGGATAGCAGCCAAACTCTTAACCACTAGGCCACCAGAGTTTCCTATACATCTCATAAAATTAGTGCTTAATTTTTAGTGAATACGAAATATGAGGCATCAGACTATCAATTTCCAGAGATTTTCTTTAAGTAGGCTTCATGTGTGACCCAGGAATTTTTATTTCATACAAATAGTCCAGCTGTTTTTGAAGCAAAAGTACCAGGGACAAGAGTTTGAAAAACAATGGAATAAAAAAATACTAAGAAGTGTTTGAAAGGGCATGATAACTAAGCTAGAAGGAAGAGAAGGCTATGTTTTGAAGACAGGGATATGTTTAATTATCTTAGTAATTAAGAGGGACTTAATATATTTCTCAGTAGTCCCTGGGTGCCACAAATGGCTAAACAAGGGACTACTAGCTAGAAGTCTGGTGGTTCAAACTCACCCAGAAACGCCTTGGAAGACATGCAATCCGCTTCTGACTGGTCACAGCCTTGAAAACTCTGCAGAGCACTTCTACTCTGCACATATGGTGTTGCCATGAGTCCAAATCAACTCAGTAGTAACAGCTAACAACATTATATGTCCCTGAGTGGTGCAAATAGTAGCTCGGCTAGGTCAGTGGTTCAAACTCACCCAGAAGAACCTCAATTTTCTTCTGAAAGGTCACAGCCATGAAAACTCTATGAAGGGCAATGTCACTCCGAAACACACTGGGTGTCATCATAAGTCAGAATTGACAGCAATCAGCTTGTGCCTTTTTTTTTTTTTTTTTTGATATTATGTGGGTACATGGAAAGTACTGGCAATAACAGAAACATGTCAAAAGACACATGACAAATTATCATGGGTATAGAATGTGTATAGAATGTGTAGATCTGGACATGGCGGAGAGTTTATGAAAAGGATGAGGGTACCGTCTTATTTCCAGAATGTCTAGATTATCCCCCAAAGTTAAGTTTCTGAGTTGTAGTGCTTCTATTGTTTTATATATTACTTGGTGTTTTTTGTTTTGTTTTTCCCTCTATTTCTTACTCTCCTCCACTCCCTTCCCCCAACCCCTGGGATTAAACTAAAAGTCCTTGGAAATAAGACACAGTGCAACAGGACAAAAGAAAATAAAAATATGAACTTTAAATGCCTTGCCACTCAAATCCAAAGATATAAAGGAAAGAAAGACACCGAAGCATATTTAATCTCTTCTACAAAATTGAAATAAGCAAAACTACACTTTAAACTTAATGTGCAATGTTGGGAAGAAACATTCATGAATTTTTCTTTGAAAGAAACATTTGCAAGAGATCAACTTCTTGATAAGATTTAAGTTTGAGTATAGAATAATAATTTTAAAATCTACTTAAAAATAAGGTGTGTCCATAATTTGCAGATATATATCTTGTGAGATAAAGTCTCACAGTTTTCATGATAATGTTAACAGACCTTCTGACATGCAACCATATACAAAATCACGGAATGGTCTTTGCTTAAGAATTATTATCAAACTGCTGTTATTCCAGGGGTGACATTTTCTCAGCTAAGATAAAATAATAATTAAATGTCTAGCAGCACAATCTATTCAATGACTATTGGAGACTGGACACCCAGGGTATTATTTTTAATATTTATAGAATTTATATATATATATATTTATATTAGCTAGAGGGCCCATAAGTTTTAAAAATTGATCAGAGCCCTCATATTTTATGGTGACAAAGTAATTTTGATGATAAAATACTTTGCTTTATTTTTTAATCAAGTAAAGTAAAACCAAACTTTCACAATATTTAAAAATACTCTAATAAATAATAGTCATATTTAACCACACTTTTTAGCCATTTATCCTTTTAAAGCTAACGTTTCCTGGTAACAAAAATCTTCATAGTCCCTTAGCCTTTGATTAATTTCAATAACGAGTAGCAACTTTGATACTTAATCCTGAAAGGATGCATTTCATATTAATAGTCTGACTCTTTTAAGCAGAAAATTAACAATTTCTGTACTTCAGGGGGAGAATGAATTCATAATAATTTGGAAGACAAAATATCTTTCCAGCAAAATATTCTTGAATTTATCTCTAAGCCAAGATCTTTTATTAGCCATTTATCATTACAGGTTTACCAAGTTTTATTTTGAGCTCTATGTTCTCTCTCTGTTGCTCTCTCATTCTTGATGTCTCCCTCACCTGCATTTATACTCAGTAATACTGTTTGATTGACACCTTAGTTTTTGTATGAAACACTACTCAAATCATTGGAAAAATTACAACTGCATTTATGAAGGGGAAAAAAAAAAAGGTATTTCTTCTCCAACACCCCACTCCCTGAAAAAAAGAACTCTTTCAATCAATTAAAAAAAAAAAAGTTGCCATGTTGTCAATTTTGACTCATGGCAACCCCATGTGTGTGAGATTAGATCTGCACTTCATAAGGTCTCCAACGGCTGCTTCCTTTTGGAGAGAAGTAGGTCACCCAGTCTTTCTTCCTAAGTGCCTCTGGGTAAAAAACTTACTTTCGGTAAGTTTCCAAGCTCTTAACTGTGCAATAGGCTGCCTCTCGTTGACTATGTAGCTTGTGCTAGATCCTATGCTAAAAGCTTATCTCATTTAGTCCTGTAATTTATTCCTAAAGCATGCATTATTTTATTCATTTTGTCATAAAGACATTAAGTCTCACAATTCAGTATCTTAGAGGTAGTAAATGTCATTTGCAGGATTTAAGTGCAATTCTTTGAAAAAAGTTCTCACATAAATAAAGACGGAATTTTCACAAAGAGAATTGTATGTTTTTCTGATGACATTAAGGAAAAATTTCAAATCAGCGACTTTTTCCAATTGGTCCAAATGTTTCTTGTTTTGATTTTTTGGCCTAATTTGCCTTTGAGGTAGTTTCTTGAAGGATCCTTTACCCTCTGAAAGGAGACAAATTCTTATTTGAAGTTGCCTGACTTTAATTATATTGTTGATTGCAGATCTAAACTGTGTGACTGTTTTGATAAGAATATATTATACTGTGCTGAAAAGGCTGCATTTAATTAAGAATCTTTCACTATTCTAGAGAGTTTGTATTTTTCCTATGTTAATACAACTTTTTACATAACAGAGGATACTCCAAATTTAAAACATTAAAATTTTATTAATTTAAGGATGTGTAGGGCTATCTTTGATTGAAATGAGAGACTTAATTGCATTTCAGCTAAAATAAGTCTTTTATTTCTTTTTTACTCGACCAGTTAAAACTTAAATTCAGCAATAAAAAAAAGCAAATAGCTATAGCTCCATTTAAACTGGACAAATAATTCTGGTCTGTGGATAGCGTCAAATCTGCATATTTTGTGACACACCATTATTGCCATTTTCCATTCCACTTAGCTCTGAGTTAAAGTGTATCTTTAGCCACTCATGTGGGTGTATATGGGTTCACTGAGGTTCACGATTTAAATTGCTAAGGAAACATTAACCAAGTGAGTGGAATACAGAGGGCAAAACATAGAAGAGGAAGATTTTGATGCAACGTAGCATAGCTACAGGAGGCTAAACGCATAGACCATTAGGAAGACAGACAGAATATGTTGAAGGCATGTCATGTTTTCGTGATATTGGCTGGCCCTGTTATGGAAAGCCCTGACCTGGTTTCATTCCAAATTGGGGGCAAAGGTCGTTTTCATCTTCAGCAGATGATTTAGGGGGTAAAACAAGCTATTCTTTCTCCTGGTTTTCTGTGTGAACTTTCTCTATGCTCCACTTGTCAGCTGGATGCAACATGTTAGTCACTTTATCAGCTTCAGATTAGAAAGGGGCTTTGTTATTAACCTTACATGGTCTGGAGATAGACAGGCAGATGGACATACAGACAGAATAAGTGTCTCATTGCTAATTTCTTTCCTTGATGTTAGATAAATTTTAAAGGAATAAAACACATTCATATCTAGCAAAATAAAGCATCTATGTATTAGCTAGAAAAGTAGTTTTAATTCAAATGTAAAAGTAATTATTAATTTTTGTTGATGTAAACAGATCATTTCTCAAACACATTGGTGCCTTGAGAGTCCCTCCAAATCAGGTGTTTTGTTTTCAATTTGCCTGGCTGTCTGAAAATTCATATTTTCATTTTAGTAGATAATTGAAGGTGCTCGTAAGAATAACTTTAGGTATAATTTCAGTTGGAAACTTGAGAAACTATTTCCAAATGAAATTGACGTGAGATCCTAGAATACATGGTTAAGTTTTAGGAGCTATAGTAGCTGTTAACATTTCATATCATCATCACTTTTGCAAAAATGATGTAAACAAAGACTTCCAGAAATTCACTCTTGTTTTTCAGTTGAGTTTGAATGTATAAATTAGTGCGATAGAAGGAGGTTTTCCAGCATTTCTCCAGGGCTTCTAATTAATGTCAACATTTTCTTTCATGTATTTCAGATTCCCAAAGAGGATTTCTTATATGAAAGGTTTCATAAACATCCACAGTTCTTCCTAGATTACTCACTAGGTTAGAGGCAATATGGAATTATACATTGTTACAATAATTATATTTTAGATGTTTTTCATTTCAGAATATGGTATGTTCTTGGTTCAAGTGTGTAAAAGGAATATTGATTGTCAATGAATGAATCTAATAAGGGAAGTGATTAATCTTAAAGGAATCTGGTGTCTCTGAGAATGATTCATAATTAAGCTTCTAAGCGCTTGGTGGCAGAGTGTTGTTAGTTGTCATGGTTATTTAGTGCTGCTATAACAGAAATATCATAAATGGGTGGCTTTAACAATCTTTTTTTTTTTTTTTAACAGCTTAGGTGGCTAAAAGTCCAAATTCAGGGTGTTTTGGGGTTTTTGCTACTCATAGCCATCGACAAATTTATTTCTCTAGAATTCATATTAACGTATGTCAGAATCACCTAGATGAGTGTGAACATGGCTTATTTTTGGAGTGGGTGCAGTGATTAAGTGCTTGGCTGGTATTCAAGTAGTGTTGGTGGTCAAACCTACCAGCCACGCCATGGGAGAAGGATGTGGCAGACCGCTTTCATAAAGATTACAGTCACGGAAATCCTATGGGGGAGGTCTGTGCTGTCCTGTACGGTTGCTATGGGTCAGAATTGACTCTTTGGCAACAGGTTTGGCTTGGTTTTATACCTAATTACCACCACAATCTGGAATCTGCCCATGTGCCATACTGTGAGATCCATTATTGACTCCATCATTAGAACACTAATACATGCTTTTTCTTTTTGTTCTGGTGATACGCCTATTATAGATATACAATTTGTTTTTTCTATAATTCCCAGTACCATTCTCTGAAAATGGACTATCTTAAATGCTTAATAATACCAAATACTAAAAAAAAGACAGCTGCTGTACAGTCAATTTTCATCACGGCAACTCCACATGTCAGAGTAGAACTGCGCCTCACAGGGTTTTCAATGGCTGATTTTTTGGAAGTAGATGGCAAGGACTTTCTTTCGAGGTTCCTCTGGGTGAACTCAAACCTCCAACCTTTCAGTTAGCAACCAAGTGCATTAACCGTTTGGACTGCCCAAAAAACAAACCAAACCCGTTGCTATATAGTCTAGCTTGACTCAGAGCGACTTTTTAGGACAGAATAAAACTGCCCCATAGAATTTCCAATTTTTTTTTTTTTTTTTTAATCTTTACAGCAGCAGACTGCCACATCTTTCTTCCAAGAAGCAGCTGGTAGATTTGAACTGCCGATCTTTGGGTTAGCAACCGAGTACTTAACCACTGCACCACCAGGCTCCATTTGCACTACCCAAGAACTATCAAATACTAGTGATTCCCAAATGACATCAAATCATTTCTTTATAATTCTTTGCTGTGTCAATATTCATTTTCTATCCATTATCCTCTGATCTACTGATTTAAAGATTTTCAAGATTGAGCCTATGTCAAAATGTTTAGTTAAAAATATTATACTAAGTTCCTTTTTCCTGATTTTAATAATTGTATTGCAATTACGTAAGTTGTTTACATTAGAGGAAGCTGGATAAAGTGTATATGTGTCATATTTTCACAATTTTGTTAAATTTCTATTTTTTGTCATATTTTCACAATTTTTCCCTATGTCTAAAATTATTTCAAAATAAAAAGTTTTAAAAAAATCAATGGGTTTATTTTATTTTTTCTTTAGTTTGATGTAAAAAAAAAAAAAAAATGCCGTCGAGTCAATTCCCACTCATAGTGACCTTATAGGACAGAGTGAAACTGCCCCATCGAATTTCCAAGGAGAGGCTGGTGGATTCAAACTGCTGACTTTTCAACAGCTGAGTTCTTAACCACTGAGTCAGCATGTTTATATTTCTCTGAATGAGATTTTCACAAATAATAAATTTTGTAGAAACCATTAGATTTTTTAATGTCTTTGAGGAATCAAGTCTAAATTAAAGCAAGTGATTCAGGCGTTAGAAGTCTTTTGGCCTGAGCAGTTTCATGGGTTAGAATGGGGACTGCCTCTGCTCTTGTATCTCTCAAAATGAAGTCATACATCTACCTATTTAGTGGGACTAGAACTAAAATGCAAATATTTTCTTTTTGTCATAAATAGGATTAATTTACTGATTTATCAATTGTTTACTAAACATAAATGGACCAAGAGGATGGTTCCTGCCAGGAAGGATCTCACAACATGTTTAGAAGAAACAGACATACAACCACAGTATGATAAAGATATCAGGTGCTCTGATTATCCATACATAGTTTTATTTGTTTAGAAAAATATAAAGGCTGCTCATGACATTTGGGTTTAGTCTAGGTATATTATTTTATTGAGTACAAGGTTGACAGATCAAAAATATTAGTGATCACTGTTGACCAAAAACCCAACTGTTCTATTTAATGTGCTTAAATTAATAGGATAACCTCATTGGTCATATCCTCTGGTTTCTTACAGAATAAGGACAAAGATTCAAATGAAGGTATGTGAAATTTGTGGCAAAATTGTTGTAGCTCTGTTTGCATCCCATCTACTCCTCCAAGGGGAAGACAGAAGGCATTACTTTCCACCATTGATTTTAGGATTGTTACTTGATATATATTTGGAATCTGAAAGTCCATTTGACTTTTAAGCATATTTTACATCCTCTGTCACTCTACTTGGAAACTGAAACATTTATGCTATTTACATTATTTAATTATGGTCTATTACTTGCCTGATTGGAGAAGAAAAGAATATTCTTCTCAACTGAAAACCAATGCACCCGATTTATAATTTCTCTAATTTGAACTAAATACATTACATGGAGTGTGAAGCCATTTATGACATTTGATTCATTGCATCAATTTTCCTTTAGATGTTTCAGATATAATATGTCTTGTGTCTTAGTTATCAAATACTGCTATAACAGAAATACCACAAGTGGATGACTTTAACAAACAGGAATTTATTTTCTCACATTTTAGGAGGCTGGAAGTCTGAATTCAGGTTACCGCCTCTAGGGGCAGCTCTGGAAGAAGGTCTTTGTCTCCTTGAGCTTCTGCTCCTGGGTGATCTTGTGGCTTGGCATCCCTCTTACCCCATCTCTGCTTGACCATTTGTCCTAATTTGCTCTGTTTATATCTTGTAAGAGATTAAATCAAAACACACTCTACACTAATCCTGCCTCATTACACATAGCAAAGACAGCCCATTCCCATATGGGATAATAACCACAGGCAGGGATGTTAGGGTTTACAATATATACTTTCAGAGGACAAAATTCAATTGACAACCCCTTGTATCATTTTTTGCAGTTGGTGACAAAACTTTAAGAATAAACAAAAATGTATGCACGTTATTTACCTCTTAGCAAATAACCTCAAACAATTTGTAGAGAATTCCAATACCGTATATGTACAATGGGAAAAGAAAATAAGAGGTAAAGGGAAAATTGGAGATGGAAGAATTCACTAGGAATGTAGAAGATGGAGAATTTGGGAATTCTTCTAATTACTCCCCAGTTAATTTTACATATCTTTGGAGTGCTAATAACAAAGGTCACACTTAGAATGACTAATTGAGCTTAGCTACTCTATTCATGGCACAAGAAATCCATATGTGTGCCTATTCCAAAGAAAGGAGATCCAAGAGAATGTAGAATTAATAAAATGATATCATTAATATCACTTGCAAGTAAAATTTTATTGAAGATAATTCAAAAACTGGTGCAGAAGTGCATTCATTCACAGGGAACTGCCAGAAATTCAAGCCAGATTCAGAAGAGGGCTTGGGAGGAGCCATATCATTGGTAATGTCAGATGGATCATGGCTGAAAGCAAAGAATAATAGAAAGATATTCACCTGTATTTTATTGAGTATGCACAGACATTCAACAGTTGTTGTTGGGTGCTTGTAGAGGTGGTTTCTACTCATAGTGACCCCGTGCATAAAAGAACTAAACACTGCCATGTCCTATGTGATTCTCACAATCATTTCTAAGTCCGAGTCCATTGTTGCAGCCACTATGTCAGTATATCCCATTGAGGGTCTTTCTCTTTTTCATTGATCTCTACCTTACCAGGCATTATGTCATTCTCCAGGGACTAGTCCTTCTTGATAACATGTGCAAAGTACATGAAAGGAAGTCTTGAACTTCTTCCAAGACAGACTCATTCATTCTTCTGGCAGTCCACGATATAGTCAATATTCTTTGCAAACACCATAATTTAAAGGCATCAATTCTTTCTTCATTCTTCCTTATTTATTGTCCAGCTTTCACATGCATATGAGGTGATTGACATTATTGTGGCTTGGGTCAGGTACACATTAGTCCTGAAAATGGTGAAAGTTATCAGGTGGTTTTTCCTTCATTCAACTGTTAAGAACACTTAATTGTGAGCTTGCTGAACATGTATATACACCAAGAGGCAGTCATTCCAACAAACCCTGTGGTTTACAATCAGGAAGGGTGTGCATCAGGGTTGTGTCTTTTCACCACACTTACGTAGTCAAGGATTTCACCTTATTTGATTCCACAATCAATGCCCACGAAGCAGCAGTCAAGAAATCAAAGGCTGTATTGCATCGGGCAAATCTGCTACAAAAACCTGTTTGAAGTGTTGAAAAACAAAGATGTCCTTTTGAGGATTAAGGCGTGCCTGACCCAAGCCATGGTATTTTCTATCATCTCATATGCATGAGAAAGCTGGGTAATGAATATGGAAAATGAGAACAGAATTGAAATCTTTGAATTATGGTGTTGGTGAAGAATATTGAATATATCATGAACTGCTAGAACAAGTAGATCTGTCTTGGGCGAAGTTCAGCCAGAGTGCTCCGGGGAAAGGAGGATGGTGAGACTTCATCTCAAGTATTTTACACGTGTTTTTAGGAGGGACCAGTTCCTGGAGAAGGACATCATGCTTGGTAAAGTAGAGGGTCAGTGAAAAAGAGGAAGACCCTTAATGATATGGATTGACAAAGCGGTTGCAACAATGAGTTCAACCATAGCAACGATTATTAGAATGGTGCAGAACTGGGCAGTGTTTTGTTCTGTTGTACATTGGGTCGCTATGAGTCAGAATGAACCAGATGGCACCTAAAAACAACATAATATTCTCTTCTTAGACTGGACATAGTTGCAGCCAGTAGAAAATAACTGAGGTGGAGAATTGCAAAGCTTTTATTATCTCAGGAAATACACATTGTCTAATTCTAAAGGGCAAGTGTGAACAGAACAAAGGAAATGTTACTCTGGTGTTGACTATTAAAATGCGTTTAGCTAAGTTCACTAAATATTTTAATATATATCTTATTTTATGATATGAAGTAAGAACGTAAAAGACACAACACTTTTAACAGACACTAGCTCATCTTGTATATTTTATCTCTCAAAGGTAAAAAAGATAAAATCTATTAGGTTGACTTTTCTAGGCCTTCCATACATTTTTTATTGCTGTCTTTGGAATATCAGCACTACAACACTGAGATCATGGTCTCTACAGCTCAAACACCCTACCTTTGCTCTTCTATTTATCATGTGCGTAATCTCGGAGAAGCTCTTGATTTCAGTTGTGTAAAAATGGGCATAAAAATGGAAGCTATCTCTCTTAGGAATTTGGGGAGGATAGAAAGCTTTGAGCAGCATCCTTTATGTAGTATAAATGCAATAAGCACTAACGAACCCAACAAGAGAGCCTTGGTGGAGCAGTGGTTAAGTGATACAGCTGCTAGCCAAAAGGTCAGCAGTTCAAATCCACCAGCCACTCCTAGGAAGCCCTGTGGAGCAGGTCTACTCTGTCTTTTAGGGTCTCTGTGGGTCCGAATTGACTCGATGGCAACTTTATTTATGTTTTTATTGATCATCAGTTATTTTGCCAATAATTTACTCGAAAAAGGAAAACTGGGGAACATTCATATCTATAGACATGTTGTTGTTGTTGCTGTCAGGTGCCGTCAAGTTGGTTCTGACTCATAGCCACCCTATGTACAACAGAATGAAACAATTCCTGTTCCTATGCCATCCTCACAGTCCTTGTTATGCTTGAGTCCATCGTTGCAGCCACTGTGTCAATCCTTCTCCTTGAAGGTCTTCTTCTTTTTTGCTGACCCTCTACTTTACCAAGCTTGATGTTCTTCTCCAAGGACTGATCTCTGCTGATAACATGTCCAAAGTACGTGAGACATAGGCTTGCCAACCTTTCTTCTAAGGAGTATTCTGGTTGCACTTCTTCCAAGACAGATTTGTTCATTCTTTTGGCAATTCATGGTATATTCAATATTTGTCATCAACACCACAATTCAAAGTGTAATTTCTTCTTCAGTCTTCCTTATTCATTGTCCAGCTTTCAAATGCATATGAGGTTATTGAAAACATCATGGTTTGGGTCAAGTTCACCTCAGTCTTTAAAGTGATGTAGTTCCTTTTGTAACAGATTTGCCCAATGCAACACATCATTTGATTTCTTGACTGATGTTTCCATGGGTGTTAACTGTGGACCCAAGTAAAATAAAATCCTTGACAACTTCTATCTTTTCTCGTTTTATCATGATGTTGCTTATCAGTCCAGTTGTGAGCATTTTTGTTTTCTTTATGTTAAGGTGTAATCCATACTGAAAGCTGTGGTCTTTGATCTTCATCAGTAAGTGATTCATGTCCTCTTCACTTTCAACAAGCAAGCTTGTGTCATCTGCATAATGCAGGCTGTTAATGAGTCTTCCTCCAGCTCTTCTTCATATAGCCCAGATTTTCGAATTATTTGGTCAGCATACAGGTTTTTAATAGGTATGATGAAAGGATACAACCCCGACGTACACTTTTTTTGACCTTTCCAGGATCCATCTGACATCAGCAATGATATCCCTCATTCCATGTCCTCTTCTGAATCTGGCCTGAATTTCTGGTAGTTTTCTGTTGATGTCCTGCTGCAGAGATACCCATATCTGTATCCATTCTGAAGAAAGGTGATCCAACAGAATGTTGGAAATCATCGAACAATATCATTAATATCACACACAAGTAAAATTTTGCTGAAGATCATTCAAAAGCAATTGCAACAGCATGTTGTTACTTTTGTTGTTGTTGTGTGCCATCCAGTTGATTCCAATTAATAGAGACCCTATTGGACAGAGAACTGCCCCATAGGGTCTCCAAGGTAGGTTTGAACTGTGAACATTTTGGTTAGCAGCCTGAGCTCTTAACTATTTCTCCAGCAGGGCTCCATTTTTTATAGACTTTGAATAATTTTATATAGTTCAGTTTAAATATTGAAACCTTCACTACCGTTACACATTTTAGCATAACTAACGGCCAGTGATTCAAGGCACTTGTGTTCCAGTCCAAGCTCTGACGGTGTCCATCTGTGTGGAGTTTGGGTGCTGATGTTTCCCCCTCTTCAAACTGAGATGTACTCAAGACACCTTGCTGTTGTTGTTAGGTGCCATCAAGTGGGCTCTGACTCTTGGTGATCCCATGCACAACCAAACAAAACACTGCCCAGTCTAGATCTTTGCCCTTGAATGCTTGCAGATCAGACCACTGTGATTCATAAGGTTTTCATTGACTGATTTTTGGAAATAGATCTCTAGGCCTTTTTTTGTAGTCAGTTTGATTCTTGGCCATTGCACCTCATGGACAGCCACCACCCATTTGTCAGTAGAGACTTGTGTGTTACTATGATGTCAACCTGCTTTACTATGTATAAAATTAGGTGAGTCTCTGATTCCAAACAGAGTTACCATTATATTGAAATACATAATGGGTTGGGCATTAATGCAGTTGGTCCACTACTATCTAAGCTTGGAGAAGATAATCCCAGTAATTTAGACCTATCTTATTCTTTATAGAGACACAATGACATCTACAACAGAACAATAGCTTATGTCAGGAAAATACATAAAGGGGAAGGAATCATGAAAAAGTAAATATTCTTTGAGGTTATTTTTCATCTTTCCTATTGTATTTCATATTTCATTTCAATTGAAAATGAATCAGTAGAACATTTGTACATTTCTTTGTATTAAAAAAATTAAAAAAAGATATGGTTCTAAAACTTGGAATGACCAGAATATATAATTAGAAAAATCTGTTTTAGAAAAATAAAGTAGCAAACACACTGAGATTCTGACTAGACTAAGAAGTGACAGACAGGCCCATTCATGTGCGTCAGACTTCATATTTCCTCAAATAATAAAATTTCTTTTTTAAGTTAAAAAATTGTTATGAAAGAACAATGAAACATTTCCTTCAACTATGTAATTGATTGAAATGCAAAATAAGTCTTGAATAGTCTTCAGTAGAGAACTCTACAATTACATTATTTCCAGCTTTAAAATCTTCAGTCTGATAGTTTATGGTTATAAGAAATAATCAGTACGATCTTCTCCTTTGACAGATAATTCAACACTCATTAATTTTTGCTTTAGAATTTTACTCAGAGACACCGATGCAGATGAATAAATACTATGAAGCATCTTTTTTTTACACAGACACAGAAAGTCAAAAGTTTTTTTTTTTAGTCCTCCTACATCCTTCTCTTGTCTACATTTGATTAATAAAAAAGAATTATACTTGGTCTCCCAAGAGTCTGAAGGGTAAGTAGTTTCTTTATCCTTCTTCAAACGTCTTTTTTAACCAACACAGAATAGAAAAAAAAATATAGAAAACTCTAAAATGAATTAGTAGTGTAAACTAGACCATAAAAGGTAATAAGAAGGAGCCTCATAATTTGTGTTTTAGTGTTTGATTCGGACATTTGATTTTCCATTGAGATCAACAGTAAATGCTTAATTATTTTTACATATTATGATCTACATTTTTTCTCTTTACCACTGTGCCACCAGTGCCCCGACAATGTTTATAATGGAATTGATGAAATTTATTGCATTTTGTATTATTATCTCATCTGAAATATCATGGTTTTTAGGTACGACTAAGTTTTTATTTCTACAGGATTCCCTGTCTGGGCTATTTTTGGAATGTCCGTTCAGAGCCAAGATTTCACCCTGTGCCCAGTCCAGTGTCTAAAGAAAAGTTAGGTTTTCTATGTGTTTAGATACCCATGAGTTCAACTCTCATTCTTCTTTGTCATTTTGTTTTGCTTTGTTTTGTCTCTTCTCACCTTTTTTTTGTATGCATTTAGAACCAGCATGTCTAATTCTATGAAAAAAAAGAAAAAAAAAAAAAAAACTCCTTTACATCTGAAGGTTGATTGCATTGAGTTTACGAAAAGAATTGCCACTTTTCAGTATCGAGTTTCCCATCCAGAAATGGCACTACTCTCCAATTTAAATTTGACACGTGAATAAATATTGTACATACAATTAAGTTGATTCATATAAATTTATATTTTTATTATGATTTATATAAATGATAAATTCGTTTAGTTTAAAAAATTTAATTTTATTTTATCATGTACATTTATAAATCTATAATTTGCAAATGAAATATTTTTATTACATTTTCAACTAACTATTGCTGATGCATGTCAAATTTCTCATTTTTTAAGGTCTGTTTTGTTTTGAACTGCCTTATTGAACTTACTTTGTGCAGTAATTAAGGGAGCAGGTTGGGCAACTTGACTACTTGTGATCAAATCCCACATGTGTTATGTTCTAGCTGCATGACTTTGGATAAACTGAGCCTCAGTTTATTTATCTATAAAATGGGGAAAATTAAACATAACTATCTCACATTATTGTTATAGAAAAATGGTAATTTATGTAAACCATCTGGTACATGTTGTTGTTGTTGTCAGGTGTCATCCAGTTGATTCTGACTCATAGTGACCTTATGTACAACAGAACAAAACACTGCCCATTCCTGTGTCATCCTTACAATCATTGTTATGCTTGAGCCCGTTGGTGCAACCACTGTGTCAATCCACCTCCTTGAGGGCCTGTTTTTTTTTCCATTGACCCTGTACTTTACTAAGCATGAAGTCCCTCCTGAGAACATGTCCAAAGTATGTAAGAAACAGTCTCGCCATCCTTGCTTCTAAGGAGCATTCTGATTGTACTTCTTCCAAAACAGATTTGTTTGTTCTTTTGGCAGTCCAAGGTATATTCTATATTCTCTGCCAACACCAAAATTCAAAAGACATCAATTCTTCTTTGGTCTTCCTTATTCATTGTCCAGCTTTCACATGCATATGACGCAATTGCAAATACCATAGCTTGGGTCAGACACACCTTAGTCTTCAAGGTGATATCTTTGCTTTTCAACACTTTAATGAGGTCCTTTGCAGCAGATTTGCCCAGTGCGATGTGTCTTTTGATTTCTTGACTGCTGCTTCCATGGGTGTTGATAATGGATCCAAGTGAAATGAAATCCTTGACAACTTCAGTCTTTTCTCCGTGTATCATGATGTTGCTCATTGGTCCAGTTGTGAGGATTTTTGTTTTCTTTATGTTGAGCTGTAATCCACACCGAAGGCTGTCGTCTTTGATCTTCATTAGTAAGTGCTTCAAGTCCTCTTCACTTTCAACAAGCAAAGTTGTGTCATCTGCATAAGGCAGGTTGTTAATGAGTCTTCCTCCAATCCTGATGCTCCGTTCTTCTTCATATAGTACAACTTCTCAGATTATTTGCTCAGCATACAAACTGAATAGGTATGGTGAAAGAATACAACCCTGATGCACACCTTTCCTGACTTAAAACCACTCAGTATCCACTTGCTCTGTCTGAACAACTGCCTCTTGATCTATGTACAGGTTCCTCATGAGCACAATTATGTGCTCTGGAATTCCCATTCTTTGCAATGTTATCCATAATTTGTTATGATCCATACTGTAGAATGCCTTTATATAGTCAATAAGACACAGGGAAATATACTTCTGGTATTCTCTGCTTTCAGCCATGATCCATCTGATATCAGCAATGATACCCCTGGTTCCACGTCCTTTTCTGAATTCAGCCTGAATTTCTGGCAGATCCCTGTAAATATACAACTGCAGCCACTTTTGAATGTCCTTCAGCAAAATTTTGCTTGTGTGTGATATTAATGGTATTGTTCAATGATTTCCACATTCTATTCGATCACCTTTCTTGGGAATAGACATAAATATGGATCTCTCCCAGCTGGTTGGCCAGGAAGCTGTCTTCCTTATTTCTTGGCATAGGTGAATGAGCACTTCCAGTGCAGCGTATGTCTGTTGAAACATCTCAATTGATATCCTGTCAATTCCTGGAGCTTCGTTTTTCTCCAGTTCCTTCAGTACAGCTTGGTACATAAATATCACTCATTATTTCTGAATGAATTTTAGAAGTTTGAATTTCTATGGTGGTGCTCCAGCATGAATAACAACAGACTAGTCTCTCTTTTTCAACTAATAACTTTTGTTCATTATTTCTTATTTAGTTTTTTTTTTTTTTAGTTGGTTTGGTTTCTTGGAAAGCCACAGGAAATGCCTCTAAGTTTTTTACCTATCAATAAGCCCTTATTTGTTTCACTTAATTATTTGCAGAGAAAATATTTGATAGAAATACAAAATTTGCTTAACATGTGGATCTACATTGACAGCATCTCATTGATACTGGCTGCGTGAAGTGCCTGGAAAAATACAGTCCCTCTGTCCCAGCAGTGACCAAGCCGAACTACAGTTACAATGCCTTCAGAAAAGCCACACCTATTATGCCAGTTGAAGCGAGTCTCCTTTTCAGAATATTTAGCTCTCTTCCCTGTCTAATTTTGGAGCAGTCACTGGTTTAAGTCTTGCGCCTTAGCTTACTCTTTGTCTTTGGCTATGCAGAAGGAACAGACAGCACACAAGTTTGAGCTGAATATCATAATCAACTACAAATTTTCTAAAACGAAAATGTCATTCCAATTTCCATAGTTCAATGGTCCTAAGATGCACATTGTTTATTTTGTTAGCACCTCTGAAATCAGAATGCATCTTACATTCTATAGCATCTTCTACCCAAACAGTGTAGTATATGTCTTAAAATCTTTTCTCCTTTGTGAAATCTTTTTTAATGAAATTTCAATAACGAAATTTTATTCAACTTCTCCTTCCCTAAAGAGGATAACATGTGACAAAGCAGATTTTGTGTTTAACATGACAAGCCTGATATTAAGACTCTTTTCAGCTTAATTCCAGGACACTACACCCCTTTGTCCTCTACAAGTCATAAATGGGAGCTTATTATCTGGCTGTCCCAGAGGTCACAGAACGGTTGTTATTAACCCTCCCTCTCCCCCCCTCCATGTTGTTATCTCATTCTCTACCTCAAGGCAGCCTGATAATTCCAGAGACAGCATGTGACAAGCTATGGTTAACATTATTGACAGAATTTTCTTCTACGGCAAGGATTTCTAAGTCTTGTAATTACCACTCATATGGTTTTAGATTTTCAGCATCTTGTAAGGCAAGCTTTTCACCAAACTTTTAGTTACAAGCAAAGATGTCACTTTGAGGACTACAGTGCTCCTGACCTACACTATGGTATTTTCAATCACCTCATATGCATATGAAAGCTGGACAATAAATAAGGAAGATGAAGATTAATTGATGCATTTGATTTATGGTGCTGGTGAAGAGTGGGGAATATATCATTGACTGCCAGAAAAATGAATAAATCCATCTTGGAAGAAGTACAGTCAGGATGCTCCTTAGAAGTGAAGATGAGACTTTGCCTTACTGTGGATATGCTATCATGTTGGATCAGTCCCTGGAGAAGGACAACATGCTTGGTAAAGTAGAGGGTCAGCAAAAAAGAGGAAGACCCTCAATGAGATGGATTGTACAGTGTCTGCAATAACGGATTCAAACATAGCAACAATTGTGAGGAAGGCACAAGACTGGGCAGTGGTTCAGTCTGTTGTACTTAAGGTAGCTGTGAATCAGAACTGATTGTACTTAACAACAACTTAGTTTCTGTGTGTTTCTGTAACAGAAATACCACAAGTGGATGGCTTTAATACAGAAATTTAGTTTTTCATAGTTAGGAAACTAGAAGTTCAAATTCAGGGCCATGGCTCTAGGGGAAGACTCTGTCAGATCTAGAGGAATATCCTTTCTGCTCTGCATTCCTTGGAGCTCTCCCTGTGGCATCTATCTTTTTCCCATTCTTGCTTGTTCCTGTGTGTGCCTAATCTGCCCCTTTTATGTCTCAAAAGTAATTAGCTTAAGACACACCCTACACAAATATGGCTTCATTTACATAACAAAGAAAACCCTGTTTCTAGATGGGATTAAACTTATAGGGTTTTAAGGCTGTAATCTTTACAGAAGCAGTCTACTATATCTTTCTCCCTTGGAGCAGCTGGGTGTGAACGACCCAATTTTCTGTTAGCAGTTGAGCTAGTTAATGTAATGTTCTAAATCCTTTGTTGTCATTTCAATAATGTTCATTGCATCTTCACCAGAAGTAGATTCCATCTCAAGAATTCACTTTCTTTGCTTTTCCATAAGAAGCAATTCCTCATCTGTTAAATTTTTATCATAAGATTCCAGAAATTCAGTTACATCTTCAGGCTCCACTTCTAATTCTAGTTCTGGTACTATTTCTACCACACCTGCAGTTACTTCCTCCGTTAAAGTATTGAACCCTCAAAGTCATCCATGAAGATTGAAATCAAGTTCTTCCAAACTTCTGTTATTGTTGATATTTTGACTTCTTTCCATGAATCACAAATGCTCTTAATGGCATCTAGAATGGTATGATAGTTAAGGTTGTGTGTCAACTTGGCTGGGACATGATTCTCAGGGGTTTAGCAGTCGTATGATATTGTCATCACTTCCATGATGAGATTTGGTATAATGTGATCATCTGTATGATGAGATCTGCTGTGAGTAGTCAGTCAACTGAAAAGGAGTTCCCTTGGGTGTGTGGCCTGTATCAAATATAAGCGGACATTCTGGCAAGGCTTCTGGATTTTTGCTCAATCTGGATCCTGCAACTGGCTCATGTTCGTCTGACCTTTGCTTCTTGGGATTTGAGTTACCATCTTACCTGCAGTCTTGCCTTCTGATCTTGGGATTTGTTGATCTTTGCAGCCTGTGAGCAAGAGCCCTGCTCTCTTGACCTGCCGCCAATCTTGGGTTTGCCAGCCCCTCAATCAGAAGTCTGTATTCATATCTCTATATATATCTAGTCGTTTCTTTGATATAAATCTCCTTATAAATGTATTTATATGCTTTACTGGTTTTATTTCTCTAGAGAACCCAGCCTAAGACAATTAGTGAATCCTTTCCAGAAGGTTTTCAATTTACTTTGCACAGATCCATGAGAGGAATCACTATATATGGCAACTATAGCCTTAAAAATATATTTCTTAAATAATAAGACTTGAAAGTTGACTTTACTCCTTGATACATGAATATTGTGTTAGCAGGCACGAAAGGAACATTAATCTCCTTGTACATCTCCATCAGAGCTCTTGGGTGACCAAAATCCATTGTCAATAAGCAGAAATATTTTGAAATTAATCTTTTTTGCTGAGCAGTAGATCTCAACAGTGGCTTAAAATATTCAGTAAACCATGTTGTAAACAGATTTGCTCTCATCCAGCTCTGGTGTTCAATTTATAGAACACAGAAAGAGTAGATTTAACATAATTCTTAAGGGCTCTAGGGTTTTCAGAATGGTAAATTAGCATTGGTTTCAACTTAAAGTCATCAGCTCCATTAGCCCCTAACAAGAGAGTCAATCTGTCCTTTGAAGCCTTGAAGCCAGGCACTGACTTCTCGTCTTTAGCTATGAAAGTCCTAGATGGCGTTTTCTTCCAATGTAAGGCTCTTTCATCTGCTTCGAAAATCTGCTGTTTGGTGCAGCCACCTTCATCCATTATTTTAGCTCAATCTTCTGGAGAACTTGCTGCAGCGTCTACATCAGCACTTGCTGTTTCCCCTTGTACTTTTATGTTATGGAGATGGCTTCTTTCCTTAAACCTCATGAACCAGCCTTTGCAATCTTCAGTCTTTTCTGCTGTAGCTTCTTTGCCTCCCTCAGTCCTCATAGAATTGAAGAGAAAGTCTTTATCTGGATTATGCTTTGTCTTAAGAGAACGTTGTAGTTGTTTTGATCTTCTATCTAGACCACTAAAACTTCATCCATAGCAACAATAAAGCTGTTTTTCTTTCTAATATTCACTGGACTAGCACTTTTAATTCCCTTCAGGAACTTTTCCTTTGTAATCACATCTTGGCTAACGTTTGACACAGAGGCCTAACTTTCAGTCTATCTCAGTTTTCAATATGCCTTCCTTTCTAAACTTGATCATTTCTAACTTTTGATTCAAAGTGATAGACATGTGAAAGTTCCTTTCACTTGAACACTTAGAAGCCATTGTAGGGTTAATTAATTGGCCTAATTTCAATATTGTACCATCTCAGGGAATAGGGAGGCCCCAAAATAGGGATAGAGACGCAGAACGGCCAATTGGTAGAGGAGTCAGAATGCACACATTTATGGATTAAATTCACTATCTCATATAGATGTTGTTCATGGCACCCCAAAACAATTGCAATAGTAACATCAAAGCTGACTGATCACAGATCAACTTACCAGACATAATAATAATGAACTTTTTGAAACATTGAGAGAATTACCAAAATATGACACAGACAGGCAATGAGCACATGTTGTTAGAGAAATGGCACCAATAGACTTGCTTGATGCAGGGTTGCCACAAACCCTTGATTTTTAAAATACACAATTATCTGGGAAACACAATAAGCACATTAAAATGAGGTATGCCTGTACATTGTGGACCACAAAGTGCAGAAACCATTGCAAATTGTGGCAGTCTATTTCATCTTTTCTCTTTTGTTTTTCCAACATAACTGATTGTTAAGTGTCAGAGATTGGGCTAGTTCTTTTATTACATGGACCCGGGCACATGAAATTTGAAGCAAAATTTTTGACATTGTTTGGCCAATAAAAAACAGATTTCCAGCAGGCAGTCAGCATTTTCTTTTGCATGAGTTGGGTGATAGGAAAAGAAATACGTATGGGGTTTTAGGCTTTGCACCTATTTTGATGTCCATTATTTATTTCTTGGTCCCTCATCTAGCCACTTTTTTTTTTTTTTTTAATCTTTGGCTCACAGATGATTAATCTGAAATTGTCCCCATATTCTGCATGTGGCCAAAGAGGTTCTTGTTCTGACTACAGATTTTTTTTTTAGATACAATTTATGGTGACTATTCCTTTTTTTTTTTTTATTCCTTAGCCTTATTCAATTTTACCTAGTAGGTTACCTGCCCATAACAGATGTTCAAAAATATTTCCTGAATGAATAAATCACGGGATTGCTAACAAAGGGCCCCTATAATTTGGCAGGAAGAATTACATGGATATGTATCCTTTTAAAGCCACATGCTTTATTTTTATATTTCCCAATCTAACCCCTTGCCTTTTTTTTTTTTTTTTTTTTTCCAGTGAGTCATATATTGTTTATTTTAACTTTTCATTTATGGCCTTAGCAAAATGAGTTTTTCTAAATGACAAATCATTCAGGCTGTTCATCATAGGAATGGCCACAAATGCTTCAGGGTTCAAGAAGCCTATTGGCTAAACATGACTTTTTCTTCTTAGAGATGCCTACAACTTGTTCCTGGCCCTAAATGTGAATTGTATCTGGAGAATAAACTGAACAAGAGGAAGGAATTTTGCCTACCCCAATAAAGTATTTGCTTTTGTAAAAGATTTGATTAGTTTTGGAGGAAATCATTCAAATGTCAATTATACCAAGCGGTTGAGTTTGGTATTGTCTTCCATTTTATATTCTATCTTGGGCCCATTTGGTGGAAGCCTCTTTTGTTAAGCGGGTTCTTTGATCCGATGTTACCAAACAATGCATGTTGATTGACTAATTATTATGTTAAAAGTTTATTGAAGAAAACTACAGTTTACCATACAACCAGTACTCTCAACACTATAACCTTAGTGCACCCAACAATGATGATCAATTTCCTTTGGGTCTCACTGTAATGTTGTCAGAATTTTAAAAGAAATATAGAGTGACCATAAAAATATCCCGTATTTCCTATTAACAGTTATTTAAATAGATAAAGGCATAGACCATTCTTTTTACTTTTCATAAACATATTTGAATTTTTCTCCTCTCCTCAGGTACTGAGAAATTCACAAAGTTACCTTAAAGAACACTTCTATAAATGACCTTAGTCACTTATGTCATGAACTGGTAATACTGTAGATATAACAGCTTCTATTAATAATTGCTTATTCATATCTGACGACTTAATAAAGGTCAAAAAAAGAATCCAAAACACAGTTGGGCAGCTTAGTGAAAGTAAAAGACACTACTGTGTAAGAGTTCACAGGTCAACGAGAAGTGGCCAGATGAGATACCCTGAGGCATGGAGTGACTTCTGCTGTCCTTGCTGACACTGAAATCCAACTCAGTCAAGGAAATAATTTGCCAGATGTAGAACCTCAGGATAGAACACAGATCTAATTATTACCATAATTAAAGATAATGCTAATGTCACTCAAGCAGGGACAGTTCCAGCACTCATTTCTCCTATAACGTGAATTATTTTGCTAATCCATTTTGAAAAATAAAATAAAATCTTAGTCTGACACTGGCTGAGAAATATGAATTAAGAAAAAATCTAATCTATTTGATAGCTATTGTTCTAAAACCCATTCAACTATTTGAACCTGCATTTTGGTTCTGTGGAAGGAGGAGCTGATGTAATCCAGAGAGTACAAAAGTGTATAAATAATGCTGTCAATATTAAGTGGTGATGAGAAAGAGTCCCAGAAGACAATCACCACTGCAATAGCAAAGATAATATGCTTGATAGTCAGACACCAAAGGGGAAAAAAAAGCTGCTGTCTTGTGGGTTCCAACAGATAGCCTGTGGTAAATTTTCTAGCCGTCCAGAAATTCGTCTATTCTTTGGCACCTTGAATCTGATTCTGGTGGATGTTGTTGTTACTAGGTGCAATCGAGTTGGTTCTGACTCACAACAACCCTGTGTACAATAGAACAAAATATTACCAGGTCCTGAGCCATCCTCACAGTTATGTTTCAGCCCATTGTTGCAGCCAATGTGTCAATCCATTTCATCCAGAGTATTTCCCCTTTTTTGCTGACCCTCTACTTTACCAAGCATGATATCCTTCTCCAGGGACTGATCCCTCCTGATAACATGTCCAAAGTACATGAGATGAAGTCCCACCATCCTTAAATAGAAGGAATATTCTGACTGTACTTCTTCCAAAACAGATTTGTTAGTTCTCCTGGCAGACCATGACATATTTAATATTCTTCATCCACACCATAATTCAATGGCATCAGTTCTTCTTTGGTCTTCCTTATTCATTGTCCAGCTTTCACATGCACATGATGCAGTTGAAAATACTGCATGGCTTGGGTCAGGTGCACCTTAGTCTTCAAGGTGACATCTTGGCTGTTCAACACTTTGAAGAGGTCCTTTGCAGCAGACTTGCCCAGTGCAATGTATCTTTTGATTTCTTGACTGCTACTTCCATGGCTGTTGATTGGGGATCCAAGTAAAATGAAATCCTTGACAACTTTAATCTTTTCTCCGTTTATCATGATGTTGCTTTTTGGTCCCATTTTGAAGATTTTTGTTGAGATGTAATCCATACTGAAGGCTGTGGTCTTTGATCTTCATTAGTAAGTGCTTCAAGTCCTCTTCACTTTCAGCAAGCAAGGTTGCATCATCTGCATAACACAGGTTGTTAATGAGTCTTCCTCCAAACCTGATGCCCTGTTCTTCTTCATATAGTCCAGGTTCTCAGATTATTTGCTCAGCATACAGATTGAATAGGTATGGTAAAAGGATACAACCCTGACACACATGACTTTTCTGACTTTAAACCACTCAGTATCCCCTTGTTCTGTCCAAACAACCACCTCTTGATCTATGTAAAGCTTCTTCATGAGCACAGTTAAGTGTTCTGGAATTCCCATTCTTCCCAATGTTATCCACAATTTGTTATTATGGTACCTCTTGAAACATGTCCAAATATGTGAGACAAGTCTAACTATCTTCACTTTAAAGGAGCATTATGGTTGTACTTCTTCCAAGACAGATTTGTTCATTCTTTCGGCAGTCCAGGGTATATTCAATAATCTTCACCAACACCATGATTCAAAGCCATATATTCTTCTTCAGTCTTCCTTATTCATTGTTCAACTTTCTCATGAATATAAAACAATTGAAAATACCATGGCTTAGGTTGGGCATACCTTAGTCCTCAAAGTGACATCTTTGTCTTTTAACAATTGAAAGAGATCTTTGGCAGCAGTTAGTCATTATTATTAAATTAAACTTATTATTAAATACAGTAAGTCATTTAATTTCTTGATTGCTGCTTCCATGGGCTTTGATTGTGGATCCAAGTAAAATTAAATCCTTGACAACTCCAATCTTTTCTCTGTTTATCATGATGTTGCTTATTGGGCCAGTCGTGAGGATTTTTGTTTACTTTAGATTGAGGTGTAATTCATACACAAGTCTTTGATCTTCATCAGTAAGTACTTCAAGTCCTCTTCACTTTCAGCAAGTAAGCTTGTGTCATCTACATAACTTAGGTTGTTAATGAATCTTCCTCCAATCCTGATGTCCCTTTCTTCTTCATATAGTCCAGCTTCTCGGATTATTTGCTCAGCATACAGATTGAATAAGTATGGTGAAAGGATACAATCCCAACACGCGACTTTTCTGACTTTAAACCACTCAGTAACCCCTCGCTCAGTCCAAACTACTGATTGTTCATTTACGCACAGGTTCCTTATGAGCACAATTAAGTGTTCTGGAACTCGCATTCTTTGCAATAGCACCCATAGTTTGTTGTTACCCGCACTGTCGAATGCCTTTGCATAGTCAACAAAACACAGGCAAACATATTTCTGGTATTCTCTACTTTCAGCCAAGATCTATCTGACATCAGTGATGATATCTCATGTTCCACATCCTCTTCTGAATCTGGCTTGAATTTCTGGCAATTCCCTATTGATATATCGTGTCAAACATTTTTGAATGATCATCAGCAAAATTTTACTTGCGTGTGATATTGATGATATTGTTTGATAATTTCTTCATTCTGTTAGATAAAATTTTTTTGGAATGGGCATAAATATGGATCTGTTCCAGTTAGCGAGCAGTGTAACTCTCTTTTATGTTTCTTGGCCTCTACAAGTGAGTTTCCAGTGTTGCGTCCATTTGTTCAAACATCTCAATTGGTATTCCATCGATTCCTGGATCCTTATTTTTTGCCAATGCCTTCAGTGCAGCTTGGACTTTTTCCTTTTTCCTACCTCCTGAAATAGTTGAGCGCCAACAAAATCTTTTGGTACACTGACTCTGTATATTCCTTCCATCTTCTTTTGATGCTTCTTTCACTGTTCAGTATTTTGCCCATAGAAAGAATCCTTCAATATTGCAACTCAAGGCTTTAATTTTTCCTTCAGTTCTTTAAGCTTGAGAAACGCCAAGCATATTCTTCCCTTTTGGTTTTCATTATTTACTTTGTCTTCCCGAGGCACCTTTTGAAATCTGTTCAGCTCTTTTTTTCATTATCTCTTCTGCTCACTTTAGCTACTCTATATTCAAGAGAAAGTTTCAGAGTCTTTTCTGACACTTATTTTGGTCTTTTCTTTCCTTTCTGTCTTTTTAATGACCTTTTGCTTTCTTTAAGCATGATGTCCTTAATGTCACCCCACAACTCATCTGGTCTTCAGTCATTGGTGTTCACTGTGTCAAATCTATTCTTGTGATAGTTTCCAAATTCAGGTGGAATACGCTGAAGGTCATACTTTGGCTTTCGTGGTCTTGTTTTAAATTTCTTCAGCTTCACCTTGAACTTGCATATAAGCAATCTATGGTCTGTTCTGCGGTTGACCCCTGGCCTTGTCTGAATGATGATTTTGATCTTCTCCATTGTCTCATCCCAAACCTGTAGTTGATTTGATTCCTGTGTATTCCATCAGGTAAGGTCCATGTGTATAGAAAAATATATCTGCAATAAATAAATAGTTACCCTTACAAAATATTATCATGGAATCTCCAGCACGATTTCTATCACCAAAGCCATGTTTTCCAATTACTGCTCCTCTTCTTTGTTTCCAGCTTTCACATTCTGATCACCAGTCATTATCAATGCATCTTGATTGCATGTTTGATCAATTTCAGACTACAGAAGTTGGTAAAAACCTTCAATTTCTTCATCTTTGACATTAGTTGTTGGTGCATAAATTTGAATAATCATCTTATTAACTAATCTTCCTTGTAGGTTTATCAATACTATCTTATCCCTGATAGTGTTGTACTTTGAATAGATTTTCCAGTGCTCTTTTTGATGATTAATTTGAAATCACTCTTCTTCAATTTGTCTTTTCCGGCTTAGTAGACCATATGATTATCTGACGCAAAATGGCCAGTACCAGTCTATTTAAGCTATGGATATTGATTTTTAAGCATTCCATTTGTTTTTGGCTACTTCCAATTTTTCTAGATTCATACTTTGTACATCCATGTTCTAATGGATGTTTGCAGCTGTTTCTTGTCATTTTGAGTTGTACCACATCAGTAAATGACAGTTCCGAAACTTTGACTCCATTCAGGTCATTAAGGTTTACTCTACTTTGAGGAGGCAGCTCCTCCCAGTCATGCTTTGAATGCTTTCCAACCTGAGGGTTCTCATCCTCTGGCGCTATATCAGAAAATGTTCTGTCGCTATTCATAATTTTTTCACTGGCTAATTGGTTCTAGACCACCTGGCCTTTCTTTCTAGTCTGTTTTAGTCTGGAAGCTCATCTGTAACCTGTCCACTCCGGGTGACCCTGTTGGCATGTGAAGTACTAGTGGCATAACTTCTGGCATCACAGCAATATGGAAGCTACCACAGTACATCAAACAAATAGATGAGTGGTGAGTTTCTCAGGTAATATAGTCCAAATTTTTTTTTTCACATTACATTTACTCTTTCTGTAAAGCTCATTCTTTTTTTAAAATTTGGAAAACTATTTGTCCTTTAAGATAATGACATAATGCCACTGCGTTTGACAAATTTTCCACCTCTACCCCTTCTATTTGTTGTTTGTTTTTTAATGCCTTTTATCAGAGCATCAAAGTACTGTATTGTAAGTATTTGATTAATTTATTGAGGAGATGTCAATTAGAACCAGGGCCCTGGGGACAGAGCAATGGACAAACTTTCATCTGCCTTTTTGTTTATTTATTTATTTTTTGTAGCTTAAATTTCAAGGAGTTAGAATTTCAATATATTATTACATGCAGTATAAATAAATGATAAATGTGAATTTAATAAAATAAATGAAAAGAAGGTAACAGAAGAAACACAAAAGAAATTAGAACTTAGGGCTAGACCTCAAAAAGTGATTGAAAAAATGGTATAAGTGACAAGAAAAAGTCCGTAACAGCCTCAGAAGAACATTCTAGACTGAAAAGGATGGGTTAAATTCTATATTACAAGAAATCCTTGGCTCATTTGTACATTGGAAGAGGTCAAAAATAAAACGTCAAAAGAAGAGTGAGGTGGGTTAAATAATTACTCCCCAATTATGTCCACCAGGAACTTCATAATGTGACCTTCTTTAGAAATAGGGTATTTGTAGGTGTAATTTGTTAAGGATTTTTAAGACGAAACCATCCTGGGTTTAGGGTGAGTCCTACAGCCACTGACTGGTGTCCTTACAGGAAGAGGAGAGGACACAATAACACACACAGAGGAGAATGCCATGTGAAGCAAAGGCAGAGATTTGTGTTATGCTGCCCATAAACCAAGGAACGTCTGGGGCCACCAGGTGCTGGACAAGGCAAAGGAGGATTCTTCCCAGGAGCTGTGAAGTGCATGGACCTGCTGACACTTTAGTTTTGAACTTCTAACTTCCAGAACAGCAATAGAATAAATTCCTATTGTTTGAAGCCACCCAGTTTGTGATAATTCATTATGGAATCCCTCAAAATTAACACAAAGAGGTTTAGGAGGTAAGCAGGGGTCAAATTATGTAGGAATTGGTATACAGCCTTTAATTCCTCAAGGCCAGAAATTCATTGCAAATGCCTGTGTGTTTGATTCATTTCTTATTTTATTCTTATTGTCCACAATGAATTTATACCTTCTTGAAGATGTTTTGACATCCCCAGTTCTTACAGGTTTCCCTTTATAGCACTTCAAAATTGTCCTAGGCTAAGTTTTATCTAAAATATGTTTGTTTTTTTTAAAAAAAAATTTCCTGGTCTTCAGAAAGATTAAAAAGCATGTGTTGTAACTACATAAAAATGTTGGTGTAATTGGGAAGAATATCTTAGTAAAGAGATAATACAAAATGTTACTATCCCATTGTATGCGCATGAAATTTGTTTACAGTCTCTGGACAACTTGAAAAGAAACAGTACTTGCAACAGAGAACTGAGAAAATAGCACTTTTCTGGCAAGCAAATTTGCTGGTCGAGATCAATAGTTTTTAAGAGAAAGATTAGCAAATAACCAAACCTCACTCATGGAGCATCAGTGAAATTTTCTTATGTAATAAATACCTAAAACAACTTTCTTAATCAACAGTTAAAATATTTTTTTATCATGATGAGGCTGTTTTCAAATATCTCTCCCTCTGTATATATATATGGAAGCCCTGGTGGTGTAGTGGTTAAGTGCTATAGCTACTAACCAAAGGGTCAGCAGTTCGAATCCACCAGGGACTCCTTGGAAGCTCTATGGGGCAGTTCAACTCTGTCCTATAGGGTTGCTATGAGTCGGAATTGACTCGACGGCACTGGGTTTTTTTTGTTTGTTTGTTTGTTTTGGTGTGTATATATATATATGTAACACACATGTATATATATATATTTTTTATAATGTCTGGTTACAGTTTTAAAGCTTAATTTAGTTTTGTTAAGTTGGGGTCATACTTGTAGAATGAGAAAATAATTTATTTTATGACATTCAAGGAAATAGGCCTAGATTTTAGAATTTAATTAGCAAATTCAAGCTTAAATAAACTCATTTCCTGTAAGTTCACCTTCTCCTGTCTTAAACATAAGGACTATTTCCTGCATGTTGCAATAAAATATATAATTCAGATGAATAATCTTTTAAAAGTGTAATAAAATTCTCACCAATAACTAAGAAAGAACAACGTAGGGTCAAACATTTCCTCTCAAAAGTGAAACCCTTTTACTCGAAATCTGTCTTCAATGATGTCTTCCTCAAATTGGGAAGGCTGCATTAATTGAATTTGATTTTTTCCCTCTGTATAATCTTTGATCACCACAATTAATATAGAGGTAGAAAATAAAGTCACTGAGTAAAAATTAGGAAATGAGATCATATCATGCAGGTTAAACTCACCCAAGGGATCACAGAGACATTTAAGGAATAGTTTTCTGGAGGTCGACAATCATTAAGATTAATAGAAATTTAATAGAAATTTAAGAGATTTTTATATTGTCAAGATGTCTGATCGACATCCTGAAAGCAAGATCTTAGACCATTTTGCTGTGTTCTAAAGAGAAATTCAGACAAGTTTATATTAAAAAATGTAAGAGAAAGAAAAAACTTTTTCCATTGCAACATTTTAAATTTCTCTATAAAACAGGCCTTTCCTAACACAATATTAGCTAAAGGCAAATTTATCATGATAATAATAAAGCATAGGTTTCAGCAACCCTTACATTCATAGACCCTATTCAAGGCCTTGAATAAGCCCTCACAATATGTTCACATATCCAACTGATTTTGAAAAACTGTCTGAAGTAAGTTGTTTTATTTGAAATAGATTGACCACAGCATTTTTCTACTTTGACCTCCAAATTGATCACACTTCCCTTTATGTAGGTGCTGGAAAGGCTGCAGACTACTGTAGATATCTGGCTGCAGGACAGTTGAATTGGGAGCACATTTGGTTGTGGATTAGGGTCGCTTTTACACATACAGTTAATTTAACTGACTTGTTATCGGAATGGCTGCCAGGAATCTTCCTATCAACATGGTGACCACTTACACAGCACCATGACACAAAGGTACAGGTGAAGGTAGTAGGGGAGAAACAGAAATTAAATACAGAAAGCCAGAAGCTACCCTGTGAAAAAAATTATTAGTGGAAGATTTGATTCTTATCAATACCAACAGAAAATGGAAGTTTTCCCTTGTCAGAAAAATGTCTGATCATGCAGTGCATACAATTTATTTTATATTTGCTTTCCTTCTTTCATTTCTGATAGAAAGTGCCCCAAAATGGAATTTACTAGTACAACAAGTATATATAATGTATAGTTGCAGTTTTATACATTCCAAATATTAGTAATAGAAACACAATTTTCTATCAGCCAAGTTTAAAGAAATTGAATTATCTTTATATTTTTTTCTATAGAAAACACAAAACTAAAATCATTGTTATATGAAGAGGCAAATATGTAAGAAATAAACAAATATTACAGAAGTGTACCAGAAAAACAGTTGCAGCAGTACATTGACAGGGAGCTGCCAGAAATTCAAGGCGGAATCAGAGGAGGACATGGAACGTGTGATATCATTGCTGATGTCAGATGGATCTGGGCTGAAAGCAGAGAATAGCGGAAAGATGTTTACCTGTGTTTTATTGACTATTTAACTGTGTGAATTGTAACAAATTATGGAAAACATTGTGAAGAATGAGAATTCCAGAACACCTAAATGTGCTCATGCAGAACCTGTACAAAGAGACAGTTCTTCAAACAGAACAAGGGGATACTGCATGGTTTAAAATCAGAAGAGTTGTGTGTCAGGGTTGTATCCATTTACCGTACTTATTCAATCTGTATGCTGAGCAAAATAATTCGAGAAGCTGGACTACATGAAGAATAATGTGGCGCCAGAATTGGAGGAAGACTCATTAACAACCTATGATATACACATAACACAACCTTGCTTACTGAATGTGAAGAAGACTTGCAGCACTTACTAGTGAAGACCAAGGACTACAGGCTTCAATATGGATTACACCTCAACATAAGGAAAACAAAAATCCTCACAACTGGACCAGTAAGCATCATCATGATAAATGGTGAAAACATTGAAGTTGTCAAGGATTTCATTTCACTAGGATCCACAATCAACACTCGTGGGTTAAAAATGACCAATTCCAGTCCATTTTAACCATGCCTTGGTTATCAATAATTATGTGTTGTATTTCATTTCTGACAACTTTCAGTTTTCCTAGATTCATATCTCCTACACTCCACTTTGTGATTATTAATGGATATTTGCAGCCGTTTCTTCTCATTTTCAGTAGTGCCACATAAGAAAATGAATGTCCTGAAAGCTTGACTCCATCCATTTCATTAAGGTCGACTCTACTTTGAGGAGCCAGCTCTTCCCTAGTTGTATTTTGGGTGCCTTCCAACCTGTGATTTTTTTTTCCAATCTGTGAGGCTCATTTTCTCAAACTCTGTCTCCCAATGCTCTGCTGCTCTTCACAGGATTTTCACTGGCCAATTCTTTTTTTTTTTTCCCAAGTAGACTGACAGGTCCTTCTTCCTAGTCTGTCTTAGTCTGGAAGTTACACTGAAACCTGTCCACTAAGGGTAACCCTGCTGGCAAAGCTTCCAGAACCTAAACGAGCAAGCCACCACAGTATAACAAACTGACAGATGCAATATATAATCAAATTATGCATGCATGCATACCCCTTTCCATTGAAATTTATTTTTTCTGGTATTATTTCATTGTTTATTAAATGGACTTTGTTGAAATATTTATTATCTCTGAATAAGACATAATGCATATTTTACAGTGAATAATTTTATCAAATGTAAAATTAGTTTGAAATGTATTGTAAATAATGCCTTTAAGATGTTTATTCAGATGTTCATTTTTAAGATTCTAGACAAATTTATGATTCTTAGCACAAGTCACTCGTAAAGTTTTTATTTCCTTAAAAGTATAAGAAGGTATAGCTTTAACATGGAACACTGAGGTGCTCTATGTTAAAGCTATACTTTCTTATACTTTTAAGGAAATAGAAACTTTACGAGTAACTTGTGCTAAGAATCATGAATTTGTCTAGAATCTTAAAAATGAAAATCTGAATAACCATCCTAAAGGCATTCTTTACATTTCCAATTAATAATATGTGTATGCTGGAGCCCCGATGGCAGAGGGGTTAAGAACTATGGATGCTAACCAGAAGATTGATGGTTTGAATCCACCAGCCGCTCTTTGGAAACCCTATGGGGTATTTCTATTCTGTCCTTTAGGGTCACTGAGTCAGAATTGACTCAATGGCAACTTTTTTTTTTTATGCCTATACTAAATTATACAAAACATTACAGAAACATGCAATAAACCCAGAGTTTACAAAATCTTAGGTTATGAGAAGACTTTCCATTGCTTAAGCTAAAAAGGCACAAATAAAACTCATAACATCTGAATGTATTCATACTCCAAATAGGCATTTCTTAAGACAAGTTTCCACAATATTGAATGTTACATAACTTAGTTACAATCATCAAACAGAGAAATACATTAAGGAAATTTCTAAATACAATTATGACCCTTAAAAAAGAATTTTAATTTTAGGAGAGGAAAGCAAAATTATTTTAGTGAAACCAATCTTAAATTAAGATAATTAGCTCTTACTTTTTGAAAATAAATATTTTATGCAAAAATAAACTATTCCTCGTACAACATAAAAAACTTAATTTGTGGTAATGTTCAATTCTGAAAAGATGGAATAGGCGTACTTTTTTCCTATTCCTCCTGTTGGGTAAATTAAAAACTCTTGTCATATATATAAAACAAACTGTCGGAGGCGGAGCCAAGATGGCAGAACAGACAGACGCTTCTGTCCAGCCCACTTTACAACAAAAACCCGAAAAAACAAATGAAACAAGTATATTTGTGACTAGCTGGGAGCCCTGAGCATCAAAGGCAAGCTTATTCAATGAATTGAGGAGCAGGGGAAGCAAGAGACCATTCAGAAGAGGAGAGGAGTTACAGGACGTGAATCGCTGGGAGCCCTCAGGCACCGTTCCCAGAGTGGCGGTGGCGGCAGCGCGCTGGTCCTAGCGTTTGGTCACAGTTTCCTCAGGGAGGAGCAGCCAGCAGCACAGCCCTCTCACACCTCCAGAACCTGAGCAGAAGGGTGCTCTCAGCAAAAGCTAAGTACTTGCATATATTTTACCACCCCCACCCCGAAACCAGCCTCAGCGGCTGAATCCCTAGGCCTGAGGTAGACCCTGGTGAGCACCTGGAGCCATCCTCTTGGCCTTGGGGAAGGA
Source organism: Elephas maximus indicus (assembly GCF_024166365.1). Lineage (NCBI taxonomy): Eukaryota > Metazoa > Chordata > Mammalia > Proboscidea > Elephantidae > Elephas > Elephas maximus. The sequence continues at coordinate 35,164,011 of NC_064820.1, read as the reverse complement.
AAAAATTTGCACCTGGGGGGAAAAGATACTTTGCTAGCTCCACTAACTGGTGGAGCTCAGGACAGAAGCGGCTCCTGTCCAGGCATAAACCATCTGTGGACCTTGAGCACCTTTCCCTTCAGCATGGACCTGTGTGGGCCTATTTCAGGATAATAGGCCCTTGTTGGCAAACACCAACCATTTCAGCGGTGCGGTGGAGAGGTGGGTATTTGATGTTTCACATGGCTTTGCCTATTAAACAAGGTCCTTACCTACCCACAACAGGGACATAAGGACTGGTGGCTCCACTTGGGTTGCCCAGCCACCTGTGACAGGGGTACAGGGATAACTGGTACCTCCCAGTCCTTACAACAAAAACTTTGGGTCCCCATGGTCCCTCTGCAGAGTCCACCCACCAGCATGCTCTAGGGAACAGAGACGTGTTTTCCTCAGAGACACTTGGGGTCGGTTCTCAGCCCCCTGCCTTGTTTAGAGGTGACCTGCTGCTGCAATCAGATACGGGTATATACGCCAATCACCCCTGCCCCTCTAAGGCTGCAGGACAGAGCTTGTACCACACACTTGACATCAGCTACCTGAAAACCTGAACTGAATTCATACAAGAAAACTGAATGGACTCCTAGACTGATATACCTGATAACAGCTCTAGCCAGTTGGGGACAGGACACCAGAGCTCCAAAGGGAAAGATAATCAAGCTAGCTCACTCAAGCAACTCATAGGGGTATATCAAAACAAAACAAGGTAAGCAGCTACGACACAGTAAGCAAGCATAAACTAATATAGTAACTTATAGATGGCTCAGAGACAACAGTCAATGTCAAGTCACATAAAGAAACAGACCATGATCACCTCAAAAGGCTCTCAAAACAAAGAATCCAGGGATCTTTTAGATGAAAGTGCATTCCTGGAATTACCAGATGCAGAATACAAAAGTTTAATATACAGAACCCTTCAAGACGTCAGGAAGAAAATGAGGCAATACACAGAACAAGCCAAGGAACCCACAAATAAAGCAACTGAAGAAATCAGAACGATTATTCAGGAACATAATGAACAGCTTAATAAGCTGGAAAAAATCCATAAACAACAATCAGAAATTCAGAAGATTAACAATAAAATTACAGATTTAGATAACTCAATAGAAAGTCAGAGGAGCAGAATTGAGCAAGTAGAAGCTAGAATTTCTGAACTTGAAGATAAATCACTTGGCACTAATATATTTGAAGAAAAATCAGATAAAAGCATTAAAAAAAATGAAGAAACCTTAAGAATCATGTGGGACTCTATCAAGAGAAATAACCTACGAGTAATTGGAGTACCAGAACGGAAAGGGATAACGGAAAATACAGAGAAAATTGTTGAGGATTTGTTGGCAGAAAACTTCCCTGATATTGTGAAATATGAGAAGATATCTGTCTAAGATGTTCATCGAACTCCACATAAGGTAGATCTTAAAAGAAAGTCACCAAGACATATTATAATCAAGTCTGCCAAAACCAAAGATAAACAGACAATTATAAGAGCAGTGAGGGATAAAAGAAAAGTCACCTAAAAGGGAGAGCCCATAAGAATAAGATTGGACTACTCGGCAGAAACCACGCAAGCAAGAAGGCAGTGGGATGACATATTTAAAAAATTGAAGGAAAAAAATTGCCTGCCAAGAATCATATATACATCAAAACTGTCTCTTAAATATGAAGGTGAAATTAAGATATTTCCAGATTAACACAAGTTGGGATTCATAAAAAACCAAACCAAAACTACAAGAAATACTAAGGGGAGTTCTTTGGTTAGAAAATCAATAATATCAGGTATCGACCCAAGACTAGAACACTGGGCAGAGCAACCAGAAGTCAACCCACAAAGGGAAATCTAAAAAAAAAAAAAAAAAAACAAAGAAAGATTAAAAAAAAAGAAAAAGCCCAACACAGGGTAGCAGCGATGTTATTATATAAAAGAAGGCAACATTAAAATAATAAAGAGGGACTAAGAAATGTAATCATAAACCTTCCATATGGAGAGGAAGATATGGTGATACAAAGAAATAAAAGTTAGTTATAAATTTAGAAAAATAGGAGTAAATAATAAGGTAACTACAAAGGAGACAAACTATCCTACTCATCAAAATAAAATACAAGGGAAAATTACAGACTCAGCAGAAACAAAATCAACAACAACGAATATGAGGAAAGGACAATATATAAAGAAAATCTACTCAGCACGTAAAATCAAGTGGGAAAAAGGAGCTGTCAACACACAAAAAAAGACATCAAAATGATAGCACTAAATTCATAAAAAAGAAAAATTCATACCTATTCATAATTACCCTGAATGTAAATGGGCTAAATGCACCAATAAAGAGACAGAGAGTGGCAGAAAGAATTAAAAAATAAGATCCGTCTATATGCTGCCTACAAGAGACACACCTTAGACTTAGAGACACAAACAAACTAAAACTCAAAGGATGGAAAAAAAAATATCAAAAATCGACAATCAAAAAAGAGCAGGAGTGGCAATATTAATTTCTGACAAAATAGACTTGAAAGTTAAATCCATCAGAAAGGATAAGGAAGGACACTATATAATGATTAAAGGGAAGATACACCAAGAAGATGTAACCATATTAAATGTTTATGCACCCAATGGCAGGGCTGCAAGATACATAAAACAAACTCTATCAGCATTGAAAAGTGAGATAGACAGCGCCACAATAATACTAGGAGACTTCAACACACCACTTTCGGTGAAGGACAGGACATTCAGAAAGAAGCTCAATAAAGACACGGAAGATCTAGGTGCCACAATCAACCAACTTGACCTCGTAGACATATATAGAACACTCCACCCAACAGCAACCAACTATGCTTTCTTTTCTAGTGCACATGGAACATTCTCTAGAATAGACTACATATTAGGTCATAAAGCAAGCCTTAGCAGAATCCAGAACATTGAAATATTACAAAGCATCTTCTCTGACCATAAGGCCATAAAAGTGGAAATCAATAACAGGAAAAGCAGGGAAAAGAAATCAAACACTTGGAAACTGAACAATACTCTGCTCAAAAAAGACTGGATTACAGAAGACATGAAGGAGGGAATAAGGAAATTCATAGAATCCAATGAGACTGAAAACACTTCCTATCGGAACCCTTGGGACACAGCAAAAGGGGTGCTCAGAGGCCAATTTATATCAATAAATGCACACATCCAAAAAGGAGAAAGGGCCAAAATCAGAGAAATATCCCTACAACTTGAACAAATAGAAAGAGAGCAACAAAAGAAACCCACAGGCACCAGAAGAAAAAAATAATAAAAATGAGAGCTGAACTAAATGAAATAAAAAACAGAAAAACAATTGAAAGAATTAAGAAGACCAAAAGCTGGTTTTTTGAAAAACTCAACAAAATTGATAAACCACTGGCCAAACTGACAAAAGAAAAACAGGAGAGGAAGCAATAACCTGAATAAGAAATGAGATGGGCGATATAACAACAGACCCAATGAAATTAAAAAAATCATATCAGATTACTATGAAAAACTATACTGAAACAAATTTGAAAACCTAGAAGAAATGGACGAATTCCTAGAAACACACTATGTACCTAAACTAACACAAACAAAGATAGAACAACTAAATAGACCCATAACAAAAGAAGAGATTGAAAAGGTAATCCAAAAACTCCCAACAAAAAAAAAAAAACCCTGGTCCGGACAGCTTCACTGCAGAGCTCTACCAAACGTCCAGCAAAGACTTAACACCACTACTACTAAAGGTATTTCAGAGCATAGAAAAGGGTGGAATACTACCAAACTCATTCTATGAAGCCACCATGTCCCTGATACCGAAACCAGGTAAAGGCACCATGAGAAAAGAAAATTATAGGCCTATATCTCTCATGAATGTATATGCAAAAATTCTCAACAAAATTCTAGCCAATAAAATTCAACAACATATCAAAAAAAAAAAAAATTCACCATGACCAAGTGGGATTCATACCAGGTATCCAGGGATGGTTCAACATTAGAAAAACAATAAATATAATCCACCACATAAATAAAACAAAAGACAAGAATCACATGATTTTATCAATTGATGCAGAAAAGGCATTTGACAAAGTTCAACACTCATTCATGATAAAAACTCTCAGCAAAATAGGAATAGAAGCAAAATTTCTCAACATAATAAAGGCGTTTATACAAAGCCGACAGCCAGCATCACCCTAAATGGACAGAGCCTGAAAACATTCCCATTGAGATCGGGAACCAGAACAAGGATGCACCTTATCACCACTCTTATTTAACATTGTGCTGGAAATCCTAGCCAGAGCAATTAGGCTAGATAAAGAAATAAAGAGGTTTTTAGATTGGCAATGAAGAAGTCAAAGTATCTCTATTTGCAGATGATATGATCTTATATGCAGAAAACCCAAAGGAATCCTCCATAAAACTACTGAAAGTAATAGAAGAGTTCAGCAGAGTATCGGGATACAAGATAAAGATACAAAAATCATTTGGATTCCTCCGCACCAACAAAAAGAACATCGAAGGGGAAATCACCAAATCAATGCCATTTACAGTAGCCCCCAAGAAGATAAAATATTTAGGAATAAATCTTACCAGAGATGTAAAAGACTTCTACAAAGAAAACTACAGTACACTCCTGCAAGAAACCAAAAGAGACTTACATAAGTGGAAGAACATACCTTGCTCATGGATAGGAAGACAACATTATAAAAATGTCTATTCTACCAAAAGTTATCTATACATTTAATGCAATTCCAATCCAAATCCCAAGAACAATCTTTAATGAGATGGAGAAACAAATCACCAATTTCATATGGAAGGGAAAGAGGCCCCGGATAAATAAGGCATTACTGAAAAAGAAGAACAAAGTGGGAGGCCTTACTTTACTTGATTTTAGAACCTATTATACCGCCACAGTAGTCAAAACAACCTGGTACTGGTACAACGACAGATACATGGACCAATGGAACAGAATTCAGAATCCAGTCGTAAGTCCATCCACATATGAGCACTTGATATTTGACAAAGGCCCCAAAAGAGTTAAATGGGGAAAAGACAGTCTTTTTAACAAATGGTACTGGCATAACTGGATATCCATCCGCAAAAAAATGAAATAAGACCCGTACCTCACTCCATACACAAAAACTAACTCAAAATGGATCAAAGGCCTAAATATAAAATCTAAAACGATAAAGATCATGGAAGAAAAAAAAGGAACAATGTTAGGAGCCCTAATACATGGCATAAACAGTATAGAAAACATTATAAAGAATGTAAAAGAAAAACTAGATAACTGGGAGCTCCTAAAAATCAAACACTTATGCTCATCGAAAGACTTCCCCAAAGAGTAAAAAGACTACCTACAGACTGGGAAAAAGTTTTTAGCTATGACATTTCTGATCAGTGCCTGATCTCTAAAATCGACATGATACTGCTAATACTCAACTGCAAAAAGACAAATAACCCAATTAAAAATGGGCAAAAGATATGAATAGACACTTCACAAAAGAAGACATTCAGATAGCTAACAGATATATGAGAAAATGTTCATGATCATTAGCCATTAGAGAAATGCAGATCAAAACTACAATGAGATTTCATCTGGCATTAATCCAAAAAACACAAAAGAATAAATGTTGGAGAGCCCGTGGAGGGATTGGAACACTTCTACACTGCTGGTGGGAGTGTCAAATGGTACAACCACTTTGGAAATCATTTTGGCACTTCCTTAAAAAGTTAGAAACAGAACTATCATACAATCCAGCAATCCCACTCCTTGGAATATATCCTAGAGAAATAAGAGCCTTTACAAGAACAGATGTAAGCACACCCATGTTTATTGCAGCACTGTTTACAATAGCAAAAAGATGGAAGCAACCAAGGTGCCCATCGACAGATGAATGGATAAATAAATTATGGTCTATTCACACAATGGAATACTACACATCGATAAAGAACAGTGAGGAATCTGTGAAACATTTCATAACATGGAGGAACCTGGAAGGCATTATGCTGAGTGAAATTAGTCAGTTGTAAAAGGACAAATATCGTATAAGACCACTATTATAAGAACTTGAGAAATAGTTTAAACTGAGAAGAAAATATTCTTTTGTGGTTATGAGAGGAGGGAGGGAGGGAGGGTGGGAGAGGGGCATTCACTAATTAGATGTTAGATAAGAACTACTTTAGGTGAAGGGAAAGACAGCACACAATACAGGGGAGGTCAGCACAATTGGACTAAGCCAAAGGCAAAGAAGTTTCCTGAATAAACTGAATGCTTCGAAGGCCGGCGTAGCTGGGGCAGGGGTCTAGAGACCATGGTTTCAGGGGACAACTAAGTCAAGTGGCATAATAAAATCTATTAAGAAAACATTCTGCATCCCACTTTGAAGAGTGGCATCTAGGGTCTTAAACACTAGCAAGCAGCCAAGTAAGATGCATCAATTGGTCTCAACCCACCTGGATCAAAGGAGAATGAAGAACACCAAGGACACAAGGTGATTAGGAGCCCAAGAGGCAGAAAGGGCCACATGAACCAGCGACTACATCATCTTGAGACCAGAAGAACTAGATGTTCCCAGGCTACAACCGATGACTGCCCTGACAGGGAACACAACAGAGAACCCCTGAGGGAGCAGCAGAGCAGTGGATGCAGACCCCAGGTTCTCATAAGGCCAGACTTCATGGTCTGACTGAGACTGGAAGGACTCTGGTGGTCACGGCCCCCAGACCGTCTGTTGCCCCAGGACAGGAACCATTCCCGAAGCCAACTCTTCAGACATGGATTGGACTGGATAATGGGTTGGAGAGGGATGCTGGTGAGGAGTGATCTTCTTGGATCAGGTGGACACTTGAAACTATGTTGGCATGCCCTGCCTGGAGGGGAGATGAGAGGGTGGAAGTGGTTAGAAGCTGATGAAACGGACAGGAAAAGAGAGAGTGGAGGGAGAGATCAGGCTGTCTCACTAGGGGAGTGTAACTGGGAGTGTGAAGCAATATGTATATGGGTTTTTGTGTGAGAGACTGACTTGATTTGTAAACTTTCACTTAAAACACAATAAAAATTATTAAAAAAAAAAAAAAGGATTTGGGTGGAATTGTAACACGACCCTTACCCATGTCACATCCCTGATCCAGTATAAAGGGAGATTCCCTGGGGTGTGGCCTGCACAAGGTTTTATCTCCCAAGAGATAAAAAGAAAAAGAAGGGAGCAGAGAGCGGGACCTCATACCACCAAGAAAGAAGCAGTGGGAGCAGAGCTTGCCCTTCGGACCCAGGGTTCCTGCACAGAGAAGCTCCTAGTCCAAGGGAAGATTGACGAGAAGGAACTTCCTCCAGAGCCTACAGAGACAGAAAGTCTTCCTCTGGAGCTGACATCCTGATTTTGGACTTCTAGCCTACTAGACTATGAGAGAATAAATTTCTCTTTGTTAAAGCCAAAAAAAAAGAAAAAAAAAATTGTCTTAGTTTCCTAGAGTTGGTATAGGAAAGCACCAAAAATTTGGTGGCTTATAAGAACGGAAATTTATTTTCTCACAATTCTATAGGCTAGGAGTCCAAAGCAGGGTATCAGTTATGTAATTGCTTCTGAAGACTCTGAGAGAAAAATGTTCTAAGCCTCTCTTCCAGCTTCTGGTAGCTTCTGGCAATCCTTAGCATTCCCTTCAACATAGATGTATCTTTCTAGGCATCTTCCCCTTGTGTGTCCCTCTGTGTCTTTTTGCTTCAAACCTAACTGATAGCTCCCTTAAAGAAAGAACATATTTCCAAACAAGGTGACATTCACACATACAGGTGTTAAGACTTAAACATATCTTTATAGGACAGGCATAAATTAATCCAGAACACAATAAGACTTTGGAAGATGCAGAGAAAAAAGGCTGGCTGGGGACCTCAGGAACCAAAGAACAGCATGGCAATGAGTATCTTGGGCTTTTGCTATGTCTCGTGTATCCCAGACTTGAAGCTGATGAAGACAGCAACCCAGAAATGTCAACGGGTGCTTTAAAAAAAAAGTCTCACCAAAAGCAAAAGCAAGGCACCAAGAAAAGTTACTCAACCAAGAGAGAACATTTTTGGCAATATATGCTCTACTCCATTCAAATACTATGTAAAAAAGCCTGACCATCATTCATTCCCATGAAATCTGAGTGGGGAGCTTTACAGTCTAATAAAATTCCTCAGTCCTTTCACGTCACCCTCTTCCTTGTCAGGTAGTGAGCCAGGTCTTTCACTTCTATTGTGTTATAAGGAGGATTCCTCATTTTGTCCATAGTGAACGCTTTCCCCATGGGGGACCTGGCCTTCCACCTCCTTATTAACATAAAGACATGCCTCTGCTCTGTTTTGCAGGGGTTGTTTTAGAAGCAAGCTATTAAACAACTAGAAATTTCACCACTGCCCAATAAGGCCATCCCCTCCCACCTTGGTGTCACTGGAGGCCCCTTGGGGAGCAATAATGGCACACTTCTACCCTTCCCTGACTAAGGAATATCAGTGGAGGCCTAGTGTGAAGCCAGAATTCCCATCTCTACCCAACAATAATGAGGAGTCTACACACAGGGTGTCAACAAAGGCCAAATGGGGAGCCTGGACTTTTACCTGTACCTGGCAGTAACAGGATACCCATCCTCTGTCTCCTGCCAGAGAACAAGCAAGCTAAAACGGAAAGTTTGTATAAAATTCAGAGCCACATGACATAATGAGGAAAATATCCAGGTTTCAATAGAAAATTACTCAACATCTCAAGAACAAGAAAGGTTTCAAACTTAATGAAAACATACAACCAAGACATGCCAAAGATGTGAGAATTATCTGACAAAAGTGTTAAAGCAGTCATCATAAAAATGCTTCAGTAAGAAATCATGAACACACTGAAAAAAGTTAAAAATAGAAAGTCTCAGCAAAGAAATAGAAGATATAAAGATCTTTTTTTTTTCTTTTCTCACTTAATTTTTGTTTTTTTCTATATACATTACCAATTGTTTCAAAACAACTTATTAGAAAGAAAAACTTTTGCCATTTGTCTATTCTTGCACCAATACCACATTGCCTCGTATATATGAATTTTAAAATCTGAGGTGCTGGTGTATCTGAATTGCATGACTATAGACCTAAATTAAAAACTCCATTCTGAATTAAACTAAGATTTTCATTTCTACTCTTCTAATGAAACCACTCAGCCTTTCATCAAAGTTTTACTGCTTGAAAAACAAAGAAGGTAGGAGCTATAATTTTTAACCTAGATAAAGATTTGCTCAGTGCCCATTAAGAATGTTTACACAGCTGGGCCCAGAGAAGATGCATTGGTCAACCAGAGGTAAGAAGATAGAACTGATGTGTTAAATGAAGTTACGACTTGTAAGTTACTTTATAGCCAAGATAGGTATGCATCAAGTCCTAGTTCCACATCTTGATTCCCAGTTAAGTCTTCACTCACTGGAATTTTTTCACTGTATTTCTGCTAGTTTTTTGTAAATTTTAAACTATGTAGAGATTAAGTTTGTTAAAATAAGAAGGCTGTTTGCAGCTATAAAATTCTTAATTGTCTATAACACAAGAAGTGCAGAGATTTGAGCTTTAACTTATGTAAATAAACTTCCTATTTTAACTGCTTTCAGGGAGTTCACCCAGTGAATGCCTGGGCCCTAACTCACTCCTTCCCAGCTAGATGAGCAATGTTTACATTTCAAAAGGCTTCAGATTTAGAGCTGATTTAATCTTCACTCTTTCCTAAGTAATGATCAACTTTACATTTCAAGGACTCTAGCTAGGTTTGACTCAGCCTACAGTCCATCACTAAACCTCCTCATCAAGACAGTTTATACATCTCACTTTAGAAATATTGTCTTAGTCAAATTGTATCAGGAATAAGAGATTTGTGTTAGGCTAGAAACTGTTTTTTTTAGAAACTGATGTTAACAAAGTTTGTAGTTTGACAACCACTTATAACTTTCTCTGCATCCTCTTTGATATGAAACCATTTGCCCTCATTTACTCTGCCTATTAAATAACCCACTGTTGTACCTGCAAGGCAGAACACTCACTACAGTCTGTTTAAATGCCATGTGTTTCTGTACTTCTTGGAATGAAATTATTCCTTCAATAAATTTTTTGTTTTAATTTCTATCAGAGCATTGGTCTGGTGTTTACATGAAGGCAGACTTAATTATTGTGGTTCTACACTAAATCTTGTATTCTGGCAATGTAAGTCCTCTAATTTTGTTCTATCTCTCAAAAATCCCTTGTTTATTAAGAAGTCCTTTGCACTTTCCGATAGTTTTTACAATCAGCTTTCCATTGTTCACATATAAACTTCTGAAATTTGATTAGAATTGCACTGAAGCTAGTAAAAATTTTAAGAATATTGCTATCTTAACAACATTGAGTCATGCTAATGATGAACATAGATTTTTCTCCTTTATTTAGATGATCATTAAATTCTCTTAGTAATGTTTTCCAGTGAAAAATTTTGCATATCTTTTCTATGTGTTTCCTATTATTTGAAATGTTGGTATTATTTTAAAGTATTGAAATTCTAATTTTGTTATGAATTGTTCTATATCATCAGGAAATGCAATTAACTTTATTATACTGACCTGACATTCAAGACCTTGTTAAATTATTATTTCTAATGATATGTTAATAATTTTGCTTCTATCTGATGTAAATTAATAGCTCAAATTCAACTTAGTTCCATTTCTTAAAGAGATCTGCATCTGAGATATTATTCAACTCATGTATATGTGACTGGCTTCTTACATTTCTACTGAGGTCTTACTGAAGAATCTGGTGTTTCAATGGCGTTTCAATGGCTTAAGGGACTGTTATTTGTAAAAAATAATTATTCTCTACAGACTTCTAGGACTTAGTTCTTTTATCTGTGGGACAAATTTTCACCTTTAGACCATAATTTTTATGGATAAATATGTCTTGCTTTTCCTTTATGAGCTTAAAGAGTAAACTAACAATTTTCTGTTAATTAATGCCACACTCATGTCAGAGATGAGAATTATGTGGGATGTAATGAAGTGCGATATTGAATGTTTGAGAGCTTTCCTAAGTTTGAAAACTTCAAAATTTGAAATGGTGGCCTGCAAAAGCTTGTATCAACGTTTAATCATCAGTCCCTCACTTACTTAATACTTATAAACAATTGCTATTTTTTTAAAGGTAAAATGTCCTCCTCTACAATTTTTTTTTTTGCGGGGGAGTGGGAAGGCAGTGATTTTCTTTCATTTGTTTAGTTTACTGACTGATGGTTTTAAAGGCTCTCCAAATCTTGGTAAGATGGTTATTTATAAAGCAATAAGGAAAATGATAACAATATTAAAATTAGATGATATTCAGTCTCCCACATTAAAAAAAAATTTAATTAGTTTCAGTTTTAGGTGAAATTTTAAAATAAGTTTTTTCTATAGGTGAAAGGAGAATTTGTAAACATGTTTTGAACTGCTTTTCCATTGCTAAATATGGTGGGAGAATAGGAAGTACAGATGAAGAGTCATCCATACATCCATCCCTCAAATATTTATACTTTGTGTCTTTAATGTGTTTATGTGATGCTAAATTCTGGCACATTCTTGAAGAAGAAAACAAGTACAAAGACTAAAGATCAAGCTACACATAGGAAATAAGTGATTGGGCCTGAGTGAAATAGGTATAGACTTACATGCTTGAGTAAAAGATGGTGGAATGTGATGATATATTGCAAGAAATGTTGAAAGACATAAGACTCTAGATTCTGTAGAGAATCAGGTTGTGTGGCAAAGCGATGGGTTGTTTCCAAGAGGCCACTTTTCCCAAGATGAAATAGGGTTGTTTCCCTGGAGGATGAATTAAGGATAGAGGGTCAGGTTGTCCTGCTGATATCAGAAAATAGAAAGTGTCTCATTATCCACCAGTTTAAAATCATATAAAAGCTTGAAAAATTAGAAGTACTGAGATGATTCCTACTCATGGTGACCTCATGTATGCAGAGTAGAACTGTTCCATAGCATTTTCTAGGCTGTGACCTTTCAGAAGCAGATCACAAAGCCTGTCTTCTTGAGGCATCTCTGCGTGGGTTCGAACCATTAACTTTTTGACTAGTAGCAGAGCACTTAACAATTTGCACTAACCAGAAACTGTAGTTTGTGTAAAACTGAGGGAAAACTAGACCCTGTAAAGAAAGTTCTACTTTTACCTCTCCATTCATACTCACACTAGTATCACATCTTCAAGGTGTTTTACAGAACTAAGGTATAATATTTTGGGGGAGAGAACACAAGTAATTGTTATTTCCAGACTTAATCACAGAGGGAATAATTTCTTCCTAAGGTCTTGAAAAACACATTGTATATCCTTACTCCTAGAATAACCAGTTTTCTCAAGGAGCTTTGAAGAAAACCTTGCTTGGAAAAATATATAATGGACTGTACATTTTAAATATTCAGCTGATAGTATATCTGACAATAACCTTCAAGTTTTTATCATTAATTTTAAATTGTCCATTAGAAAAGAAATGCACACTCAGCATTTGGTAGGACATCACCACTTTATTTACACAGATTTCAAGGTAATATGGAGAAGTCCACTCAAATTTTCATTATGGACACTTATGAGAAATGGCATAGTGAATAGGTTCAGATGGAGTAAGAATACAAATGAGAAGTGATGAAATTCTTCATGTTAATCACAAACAATACCTCCTATTAGACTTTTTTCCTGCATCTAATTCTTAGAAACTACAAGCCAGTCTTGGCACGAACAGGAAAGATGAAACTATGAGACACTTTCCCTACTCAATTTGGTAAAGGCAAGCAATGTAATTCCTGTGAATTTTAAATTCATCTACACTTCATTTAGTTGATTTTAATTATAGGTCAATATAAATTATTCTATTTTATTGACAGTGCAAATTATTTCTTAATCGTTTATAAAAAATGTATGGGTAAAATTGTTAAATATAGTAATTGGTTAGTAGAAGACTATCTGGGACTAACAGTGAGTGATTTTTTTTATTCCCATAGTAATCTTTTCTTAACCTATCTCGTTATTTATTAACATTAAATATAGAGAAAGATATAGACTGATATAACAAATTATTCTGAACTTTAGCCACAAGTAAAAAAATTGACTTAAAGCGTTTGTTTTATTAGATTATTATAATTGCTATTCACTTTGTTGACCTTCTCAAATCTACCCCTTTCTTCTTAAACCAGAATTAAAGTTACTTATATTCAAGGACCCGTGGTGGTGCAACAGTTAAAGCAATTGACTGCTGACAGAAAGGTAGCTGGGTCAAAACCACCAGCAGCTCTTTGAGAGAAAGATGTGGCAGTCTGCTTCCATAGAAATTTACAGCCTTGGAAACCCTATGGGGTCCCGCTGAGTCAGAATTGATGGCAGAGGGTTTAAGAATATTATATTCAATATCTTTATATTTCTTACTAAATACATATATAATTTTATGTGATATATTTGATTTTGTTTGTTTTAAATGGTCTACCACATACTTTTTTTTTTTTTTTTGGACATGTTATCAGGAAAGATCAGGCCCTGGAGAAGGACATCATGCTTGGTAAAGCAGAGGGTCAGTGAAAAAGTGGAAGACCCTCAACGAGATGGATTGACACAGTGGCTGCAACAATGGGCTGAAGCATAACAACAATCACGAGAACTGTGCAGGACCAGGCAGCATATCGTTCTGTTGTACATAGGGTCGCTGTGAGTTGGAGCCAACACGAGGGCACCTAACAATAACAACAACCATATTTTAAATGGAAGATTCGATTGTCATTATTTCTAATGGCCTCCCATCCTTCCTTTCGGGGCATTATGCATCCACTTCATCTCCACATGACTTGCATTGCTGCCCTGCACCTCTCTACTCCAATAAGCCAGGCTTGGCCATATGACTTACTATCTCCAAACTAAATGTTGAAGTGCTGTTGTATGGTTCTGTTCTTGATGTTACAAATCAAGATAGTGGCTGCTTCTTCAACCAGAGTCTTAGGATAAAAGACATGTCCAGCAGAACGGCAGCTGGTCTACACCTGGCTGTGTAACATAAATGGGAAATAAACCTTGTTGTTGTAATGTACTGAGATTTAGTGCTGTTTGTTATCTCCCTATAACCTAGTGAAAGATGGCTAATACATCTTTCTCAACTTGCTTTCTTCACTGACAATAATATTATTGAGATATATTTATGTTGATACATATAGCTTTAGTTCAGAGGTTGGAAAACTAAGACCCACATGTCAAGTTTGCCTGCTGTAGGTTTTTGTACAGCCTGTGGGCTAAGAATGTTTTTTATACTTTTAGATGGTTGGAAAAAATATCACAGAAGAATGAAGTCTCATGGCATATGAAAAATATGTGAAATCCAAATGTCAACGCCCATAATAAAGTTTTACTGGAACACAGCCACCACACTCATTTATTTACTTATTTTCTATGCTTCTATATTGCCAAGGCAGATTTGAACAGTTGTAGTAACAGGGACCAGCACTTGTGTTCCTGCCATTAAAACTCTGCCTTCTAACACAAGTGTTTCAACTCTTAATCAGACCCCTCTCATCCCCTCCTACCAACTGCAAATACTCTGGAGTTCACCTTATATGCCTGAGCACAGCAGAATACTCGAGGAACTGAGAGTAGAGTGGTGGGTGGCACTGCTCTCCGTTTACTTATCCTTGCTTTGCCTCTTCTCTCAAAGAGCAATTCCTGCTTCACTGTTCTGCCCTTCGCTGCTTGCTCTCTGCTTCTTCCCTACTCCAGCACAGTTGTATTACAAAAAATTGTACTCAGTTCTTATTATTCCTGTATTTGAATTTCATCAATAAGAAGTGTGCCAATTTTTATATAAGTAGTACATAATATATGCATTTCATTTTGGCTCTTGCACTAAAGAGCCAAAAAATATTTATTACCTGACCAGGTAGAGAAAAAAAAAAAAAAAAAAAGCCAAACCCAGCTCCAGTTCATCCATTTTGACTGCTATATGTTTTCCCATTGCATGAATATATCTTTACTTATTTATCAATTTCTTTATTGAAAAACTTATTGTTCCTAATGATTTCCTTTTTAATACAATGCAGTAATGAATATCGTTATAAGTCTTTTTCATGTATACCCTTTACATGTAAATTCAAAAGAAAAAGAATCATAAAAGACTTTCACTAGGATTCTTCCTTCCTTCTGTACATTTTTCTTCTAGGTGATGCCCAAGATACCCTTTTCATAGTATATGACAGCTTAGTGAAAAACATGTGAGCTACTTCCTCCGTTCACCACGTTACAATTAGGTCCACAGTGAGGCCTTTATTTCTTACCTTCTGTTGTTTGACATGCTATTCCTAAAATGCAGAAGTCTTTACATTTAAAATTCTGGTATGCATGTACACATATGTATGTGTATATTCATTTGAGAAAAGCCACACATTCCTGGACTTTTTCTAATAGTCTTCATTATTAAAAAATTGTATAAGTTAAATGTGGCCTTACCATTAATTTTCCTTAGCAAAATGTACTGTTTCCTTGTTTACCTTGGAAATACATAAGGTTTTAAAATTAAATTTGGATGGAAAAATTACTAAATATTTTTAACTAATGCATTTAAAATTTGGCATGTGTTATTCATACCACTAAACGTGTTATTGGTACAAGAAACATTTATTTGTTTTTAACTTTATCTTAATTTTTACTTGCAACTTGAAAACAATAATTATATAGGTTTAGGTCACTTTTTAACTGATAGCTCTGAATATCCCAGAAAAAGGAACATGTAATCTAAAAACTGCTATCTGAAAGAAGAAAGAAAAATAAGAAACATTCAGAGAGAAATTAACAATTAAAAATTTGGAGTGTATGCCATAAACAAATACTTATAACCTTGAATGCTGTTGATTATTGAAGTAATTTTGAAATCCTGAGATTAATATCCTTAGTCATTGACATTCCAATATAGAAATGAATACTTGGCACAGATATTGAAGTAGAATTTTGTGATTTTTTTTTTTTCTTTCTTTTAATTCTGAATAGTAGGTATGACAGCATTTCTACAAAATGGGCCAAGCTAGCCAGAATTTTTCCAGGGAAAGAGTAATATATTCTCTATAAGTCAAAAAATGCAAGCCACACTAGCTATAATATCAAGATATTGAAAAGAGGGGATGCTTGTATTTTATTGTTGTAAAGTACATGAAATGTAAAAAAAAAAAAAACCTCAAAACTTTGCACTCTGCCACAGAACAATCTAACAGTTCAAGATCTAGGACAGATATCAGTGAACTTTTCTGTAAAGCACTACATAGTTAATATTTTAGGCTTTGCAGGCCAAGAGACAAAACTGAGAGTGTTACATAGGCCTCTGTCAAAACTTCTCAGCTCTTCCACTTTCCATGGTAATGTTACTATAGATGTAGAAAATGCATAAAAGAAAGAACATTGCCGTGTTCTAATAAAACTTTATTTATGGACACTGAAATTTAATTACCCATCTTTTGATTACTTTCCAACATTGAAAAATCAAAATAAATAAATAAAACTTAGTTTATGGGCTGCATAAACCAAAAGTGGAGGCAGACCAGATTTGGACAGTAAATTGGATTTTGTCACCTCCTGATGAAGAAGTCCAACTAATGAGCAATCCTGCAATTGGGATAAAAGTTAGAGCTATGAGATTATGTACTGGTTATTTTAAAAGCTGTTGATGATAGTCTACTCTTGAGTTTTGATGCTGCTGCTTTCTCAATTATGTGTCCAAGACACATAGATCTATCTACAGTTTCCCAAATATGGACACTGAATACTGGGTTTCTGACAACTCTTGGGAAACCATCTCAGTCCTGTTGTCATAGAGAAAAGAATGCATGTCCATGTCCATCAGGTTGAAATTTTCATTCTGAGGACAAATCTCTTAGAATTTTCTCAATGAACAGCTGTGCTTCAAAAATTATTCAACCTGGGATTTCTATCTAAAGGAAGCTGTAAATCAACAAGATATATCTGCATCCTAATTCCCAGAACCTGTGAATTTTACCTTCTGTAAAAAAGTTCTTTGCACATGTAATTAAGCTAAGGATTTTAACATGAAGAGGTCATCCAAGACTATCCATGTGGGCCCTAAATCCAAAAAACAAAGCAAAAAAAAAAAAAAAAAAAAAAAACCCAGAGTCACTGCCTTCAAGTTGGTTTTGACTCATGTCAACCCCATATGTTACAGAGTAGAACAATTCATGGAGTTTTCTCGATGTAATGTTTGTGGAAACATATTGTCAGGGCTTTCTTTCATGGTACTACTTTCCTTAAAAGAGACATGCAGGGGATATTGGACACACAAAAGAGTAGAAACCCTTGCAAAAACAGAGACAGAGATTAGAATGATGTAACCATATATTAAGGAAGACAAAGATTGCTGTCACCAGAAACTGTAAAAGGCAAGGACGGAATCTCTCCTAGAATTTCTAGAGGGAATGTGGCACTGCCCACACATTGATTTCCTATTTCTGGCCTACAGAATTCTGAAAGAATAATTTTTGCTTTGTTTTAAGCCACCAAATACCTTGGTAATTTGTTACTGCCATTCCAGTAAACTAATCCAACTTTTTCATTTACTGCTTGAATTGGTGGTAATAAAGAAATGGACTCCATAAATCCAAAATTCTACTCCTTTGGCATTCTAAGTATCAACAACACTAAATGGAAATTCATGCAAGAACACTTGTAAACTATTCATTATTAAAGATTGTTATGGACATTGCAAACGTTTGCAAATGAGTCATATGAAAAAGTTTTTGACATGGGCAACTCTTCTGAAATATGGTGAAACAAAACCAGGTTCTAAAATATCAAACCCACCAAGTGTCTGTCAGTTTCTCCTAATGTGGTGGCTTGCATGTTGCTGTGATGCTGGGAGCTATGCCACCCTATTTCAAATACGAGCAGAGTCACCTTTGGTGGACGTGTTTCAGCAGAGCTTCCAGACTAACACAGAATAGGAAGAAGGACCTGGCAGTCTACTTCTGAAAAAATTGGCCAGTGAAAACCTTATGAATAGCATGGGGAGGTTATCTGATATAGTGCTGGAAGATGAGCCCCTCAGGGGAAGAGTCATCTCCTCAAAGTGGAGTCAACAATGAGCTCAAATATAGCAATGATTGTGAAGATGGTACGGTACCAGGCAGTGTTTTCTCCTGTTGTACACAGGGACTGTATGAGTCAGAGCCAACTGGATAACACCTAACAAAAAACATGAAAATATCAAACAAGGAAAGTTTATCAAGTTAGTAAAATTGTTGAAGCAAGGTATATAGTAAATATTTAAGTTTTAGCTCCTCAAGGGAAGATCCTGTAATGTGCTCATCTTTTTAATATCCACAAAGCCAAAGACAGTGCCTGCCTGAACTAGAAAGGTTATGTGCACATAGAATCAATGACAGAATCTTGGGATCATCGATCATCACAATCTCTGTGGGCATTTTTCATCAGTCCTGTCTTTTCACTTAAGGTGTATAATAATTTGTCAAAGAATGTGATGTCATTCCTCGTCAATTTGTCATTCCGGAGCAGTAGGTCTTATGATTGTCTGATTCAAAACAGCCAATACTAACACATTTCAGCTCAAGAATGCCTAGGATATTGATCTTTATGTGTTCCATTTTATTTTTGACCACTTTCAATTTTTCTAGATTCATACTTTGCACATTCTACATTCTGATTATTAAAGGATGTTTGCAGCTGTTTCTTCTCATTTTGAGTCATGCCACTCCAGCAAATGAAGGTCCCAAAAGCTTTAGCCTATCTGTGTCATTAAGACTGACTCTACTTTGAGGAAGCAGTTCTTCCTCCTGTCACATTTAGAATGCCTTCCAACCTGAGAGAATCACCTTCCAGCACTATATGAGACAATGTTCTGCTGCTATTTAAGGTTTTCACTGGCTACTTTTTTCAGAAGTAGGCTGCCAAGTCCTTCCTAGTCTGTCTTAGTCTGGAAGCTCTGCTGAAACCTGTCTGTCGTGGGTGACCCTGCTGGTATTTGAAATACCAGTGACATAGCTTACAACATCATAGCAATGTACTTGCCACAACAGTACAACAGACTGTGCTGAAGGCATTGGTGAAAAACAAGGCTCCAGGGATTGATGAAATACCAACTGAGATGCTTCAACAAATAGGTACAGAGCTGGAGGCGCTCACTCCTCTATGCCACAAAATTTGGAAGAGAGCCACCTGGCCAACCAACTGGAAGAGATCCATATTTCTGGCCATTCTGAAAGAAAGGTGATGCAACAGGTTGTGAAAATTATCAAAAGATATCTTTAATATAACATGCAAGTAAAATTTTGCTGAACATTTTTCATAAATGGTTGCAGCAGTACATTGACAAGGAACTGCCAGAAAGACAAGATGGATTCAGAAGAGGACATGGAACAGAGTATATCATTGCTGATGTCAGATGGATCTTGGCTGAAAGCAGAGAATTCCAGAAAGATTTTAACCTGTGTTTTGTTGACTGTGCAAAGCCCTTCAACAGTGTGAATCATAACAAATTACAGATGACATTGCAAGGAATGGGAATTCTAGAACACTTAATTGTGCTCATGAAGAACCTGTACATAGAAAAAAAGGCAGTTGTTCGAACAGATGAAGGGGATTCTGCGTGTTTTAAAATCAGGAAAAGCGTGTATAAGGGATGTATCTTTTCACTATATTTATTCAATCTATATGCTGAGAATATAATCTGAGAAGCTCCAGTATATGAAGGAAAATGGGGCATCAGGATTGGAGGAAGACTCATTAACAACCTGAGATATGCAGGTGTCACAACCCTGCTTGTTGAAAGTGAAGGGGACTTGAAGCACTTACCGATGAAGATCAAAGACTGTATCATTTAGTATGGATTATATCTCAACATAGAGAAAACAAAAATTCTCACGACTGAACCAATAAGAAACATCATGATAAATGAACAAAATATATAAGCTGTCAAGGGTTTCATTTTACTTGGATCCACAATCAACACCCATGGTAGCAGCAGTAAAGAACTCAAATGACATATTCCCTGGACAAATCTGAAGCAAAAGTCCTCTTTAAAATGTTGAAAAGCAAAAATGTCACTTTGAGGACTAAGGTACACCTGACCCAAACCATGATATTTTCATTTGCCTCATATGGATGCAAAAGCTGTACAATGAATAAGGAAGACCTAAGAAGAACTGATGCCTTTGAATTGTAGTGTTGGACTACCAGAAGAAGGAACAAATCTATCTTGGAGGAAGTACAGCCAGAGTGCTCCTTGAAAGTGAGTATGGTGAGACTCCATTTTATGTACTTTGGACAGGTTATCAGGAGGGACCAGTCCCTGGAGAAGGGCATCATGCTTGGTAAGGTACAGTGTCAGTGAAAAAGAGAAAGATCTTGCACAAGATGGATTGCTACAGTGGCTGCAAGAATGAGCTCAAGGATTGTGAGGATGGCGCAAAACCAAGCCGTGCTTTGTTCTGTTGTCCATAGTGTCATTATAAATTAAAACTGACTATACGGCACCTGGAAACCCTAGAGGCATAGTGGTTAAGAGCTACAGCTGCTAACTAGAAGGTCAGCAGTTCAATCTGCCAGGCGCTCCTTGAAAACCCTATGGGGCAGCTCTACCCTGTCCTTTAGGGTCGCTATGAGTCGAAATCGCAATGGGTTTGGTTTTTTTATATGGCACCTAACAACAACAACATATTCTTATATATTCTGCTATCATTCTTGGATTTTACTTTATTTTTTACTTGTACAAGTTACATTGAGTTTATTGTAAATAATTTATACGTTACTTTCAATTCTAATGTTTCTTTCAATCCTAACATTCTTTAATTTCAGAAGAAGCATATAGTATCTCTTAATTATTTCACACACTAATATCTGTAATCAACCCATATTTAACTTAGGCTTGAAAAAACTTATTTTTCTTAAGTTTGTTCAAATTAATATGTATAATAATTGAGAGGAACAAAACAGAAAGCATTGAGAACAACTGTGCCAGAATATCACTCACACTTACATCATCGTGACAAGAACAATGGCAACAACAAAATCTAAAGCTCACTTCTAAAAACCAAATAAGATAGATCAGTAAAACATGTGCATTCAAAAGATTTTCTGGAAAGCTGGCAAGATGTGCTTGCTTCTGGTATGAGGACAAATAATTACCTGCAAGAAGAAGTTGGGCACACTATTGCCAACATTGTATTTGGGTTATGCCACTTTCTTAGAAATTGAAGGAATAATGTTTATTAAACTCTTCTCACGTGCCAAGAACTCTGAGGTGTGAAAATGGGAGAAAAAAATACTTTTTTCCCTTTTTACAGATTTGTCAACTACAGATTCAATTGCACACTATTTTCATGTTGGACTTCAAAAGTAATCAAACAGCAGTGGAATTGCTGGGCTGAGTGTTGTGGGGACCATGGTCTTGGGAACATCTAGCTCAATTGGCATAGCATAGTTCTTAAAGAAAATGTTCTACATTCTACCTTGGTAAGAAGTGTCTGGGGTCTTAAAAGTCTGTGAGCAGCCATCTGGGATACTCCACTGGTCTCACCCCTTTGGGAGCAAGGAAAAATGAAGAAAACTAAAAATACAAGGGAAAGATTAGTCCAAAGGACTAATGGACCACATCTACCACAGCCTCCACCAGACTGAGTCTAGTACAACTAGATGGTGCCCAGCTACCACCAATGACTGCTCTGACAGGGATCTCAATAGAGGGTCCCAGACAAAGCTGGAGAAAAATATAGATCAGAATTCTACTCAAAATGAAAGATCAGGCTTGCTGGCCTGACAGCAACTGGAGAAACCCTGAGAGTATGGCCCCTGGACACCCTTTTAGCTCAGTAATGAAGTTACTCCTGAAATTCACACTTCAGCCAAAGATTAGACAGGCCCATAAAACAAAATGAGACTAAAGGAGCATACCAGCCCAGGGACAAGGACTACACGGCAGGAGGGAACAGGAAAACTGGAACCCAAGGTTGAGAAGGGAGAGTATTGACATGTCGTGGGGATGTTAACCAATATTATAAAACAACATGTGTACTAACTGTTTGATGAGAAACTAGTTTGTTCTGTAAACCTTCATCTAAAGTACAATAAAGATTTCCAGCCAGCATAGCACCATAGACAGAACCCTCATGCCATCCCTCCACAGCAAAGATCTGAAAAACTAAGTAAAACAGAGACAAATGTCAGGCCTGAAACCCGAAGTGTCAAATGAAGAGACAACTCAAGCAGACACTGAATGGAATAAGAAACTGACAGAGGACAGAGAGTAAGGAAAGATACGTGTAGAGGTCTCTTAGCTAACCCAGCATGGGTTCACCATCTTGGACTCCTGTCAGGGACTGGCGAACAGGGAGCACAGGAAAGCAGCTTCACGAAACTCCCAGCGAGAGATAGAACACCCAGTAACGAGTGATACATGCTTTCCCACCCCTCATCCTTCCCCAGTGTATCTCCAAGCTTCCTGGCTGGCTACAGTGACTCAGCTGGTGAAAAGTGCAACATCCATGCCACTTGGATTTGCCCCTCCCACATCACAGAGCAGGGGACAGGGAGTGTGAGAAAGCAGCTTCACAAAGTTCCCAGCAGGAGGCAGAGAATCTAGTAAGGAGCGATATACACTTTCCTAATTCCCACCCATCTTCCCCTCCCCCTTTGGCTGCCTCTGCTTCCCACCAAGGGCATTCTCTTGGCCAGGAGGCAACTGCATCTGCCCTGGGCTGCTTGGATTCACCCTGCCCCCACTGACCAGGCCCTGAGCTAGTGTTGCTTCTTTCTGTCTCTTTTCATTTCTTCCATGTCTCCCACCACCTCCCCCTACTTTCTCTCTAACACCTGGCTCTGTGTGCCCTCTTTGCTCCTTCTTGAAAGGCTGTGAAGCCCCAGTCGACTAGAGAACCACTCCCCTGGCCAGTGACACTATGCTGGTGGGATCCCTGTTTTTTTTTTTTTCTTTTCTTTTGCTTCTTTTGTTTTGTTTAACTTTGCTCTGTTTTGATTTGTTTTGTTGTCTTTCTCTTTTCACACTTGGGAGCCCCTTCTAGCCAGGCTGCACCACACAGCTTAGGAGCCACTCCCCCAATCTGCATAGCTGCTTAGGTGGGATCCCTGGGGACATTTCTTTCTTTCTTTTTTTTCTTCTCTCTTTTTCCCTTTCTGTCTTTCTTCATTTCTCAGTTCTCATCTCCCCATACTTACCTTCTTTTCCTGTCTCCTGAATACCTGGTGCTGTGCGACATCTGTACCCCCTCTAGCCAGGCTATGCCACCCAGCCTGGGAGCCACTCCCTCGGACATCATGGCAAAAGTGGTAGAACCCCTGGGGGCTTGTCTTTTCTTTACCTTTTTCAAACTTTTATCGAGTTTTTTTTTTTCTTTTTGCTTTTCTTTTTTCTCGTTTTCTCATCTTTTCACTCCTAACAGCAAGCTTCCTTAACACTGTTTTTTCTTTTCCTTTGTTTGTTTGTTTTTGGCTCTTGTTTGTCTCTCCTCTTTCCCATACCCATATTAGCTCCACACATCACAACATCTCCCCTCTTTCCTGACCACCTGCAGCATGCACTGAACATCATACCCCTGAGTAACACAGGCATGGCCTACTGGAACATGCTCTGCACTGATTCCTGGCCCACCCTGTCGGCCCCAAGTCCATGCCACAAACAACGCAGCCCAGCCCTTCCCTTCAGCTGGACCTGCCCTGCTGCACTATAGCTGAGTAACTGGGCTTACCCATTGGACAAGGAGGTGAAAAGTATCATGACTAGAGATGAGCAAACAACAAAGAATGCATAGCCTGCCTACTCAGACATAACCAAATAAAACAAAAAAGCAGGACAAAACAAACAAATCTACCATCAAGAAAAGAGGAAAATAACTAGAGAATGTCCTGAAGGCAGCAGACAATATCAAAACATGTAAAAAAAAAAAAAAAAAAGAAGAAGAAGAATAGGATGGTTCCAGTAGGCATCCAAAATAAAACATCAGATGACTTTCTAGTAGAAGAAAAGGCACTAGAACTACCTGACAGGGAATTCAAATCTCTAATATTCAGAGCTACCCAAGAGTTGAAACAAAAAGCAGACAAAAAATAAGGAAAAAAAAAATAGACAAATTTATGGAAAAGGCAGACAAATTCATGGAAAACACAAACAAAAAAAATGGAAGAATTCAGGAAAGTAATACAGGAACAAAATCCCAAGAGAAGTTCACAGCTAAACATAATACAAAAACAATTAGAAATCCAAAAGATAAGAAAATTTCAGAAATGGACAGTGTCATAGAAGGGCTGAGAAGCAGGTTTGAAATGATGGAAGATAGGATCAGCAAAACTGAAGACAAAAACTTGGATACAACTCTGTCTGAGGAAAAATCAGAAAAAAGAACAAAGAAAAATGAGGAAACCCTGAGAATTACGTGGGATACAAACAAAAGTGAAAATCAGCAAGTGATTGGAGTTCCAGAACAGGGAAAACAGAAAACACAGAAGGTCATTGAGGAATTGCTGACAGGAAACTTCCCTAATATCATGAATGATGGAAAGCAGACCATCCAAGAAGCTCTATGAACCCTGTATAGGATAGACCCCAAAAGAAAAACACAAAGGTATATCATAATCACACTCTCAACATTACGCACCCAATGCAAAACTTTCATTCCAATATGATGGTGAAATTAGGATATTTCCAGATAAACAGAAATTAAGGGAATATGTAAAAAACAAACTAAAACTACAAAAAATATTAAAGAGAGTCTTTTGGTCTGAGAACAAACAACATCAGACCACAGCCTGAATCTAGAATGCAAGATTGCACCAGGCAGATACCAACATAGGTAATGAACCCTCAAGAACTATCCAAAACAAAAAGAATTGCAACAGAGAACCAGAGAGGTTAATCTGTAAATGTCAACAAAGTCAGAACAACAAAAGAGGGAATAAACTGTGTAGGCATAGAACTTTCTAATGAAGAGCAGGGCAAGGTGATGTCAAGTAATAATAGACTGGTTCAAAACTAAGATAAATTTCAAGGTAACCACAAAAAAAGTTAACAAACCTACTCATCAAAATAAAGAAGAAAAACAAACAAAGTCTCAATAAAAATAAAATAAATGAAAAAGAAATCCACAAAGAAAAGGAACTCAGCACAGGAGAGTAAGAGGAACAATGAAAATGGTACCACCAGAAAAAAAAGAAAAGGACTACAAAATAACAGCAATAAACTGACAACTATCAATAATTACACTGAATGCAAATGACCTAAATGCACACAAAAAGACACAGAATAACAGAATGGATTTAAAAAAAAAAAAAAAAACCACAGGATCCATCAATACGCTGTCTACAAGAGACACACCTTAGAAAAAAAGATGTAAATTTATTAAAATCAAAGGATGGGAAAAAATATCAAGTAAATAACTACAAAAAAGAGCAAGAGTGGCAATACTAATCGCAGATAAAATAGACTTTAAAACAAAATCCACTATGAAAGACAAAGAAGAGCACTATATAATGATTAAAGGGACCATCCATCATGAAGATTTACCCATGGTAAACACCTACGCACCCAATGACAATGCTCCAAATCACATAAAACCAACTCTAACAGCACTGAAAATAGAAATTGACAGATCCACAATAATAGTAGGAGACTTCAACACATCACTCTCAGTAAAGGGCAGAACATCTAGAAAGAAACTCAACAAAGATACAGAAGAACTAAAGAGCAAAATCAGGCAACTTGACCTCACAGACATACATAAAACACTCCGCCCAACTTGACCTCATAGTCATATACAGAATGCTCCAACCAATTTGACCTCATAGACATATATAGAACACTCCACCAAACAGCTGCAAAGTACATATTCTTTTCCAGTGCACATGGAATGTTTTCCAGAATAGACCACATCTTAGGCCACAGAGCAACCCTTAATAAAATCCAAAACATTGAGATAATACAAAGTATGTTCTCTGGACACAATGCCATCAAAGGGGAAATTAATAACAGGAAGAGTAATGAAAAAAAAAAAATCAATTACATGGAAACTGAATAACGCTCTGTTTAAAAACTACCGGGTAATAGAAGAAATCAGAGATGGAATCAAAAATTCCTAGAATCAAACAAGAATGAAAATACCTCATACCAAAATCTTTGGGACATAGTAAAGGCAGTCCTCAGAGGTCAATTTACAGCAGTAGATGCACACATCAAAAAAGAAGAAAAGGACAAAATCAAAGCATTAACTTTGTTGAACAAATAGAACAAATAGAAACAAACAGCAAAAGAGGCCCACAGCCACCAGAAGAAAGGAAATAATAGAGATCAGAGCAGAAATAAATAGAATAGAGACTAGAAAAACAATAGAAAGAATCAACAAAACCAAAAGTTGGTTCTTTGAAAGGATTGACAAAATTGACAAACCACTTGCCAAATTGACAAAAGAAAAACAGGACAGGACACAAATAACCCAAATAATAAATGAAATGGGGGACATTACAACAGACCCAACCGAAATAAAAAGGATCACAACAGAGTATTATGAAAAATTATACTCTGACAAATTTGAAAACCTAGAGGAAATGGACAAATTTCTAGAAACACACTATCTAGCCAAACTAACACAAAATGATGTTGAAAATCTGAACAGACCCCAAACAAGAGAAGGAATTGAAAAGGTGATTAAAAAAAAAACAAAAAACCTTCCCAACCAGAAAAAGCCCTGGCCCAGATGGTTTCACTGGAGATTTCTACCAATACTCAGAGAAGAGCTTATACCAGTACTATTCAAACTATTTCAGAATATAGAAAAGGAAACAATACTTCTGAATTCATTCTATGAAGCCAGCATAACCCTAATACTAAAAACAGGCAAAGACACCACAAAAAGAAAATTACAGACCAAAATCCCTCTTGAACATAAATGCAAAAATTCTCGACAAAATTCAAGCCAATATAATTCAGCATCATATCAAAAAGTAATACACCACAACCAAGTAGGATTCAAACCAGGTATGCAAGGATGGTTCAGCATTAGAAAATCAATGAAAGTAATCCACCATATAAATAAAGGAAAAAAAGAATCTTGTGATCATCTCAATTGATGCCGAAAGGGCATTCGGCAAAGTCCAACAGCCACTCCTGATAAAAACACTCTATAAAATAGGCATAGAAGTAAAATTTCTCAAGATAATAAAGGGCATATATGAAAACCAATGACCAGCATCATTCTTAATGGAGAGAGGCTGAGAACATTCCATTTGAGAACAGGAACAAGACAAGGATGCGCTGTATAACCACTCCTATTTAACAGTGTGTTGGAAGTCCTAGCTAAAGCAATAAGGTAAGAAACAGAAATAAAGGGCATCCAAATTGGTAATGAAGAAGTTAAACTCTCCCTATTTGCAGATAACATGATCCTATACATAGGAAACCCAAAAGACTACGTGAGAAAACTACTGGAACTAATAGAAAGATTCAGCAGATTAGCGGAATACAAGATAAACATAGAAAAATTAGTTGGATTTGTATACACTAATAAAGAAAACGATGAAAAGGAAATCTGAAAGACAATACCATTTATAATAGCCCCTAAAAAAAAACAAAAAAAACTTGGGAATAAACCTAACCAGGGATGCAAAAGACCTATACAAAGAAAACTACAAAACACTACTGCAAGAAACCAGAAGAGAGCTAGATAAATGGAAAAACATACCATGCTCATGCATAGGTAGACTCAACATTGTGAATATGACAATTTTTTTTACCCAAAGCAATTCTCAAATACAATGCAATCCCGATCCAAATACTAATAAACATTGTTTAAAGAGATGGAAAAACTTATCATTAACTTTATATGGAAAAGGAAGACCTGGAATAGTAAAGCACTATTGGAGAAGAAAAATAAAGTAGGAGGGCTTGCACTGCCTGATCTCAGAGCCTACTATACAGCCACGGCAGGCAAAACAGCCTGGTACTGGTACAATGACAGATACAGTGACCAATGGAACAGAATTGAGAACCCGGATGTAAATCCATCCACCTATGGTCACCTGATCTTCAACAAGGGCCCAAAGTCCATCAAATGGGGAAAAGACAGTCTTTTCAACAAGTGGTGGTGGGAAAACTAGATGTCCATCTGCAAAAAAATGAAACACGATCCATCACAAAAACTCACTCAAAATGGATCAAAGACCTAAATATAAAGCCAAAAACTATGAAGTTCATAGAAGAAAAAATAGGATCAATCCTAGAGGCCCTAATGCACAGCTTTAACAGGACACAAATCACAATCAACAACGTACAAATTCCAGAGGATAAGCTAGATAACTGGGATCTTCTAAAAATTAAACACTATGCTTATCAAGAAACTTCACCAAAAGAGTAAAAAGAGAACCTACAGGCTGGGAGAAAATTTTGGGGTATTACAAATCAGACAAAGGTATAATCTCTAATATCTATAAGAAAATCCAACACCTCTACAACAAAAAGACAAACCAATTAAAAAATGGGCAAAAGAGATGAATAGACATTTCACCAAAGAAGACATTCAAGCGGCCAAAAGACACATGAGGAAATAAAATCTCTAGCCATTAGAGAAATGCAAATCAAAACCACAATGAGATACCATCTCACCCCAGCATTATTGGCATGAATCAATAAAATAGGAAATAACAAACGTTGGAGAAGCTGCAGCGAGATCCGAACCCTTAGACACTGCTGGTAGGAGTGCAAAATGATATAATCATTTTGGAAAATGATATGGCACTTCCTTAGAAAGCTAGAAAGAGAAACACCATATGATCCAGCAATCCCAGTCCTAGGAATATATCCTAGAGAAATAAGAGTCATCACACGAATAGACATACACAAACGCATGTTCATTGCAGTAATGCTCACAATAGCAAAAACCTGGAAACAACCTAGATGCCTATAAACAGATGAATGAATAAACAAACTGTGGTCCATACACACAATGGAGTACTATGCAATGATAAAGAACAACAATGAATCTGTGAAACATAACACGGATGAATCTGGAGGGCTTCATGCTGAGTGAAATAAGTCAATCACAAAGGACAAATATTGTATGAGACCACTACTGTAAAAACTCATGAGAAGGTTTACACACACATATACACACACACAAAGTCTCTGATGGTTATGAGGGAGGGAAAAACACTTAATAGGTAATAGATAAGCGGAAACTTTGGTGAAGAGTAAGACGGTACACAATATTGGGGAAGCCAGTACAACCTTTACAAGGCAAGGTCATGGTAGCTCCATAGACACATCCGAACTCCCTGAGGGACCGAATTGCTGACCTGAGGGCTGTGGGGACCATGGTCTCAGGAAACATCTAGCTCAATTGGCATAATGTAGTTTATAAAGAATATGTTGTACATTCTACTTTGGTGAGTAGTTTCTGGGGTCTTAAAAGCCTGTGAGTGGCCATCTAGGATACCTCACTGGTCTCACCCCTTTGGGAGCAAGGAAGGATGAAAAAAACTAAAGATACAAGGAAGAATGAAGAAAACTAAAGATTAGTCCAAAGTACTGATGGGCCACATCTACCACAGCTTCCAGCAGACTGAGTCCAGTAAAACTAGATAGTGCCCAGCTACTATCACTGACTGCCCTGACAGGGATCATAATAAACGGTTCCAGACAGAGGTAGAGAAAAATATAGAGCAAAATTCTAATTCAAAAAGAAAGACCAGACTTGCTGGCCTGACAGAGAATGGAGAAACCCTGAGAATATGGCCCCTCGACACATTTTCTGTTCAATAATGAGGCCACTCCTGAGGTTCACCCCTCAGCCAAAGATTGAACAAGTCCATGGAAGAAAACAAGACTAAAGGGGTGCATCAGCCCTAGGGCAGGGACTGGAAGGCAGGAGGGAACAGGAAAGCTGGTAGTAGGGAACCCAGGGTTCAGAAAGGAGAGTGATGACAAGTCATGGGGTTGTTCACCAATGTCATAGAAAAATGTGTGTATTAACTCTTTGATGAGAAACTAGTTTGTTCTGTAAACTTTCATCTAAAGTATAGTAAAAAATAAAAATAAAGAATAAAGTACAATAAAAAAGGAAAAATAAATTTAAAAGTTTATGCATGCACACATGCAAATAATCAGATAGCAACGTCACAATTTTTTTTCATAGATACATGTTTGTTATACACACAAATACATGGACATATACACACAGAGAACATCAATTAGACATTAGTTATTTCACATTGAATTCTTCCTCAACAAAATATAATCTCAGGGCCAAAAGTCTGTACTAAATGTATAATGCCTTCTTGAAAGAAGGAAAATGACAGTCATTTCTGTGTCAATGTTTATATAGTTTCTGTATTATTTGGGTTTATACCTTTGACTCTGATATTATTTTTTGATGCATCTTGCCTCATAATCCGGTCAGAATGAAGGAGGGTTAAGACTGCACACTCATCAGATATATTATCCTTTGATATTCTTTCAACGATGACTGGATAATAAGAATTTCAGCCGAATAGACAAAGAGACATTGGGCTATTCTGTACAGTTGTGATAATCGGTTCCTGAAAAATTACTTTTTATAATCCATTTAGCTTAATAAAGTGCTACGACAGTCTACCCTGATAAAGGCACTAGAGTAAATTTACTTCACACATTTAAGCTGCTACTACCTCTTGATCTCTTGTATCATCTTAGGATTCCTTTTATCTTTTGTCTCAAATATACCACCAGCTCCTCCCCATCACAGAAACAATCTCTTTGTCCTAGAGAGTTATAGGAATTAGCCTGACACACTTCACTTACTGATATTGAAAGCCACAAATTTCTTCCCTAGGTGGTGGGTCATAGGAGAGGGTACTGGAAGACTAAGTGCCTTCTCTTAATATGAACTTTTTGCCAGAGCTCAATGTATCAAAACGTTTGCCTCCATTGTGTTTTTACATACCTCCTTCTTTCTCAGGTATCTAAAGTACACATCTCCTATTCTAACTCACAATCAGCTATTACAGGTGTAGGTTCTATTATTTTTCTTATCTCCTTTTCCATGTCAGGCTTTGATCAATATTGATTTCCCAATGGCAACACTCCCAATACCAATCTTATAATCCTACCTGTTACAATTATAAAATAAGAGCCTATGGATATAATTTTTGATTAAGAAAAATCTCAGGTCTTGTTATTTTATTTCCTTCTTGTATCACCTAGAGGACTAACCACCTACTCTCCAATGAGATATGGTATTTTGGATATATTGTGTCAATTTTATAATTTCTACAGAACCAGGAAACTGCCAGTCAATATAACTATCTTCCATTTATCTATGGATCAACAGTGTGGTGCAGCTTAATTGTACTAAAGTTGCTAGCAAACAAGGTAATGTTGATATGTCTAGTATTGATTGGCTCATGCCACAAGGTGTCATGGGAGAAAAAAAATGGCTAAAATTATACATCTGTTGTAAAAATAGGAGTAACTGGAAAGAAAAAAAAAACAAAATCTTTATTTATTTTGTTGTTGTTATTTCCCAGTAACTCTTCAAAAGCCGTCAGTCCAGAGCCACAAGTACGATCTTACTGAGGTAAAGTCAAGTTGGAGTTGTGTCAATGGCTAAGTAGTTTAATAATGGTTTGTAAATTGAAAGTTGTTAGTAGTTGTTGTTAGGTGCTGTCAAGTCGGTTCCGACTTATAGCGACCCGATGCACAACAGAATGAAATACTGCCCAGTCCTGCACCATCCTTACAATCATTGTTATGCTTGAGCTCATTGTTGCAGCCACTGTGTCAATCCACCTCGATGAGGGTCTTCCTCTTTTCCGCTGACGCTGTACTTTGCCAAGCATGATGTCCTTCTCCAGGGACTGATCCCTCCTGATAACATGTCCAAAGTATGTAAGGCGCGGTCTCACCATCCGTGCCTCTAAGGAGCATTCTGGCCGTACTTTTTCCAAGACAGATTTATTCGTTCTTTTGCCAGTCCATGGTATATTTGATATTCTTCACCAACAACACAATTCAAAGATGTCAACTCTTCTTCGGTTTTCCTTATTCATTGTCCAGCTTTCACATGCATATGATGCGATTGGCTGTGGTCTTTGATCTTCATTAGTAAGTGCTTCAAGTCCTCTTCACTTTCAACAAGCAAGGCTATGTCATCTGCATAACGCAGGTTGTTAATGAGTCTTCCTCCAATGCTGATGCCCTGTTCTTCTTCATATAGTCCAGCTTCTCGGATTATTTGTTCAGCATACAGATTAAATAGGTATGGTGAAAGAATACAACTCTGACGCACACCATTCCTGACTTTAAACCAATCAGTATCCCCTTATTCTGTCCGAACAACTGCCTCTTGATCTATGTAAAGATTCCTCATGAGCACAATTAAGCGTTCTGGAATTCCCATTCTTCACAGTGTTACCCATAGTGTGTTATGATCCACACAGTCCAATGGCTTTGCATAGTCAATAAAACACAGGTAAACATCCTTCTGGTATTCTCTGCTTTCAACCAGGATCCGTCTGACATCAGCAATCATATCCGTGGTTCCACATCCTCTTCTGAAACCAGCCTGAATTTCTGGCAGTTCCCTGTCGATATACTGCTGCAGCCATTTTTCAATGATCTTCAGCAAAATTTTGCTTGTGTGTAATATTAATGATATTGTTCTATAATTTCCACGTTCAGTTGGATCACCTTTCTTGGGAATAGGCATAAATATGGATCTCTTCCAGTCACTTGGCCAGGAAGCTGTCTTCCATATTTCTTGGCATTCATGAGTGAGCACCTCCAGCATTGCATCTGTTTGTTGAAACATCTCAGTTGATATTCCATCAATTCCTGGAGCCTTGTTTTTCTCCAATGCCTTCAGAGCAGCTTGGACTTCTTCCTTCAGTACCATCGGTTCCTGATTATATGCCACCTCTTGAAATGGTTGAATATCGACTAATTCTTTTTGGTATAATGACTCCGTGTATTCCTTCAATCTTCTTTTGATGCTTCCTGCATCATTTAATATTTTCCCCATGGAATCCTTCACTATTGCAACTCGAGGCTTGAATTTTTTCCTCAGTTCTTTCAGCTTGAGAAACGCCAAGTGTGTTCTTCCCTTTTGGTTTTCCATCTCCAGCTCTTTGCACATGTCATTGTAATACTTTACTTTGTCTTCTCGAGAGGCCCTTTGAAATCTCCTGTTCAGTTCTTTTACTTCATCAATTCTTCCTTTTGCTTTAGCTGCTCGATGCTCAAGAGCAAGTTTCAGAACCTCCTCTGACATCCATCTTGGTCTTTTCTTTCTTTCCTGTCTTTTCAGTGACCTCTTGCTTTCTTCATGGGTGATGTCCTTGATGTCATTCCACAACTCATCTGGTCTGCAGTCACTAGTGTTCAATGCATCAAATGTATTCTTGAGATGGTCTCTAAATTCAGGTGGGATATACTCAAGGTCATATTTTGGCTCTCGTGGACTTGATCTGATTTTCTTCAGTTTCAGCTTGAACTTGCATAGGAGCAATTGATGGTCTGTTCCACAGTCGGCCCCTGGCCTTGTTGTGACTGATGATATTGAGCTTTTCCATCGTCTCTTTCCACAGATGTAGTCAATCTCATTTCTGTGTGTTCCATCTGGCGAGGTCCATGTGTATAGTCACCGTTTATGTTGGTGAAAGAGGTATTTGCAATGAAGAAGTCATTGGTCTTGCAAAATTCTATCATTCAATCTCTGGCATTGTTTCTATCACCAAGGCCATAGTTTCCAACTATTGATCTTTCTTCTTTGTTTCCAACTTTTGCATTCCAATTGCCAGTAATCATCAATGCATCTTGATTGCATGTTCGATCAATTTCAGACTATAGCAGCTGACAAAAATCTTCTATTTCTTCATCTTTGGCCCTAGTGTTTGGTGAGTAAATTTGAATAATAGTCATATTAACTGGTCTTCCTTGTAGGCGTATGGGTATTATCCTATCACTGACAGCGTTGTACTTCAGGGTAGATCTTGAAACGTTCTTTTTGACGATGAATGCAACACCACTCCTCTTCGAGTTGTCGTTCCCAGCATAGTAGATTATATAATTGCCCAATTCAAAACGGCCAATACCAGTCCATTTCAGCTCTCTAATGCCTAGGATATCGATGTTTATGCATTCCATTTCATTTTTGATGATTTCCTATTTTCCTAGATTCATACTTTGTACATTCCAGGTTCCGATTATTAATGGATGTTTGCAGCTGTTTCTTGTCATTTTGAGTCATGCCACATCAGCAAATGAAGGTACCGAAAGCTTTACTCCATCCACGTCATTAAGGTCGACTCTACTTTGAGGAGGCAGCTTTTCCCCAGTAATCTTTTGAGTGCCTTCCAACTGGGGGGCTAATCTTCCAGCACTTTATCAGACATTGTCCTGTTGCTATTCATAAGGTTTTCATGGGCTAATGCTTTTCAGAAGTAGACTGCCGGGTCCTTTTTCCTAGCCTGTCTTAGCCTGGAAGCTCAGCTGAAACTTGTCCTCCATGGGTGACCCTGCTGGTATCTGAATACCAGTGGCATAGATCCAGCATCACAGCAACACACAAGCCCCCACAGTAGGACAAACTGACAGACACGTGGGGGAAATTGCAAGTGAGGGGTTATAAATTAGCATATAAGTAAAAGAAAGCATACAACAAAGGATAATAAACCTTTTTTCAGATCTACTTAATGGGTAAGATGGCTAATTGCTATAAAAAGAAAGTTTCACATTTATTCCATCAAGACACAATATTAAAAAATATGTATATATTTCTTTAAGCTAAGGGAATATGGACATTAACTTGATAGCTCATCACTGAGTTTACAGTTTAAAAACAAGCTTGGTACAATCAGACTTCATAAAGATGCTCTAGGCAGGGCTTGATAGACTTCTCATCCAACTTGGCTACCTTGCTTAGCTCCAGAAAGCCTCAAGTTTTACTTAGTTATAAATGCAGCACACTGCCCCCGCCACCCCACTCCTAGAGAAATCACAAAGTGGTGTGTACAGTTCCCTAGGGCTACCTCATTACTGACTTTTCCTAATCATGAAAGGACCTGTGCAGAAATTAAAATAAAATAAAAACTTGGTGTTATAAATATATCAAGGCACATCCTGTGATTAAAAACAGCAAAAACTTGGCTCTGACTAGTGTTTTGTGCTCATTAGCAAGCCTTGCTGTTCCATGAGGAGATTGTTAATTTTGTTTTTTCCTCATAGATAATGATTCACTTTTACCAACACAACTTCAGCCTCTCAACTGAAGGTAAATTTCCCAGTGGCTCAATCAAGGCAGTGAATCTTAAAGTCCCTGGAAGACAAGCTTTCTGGATTCTATCTCCACAGTGGTAACGTGAGGAGTAAAAATATCATATTTCCATCACACACAAATGGTGATTTCACTAACTATTTAAATCCAACTTCCAATTGGCATACACTAGTATGCTCAAGAGGGTATCCTCCAACTTATTTGCAAACTGTGCTCTGTTATGCCAGATAATATTTGAAATGTCTCCATTGATTTCAGTGGAAATAAGGGATATCACTTTCTTTGATAAATATATTTTTGTTCCATTATTATTTAAATATAGATTTGGTCTCTTAGCAAAATGGGATGTGTAATAAAATGGAAGACAAAAGCAAAGTGCTGAAAAGGAGTCTTAGCTCTCTTAAGGGAAACAATTTCTAGCTCACAGTAGGAAGCAAAGGAAAGGACAAGTGCAAATATCCTATTCATACTCCCGAACTTTTGAATACCTACACCAAAATATTAAGAACATTGTATAATACTCATAGATAAATATTTGACAGTACATATACTAGAAAACTATTTTGAGCTTTTTCAATATTTGAATAAAAATCTAATAGTCATTCACTAAAAATATATTTAGCAAGGCTTTTTAATTCTTACTTGAAAAATCCAAAATGGTTTTATATTACTCCACATTGACTTTGGCAATTTTATATAAATTTAGCATATTTAGACATACACAGTTTCATTTATTACATGCAAGAGTTAATGATAATTTCTCCTGAGTATAGAGATGCAAGAAAGTAGATATAGGAGTCTCAAGTAAATGCTCTAGGCAACTTAGTACTAGGCAGAACATAAGATTTTTTCTAAGCTCTACAGTGTTATTAGCAATGAGAGTATGTGGGTGCGTGTTTAATATGAGATCAAACTTAAGGTCTATAAAAAGGACAAAATTTTAGCATACACAGTGCAAGTAGATGCTATTTACGAGTAGATACTGTTAGAATTGCTTTATCATTATACATTCATTGTTTCAAATGAACTCCTTGATCCATTAGTGCATATACCTCAATGGCATGACATTTAAGCCCCTACAAGTTTGCTTAAAAAAAAAAGACCAAAACCATTGCCATTGAGTAGATTCCAACTCATAGCAACCCTATAGGACAGAGTAGAACTGCCTCACAGGGTTTCCAAGCAGGGTCTGGTGGATTCAAACTGCTGACCTTCTGGTTAGCAGCTGTAGCTTTTAACCATTACGCCACCAAGGTTTGCTTAATCCCATATGTTTTACAGCCATTAGAACCTCTAGAATATTTTCACAGATTAACACGAGGGAACATAATAGCACATGCATCATGTTCCTTGTTTTGGTGGACACTAATTGTTCTCTGACCCAGGACCCATCTGATTGATTCCTCCCTCTTTTCCCTTATATTCTGACAACTGCTCTTTTCTAAGCAAAGACCCTGTGGAACCTCGAGAACACATTTTTTTTTTCTCCTTATGTGGCCATCCCCTGAGTACAATTGATTAAATCAGAATTTCCTAGGGTTGGTTGATTTGATTGTTTGACACATAGGTGACAAATGTTTAAAAAAATGCAAATGCCTAGACCTTCTGGAAATCTCTCCAGGAAGAGAAAGCATCCTTGTGTGAGAAAAAGATGTTAGTGTGCAGATGTCATGACAGAAGTCAAGGCCCCATTTCTAGTTAACATTGAGTCCCAGTGGCAATGCCCCCATCCCTCACTTTGCTTTTTCCACCCCTTCATCAATTACATAAAGTAATATAGTTTTTTGTAGGCTGGATTCATTCTGAATTGGATTCCAATCACTTACAAATAAGCCAACATGCTTTCTCTGGTGCCAGATGTTGTTGAATAAAATGTGTATTGATTCTTTGAGGTCCAGAATTCTTTCATAACAGAGAGTTAGAAGCTTTTTGGTTTTGAGACTTTTAAGGAAGAAAAAAAAATTAAGTAGTTGGAAAAATAGAGTAATGCTAGAGAATTATTTAATTTTAATTAACAAATTAAAGGAAAAAAAGTAAAAGCATGTTCAAGCATCTCAGGTATAGATTATCTAACATGTTTTATTAGCACCTTTTTTTCACTTAACAAATGTGAATTGAGGGCGTATTAAATGTCCTGTTGTTGTTGTTAAGTGCCATGGAGTCAGTTCCAACTCATACTGACCCCTATGCACAACAGAGCGAAACACTGCCCCGTCCTGTGCCATCCTTACAATCCTTGTTATGCTTGAGCTCATTGTTACAGTCACTGTGTCAATCCATGTCTTTGAGAAGCTTCCACTTTTCAGCTAACCCTGTACTTTACCAAGCATGATGTCCTTCTTCAGGGACTGATCTCTCCTGACAACATGTCCAAAGTATGTAAGATGCAGTCTCACCATCCTTTCTTCTAAGGAGCATTCTGGTTATATTTCTTCCAAGACAGATTTGTTTGTTCTTTTGACAGTCCATGCTCTGCCAACACCGCAATTCAAAGGTGTCAGTTCTTCTTGGGTCTTCCTTATTCATTGTCCAGCTTTCCCACCCATATGATGCAACTGAAAATATCATGGCTTGGGTCAGGTGCACCTTGGTCTTCATGGTGAAGTCTTCGATTTTCAACACTTTAAAGAGGTCCTGTGCAGCAGATTTGCCCAATTCAATGTCTTTTGATTTCTTCACTGCTGCTTCCATGGGTGTTGATCATGGATCCAAGTAAAATGAAATCCTTGACAACTTCAATCTTTTTCCATTTATCATGATGTTGCTTATTGGTCCAGTTGTGAGGATTTTTGTTTTCTTTATGTTGAGGTGTAATCCATACTGAAGGCTGTGGTCTTTGATCTTCATCAGTAACTGCTTCAAGTCCTCTTCACTTTCAGCAAGCAAGGCCATGTCATCTGCAGAACACAAGTTGTTAATGAGTCTTCCTCCAATCCTGATGCCCTGTTCTTCTTCATAGAGTCCAGCTGCTTGAATTGTTTTCTCAGCATACAGATTGAATAGGTATGGTGAAAGAATACAACCCTGGCACACACATTTCCTGGCTTTAAACCACTCAGTATCCCCTTGTTCTGTCCAAACGACTGCCTCTTGATCTATGTAAAAGTTCCTCATGAGCACAATGAAGTGTTTCAGAACTCCCAATCTTGGCAATGTTATCTATAATTTGTTATAATCCACACAGTCAAATGCCTTTGCATTGTCAATAAAACACAGATAAGAACCTTTGTGGTATTCTCTGCTTCCAGCCAGTACCCATCTGACATCAGTGGTGTATTACTAGTTCCATGTCCTCTTCTATATTCAGCTTGAATTTCTGACAGTTCCCTGTTGATGTACTGCTGCAGCCACTTTTGAATGATATTCAGCAAAATTTTGCTTGCATGTGATATTAATGATATTGTTTGATAATTTCCACATTCAGTTGGATCACCTTTGTTGAGAATAGGCATAAATATGAAACTCTTCCAGTCGGTTGGCCAAGAAGCTGTCTTTCATATGTCTTGGCATAGACTAGTGAGCACTTCCAGCACTGCATCTGTTTGTTGAAACATCTCAATTGACATTCCACCAATTCTTGGAGCCTTGTATTTTGCCAATGCCTTCAGTGCAGCTTGGACTTCTTACTTCAGTATCGTCAGTTCCTGATCATATGCTACCTCTTGAAATGGTTGAATGTTCACTAATTTCTTTGGTATAATGGCTCTGTATAATCCTTCCATCTTCTTTTGATGCTTCCTGCATCATTTAATATTTTCCCCATAAAATCCTTCAGCATTGCAACTTGAGGGTTGAATTTTTTTCTTCAGTTCTTTCAGCTTGAGAAACACCGAGCATGTTCTTCCCTTTTGGTTTTCTATCTCCAGCTCTTTGCATATGTCATAATACTTTGTCTTCTCAAGCAGCCTTTTGAAATTTTCTGTTCAGTTTTTTTATTTCATCATTTCTTCCTTTTGTTTTACCTGCTTGACATTCGAGAACAAGTTTCAGAGTCTCTTCTGGCATCCATCTTGGTCTTTTCTTCTTTCCTGTCTTTTCAATGACCTCTAGTTTTCTTCATGTATGATGTCCTTGGTGTTATTCCACAACTCATCTGGTCTTCGGTCATTAGCGTTCAACATATCAAATCTATTCTTAAGATGGTCTCTAAATTCAGGTGTGATATACTCAAGGTCATATTGTGGCTCTCGTGGACTTGCTCTGATTTTCTTCAGTTTCACCTTGAACTTGCATGTGAGCAATTGATAGTCTGTTCCACAGTCAGCCTCTAGCCTTGTTCTGACTGATAATGTTAAGCTTTTCCATTGTCTCTTTCCATAGATGTAGTCAATTTGATTCCTGTGTGTTCCATCTGGTGAGGTCCACGTGTAGAGTTACCATTTATGTTGGTGAAAAAAAGTATTTGCAGTGAAGAAGGCGTTGGTCTTGCAAAATTCTATCATTTGATCTCTGGCATTGTTTCTACCACCAAGGCCATATTTTCCAACTACCAATCCTTCTTTGTTTTCAACTTTTGCATTCCAA
This sequence comes from Elephas maximus indicus, assembly GCF_024166365.1. Classification (NCBI taxonomy): domain Eukaryota; kingdom Metazoa; phylum Chordata; class Mammalia; order Proboscidea; family Elephantidae; genus Elephas; species Elephas maximus. The sequence continues at coordinate 35,124,158 of NC_064820.1, read as the reverse complement.
TCACCAGTAATTATCAATGAGTCCTGGTTGCAGGTTCCATCAATTTCAGATTGTAGAGCTGATAAAAATCTTCAATTTCTTCATCTTTGGTGTTAGTGGTTGGTGTGTAAATTTGAATAATAGTCCTATTAAACTGGTCTTCCTTGTAGGTATATGGGTATTATCCTATCACTGGCAACATTGTACTTCAAGATAGATCTTGAAGTGTTCTTTTTGACAATGAGTGGAACTCCATTCCTTTTCAAGTTGCCATTCCCAGCATAGTAGACTATATGATTGTCTGATTCAAAACGGCCAATACCAGTCCATTTCAGTTCACTAATGCCTATGATATTGATGTTTATGCATTGCATTTCAGTTTTGATGATTTCTAATTTTCCTATATTCATACTTCGTACATACCAGGCTCTGATTATTAATGGATATTTGCAGCTGTTTCTTCTCATTTTGAGTCATGCCATACCAGCAAATGAAGGTCCCGAAAGATTTACCCCATCCACGTCATTAAGGCCAACTCTACTTTGAGGAGACAGCTCTTCTCTAGTGGCCTTTTGAGTGCCTTCCAATCAGGGGGGCTCATTTTCCGGTACTATACCAGACAATGTTCTGCTGCTATTCATAAGGTTTTCACTGCTAATTCTTTTCAGATGTAGATTGCCGGGTCCTTCTTCCTACTCTGTCTTAATCTGGAAGCTCTGATGAAACCTGCCCAGCACAGGTGACCATGCTGGTATCTGAAAGCTGGTGGCATAGCTTCCAGCATCACAGAAACATACAAAATCCCACAGTAAGACAAACTGACAGACATGTGGTGGGAGGTGCTGCCCTAGACCCTAGCTATACACAGGGATTAAGCAGAGATTTCAATGGCCTCATGTATATTTGTTTGTGGTGGTGGTGTTGGTGGTTCAGAGTTTTCAAACAATACAAAAAGAAATCCAACCATTTCAGCAAAGAATAGGTTCTTTGGAAGAAATAATGTAAAATAAGGTGATATAATAGTAGGCAATTTGCAGGGAGTAGGAAGATGGTGATAATTTATGTAACATGTATAGCAAAGACTGTTGGCTACTGATGCAAAATTAATTTTTAATTTCTTCATTAGTTAAAGACCCCTAATTTAATTTTTCATAGTAATGTGCCATGCTTAAACATTATGTTTACCAGTTTACTTTGTCGTGATGCTAAGTTTGGACCGACGATATATATTTGAAAGTATTATGTGGGGCTGTTGGGAAAGCTGATTTGAAATAATTAACTCATTTAGGCCCTCCTTGCTATGAAATGGAAACCTTGGTGGTGTGTTGGTTAAATGCAACAGCTGCTAACCAAAAGGTCAGCAGTTTGAATCTACCAGCGCTCCTTGGAAACTCTATGGTGCAGTTCTACTCTGTCCTATAGGGTCGCTATGAGTTGGAATCAACTTGACGGCAATGGGTTTGGTTATTTTGGGGGTTTGCTATGAAGTGAACTTTAGAATAAAACCCACCCGTCAAGATAACTGGTTTTATTAAGATAATTAAGCAGAAAGGCAGAACTAGCCACCATCTCAACCTTTCACTGCCTACTTACTTTATATGAGAAATCCATTTTTTATTTGTTTCTTTGTTTTCATTTTAAGAAGCCAAAATCAATCCTAACATGCGTTCAGGACAGTTGTGTCTGAAGAGAAACTATTTAAGCTGAGACCCACATGTCAAGAAGGATCCAGTCTCATGAAGAACTGCAGAAATTATGTTTAATGCAGGAAGTGTTCGTCATATGGACCAGGAACGTCAGAATATGGAGTCAGAAAGGTAAGCCTAGAGAGTATAGTCTACCATTAGAAATTTGTATTTTATTTTTACTCATACAGAAACCAATGATAGAGGCATTGATGGACTTTAATCAGGAGAATTACATGTACGGCTTGAGTCTTGTTTAATAAAAATTTTAATACTTGTTATGTGGAGATATTGTTGTTTAGGGACAAATGCATGTGTGAAAGCTGGAAAGTTCATTAGGGGGATATTGCAGCAGTCCAACAGAGTGAACATGATTGAAGAGTGTGGTAAAAATGTTAGAGACACATTTTGGATTTAGAATTTGTGGAGATGCTGATGGACTTGACATGTATGAGATAAAGTCATCAAGAGAGATGGTTACTTATTGTTGCAAATGACTCCTTATCTCTATGTCTGCATTTGCAGCAAGTTCTCAAGTTCCTTTTTAATAAAGACCTTGTTCCTCAACTACATCGATTTCATGCATTATGTGCCTTTTATTTTGTTCATTTCTCTAATTGTAACTTCACAAATGTACGCACTGTTCTTTATTAATTAAAATTAAGAAGCTAAGCCTTACTACGTAGTAGGCACTGTGCTTGATATTTGGACTGTTGAGTTGAGTAAGGCTGGATGTTTACCTATCTATCAGTTGCCATGGAGCTGATTATTGGCTTGATGGCTGTTGTTGTTAGGTGCCATCCAGTTGGTTCTGACTCATAGCAAACCTATGTACAAGAGAGTGAAACACTGCCCAGTCCTTCTCAACCTGCACAATTGTTGTTATGCTGGAGTCCCTTGTTGCAGACACTGTCACTCCATCCCATTAAGGGTCTTCCACTTTTTTGCTGACCCTCTACTCTACCAAGCATGATATCCTTCTCCAGGGACTGGTCTCTCCTGATAACATATCCAAAGTATGTGAAACGAAGTCTCACCATGTTTGTTTCTAATGAGCATTCTGGCTGTACTTCTTCCAAGACAGATTTGTTTGTTCTTCTACCTTGATGGTTAGGTTATCCTTAATGGAGTGATAAAGGACAGGGAATCGTTTAAGCAAAACAGTGGAATTAAATGATACAGGCATTATAAGAAAAAAAGCGTTGTGGAGGAACAGCATAGGTGGGTGATCAGTTTTACTCAGGGTGGAGGAGCTCAGGAAGAATTTCAGACATAAATTGAAAACCGTGTTGAATTCAAGGTGAGTGGTATGAATTTCCTTTCAGAGAGAAGCACCTGTGTCACCAAAGATGTGTGTACATAAAACAGTCTGTTACATCCAAGGAAGCTCCTGCAGGTCAGTGTAAGTGGAGTAGGGTGAAGAGGGTGTCAAAAATGGGAATAAAGAAAAACAATGACAAAACAAAACAAATAAGTACAAGCCCTTTATGCTATATTAATATTGTAGACCATTAGTAGGTATCTAAAGTGTAAAGATCAAAATACTTCATCTTCATCATCTTCATTAATTTCCTCACTATTCCTTCCATCTATAAGTTCTTATTAAAATGAATAACTGTGTCAAATATTGTAGTTATTTTCTCTGGTTTATTCATCACAACAACCCAGTGGAGGGTATTATTATGGCCACTCTGCAAACATAAAATTGTGGCTATGTAACAAGCTCAAAGTCACACAGCTAGGGACTGGCAAGGATGAGTTGCCATCCAGGCTTTTCCTTACGACATAGTCTTGGTTCTTTACTAATATTATTGTCTAAAAACAAAAATCTCTTCATTTAACTTACTTCTGTCTTCAATCTTTCACCCTTTCATCCAGGCACTTAAAAAAGTAACCTACGTTTCTTCTTTATTGGTTATTTCCTGTTCAACTCAATGTCTATTAACTACTTTGCTGATTGATAGGGTAATGGTCCTTTAGTCTCTTGGGCTAATATTTTCCTTGTGTGTTTGGTGTTCTTCATTCTCCTTTGCTCTAAGTAGGATGGGACAAATTGATGCATGTTAGATGGCTCTAGCAAGTTTTTAAGACCCCAGACACCACTCACCAAAGTGGGATGCAAAACATTTTCTTAATAAACTTTGCTATGCCAATTAATCTAGATACCACCTGAAACTATGGTCCCCAGGCCCCAGCCCCAGCAATTCTGTCGCTTAAAATATTTGAATGTGTCCAGGAAACTTCTTAGCTTTTGCTTTGTTTCAGTTGTGCTGACTTCCCCTATATTATGTGTTGTCCTTCCCTTCACCAAAGTTGATCCTTGTCTACTATATAGTTAGTGAAATCTCCTCACCTTCCCTCCACACCCTTGTAACCATCAAAGAATGCATTTTTCTGTCCTTGAACCTTTTCTTGAGTTTTCATAATAGTGGTCTCATACAATATTTGTCCTTTTGCGACTGACTAATTTCACTCAGCATAATGCCTTCCAGATTCATCCATGTTGTGATACGTTTCGAGGATTCATCATTATTCTTTATCATTGTGTAGTATTCCACTGTGTGTATGTACGATTGTTTGTTTATCCATTTGTCTGTTGATGGGTACCTAGGTTGTTTCTTTTTTTTGCTACTGTGAGCAATGCTGCAATGAACATGAGTGTGCATATGTCTATTCATGTGATGGCTCTTATTTCTCTAGGATATTTCTAGGAGCAGGATTACTGGATCATATGGTATTTCTATGTCTAGCTTGTTAAGGAAGGGCAAAATTGTTTCCCAAAGTGAATGTCCACTTTGCATTCCCACTAGAAGTGCATAAGTATTTCTTCCAATCTCTTCATAACCTCTCCAACATTTATTATTGTGTGTTTTTTGGGATTAGTGCCAGCTTTGTTGGTGCCAGATGGTAAAGCATTGTAGTTTGAATTTGCATTTCTCTAACTGCTAATGATCCGTGAACATTTCCTCAAGAGTCTGTTAGCCACCTGAATGTCTTCTTTGGTGAAGTGTCTGTTCATATCCTTTGTTCATGTTTTTAATTGGATTATTTGTCTTTCTGTGGTTGACGTGTTGGAGCATCTCATAGATTTTAGAGATTAGTTCCTTATCAGATATGTTGTAGCCAAATATTTTTTCCCAGTCTGTAGGTTGTTTTTTTACTCTTTTGATGAAGACTTTTGACAAGCATAAGTTTGATTTTTAGGAGTTTCTAGTTTCTTTTCTGGTATTTGTACATTGTTAGCTATGGTTTGTATACTATTTATGCCATGTGTTTGCTCTATTAGCATTATCGTTATCTTTTCTTCCATGATTTTTATCACTTTGGATTTTACATTTAGGTCTTTGATCCATTTCAGTTAATTTTTATGTATGGTGTGAGGTATGAGTTCTGTTCCATTTTTTTTTTTTTTTTTTTTTTGCAGATGGATACCCAGTTCATTAAAAAGCAGCTACCAGAGTATATCAACAGGGAGCTTCCAGAAATTCAAATCAGATTAAGAACAGGATGTGGAACCAGGGATATTATTACTGATGTCAGATGGATCCTAGCTGAAAGCAGAGAGTATCAGAAAGACATTTACCTGTGTTTTATTGACTATGCAAAGGCATTCCACTGTGTGGACCATAACAAATTATGGATAACATTGGGAAGAATGAAAATTCCAGAACACTTAATTGTGCTCATGAAGAGCCTGTACAAGGATCAAGAGGCAGTCTTCCTACCAGAACAAGGGGATACTGCCTGGTTTAAAGTCAGGAAAGGTGTGTGCCAGGGTTGTATCCTGTCACCATCTTTATTCAATCTGTATGCTTAGCAAATAATTCAAAAAGCTGGACAATATGAAGAAGAACACTGCGTGAGGATTGGAGGAAGACTCATTAACAACCTGCGTATGCCTTCAATACAGATTACCCCTCAACACAAAGAAAACAAAAATCCTCACAACTGGACCAATACGCAACATCATAATAAATGGAGAAAAGATTAAGGTTGTCAAGGATTTCATTTTACTTGGATCTACAATCAATACCCAGGGAAGCAGCAGTCAACAAATCAAAAAAAGCATTGCAATATGTGTACTGTTTAATGAGAAACTGGTTTGTTCTGTAACCCTTCCTTTAAAGTACAATAAAAAAAAAGAAAATTAAAAAAAAATACCATGAGTAGATAGCTTTAACAAACAAAAGTTTATTCTCTCACAGTTCAGTAGAAGTCTGAATTCAGGGAGCCAGTTCCAGGGGAAGGCTTTCTCTCTCTGTTGACTCAGATAAAGGTCCTTGTCATCAGTCTTCCCCCTGTGGAGGAGCTTCTCAGTGCTGAGACCCCAGGTGCAAAGGACACAGACCCCTGCTCTAATTTCTTGGTGGTATGAAAGTCCCCTGTCTCTTTGCTCACTTCTCTCTTTTATATCTCAATAGAGATTGGTTTAAGACACTAATTTTGTAGATCTCATCAATATAACTGCTGCTAATCTATCTCATTACATCATAGTGATAGCATTTACAACACACTGGGAAATTACATCAGATGACAAAATGGTGAACAATCATACAATACTGGGAATTATGACCTAGCCAAGTTGACAGGTATTTTGTGGGGGCATAATTCAATCCATGACAGACACATAAAGAAAAATATGATTTGCATTTTATAAATACAACTTTAGAATATGTGTAGAGGAAGCATTTGTGCGGCCTGCAATAAGAAGTTACTGCTAGGTAGGTTACTTATAAAATTCGAAAAAACAAATAATGAAAAGTCAAGAGCTCTAGCACAGCAGGAACGTGAATGTGTTCAACTAGTCCCTCTGTAAACGCCTGTGGATCCCATCTCTGCTTGAGCTACTGGCTGAAAGACTGGTAATTCAAACTCACCCAGAGACTCCTTGAAAGAGAGGCCTGTGTATCTGCTTCTGAAAGGTCACAGCCTTGAAAACCCTGTGGAGCATTTCTACTCTGCACACAAGAGGTTGGCGTGAGTTGGAATCTACTCATTGGAACATTTATTGTAACAAAATGTTCACTAACTGTACAAAAGTCTCTCTCTTACCTTCCACATATATATCCCATGTCCCATAGGTCTCTGAATTCATTCTGGGGTTTTGAATTAGAGGAAAGGCTTAGAACAGAATATTATCATCTATCAGGAAAGATTTGGAGCAAGGAGTAATTATGATTTGAAATACTGCAATCTTTTTAAAGAAATCAAGCTGACTTGTCTACAAAGAGCTGTAAGAGGCAATAGAGCGTAGTACCATAAAGCATATATAATAGTGTGGTCCTCCACTCAGACCAGCGTGGGAAGAAGCCAGCCTATGCCATTTATGAGCTGGTTGTCATTAGGGAATTTTATTAAATTATCTAACCTAAATTTCCTTATTTGCAAAAGAAATATAATAATAAACCCTAATTACTAATGATGTTGTAAAGAGATGCTAACTACTCAGTGAGAGCTCAGTAAATATTAGTTTTTATTATTTTCATATTACCTCTTATTGAATTGACTTCCCTGAAGGGGTTTTAGGGTGAATATATATATAATAACATAGAATTGTAAGTTACCCAGCCCTAAAGGAACTGCATGTATTCTGTGAAGTAGGACTTAGTGAAGAACAGGTAGGACTCTTTTCTTTTGCCTTTTCCCAAAATTGAAAGAAAAAACAAAACAAAAACAAACACTACAATCTCATCCACACAAGAAACAAAAAAGAAAACAACAACAGCAACAAAATCTAGCTAGATAGAACACAAAGGATAGTTTAAAAACATATAAACCATGCCGTGTAGCCAGGATAATAAAGAAAACCGAGGAGTGAATTTTGACAGAAGTAGGATAATATCCACATTCCTACAGAATCCCCCTTCCTTTGTCAGTGACGAACAAATGCCCAGAAAGAGAGTAATTCAACTTCGTTATTTGACAGTTTTAAAATAGCCAAAATTATTTATATTGATAGAATTTATTCAATTGATCAACCTTAAGTCACAGCTTAGTCTCTTTATTCTGTATGAATGTGTGTGTATATGTGCATGCATGTGTGCTTGTGTGTATCTGCGTGTGTAGACTGAACACAATTTAATATATGTTGAATGTATGATAGAAAAGAACAAATGCAATTTTCTGTAAGTAAAAACACAGTAATGAAGAAATATAGAGATTCCATTATATATTACTAGCTTTTCATTTTCACAGCACTAATAATACTATGACAAAATGACTAACTTATATGTTGAGGGAGATAATGAGAATAAGATTATTAAATTTAATAATTAATTTTATTCACAAAGACAAAAAGCTTGGCCACAGAAAGTATCATTAACCACATGTAATGGAAAGTTCTTATAATTTCCACTGCTGGATGATTTTATTAATCTAGCCCTTTTTGGATTCATTGTTGGAATCAAATATGTAAAAAGCAGGCTCTGAGATATTTATTGTATTTTAGGGAAATAAAAGCATTATTTTTGCTATTTATTATCTCTTCAAGTACGTTGTAGAATCTTGTAATTTTCGAAGCTCTATATTTCAAGCCTTCTTTGGGCTGTCACGCCTGAGGTTTAATACATTGCAAATGACATGATCTCTACAGTTCCATCCACAGAAAGATCTGTTAGTTGTATCTGTTAATCATATGACTCTAGTTTGGTTTCAGGTATTACGTGGTAGTTGTGTGTCTGCAGAGTATATCATCCAGTTGACAAGATGTTCTTTAAAATTCGAATGTATTTTGTGAGTACTGTTTTGGGGATTAAACATAATGTTGCAATTTATTGAACACAAACTTGAATTCTTACTAATTAAACAAGTAATTTTTGTACCTTTAAATTAAATTAATTTTTACTTTTATTTTTCAAATGCAACAGATAGAACAATGATTTGTGCAAATTGCAGGGCATTTTTTTAAAGTTACATGGTTTTCCAAGATCAGCAAAAATGATGTAGCTCCATTTTTTAAGTAATTCCGCAGAACAATATACTCTGGGGGAAGTGCTAATCATTTCCCCTGGTAATAGTAAGAACTTAGATATAAAGGCTATTTTAAAGTTTAAAAGAATTTTCCATAAATTTTCTCATCTGGACCTCAAAAGCACTTCCACGTAGGAAGAGGGAATACTATTTTTGTCATTTTATAAATAAGGAAATTGGGCTGTACATCAGTTAAAGGATATGTCAGGTAGTGTGATTAGTAGGTGGTCAAGTCTGATCATAAAGTTTTCAAAGGCCAATTTTTACAGACGTAGATCACCAGGTCTTTCTAGCCTGTCTTAGTCTGGAAGCTCTGCTGAAACCTGTATACTGTGGGAATCTGGCTAGCATTTGAGATACCGGTGCAAAGCTTCCAGAATCACAGCAACACACAAGCAAGCTGCCACAGTACAAAAACCTGACATACTAGTGATAGAATTAAAATGCATTGATTATTACTGGTGACCGGAATTTAAAAGCCAGAAACAAAGAAGAAAGATCAGTAGAAAGAAAATAAGGCTAGGTGAAAGAAATGACACAGGAGATGGCATGATAGAATTTTGCAGGACCAACAACCTATTCATTGGAAATATCCTTTTTTTAAACAACATAAACAGCAATTGGAAACCCTGGTGGTGTAGTGGTTAATTGCTACGGCTGCTAACCAAGAGGTCGGCAGTTCAAATCTACCAGGTGCTCCTTGGAAACTCTGGGGCAGTTCTACTCTGTCCTGTAGGGTCCGCTATGATTTGGAATTGACTGGACGGCAATGGGTTTGGTTTGGGTTTTAAACAGCAACTATAGAAGCGGTTCCTGTCAGATGGAATACACAGGAATCAAAACAACTACGTCTGTGGAAAGGGATGATGGAAAAGCTTAATATCATCAGTCAGATCAAAGTCAGGGGTGAACTTCAGAATAGGCCATCAATTCCTCATATGCAAGTACAATTTGAAGTTAAAGAAGATTAGAACAAGTCCACAGGAGCCAAATTGCAGCCTTGAATATATCCCACCTGAATTTAGAGACTATCTCAAGAATAGATTTGAAGTACTGAATGCTAATGATTGTTGTCCAGATGAGTTGTAGTATGACAATAAGGACAACATACAGGAAGAAAGTTAAAGATCATTAAAAAGACAGGAAAGAAGGAAAAGACCAAGATGTCAGAAATGACTCTAAAACTTGGTACTGAATGTACAGTGGCCAAAGCAAACAGAAGATATGATGAAGTAGAGCGCTGATCAGGAGATTTCAAATATCGGCTCAAAAAGACAAAGTACAGTATTATAACTAAATGTGCAAACACCTGGAGTTAGCAAACTGAAAGGGGAGACATATTAAGCATTTTTCAAGCTGAAAGAACTGAAAAAAAATTCAAGCCTGGAGTGGCAATATTGAAGGTTTCTACAGGGAAAATATTGAATGATGCGGATGGAAGGAATACACAGTCACTGTATCAAAAAGGACTGGTTGATGTTCAGCCATTTCAGGAGATAGGTAGAATATGATTAAGAATGTATTGATAGAAGAAGTCCAAGAACAACTGAAGGCATTAGCAAAAAACAAAGCTCCAGGAATTGATGGAATACCAATTGAGATGCTTCAATAAATGGAAAAAATGCTAGAAGCACTCACTGATCTTTGTCAAGAAATTTGGAAGAGCTACCTGGCCAACTGACTGGAAGAGTTCTATATTTGTGCCATTTTGAATAAAGGTGATCCAACAGAATATGGAAATTATCTGGCAGTATCATTGGAGTGGAATCGGCTCGAGGGCACTGGGGGCTGGGATCATTAATATCACATGCAAGTAAAATTTTGCTGAAGATTATTCAAAACCTTTTGCAGTAGTACATAGACAAGAAATGGTCAGGAATTCAAGTGGGATTCAGAACAGTTTGTGGAACCAGGAGTATCATTGCTGAAGTCAGATGTATCCTGGCTGAAAGTGAGACTACTACAAAGACATTTACCTGTGTTTTATTGATTATACAAAGGCGTTCCAATGTGTGGATCATAACAAATTATGAATAACATTGCACAGAGTGGGAATTCCAGAACACTTAATTGTGCTCGTGCAAAACCTGTGCATAGACCAAGAGATAGTCTTTCAAATAAATAAATAAACAATGGGCTGCAGCCTGGCTTAAAATCAGGAAAGGTTTTCATCAGGGTTGTATCATTTCACCATACTTATTCAATCTGTATGCTGAGGAAATAATCCAAGAAGCTGGACTAAAGGAAGAAGAACACAGAGTGAAGGTTAACAACCTGCCTTATACAGATAATACAAACTGGCTTGCTGAAAGTGAAGGGGACTTGAGCCACTTATTGATGAAAATCGAAGACCACAACCTTCAGTATGGATTACACTTCAACATAAAGAAAACAAAAATCCTCACAACTGGTTCCATAAGCAACATAATGACAACATGAGAAAATATCGAAACTGTCAGTGCTTTCATTTTACTAGGATCTACAATCAGTGCTCATGGAAGCAGCAGCCAAGAAATCAAACAACACACTGCATTGGGGAAATCTGCTGCAAAAGGCTTCTTTAAAGTGTTAAAAAGCAGAGATGTCACTTTGAGTACTAAGGTATACCTGACCCAAGCCATGGTGTTTTCAGTCTCATCATATGAGTGTGAAAGCTGGATGATGAATAAGGCAGAACAAAGAAGAATTTATGTCTTTGCATTGTGGTGTTAGCAAAGAATACTGAATATAACATGGACTGCCAGAAGAACAAGCAAATCTGTCTTGGAAGAAGTGCAGCCTGAATGCTCCTCAACAATGGGCTCAAACACAGCAACAGTTGTGAGGATGGTGCAGGACTAGGTATTGTTTCATTCTGTTGTACACAGGGTCACTATGAGTTGGAAATGACTTGATGGCATCTCACTAGAACAATAGAGTCAGATGTCAAACCTGTGTCTCCTTTGCAAGTTTTTATAGGATGCAGAACATGGGCTATGAAGTCATAGATTTCTCCATTTTGAATCCCAGATTCACCAAGTGGTGCGCTGTAAATCTCCTAGTCTTTTTTTTTTTTTTTGCCTATATTATAGAACAACAATACCAGTTTTTTAAGTTTTCGGAGGAGTTTATATGATATAAAATGCACAGTTTCTGGTTAATATTTATTTTTTTGTGTCATTTGACTGATAGCGGCCCTATCAGAAAGGGGAAGAACTACCCCATAGGGTTTCCAAGGCTGCAATCTTTATGGAAACAGACTACCACATCTTTCTTGAGAGGAGCGGCTCGTTGGTTGGAAAAGTCATCCTTTTGGCTAGCAGCTTAGTGCCTAAACACAGTGCCACCAGGGCTCATATACATATATATGTGTATACACAAAACCAAAAAAACCCATTGCCATTGAGTTGATTCCAACTCATAGCGACCGTACAGGACAGAGTAGAACTGTCCATAGAGTTTTCAAGGAGCTCCTGGTGGATCCAACTGCTGACCTTTTGGTTAGCAGCGGTAACTCTTAACTGCTACACCACGTATACACACACGTATATATATATATATAAACATACATATACATATGTGTGTGCATGTATATATATATATCACCCTATAGGACAGAGTAGGACTGCTCCATTGAGTTTCCAAGGAGCGCCTGGTAGATTCCAATTGCCGACCTTTTGGTTAGCAGCTATAGCACCTAATCACTACACCTCCACGGTTTATATGTGTGTGTGTGTGTGTATGTGTATATGTATGTATATGTACAAACAAGGCAACAATAGCCTCAGTAGGGTTGTTGTCACCCAGGGCAGTAACTCATGGTATGATCCGACCCTGAGGTGGGTGGGTCCAGCCAGCAAATTACCTCCCCTCACCCACACAGTGGCCCAGCCCCGCCTTGCCCCTGCATGGGGCCAAGAACTGTGCTGCAGGGTCCTGTCCTTCCCAGCTTCCCCCTGTGATTCCCCACAGCTCCTCCCCTCTGCCATTGGCCTAGGTGGAGACTCTCCACCCTGATGGCAGATGTTGCCGCCTGGCGGCCTGCACCCTGAGAGATGGGTGATGGGGTGGGGTGTGATGAGTTACTGCACTGGGTACTAATGCCACTGTCTAGGACGCCCCTCTCCCTGTGGTACTGACCCACCTGCAACTGCCACTGGCCCAAGAGTCATTTTGGTGTCACCCCCACTGAGAGTGTCAGGGGGTGTGGACCCCCCCCATAGGCCTCTACTGACACAACGAAAAGACAGCTGTGTCTACTCTCACCACTCCTATTTGACGTTATACTGGAAGTCGTATATATATAAATGACTTCAGTAAGTGAGTGAGAGATATATTTTCTTCCTAACATCCTTTTTTTTTTGGTCTAAAAAAGTAACTCATAAATTCTTTTATTATCATAAATTTATAGATGTTATACTGATTAGTCATGCTGACATATTCATGCAATCATATGCCTAAACCTAATTAAAATAAAAAAAAAATTCATTCTCTCAGCAGTCCTATGAAATCATTTGTGTATATGACTTCCAGCACAATGTCTGTAGGAGTGGTGAGAGCAGACAAGGTTGCCTTGTTCCCCATCTTAGGAGATAATTCAGTGTTTCAATATTATAATGTTAAGTCTGTGTTTTTCATAGATAGCCTTTATCATATTAAGTTCTAATCTCTTCCTCTTTTGCTGAGTTGCTTTTTGTTTTTCTTTCTTTTTTAAATCAAAAATGAACATTAAAATTTGTCAAATGCTGTCGGTGCACCTATTTTGTCTTTGCCCTTAACTGAGACTGCCAATGTGGTGAATTGCACTGACTGATTTTCAAATGTTTAATTGACCTTGCATACATGTGATAAAATGTACTTGGATATGATGTATTATCTTTTTTGTATATTGCGGAGTTCAATATGCTAATATTTTATTGATTTATAGAAGATTTTTTTTTTTTGTCTAAGTTCATGAGTGATATTGGTATTTTTTTTTTTTATACGTAATGCTTACCTCATACAATGAGTTGGAAATTGTTCCCTCCTCTTCAATTTTCTGGAAAAACTTGCATAGAGTTGGTGTTATTTTTTTCATTAAATGATTGTTGTAGTTTTCCTGTAGTTATATTGGATGGAGAATTCAAACTACAAACTCTATGTCTTTAATAGATACAGGCTTGTCCTGTATCTACTTTATTTTGAGTCGCTCTTGGTAGTTTGGGTTTTTGAAGGAATTGATGCATTTCATCTGAGTTGTTGAATTTGTGTGTATCTAGTTGTTTATAGTATTTCCTTATTATTCTTATTCAGTCTGCTGGGTTTGTCATGACATTTCCTCTTGCATTCCTAGTATTGGCAACTTGTGTCTTCTCTCTGTTTCTTGCTCACTCTGGCTAGAAGTTTATTAATATTATAGATCCAAAGAAACAGTTTTGGGCTTCATTGATTTTTTTCTGTTTTCAAGTTTCTTGACTTCTGCTCTTACATGTTTTTTGTTCTTACTGTTTTATTTTTATTGAGTTAGCTCTTTTTTTTTTTTTAAATTAGTTCCTTAAAATGGACTTAGATTATTTGAGACTTTTCTTCATTTATAATATAGACAGTTTGTGATAGATGTATTTTCCTCTAAGCATCCTTTTTACCTGCACACCACAAATTTTGATATGCTGTCTTTTCAAAATTGTTTCTCATTTTTCCAGTGGCTTACACTTTTACATATGGATTATTTAGAGGTGTGTTGTTTAATTTCCAAATATTTGGGGGGGGGGTTTACAGATATCTTTATATTATTGATTTTTAGTTTAATTCTGTTATTGTCAGATGGCAAACTTTGTATGATTTCTATTCCTTTAAGTTTGTTAAGGCTTGTTAAGCCAAGGTATATTGTCTACCTTGGTGAATGTTTCATGGGCATTTTGATAAAATTTGTATTCTGCTATTGTTGTTCTTTGAATATTAACCAGGTCAAGTTGGTTGATAGAATTATACAGGTTTTTATACACTTTTTCATTATCTATCTCCTTGTTCTAAAAGCTATTGCAAGAGAAGTGTTGAAATGTTCAGCTACGGTTGTATATTTGCCTCTTTCTGCTTTTAGTTCTATCATTGTTTTCTTTGTGATTTGAATATTGTTATTTACATACAAATTTAAGATTGTTAAGATTTCTTGGCTAAATGTCCAGTTTATCACCCAACAATTGCATTTTGTTATTTTTTTTTTAATTTCTAATATATCCAATTGGCTTTTGCTGATAGTTTTTGTTTATCTGACAAGAAAGTCTGTCTCTCCATTTATTTCAAGAAGTTCGCTCTTACTTCAAGGACAATGGTAATAACAGCTGGTTTTGTCTTTTGCTTTGAGAATATTGAGAATTGTTCACTTTTCAAACAATATGTTAAAATCTTATTGATAATGTTGATTTTCAGGTTTGGTTTGGTTTTGTATTAGTAGTCAATCAACCTAGTTAAGCTCAGACTATAAGTTGTAGCTCAACTTCTGTAGGTAGACTTGAGTGGTAGGTCAGTTCTCAAAGCATTTAGTGTGCACCTCGTATGTAGCTCAGGGATGATCTTGATATTGGGGTTAGTTTATAGATAAATTTAGGGGATGCTCTTTTCCGGTTCCTACCTCCTTCAAAACTCAGGAGCCTCTTCTCCTGGTGTCTTGTCAGAAAAATGTATTTATCTCAGGAGTTTAGTCCCTTGCACTGTTGTGTACTTTCATGCAACTGCTCCCTTTTTCAGTGAGAAGCAGCAAGTGAAAAGTGAGAAAAAAAAAAAAAAAACAGAAGGGATTTAGGCATCAGTGCGGCTGCCATTGTTGTCTTCTCTGCCACAAGATCAGTGGTGCTTTGTCATTAGGGTTGTTTGTGCAGAAAAAGAATGGATTCCTCCTCCCCCCACACTCTGTGTCTCTCTCAGAGCCCTTTTCACCAGACTTTTAGGTAGAAAGAGATGATTTCACTCAGAGCTTGTACTGTCTGAGCCTACCAGCAGTTCCAGGATTTGGCAATCATCTTAGTTATTGATTACTGCTATAACGGATGTACCACAAGTGGGTGACTATAACAAAAAGAAAAACTTTTTTTTTCACAGTTGAGGGGGCTAGAAGTCTGATTAAGGACTTTGGCTGTAGAGGAAGGCTTCCCCTCTCTGTTTCGGCTCTGGGGGAAGATCCTCATCTGTTTTTACCTCCTTCTCCTCCTTTCCTTGGTGATCTTCATGTGGCCTGGCATCTATCTTCCCCCATCTCTGCTTCCTTGCTGTTTGCTTAACCTACTCTTTTATATCTCAAAAGAGATTGATTTAAGAGACACCCTACACTAATACTTGCCTCATTAACATGCTAAAGAAAACCCTCTTTCCAGATGAGATTATACTCACAGTTGTAGTAGGATTTATAGCATATATTTTGGGTGGACACAACTCAGTCCATAATTAAAAAAAAAAAAAAGCTACCCTTAAATTAAAAATGGGATATGTAAGGAGCCAGAAGACTCACTGTGGGACTTGTCATTCTTTAGGATATGATGATTCACCTCAAGCTCTCTGCTATTATTATTATTTTTTTTTAAGAGTTCTCAGGTAATTTCTTCATATATTTAGTCCACAATGTTTATTTGTAATTGGTGGGAGAGAGAACCTGTAGTGGGCTAACTCTATCAAACACAGTATAGAATTTAGAAGGTGAAATTCTGTTCATTTAAATATTATGCAGAAAGGACCCAATACTAACCAATGAATCAATTCTGGGGACAACACTATGAATAAGACTCTTCGTTCTTGTAATTCTATTACTAAAATCTTTGATAAATATAGAATCCAACAGATACCTATTAAAAGTTAACGAAAAGCAAACTCATCTTTAAAGCAGTAAATAATAATCTTAAAAAGGTATATATTTGAATTTGCAGTCCTATCATCAGCCTAGCACGTAATAAATTACTCCCAACATACATTTGCAACGTTCCTAACTGGTTGCTTCCTTTGCATTCATTCTCCATCTTTTCTACTTAGTTCCTTTCTGAAAGGAACCCTCTAGCTTAATGAATGGATTAGTACCACACCAATAATTGGTAAATGTCACCACCTCAGAAGATAATTGTATGAATAATTGTAATAATTATCATGTACCAAGGTTCTTCTTTGTTCAGAAGCTGTGAATGGGGGAACTTAAGACACATCATCTTATTTAGTCTTTACAACGGTGATCTGAGATGAGACAAAATGTCTCATTTTACACATGAGGACTAAAAAGCTCAATAAGCTGTTCGTCTAAGGTCGCTAAACTAGTAAATGGAAGAGAGATTCTACACTTATTCTGCCAAATATCAGCCTCCTAACATTTAAAAAATGACTGTAATGACAATATGAATATTATCAAGCAAGTCTTAGGAAAATGTATGCACACAATGAAATTTTATTGAAGCAAGATCATGAGTTGGAATGAAGATGAATTAAATGGATGTTGTAAGTTATATCTGCGGAATATTCAGAAAAGGAGTTTAGGGTGAGATTCAGAGTCTGAGTAATTAGAAGGACCAAATGAAGACAGGGCAGAACAAGAGACAACGGTATCATTATTATGATCAATTAATTTTTGCAAAATATAAAATAACCAGAGAAGATAAATATTTTCTGGCCTATATATCCAAATACATGTCCTCAAAATCCTTGGGTACAAATGTTTTGAATGAAAAGTACCATACACTTCCAAGACCTTGCCATATGTCCTTAGGTGCACACTTAAAGAACTGCATTAAAGCGCACAAGCAATTGTGGCATAACAAAGCACATTAATCCCTAACAAAATTAATAATGTAATTGAGATCCTAAAAGAATGACTGATTCTCCTGATGAGCCTAAAGAAACTCTCGTTGGTAAATTCAAACTCTTCTGTTACATATTGTTGTCAGCCTCAGAACTAAAGTTTATACATTTACATAAAAAAAATATACATTTTTGTGTAGTATGTGTGTGTGTGCTATCCAAGAATTATGACATTTGTTGTTAGTTGTTAGGTGCCTTCAGGTCAGTTCCAAATTGTATCAAACCAATGTACAACAGAATGAAATACTGCCTGGTCTTATGCCATCCTCACAATCATTGCTATGCTTGAGCCCACTGTTGCAGTCATTGTGTCAATCCATCTCATTAAGGGTCTTCCCCTCTTTGGCTGACCCTCTACTTTACCAAACATAGTGTCCTTCTCCAGGGACTTGTCCCTTCTGATAACATGTCCAAAATATATGAGACAAAGTCTCCCCATCCTCACTTCTAAAGAGCATTCTGGCTATACTTCTTCCAAGACAGATTTGTTCATAATTTTGGCAATCCAAGATATATTCAATGTTCTTGTCCAACACCAAAATTCAAAGGCATCAATTCTTCTTCGGTCTTCCTTTTTCATTGTTGAGGTTTTGCATTTATATGAGGCAATTGAAAATACGATGGCGTCAGTCAAGCACACCTTAGTCTTCAAGGTGAAATCTTTGTTTTTTATCACACTAAAGAGGTCAATGTAATACATCTTTTGATTTCTTGCTGTTGCTTCTGTGGGCATTGGTAGTTCATCCAGATAAAGTGAAATCCTGAACAACTTCAATATTTTCTCAATTTAACATGATTTTGCTTATGGGTCCAGGTGTGAGGATTTTTACTTTTTTATGTTAAGCTCTAATCCATACTAAAGGCTGTTGTCTTTGATCTTTATTAGTAAGCACTTCAAGTCCTTTTCCCTTTCAGCAAGCAAGGTTGTGTCATCTGCATATTGCGGGTTGTTAATGAGTCTTCCTTCAATCCTAATGCCATGCTAGTCTTCATATAGTCCAGCTTCTCTGATTATTTGCTCAGTATAAAAATTAGTAAGTATGGTAAAAGGATAAACCCTGACACACAAATCTCCTGATTTTGAACGACTCAGTATTCCCTTGTTCTAGTCAAATGACACCCTTTTGGTCTATGTACAGGTTCCTCACAAGCACAATTGAGTGTTCTGGAATTTCCATTCTCTGCAATGGTATCTGTAGTTTGTTATGATCAGCACAGTTGAATGCCTTTGCATAGTCAATAAAACACAGGTAAACATCTTTCTGGCATTTTCTGCTTTCAGCCAAGATCCATCTGCTATCAGCAATGATATTCCTCATTCCACGTCCTCTTCTATATCCAGCTTGAATTTCTAGCAGTTCCCTGTCAATATGTACTGTTGTAGTGGCTTTTGAATTATCTTCAGTGTAATTTTACTTCTATGTGATATTAATGATATTATCCAAGAATTTCAGCAGTCTGTTAGATCACCTTTCTTAGGAATGGGCATGAATATGGATCTCTTCCAGTTGACTGACCAGGTTAATGTCTTCCAAATGTCTTGGCAAATGCACCCCAAGTGCTGCATTCATGTGTTGAAATTTGTCATTTGCCATTCTTTCAATTCCTGGAGACTTGTTTCAGCAATTGAGCTTGGGATTCTTCCTTCAGTACCATCAGTTCTTGATCATATGCTACCACTTGAAATGGCTGAACATTGACCAATTTTTTTTTGGTACAGTGATTCTGTGTATTCCTTCCCTCTCTTTTTGATGCTTCATGCATCCTTCAATATTTTCCTCTTAGAGTCCTTTGATATTGCAGTTGAGTCTTGAATTTTTTATTCAGTTCTTTCAGCTTGAGAAATGTGGAGCACGTTCTTCCCTTTTGGTTTTCTATCTCCAAGACTATGCCCATTCCATTATAGTACATTACTTTGTGTTCTCGAGCCACACTTTGAAATCTTCTTTTTGAAATCTTTCTTCCTTTTGCTTTACACAACATTCAAGAGCAAGTTTGAAAATCTCTTCTGACATCCATTTTAGTCTTTTCTTCCTTTCTTTCTTTTTACTTTCTTTACATATGATGTCCTTGATATCATCCCATAACTGGTCTGGTTGTCTTAGGATAGTTTCTCTAGAGAAGCACAACTAGTAAAGCATGTAAATATATATGTAGAGAGAGATTTATATCAAGGAAATAGCACACGTGATTGTAGAGGTTGGAATGTCCCAAGTCCATGGATCAGAATAGTGGCCTCTACTAATTGATGCAGCCTCAGAAGCTGGCAAACCCAAGATCAGCAGGTCAGAGAGCAGGGCTCCTGCTCATAGGCTGTGAAGGTCAAGGAATTCCAAGATCGACAGGTAAGTTGCTAGCTCAAGTTCCAAGAACCAGAGGTCAGACAAGAGGCAGCTGCTGGATGCAGAACTAGCCAAAAACCTTGGCAAAGTGAGCAGGAAGGAAATAAGCAGTGGAGGCAGGAGAGATGAAAGCTGAGGGCGTGGTGAGCTGCCAAAGGCCCCTCTCCCACCAGTACCACTCAGCAGATTCCATCATGAGGGTGTTCACGTATCAAATCTCAACACAGAAGTGATCACAACATTATATAACTGCCAAAACACTGAGAATCATGGCCCAGCCAAGTTGATATACAGTTTTAACCTTGAAACCGGTCTTTGGTCATTAGTGTTCAGTGTGTCAAATCTGTTCTTGAGATGGTCTCTAAATTCACTTGGGATATACCTCAAGGTTGTTCTTTGGCTCTCATGGACTTGTTTTAATTTTCTTCAACTTCAACTTGAACCTGCATATGAGCAAATGATGGTCTTTTCTGCAGTCAGCCCTCAATCTTGTTCTGGCTGATGACATTCAGTCATTTTATTCCTGTGTATTCCATCAGGGGAGATTCATGTGTGTAGTTGGAGTTTGTGTTGTTGAAAAAAGGCATTTGCCTTGAATAAGTTGTTGGTCTTGCAAAATTCTATTATGCAATATCTGGCATCATTTGTACCACCAAAGGCATATTTTGCAAATACTGACCCTTCTTCTTTGTTTCCAAGTTTCTGATTCCAATCATCAATAATTTTCAGTACACCTTGATTGCATGTTTGATCAATTTAAGACTGCAGAAATTGGTAAAAATCTTCAATTTTCTTCACCTTTTACATTAGCAATTGGTGTGTAAATTGGAATAATAGTTATATTAATCTGTCTTCCTTAAATGCATGTGGAAATTACCCAATCACTGAAAGGGTTGTATTTTAGAATAGATCTTGAAATTTTCTTTTTGATGATGAGTGCTATGCCATTCCTCTTTAAGTTGTCATTCTCAGCATAGTAGGCCATATGATTGTCCAATATGAAATGGCCAGTATCTGTCTATTTAAGCTCAAGAATGCCTAGGATATTGATCTTTATGCATTCCATTTCATTTTTGACAACTTCCCACATGGTAAATGAGAATTCTACCACTGAACCACCACCACCGAAATCATCCATAAAATTTTTATCTCATATTTAAAAATGTATGTGATAATTTCACTTTTTAGCTGAATTGAACATATGGTTAAGGATTAAGCTCAATTTTTAAAAATGCCTATTTAAGAAAGAGGGAGCCCTGGTGGCACAGTGGTTAAATTGATCAACTGCTAATGGAAAGGTTGGAGGTTCAAGACCACCAGCAACTCCACAGGAGAAGATGTGGCAGCCTGCTTCTGTAGAGATTTACAGTCTTGGAAACCCTGTGAGATTGCTATGAGTTGGATTGACTTGATGGCTATGGGTTATTTCAGGGAAAGAGTTAAGTCTCATATATAATTTAGTCACAGTTACAGCTTTCTTACTATAAATTATTTCTGTTGCTCTCATTGTGGGCTATTAATCATCATCATCATCATATAGGTGTATTTTGTAGGTAAACTATTTCCAGATTCTGAGCTAAACACGTATTTTCATTTAGAATTGTGATAATACTGTGAGGTTGGTTTTCTCTTTTACAAATCATGCAAGTGTTGTTAAAAAAGAAAAAGAAAGAAAAGAACACTCAACCTGTTGCTGTCAGGTTGATTCTGACTCATAGCAACCCCATAGAACAGTGTAGAAATGCCCCACAGGGTTTTCAAGGAGCAGCTGGTGGATTCCAACTGCTGACCTTTTGGTTAGCACCCAAGTTCTTAACTGCCTTGCCACCAAGGCTCCAGGCAACTGGTGCTTAGAAAGGGTATATTTTCTTCCCATGTTAATACAGCTTATGAGTGACTTTCCTAGAATATAGCTAAGCTATATTTTTTTTTATATTAGCCATGGAAACCCTGGTGCCATAGTGGTTAAGTGCTATGGCTGCTAACCAAAAGGTCAGCAGTTTGAATCTGCCAAGCGCTCCTTGGAAACTCTATGGGGCAGTTCTACCCTGTCCTATAGGTTTGCTATGAGTCGATGGCACTGGGTTTGGTTTTTTTTGGATATTACCCATAAAGCCTAAACTCCTAACCACTAAGCCATAACGCCTTCCAACTTTGTGATTACTATATGTGTCTTCTCGACTGTTAACATGAAACCTTGGGATAAATGCAGTAAGTCTTTGTAAATACAGTGTATGTTCTGAGAAAATGTGAAAATACTAGTCTGAATGAAATGACACTTAGGATTGTAAAGCATTTGAACTCATGAGTTTGTTTTTGTTATCTCTGTCTTTTTATATAATAAGTCTGGGCCTACTTATTATTACTGGCAAGATCTATGTAGCTCCTGAGTCACTGCTTCCAGCATATAGTTCATAAAGGTTTTCAGGAAACCTCAAATAGCTGTATAATGAGTGACTGCTTTTCACCATGAACAAGCAGGTTGGAACCCTGCCTACAATATTATTTTTAAAACACCCCTCCTATACCGATAAATAAATGACATATTCTGTGGACATTAACCTGAATGATAAACTGTTACCTAAAGATGTCCATAATATATTGTTAAATAATTAAATCAAATCGGTTACTTTGTGTATAATTTTTTTTATGTAAAGCTCTACTTCTTTTTGCTTGTTATAATTCATTAAATGTTGAACAGAGATATAATTCATTAAATGTTGAACAGAGATATGCACTGATATAGGAAAAACTTAGAAGTAAAAAAAAAAAAAAAAAAACTTTATCTTTTTAGGAATTTGTAGATGAAGTTCTTGCTTCCAAAAGGATCACAGACGTTGAAAACCCTATGTACAGTTCTACTCGGAAACACACAGGGTTGCCACGAGTCAGTAATATTTTTATTAGGTAAAAAAAGACAAAGTGCATAAGAAGCTCCGTAGTTGTTAATTTCCTGTAAGAAATATTAACATACAAACTAGGTAATATAAAATTTGCTTATATTTACAAAAAGAATACTGAGACTATCCAAAGCAAATTAATAAATGTGGCTGCTTGTAGAATATGAGAAAGGCCAAGGCTTGAACATTTCTTCTCAACAAAGAAGTTGTACCACAGAAATACCTTCAATTCTGTATATTGCTATAAATTAAAAATCTCCAGTTATTTCTTTCCTGGATTTACTTACTTAAAGTCAAGAGAAGTTATTATGAGTAATTTCATTAAATTTTAGATTAATTCACAATTTCCAAAAATGAGAGCATGGGGTCATATGTTAAAAAGTATAGTGATGACACAGAATATAGAAAGAGCTCCTTTGTAATACCCATGCCCATTGCAATTGAGTCGATTCTGATTCATAGTGACCTATAGGACAGAGTAGAACTACTTCATAGGGTTTCCAAGGAATGGCTGTGGCTGGTGGATTCGAACGGCTGAGCTTTTGGTTAGCAGCTGAGCTCTTAACCACTGTGCCACCAGGGCTCCCATTTGTAATAATCACCATCAATAAATAATGCTAGGTAATGTATACAAATGTCAAGAGTCATGGACTTGCAGTGCATGACATATTTGATATTCATAGACCAACTACATGAGGGGTCAATAGCATGGTTCCCAGATGCGACTGTCTTAGGAAAAGTGCCAATCTACAATGAAATTTCCAACAACACTAGAGAAACAGGGGCAATATTGTTTCATAAAGAGTAAGTCTTTATGATTTTAAAAATTGTCTTTGCACTGAAATTGTCCTGTCAAATATTTCTGTATTTCTCTTATGACATCATGTTGTTGTTAGGTGCCGTCGAGTTGGTTCTGACTCACAGCGACCCTATGCACAACAGAATGAAACACCAGGTGGAACTGCACCTTCCTTACGATCATTGTAATGCTTGAGCCCATAGTTGCAGCCGCTGTGTCAATCCACGTCTCTGAGGGTCTTCCTCTTTTCCACTGACCCTGTACTCTGCCAAGCATGATGTCCTTCTCCAGAGATTGATCCCTCCTGACAACATGTCCAAAGTATATAAGACACAATCTCGCCATCCTTGCTTCTAAGGAGCATTCTGGTTGTACTTCTTCCAAGACAGATTTATTCGTTCTTTTTCTGGCAGTCCATGGTATATTCAATATTCTTCGCCAACACCACAATTCAAAGGCGTTGACTCTTCTTCGGTCTTCCTTATTCATTGTCCAGCTTTCACATGCATATGATGCGACTGAAAATACCATGGCTTGGGTCAGGCGCACCTTAGTCTTCAAGGTGACATCCTTGCTCTTCAACACTTTAAAGAGGTCCTTTGCAGCAGATTTACCCAATGCAATGTGTCTTTTGATTTCTTGACTGCTGCTTCCATGGCTGTTGATTCTGGATCCAAGTAAAATGAAATCCTTCACAACTTCAATCTTTTCTCCGTTTATAGTGATTTTGCTCATTGGTCCAGTTGTGAGGATGTTTGTTTTCTTTATGTTGAGGTGCAATCCATACTGAGGGCTGTGGTCTTTGATTTTCATTAGTAAGTGCTTCAAGTCCTCTTCACTTTCAGCAAGCAAGGCTGTGTCATCTGCATAACGCAGGTTGTTAATGAGTCTTCCCCCAATCGTCATGCCCCATTCTTCTTCATAGAGTCCAACTTCTCGGATTATTCGCTCAATGACATGACAGAGATAAATAAATTACTTTGTTTTTGTATTTACCTGGGAAAATAAGAAATTTATGTGACTGGCTGCTTATTTCATAAATGGCTCAAAATCCCAAAAGTCTAGGAATCACTAACCTACAGAATATATAAAACAGTGAGCTGTGGCAATCAAAAATTATATTCATAATGTTACATAGGTAATAACCATATTTATGGCCATGATTAAACTTGGTTTCAGCTGAGGCACAACCTGGAAGTTATATTATTCCACTGAAACAAAAGAAATGTAAAATTTACCTCCCATTTTTATCTCAAGGCAAAAAGCAGTCACCAAAGAATGGGCTCAGAGAGTCACTAGTTGCAAGTTTACACACATAAAGCAGAAGTCCTTTTTTTTCTGTGTCAATTATAGGTTACTTCTTTGTTTATTCATACAATTATAGGAGTTTTGCATTTAAAACACAAATTTTGAATAATTTGAATAAATTCATTTTCTTTTTCTGTCTAAGGATTTAAATCTATCCTGAACCAAACCTAAAACCAAACCTGTTACAGTCTAGCTGATTCTGATTCATGGTGACCCCAGGTAGAAATTTTCATTTAATATTGAAAGACCGCTTTAGTTTGTTTCTTATTATTTATTCATATTATATTTTCCTTCCTGTTGTTAAATACACAGTAATTGGTTTTGATGCAACAGTTTGTTCAAAAGACACATGGATGGAATTTGATGAAAGATGAAGCGTTGAGCTGATATCAGCGGGCACACTGTCCCTGCCAGCCGTCCAGCCCTCATCAGCTCTTGCATCCAGCTGGTCAGCTGGGATGTGATCATATGGACAGAATGGTACCTTGGAAACCCCCAGCTGGGTAGGAGGGCTGATCGTTCAAGCTACTGCAGGTGACCCAAAGTTTCTGGTATTCCATTTGATTTCATAGCCTCATATTACATAAACTCTGTGCATTTTGTTAACATGGATCTGTTTGAAATTATATGCTTGGGTTCTGAGTCTCAATTTGTGACAAAAAAGTTTTATAAAAGTTGGATGGAAATATGTTTAAAGATGTCTTCGATAAGTGAATTATGGTGCCATGGCTATTTCACTTATATAAATATCTTTCCATTACACGATCTTTGAAAATTCCGTTTCTGCCAGTCACTGAAGATCTGAAGTGAATTCAGGCTGGATTACCAAAACTGTATATTGTTAGATTAATTTACCAGTGTATTAATAGATTGCATATTCTTTTCTTATATTGATATATTTTGTTGTTGTTAGGTGCTATCCAGTTTGTTCAGACTCATAGCAACCTTATGTACAACGTAATGAAGCATTGCCTGGTCCTGCTCCATCCTCACAATCATTGCTATGTTTGAGCCACTTGTTGCTGTCACTGTGTCAATACGTCTCAGTAAGGGTCTTCCTCTTTTCCACTGACCCTCTACTTTACAAAGCATGGGGCCCTTCTCCAGGGACTGTACCCTCCTGATAACATGTCCAAAATATATAAGATGGTCTTGCCTTCCTTGCTACTAAGGAGCATTCTGGCTGTACTTCCTCCAAGACAGGTGTGTTTGTTCTTCTGGCAGTCCATGGTATATTCAATATTCTTTGCCAACACCATAATTCAAAGGCATCAATTCTTCTTCAGTCTCCCTTATTCATTGTCTAGCTTTTGAATGCATATGAGGCAGTTAAAAATATCGTGGCTTAGGTCAGGAACATCTTTAGGCCTCAAAGTGACATCTTTGTTTTTTTTAACACTTTTAAGAGGTCTTTTGCAGCAGATTTTCCCAATGCAATGCATCATTTTATTTCTTCACTGCTGCCTCCTTGGTCATTGATTGTGGATCCAGGTAAAATGAAATCCTTGACAACTTCGATATTTTCTCCATTTGTCATGATGTTGCTTATTGGTCCAGATTTCAGGACCTTTGTTTTCCTTATGTTGAGGTGTAATCCATACTGAAGGCTATAGTCTTTCATCTTCATCAGTAGGTACTTCAAGTCCTCTTGACTTTCAGCAAGCGAATTGTATCATCTGCATATTGCAGGCTGTTAATGAGTCTTCCTCAAATCCTGGTGCCAAACTCTTCTTCATGTATTCCAACTTCTCGGATTATTTCCTCAGTGTAAAGATTAAACAAATATGGTGAAATGATACAACCCTGACACACTTCTTTCTTGACTTTAAACCAGGCAGTATATCCTTGTTCTGGTGGAACAGTTGCCTCTTGGCTTATAAACCGATTCCTCATGAGCACGATTAAGTATTCTGGAATTTCCATTCTTCACAATGTTATTCATAATTTGTTTTGGTCCACACAGTGGAATGCCTTTGCATAGTCAGAAAAACACAAGTAAACATCTTTCAAAAATTCTCTGCTTTTAGCCGGGATCCATCTGACATCAGCAATGATATCTGTCATTCCTTGTCCTCTTCTGAATCTGGCTTGAAATTCTGGCAGTTTCCTGTTGATGTACTGCTGCAAATGCTTTTGAATGGTCTTCAGCAAATTGTCTTGTGTGTGATATTAATGATATTTTCCAATAACTTCTGCATTCTTTCGGATCATGTTTCTTTGGAATGGGCGCAAATATGGATTTCTTCAAGTCAGTTGTCCAAGCAGCTATCTTCCAAATTTCTTGGCATAGATGAGTGAGCACCTCCAGCACTGCATCTGTTTGCTGAAACATCTCAATTGGTATTTCATCAATTCCTGGAGCCTTGTTTTTTGTCAATACCTTCAGTACAGCTTAGACTTCTTCCTTCAGTACCCTTGGTTCTTTATCATATGCTACCTCCTAAACTGATTGAATGCCAACCAGTTCTTTTCGGTGCAGAGACTCTGTGTATTCCTTACATCTTCTTTTGATGCTTCCTTCGTCGTTCAATATTTTTCTTCAATATTGCAACTCAAGACATGAATTTCTTCTTCAGTTCTTTCAGCTTGAAAAATGCAGAGTGTGTTCTTCCTGTTTTGTTTTCTATCTCCAGGTCTTTGCACATTTCATTATAATACTTCGTCTTCTTGAGCAGTTCTTTGAAATCTTCTCTTCAACACTTTCCTTCATTTCTTCTGTTTTAGCTACTCTACAATTAAGAGCAAGCTTCAGAGTCTCTTCTGACATCGATTTTGGTCTTTTTTTCTTTACTTTTTTTGATGATTTTTGGCTTTCCCTATGTATGACATCCTTAATGTTATTTCACAACTCATCTGGTCTCAGGTCATTAGTGTTCAATGTGTCAGATATATTCTTGAGATGGTCTCTAAATTCAAACGGGATAGACTCAAAGTCATATTTTGACTTTCCTAGACTTGCTCTAATTTTTTCAGCTTCAACTTGAACTTGTGTATGAGTAATTGATGTTCTATTCCACAGTTGCCCCCTGGTCTTATTCTGACTGATGATGTTGAGCTTCTCCATCTTGTATTTCCACAGATGTAGTTGATTTGATTCCTATGTATTCCATCTGGTGAGTAGCAATTGATGTTGTTGAAAAAAGGTATTTGCAGTGCAGAAGTCATTGGACTTACAAAAATCTATCATGCAATCTCCAGCATTGTTTCTATCACCAAGGCCATACTTTCCAAATACTGATCCTTCTTCTTTTTTTGCAACTTTCATATTCCAATCAACAGTAATTATCAATACATCTTAATTGGGCATTTGATCAATTTCACACTGCAGAAGTTAGTAAAAATTTCAGTTTCTTCATATTTGGCCTTAATGGTTGGTGTGTAAAACTATAGAAGAGTCCCATTAACTGGTTTTTCTTGTATAAGTATAGATATTACCCTATCACTGACAGCCTTGTACTTCAGGATAAATATTGAATTGTTCTTTTTGACAAGGAATGTGATACTGTTTCTCGATTTGTCATTCCCGTCATAGTAGACCGTACGATTGTCTGATACAAAATGGAGAATACCATTTCAGCTCACTAATGCCCAGGATATTGATCCTTATGCAGTCCGTTTCATTTCTGATGACTTCCAATTTTCCTAGATTCATATTTCCCAGCTTTAGTTGTGCCACTTCAGCAAATGAAAGTCCTCAAAGCTTGACTCCACCCATATCATTAAGTTTGATTCACTTTGAGACAGCTCTTCCCCAGTATTACTTTGAGTGACTTCCAACCTGAGAGGCTCATCTTCTAGCACTGTATCTGATAATATTCTGCTGTTATTCATTAAGTTTTCACTGGTCAGTTGTTTTCACAAATAGACCTCCAGGTCCTTCTTCCTAGTCTATCTTCGTCTGGAAGCTCCACTGAAACCTGTCCACTTTGGTTGATCCCTCTGGTATTTGACACATTATGACAAACTGACAAATGAGTGGTGGGTAGATATATATATACACAAATGTAGATATTTATTGCTGTCGTCAGGTGTGATCAAGTTGCTTCTTACTTGTAGTGACCCTATGTTCAATAGAACGAAAGACTGCCCAGTACTGCACCATCCTCACGATTGTTATGCTTGACCTCATCGTTGTAGCAGCTGTGTCAATCCATCTTGCTGATGGTCTTCCTCTCTATCACTGACATTCTACTTTACCAAGCATGATGTCTTCCCAAAGGGATTGGTCCCTCCTGATAAAATACATGAGAGGAAGTCTCTCCATCCTTGTTTCTAAGGAGCATTCTTGTTGTACTTTTTCCAAGACAGATTTGTTTATTCTTCTGACAGTCCATGGTATATACAATATTCTTTGCCAACACCATAATTTAAATGTATCAATTCTTCTTCAGTCTTCCTTATTCATTGTCCAGCTTTCACATACATATGAGGTAGTTGAAAATATGGCTTGTATCACATGCACCTTAGTCCTCAAAGTGATATCTTTGCTTTCTTAAGTAGGTGTGTAGATGTATAGATATATTTTAGTTGTCATACTTAATTTTTTGTCTCAGTGAAGTCCAAGTTAAAACAATACCGTCAACTCTGTTTAGTATATCTGGCTAATCCTGGGGTTAATACTACAGATAAAATTGTGAAACTGGTGTGGAATCCCTGGGCTGTGCAAAGGATAAGCACTCAGTATTAGCCCAAAGATTGGTGGATCAGGCCCACCGACAGGTGCCTTGGAAGACAAGCCTGGAAATCTGCTTCTGAAAGATCACTGAATTGAAAACCCTAAGGAAAACCGTTCTACTTTTCAACACTTGAGATCTCTTTGAGTTGGAACTGACTCCACAGCAAATAAAAACAACAACAACAAAAATCCTCACAAAAGTCTTTCTTAGCCTGACTGATTAGTTTTTGGTTATGTCTCATATTAAATTAGTGTAAGTTTTAGTGAGACCAAGCACGTAAAATAATTGAGGAATTTTGGAATCTTTGCAATGCTTACTAATCCTAGAACAAGGCTTTTCTAGATTTCCCATATAATATGATCATCAATAATCTTCAAAATATGAGCCAGGCTATAAACTATTTTAGTTAAGAGCAAACTTGGCTAAAAAAAAAAATTGGGGATACAGTTAAAGAAATATATGGAGTGCAGAGTTAGCCTTTA
Source organism: Elephas maximus indicus (assembly GCF_024166365.1). Lineage (NCBI taxonomy): Eukaryota > Metazoa > Chordata > Mammalia > Proboscidea > Elephantidae > Elephas > Elephas maximus. The sequence goes on along the minus strand of NC_064820.1, from coordinate 35,094,228 downwards.
TTTTTTTTTTCACTCTCTTTTCTCAGAAATGATTCCTTTCTTTCCTGCTTTATTTACGTTCAGAGTTTTTTTTTTTTCTTTAACTCAGCTTGTGTTTTGATGTATGCTGAAGAGTCAGTGACTATATTCCTGGGAATTTGAAAGCCACTCAGTGATTATTATTCACAGTGCACAGGAGAGTAATACAAAGTTTGCAGTTAGTCATTCACACTGGTTAGAAAGAATTCACTCCTCACAAAGTTCCTTTGGGAGAAAATATTTTTCCTCCTCTATTTTTGAGTAATCTACAACTCAGAGCCCATGGTTTTACTTTACTTTGGGTCCAAGCACTCATTATGAATCAATTAAGCTTTTCCCAAGAAAGATGCCAAGCCTCATTAGGTCACAAAGAGATCTGAGATTCAGCCAATGCTTGGTTCTATTACTCTCTGTGAGATTCTGAGTGACTCATGGTGAAAGTTCCTTTTGCTACAACATGCAAAAGATTGCACAGAACTGATCCGTTGGAAAGATCTGTTGAAAAGATTTGCTAGGCTCAGGAAATTTCTCCCTCTAAAAGGAACTCATATGATCACATGCACAGCTCTACTAGTTTGTATTTTATCATTGTACAAAACCTGCTTCTGAACAACTTCCAATTCTTTGTGGAATCTTTGAATGGATTAAAAAGTTCTGTATTTGTAAACATTTTAAGAGAGTCATTAGAATAACATTTCATTATATTTGAAAACTGTTTTGTAAATGAGTCCCAAGAAAAAAAATTTTTTTTCTCAAAATAAAGTATGGACAATATATAGATAAGACAGTATCAGGGTCAAGTAATTGTTTTGCATAACATAATTTTGTTAGATATTTTTGTTCACTTTTAGATAATAATCATCTATTAATTGATTATTCATTTGTTTTTTTCCTTCAGTAAATATGGGAGAACTTATTAAATGTCAGACTCTATGCTCTTGCTATGAAGAAAAAATTAAAATGCTATGTCCTCTATTCTCCTGTAGTTTGCACACTTTTGGACTTATGTAAATATATGCAGGTCTATACATAGCATGAGGAGCAATGGTTGTACAGTGGTTAAGAGCGTAGCCACTCTCTGAAAGACTGATGGTACAAAGGTTGTGGCAGTCTGCTCCCGTAAAGATTACAGCCTTGGATATCCTATGGAGCAGTTCTACTCTGTCCCTAAATGGTTGTTATGAGTAGAATTGACTCAAAGGCAATGGGGTACATGGCAATTTATAGAAGAAAGATTTATTAAACATACACCTCGTGCCAAGCAATATATTGATCACTGTTGAACAAGTGAATGGCAGAGTTCAAACCTGGATAAAAAAAGACAGATCTAGGAGCAAGTGATTATACTCTACAAAACCCAATGGTCACAACATGAGGAGGCAATGAACTCTGCTGTTTGTCTTTTAACCATTTAAAGAAAACATAAGTCTGGCAGGCCAAAATAAGGAATATTCGTTCAAATGGGTAGTACTAGAAAGTGAACTGAACTGGGGACAGGAGACTGGAGCACTGATTTTATCTTTCATATCAGCTGTGTACACCTAAACATGCCACAGCACTTCCTGGTGGCTTCACGACCTTCTGCTGTTAAAAGTATAATTTTAACTGTAGAGGGGGTGTGCATCAAAATTCGATCAATGTTAGGCTTGTATTTGACCAAGACCAATAACGGTTCACTATATTACTAAATTTCAGTTTGAAGTATAAAAGCTTAATTGATACAAAACGTTCTGAGCCTGTACGGAAGACAGAACTGAATGGCACGCTTCAGTGCTTTGAGACTAAGAACAAATGCATCAAAGAGCAACAGAAGCAAGTTAAAGGAGACTGTGGTTAATATATTTAGCATACATTAACTATAAAATTTGTGACACAGAATTTTTACTGTATTCATAATGTTAAAAAGAAAATAAAACTAACATAACACTACCACTACTACTAAATCAATTTGGATAAGGCTTTGTTTTAATTAGGCAACTATCTTTTTAACCACTATGCTAATAATTAAAAAACTGATTTATCAAGTTTTATGAAATTAAGGCAACAAGACAGGAGACGAGGAAGACGGGAAGATTTTCTTTCACTGTTTAAAAGCCGTTTCCATAGAATTAGGCATAGGGGTTAAATTTGTTCAGAAACATTTGATTAAGAAAAAATAGCATGATTATTTTTACCAATCAAGTCTTCGTTATGTCTTTTTTCATGAAATTGGCTTTCAGTGTGTGTGAGGAGGTAATGGTAGTATCTTTATTATGGGATATAAATGAAAGAAGTTTATTGGTTGGCCAAGGGGAATCCTGACAAGCAAACTCTAGTCACCACTGGACTTCATTCTGATGTTCACGGGGTTCTGGTCAGCCAGGTCTAATTGGATTTTCTACAGAATTAAATTGATCAGAGCTTGTTAAGATTGTCAATAACTCTTTTCCCACTTGCTCCCCTTATCCTGCTCTTGCATTTTTGGTCTGTTAAGGACAGGAGCAAGCCAGGTTGATTGACAGATGCTGATTGGACAGGAGAGACTCACTTTATCTAGAAAAAGCAGGAATGCTCACTATTTGGAGGCAAATGCCTTATTTATTTATTTTAATTTTTAACCCCCAAAAGGAATTTTCTGGCATAGTTTTTCATGATCACATGAAAATCTCAAGAGCATTTGAGTGGGTTAGGATGTGCCTGAGTTTTAGAGTCATCAAGTTCCACCACTAACCAGTCGTATCCTTTGGTTTCTCACTGTATCTTTGGTTTCTCATCCATAAATGAAGAGTTATAAATTCATCTCTTTCAAGATGTTATGAATATTATGTCATATAAAAAAATATAAAAAGTCCACCACTCTATTTTGTACAGGTATTCCAAAAATGTTAATTTCACTGTATTCCTCTTTAAAGCCACCAGTCCCATCTGAACAGAGTCCGCGCTCTCGCTTTGTGAGTGGGGAAATGTTTTGTCAGTTAGAATAAAGGGCAAACTAGTTCACATAATCCAGGCACCTTGATTTAGCCAACAAGTCTTTTGAGGAAAATTCAAATCTTCATATTTTTGGATGCTTTTTTTTTTTTTTAGTTTTGTTTTCCCTATAGCTTCTAAGAGTTTTTCTGAAAAATAGCATTCTTTATTTAAAATTAGTTCTGAAGTTCTGATAGATAAGGAAACAATAAGGAAGCAATATTTACTTTTTTTTTTTTTTCATTTGGACCTCCACCATTTTGTAAATGAGTTAAAAAAGGATTGAATATCTATGAAAAAAAAAATAGTATAAATGTTAGATCTTTATGATCTACCTCAATTTTAGACTCTTCCATTTGAAAAAAAAAAGCCAAACAATCCCAAAGCTATCCCTTTGTTTTTTTAATAAAAGAATAATAAAAGTAAATGAAGTGCTGAGAGAGCACTAAAGCAAAAAGTATATATATACATATATATTTTTATAGTTAAGACAATTTTGATATATAAAATATTCATTCTTCCACTCTAGGTTAACTTCTGCCACCAAACCAACAAAAAGATACAACTGTCAAAAAAAATGTAAAGAACAGAAAAATTGCTATTGTCAACTCTAAAATTACATCGAATGCTAAATAAAAACGTCTAAAACAAAGATTCTTCTTGGAGAATGTATGACTTCCAAATTACTACTGACACTAAGTGAAAGTTATACAGTCATTAGCAAGAGAATAGATGCTGTCTTATTTGTATGATTCATTATGAATCCCAGTTTCGGCAAACAAAATTGCAGTAGATATCAAGGCACTATCAAGCCAACAGTCAGTGGGGAGAAGTTCATTCTGAAAATCTATGCTGTGAGTTCCATTTATCTTTCATGAACTTGGATTATTTTTGAAAATTTGTTACTATAACATATTAAAGTACTATACTTCCTTACAATATGTCATGTTTATATGAGCAGCTGACTTATTCTTGATCATGTTTAAAAAATAAATAAAGATCAGAAGCCCTGAATATTTTAGGATTCTGAGAGGTAGTGTGACGATGGCTCAATTTGTTCCCTGAGATTTGAATTATTCACCTCTCTACTAATCTAGATCTTTATCCTTAAAACGATGAATTGTTTTGTTGTTTTTAGGTGCCATCGAGTCAGTTCCTACTTATAGCAACCCTACATGCAACAGAAGGAGACACTGCCTGGTGCTGCACCATCCTCACAATCGTTGTTATGCTTGAGCCCATAGTTGCAGCCACTGTGTCAATCCACCTTGTTGAGGGTTGTCTTAGTTCATCTACTGCTGCTATAACAGAAATACCACAAGTGGATGGCTTTAACAAAGAGAAATTTATTTTCTCACAGTTTAGTAGGCTAGAAGTACAAACTCAGGGCGTTCTATCCAGGAGAAGGCTTTCTGTGTCTGTTGGCTCTGGAGGAAGGCCTTTGTCTTCAATCTTCCCCTGGGCTAGGAGCTTTTCTGCTCAGGAACCCAAGGTTCAAAGGATGCTCTCTGTCCCAGCATTGCTTTCTTGGTGTTATGAGGTCCCCACTCTCTGCTGACTTCCCTTTTCTTTCGTCTCTTGTAAGATAAAAGTGGTGCAAGACACACCCCAGAGAAACTCCCTTTACATTGGAGCAGGGATGTGACCTTATTAAGGGTGTTACAATCCCATCCTAATTCTCTTTAACATAATCTAGTCTTGCTTCGTTAACCGCAGGCAGAGATTAGGATTTACAACACAGGAAAATTTCAGTCACAAAATGGAGGACAACTACACAATACTGGGAATTATGGCCTAACCAAGTTGATACATATTTTGCGGGGACACGGTTCAATCCATGGCAAGGGTCTTCCATTTTTCAGCTGACCCTCTACTTTACCAAGCATGATGTCTTTCTCCAGGGAATGATCCCTCCTGATAACACATCTTTCTTGCTTCTAAGGAGCATTCTGGTTGTACCTCTTCCAAGAGAGTTTTATTTATTCTTTTGGCAGTCCCTGGTATATTCAATATTCTTCAGGAACACCAAAATTCAAAGGCATCAATTCTTCTCCGGTCTTCCTTATTCATGGTCCAGCTTTCACATGCATATGAGGTAATTGAAAACACCATAGATTGAGTTAGGCACACTGTTGTCTTCAAGGTGACATTTTTGCTTTTTAACACTTTAAAAAGATCTTTTGCAGCAGATCTGCCCAATACAATGCGTCTTTTGATTTCTTGACTGCTGCTTCCATGGGCTTTGATTGTGAAATGAAAATGAAATCCTTAACAACTTTAATCTTTTCTCGGCTTATCATAATGTTGCTTATTGGCCCAGCTGTGAGGGTTTTTGTTGTTTTAATATTGAGGTGTAATCCATACTTATAATGTGTTGTGAAAATCATGTGATCATGTACATAAACTGTGTAGAATAATGGTTGGCATGTACCAGAAAAGCTATAACTTTTGCCTGAGCCTATCTCAGGCCACCCTATAAGACAGAGTAGAACTTCTCCATAGAGTTTCCAAGGCTGTAAACTTTATGGAAGCTGACTTCCACATCTTTCTTCCACAAAGCAGCTAGTGGACTCAAACTTTCTGTTGGTAGTTGAGTTCTTTTTTTTTCTTAATAGATTTTATTATGCTAATTGACTTGATGTCCCCAAGCTCCCCACCCACACTACGCTGGCCTTAGAAGTGTTTGGTTTATTCAAGAAACTTCTTTGCTTTTGGTTTAGTCCAGTTGTGCTGACCTCTCCTGTATTCTATGTTGTCTTTCCCAACACCTAAAATAGTTATCTACTGTCTAATTAGTGAAAACCCCTCTCCCTCCCTCCCTACCCACTCTCGTAACCATCAAAGAATATTTTCTTCTCTTTTAAAACTATTTTTTGAGTTCTTATAATAGTGGTCTCATGCAATATTTGTCCTTTTGCAACTGACTAATATCACTCAGCATAATGCCTCCTAGATTCCTCCATGTTATGAAATGTATCACAGATTCATCATTATTCTTTATCAATGCATAGTATTCCGTTGTGTAAATATACCATTATTTATTTATCCATTCATCCATTGATGGGAACCTTGGTTGCTTCCATTTTTGCTATTGTAAACAGTGCTGCAATAAACATGGGTGTGCATGCATCTGTTCATGTAAAGGCTCTTATTTCTCTAGGATGTATTCCAAGGAGTGGGATTGCTGGGTGGTATGGTAGTGCTATTTCTAGCTTTTTAAGGAAACGCCAAATTGATTTCCAAAGTGGTTGTAACATTTCCCACCAGCAGTGTATAAGTGTTCCAGTCTCTCCACAACCTCTCCAACATTTATTATTTTGTGTTTTTTGGATTAACGCCAGCCTTGTTGGAGTGAGATGGAATCTCATTGTAGTTTTGATTTGCATTTCTCTAATGGCTAATGATTGTGAGCATTTCCTCATGTATCTGTTAGCTACCTGAATATCTTCTTTAGTGAAGTGTCTGTTCATATCCTTTGCCCATTTTTTAATTGGGTTAATTGTCTTTTTGTAGTTGAGTTTTTGCGGTATCGTGTAGACTTTAGAGATCAAATGCTGATCAGAAATGTCATAGCTAAAATTTATTTTCTGGTCTGTAGGGAATCTTTTTACTCTTTTGGTGAAATCATTGGATGACCATAGGGGTTTGATTTTTAGAAGCTCCCAGTTATTTAGATTCTTTTCTGCATTATTAGTAATGTTTTGTATACTATGTATTAGGGTTCCTAGTGTTGTCCCTATTTTTTCTTCCATGATCTTTACCATTTCAGATTTTATATGGATTTGATCCATTTTGAGTTAGTTTTTGTGTATGGTGTGAGGTATGGGTCTTGTTTCATTTTTTTGCAGATGGATATCCAGTTATGCCAGCACCTTTTGTTAAAAAGACTGTCTTTTCCACCAATTAACTGACTTTGGGCCTTTGTCAAATATCAACTGCTCATATGTGGATGGATTTATGACTGGATTCTCAATTCTGTTCCATTGGTCCATGTATCTGTCGTTGTACCAGTACCAGGCTGTTTTGACTACTGTGGTGGTATAAGAGGTTCTTAAATTAGGTAGAGTGAGGCCTCCCACTTCGTTCTTTTTTTTCAATAATGCTTTTCTTATCCGGACCCTTTTTCCCTTCCATATGAAGTTGGCGATTTGTTTCTCCATCTCATCAAAAAATGTGTTTGGAATTTGGATCGGGATTGCATTGTATCTATAGATAGCTTTTGGCAGAATAACATTTTACAATGTTAAGTCTTCCTATCCAAGAGCAAGGTATGTTTTTCCACTTACGCAGGTTTCTTTTGGTTTCTTGCAGTAGTACTTTGTAGTTTTCTTTGTATAGGTATTTTGCATCTCTGGTAAGATTTATTCCTAAGTATTTTATCTTTTTGGGGGCTACTCTAAATGGTATTGATTTGGTGATTTCCCCTTCAATGTTCTTTTTGTTGGCGTAGAGGAATCCAACTGATTTTTGTATGTTTATCTTGTATCCTGATACTCTGTTGAACTCTTCTATTAGTTTCAGTAGTTTTCTGGAGGATTCTTTAGAGTTTTCTGTGTAAAAGATCATGTCATCTACAAATAGAGACACTTTGACTTCTTCCTTACCAATCTGGATCCCCTTTATTTCTTTATCTAGCCTAATTGCTCTGGCTAGGACTTCCAGCACAATGTTGAATAAGAGTGGTGATAAAGGGCATCTTTATCTGGTTCCCTGTCTCAAGGGGAATGGTTTCAGGCTCTCTTCATTTAGGATGATATTGGCTATTGGCTTTGTATAAACGCCCTTTATTATGTTGAGGAATTTTCCTTCTATTCCTATTTGTTGAGAGTTTTTATCATGAATGGGTGTTGAACTTTGTCAAATGACTTTTCTGCATCAATTGATAAAATCATGTGATTCTTCTCTTCTGTTTTATTTATGTGATGGATTACATTAATTGTTTTTCTAGTGTTGAACCATCCCTGCATACCTGGTATGGATCCCACTTGGTCATGGTGAATTATTTTTTTGATGTGTTGTTGAATTCCGTTGGCTAGAATTTTGTTGAGCATTTTTGCATCTAAGCTCCTAAGCGATATAGGTCTGTTATTTCCGTTTTTTGTGGTGTCTTTACCTGGTTTTGGTATCAGGGATATGGTGGCATCATAGAATGAGTTTAGGAGTATTCCATCTTTTTCTATGCTGTGAAATATCTTTTGTAGTAGTGGTCTTAAGTCATCTCTGAAAGTTTGGTAGAACTCTGCGGTGAAGCCATCTGGGCCAGGGGTTCTTTTGGGGGAAGTTTTCAAATTACCTTTTCAGTCTCTTCTTTTGTTATCAGTTTATTTAGTTGTTCTACCTCTCTTTGTGTTAATTTAGACAGGTAGTGTGTTTCTGAAAATTCATCTATTTCTTCTAGGTTTCAAATTTGTTATACTTTTTCTTAGTAATCTGACACGACTCTTAATTTCACTTGGGTCTGTTGTGATATCACCCATCTCATTTCTTATTCTGGTTATTTGCTTCCTCTCCTGTTTTTCTTTTGTCAGTTTGGCCAGTGGTTTATCAATTTAGTTAAGTTTTTAAAAGACTGACTTTTGGTCTTGTTAACGCTTTCAATTGTTTTTCTGCACCCTATAGTTTTTTTATTTCATTTAATTCTGCTCTAATTTTTATTATTTGCTCTCTTCCGGTGCCTGAGGGTTTCTTTTGTTGCTCTCATTCCATATGTTCTAGTTGTAGGGATATTTCTTTGATTTTGGTCCTTTCTTCTTTTTGTTTGTGTGCATTTATTGATATAAATTGACCTCTGAGCACTTCTTTTGCTGTGTCCCAAAGGTTCCGATAGGAAGTGTTTTCATTTTCATTGGATTCTATGAAATTCTTTATTTCATCCTTAATGTCTTCTATAACCCAGAATTTTTTGAGCAGGATATTGTTCAGCTTTCATGTGTGTGATTTGTGTTCCCTGCTTTTTCTGTTATTAATTTCCACTTTTATGGCCTTATGGTCAGAGAAGATGCTTTGTAATATTTTGATGTTTTGGGTTCTGCTAAGACTTGCTTTATGACCTAATATGTGGTCTATTATAAAGAACATTCTATGTGTACTAGAAAAGAGAGTATACGTGGCTGCTGTTCAGTGGAGTGTTTTGTGTATTTCTATGAGGTCAAGTTGGTTGACTGTGGCATTTAGATCTTCCTTGACTTTAGTGAGCTTCTTTCTGGATGTTCTCTCCTTCACCGAAAGTAGCGTGTTGAAGTCTCCTACTATAATTGTGGAGCTGTCTATGTCACTTTTCAATGCTGTCAGAGATTGTTTTATGTATCTTGCAGTCCTGTCACTGGGAGCATAAATATTTAATATGGTTATATCCTCCTGGTGTATTGTCCCTTTAATTATTATACAGTGTCCTTCCTTATCCTTTGTGGTGGATTTAATTTTAAAGTCTGTTTTGTCAGAAATTAATATTGCCACTCCTGCTCTGTTTTGATTATAGTTTGCTTGCATATAATTTTTTGTCCTTTGACTTTTTGTTTGTTTGTGTCTCTAACTCTAAGGTATGTCTCTTGCAAGCAGCGTATAGATGGATTTTTTTTTTAACCATTCTGCCACTCTCTGTCTCTTCATTGGTGCATTTGTTCCATTTAAATTCAGCATAATTATGAATAAGTATGAATTTAGTGCTGTCATTTTGATGTCTTTTTTTGAGTTTTGTTGACAGTTTCATTTTGCCACTTAATTTTTGTGCTGAGTAGTTTATCTTTATACATTGTCTTTTCCTCTTACTCATAGTTGTTGATTTTTTTCTGCTGAGTCTGTATTTTTTTCTGCTGAGTCTGTATTTTTTTCTTGCATTTTACTTTCATGAGTACAATTGTTAGTCTCCTTTGTGGTTACCTTCATGTTTACCCCCATTTTTCTAACTTTAAAACTAACTTTTATGGAGTCAAGAAGGCGGAATAGACAGACGCATCCATTGAGCCCTCTTTACAACAAAGACCTGAAAAAAAGTGAAATGAGTATATTTGTGACAAGCTGGGAGCCCTGAGTATCAAAGGCAAGCTTAGACAACAAACCGAGGGGCAGGGGGAAGAAGTGGCCGTTCAGAAGTGGAGAGGAGTTGCCGGACCTGAATCGAGGGGAACCCTCAGGCACCACTCCTGGAGCGGCGGTGGCAGCGGCTGGCTGGTACTAGCATTTAGCCATAGTTTCCTCATGGAGAAGCAGCCAACCACACAGCCCACTCACACCTCCAGAACCTGAGCAGATCAGCTGGCTCTTGGCAAAAGCTAAGTTCTTGCGTATGTTTTACGCCCCCTACCCCCAAGTCGGCTTCAATGGCTGAATCCCTGGGCCTGAGATAGACCCTGGTGAGCACCTAGAGCCATCCTCTTGGCCTTGGGGAAGGAAAAAATTTGCAACTGGGGGGAAAAGATAATTTGCTAATTCCATTAACTAGGGAAACTCAGGACAGAAGCGGCTCCTGTCCAGGCATAAAACTCCCATGGACCTTGAGCACCTTTCCCTTCTGCATGGACCTGTGTGGGCCTATTTTGGGAGAATAGGCCCTTGTTGGCAAACTCCAACCGTTTCAACTGTGTAGTGAAGAGGTGGGAGTTTGATATTTGACATTGCTTTGCCTATTAAACAAGGTCCTCACCTACCCACATGAGGGACCTAAGGACTGGTAGCTCCACTCACGTCACCCAGCCACCTGTGACAGGAGACCAAAGATAACTGGTACCTCCCAGTCCTTACAACCAAAAACTTTGGGTGCACATGGTCCCGCTGCAGAGTCCACCCACCAGCATGCTCTAGGGAACAGAGACGTGTTTTCCTCAGAGACGCTTGGGGGTTGGTTCTCAGCCCCCTGCCTTGTTTAGAGGTGACCCCCTGCTGCAATCAGATATGGGTATATATGCCAATCACCCCTGCCCCTCTAAGACTGCAGGACAGAGCCTGTACCACACACTTGATATCAGCTACCTGAAAACCTGAACTGAATTCATACAAGAAAACTGAATGGACTCCTAGACTGATATACCTGATAACAGCTCTAGCCAGCTGGAGACAGGACATCAGAGCTCCAAAGGCAAAAACGATCAAGCTAGCTCACTCAAGTAACACATAGGGGTATACCAAAACAAAACAAAGCAAGCAGCTACAATGCAGTAAGCAAGCATAAACCAAAACAATAACTTATAGCTGGCTCAGAGACAACAGTCAATATCAAGTCACATAAAGAAACAGACCATGATCACCTCAGCAGGCTCTCAAAACAAAGAATCCAGGGATCTTCTAGATGAAAGCACATTCCTGGAATTACCAGATGCAGAATAAAAAAGTTTAATATACAGAACTCTTCAAGACATCAGGAAGGAAATGAGGCAATACGCAGAACAAGCCAAGGGACACACAGATAAAGCAACTGAAGAAATTAGAAAGATTATTCAGGAACATAATGAAAAGTTTAATAAGCTGGAAAAATCCATAGATGGACAGCTATCAGAAATTCAGAAGATTAACAATAAAATCACAGAATTAGATAACTCAGTAGAAAGTCAGAGGAGCAAAACTGAGCAAGTAGAAGCTAGAATTTCTGAACTCGAAGATAAATCCCTTGGCACTAATGTATTTGAAGAAAAATCAGATAAAAGAATTAAAAAAAATGAAGAAAGCTTAGGAATCATGTGGGACTCTATCAAGAGAAATAACCTACGAGTGATTGGAGTGCCAGAACAGGGAGAGATGACAGAAAATATGGAGAAAATTGCTGAAGATTTGCTGGCAGAAAACTTCCCTGATGTTGTGAAAGATGAGAAAATATCTGTCCAAGATGCTCACCAAACTCCACATAAGGTAGATCTTAAAAGAAACTCACCGAGACACATTTTAATCAAGTTTGCCAAAACCAAAGACAAAGAGACAATTATAAGAGCTTTGAGGCATAAAAGAAAAGATACCTACAAAGGAGAGCCAATAAGAATAAGCTTAGACTACTCGGCAGAAACCATGTAGTCAAGACAGCAATGGGATGACATATTTAAAAAATTGAAGGAAAACTTTGCCTGCAAAGATTCATATAGCCATCAAAACTGTCAAATATGAAGGTGAAATTAAGATTTCCAGATAAGCGCAAGTTGAGGGAATTCGTAAAAACCAAACCAAAACTACAAGAAATACTAAAGGGAATTGTTTTGGTTAGAAAATCAATAATACCAGGTAACAACCCAAGACTAGAATACTGGATGGAACAACCAGAAGTTAACCCAGACAGGGAAATCCAAAAAAACAAAGCAGGATAAAAAAAAAAAAAAAGACCAACACAGGGTAACAATGATGCTTACATAGAAGAAGACAACATTAAAACAGTAAAGAGGGACCAAGAAATGTAATCATACACCTTCCATATGGAGAGGAAGATATGGTGATACAAAGAAATAAAAGTTAGTTATAAATTTAGAAAATTAGGGGTAAATAATAAGATAACCACAAAGAAGACAAACTATCCTACTCATCAAAATAAATACAAGGGAAAAATACAGACTCAGCAGAAACAAAATCAGCAACAAATATGAGGAAAGGACAATATATAAAGAAAATCTACTCAGCACATAAAATCAAGTGGGAAAAAGAAACTCTCAACACACAAAAAAAGACATCAAAATGATAGCACTAAATTCATACCTGTCCATAATTACACCGAATGTAAATGGACTGAGTGCACCAATAAAGAGACAGAGAGTGGCAGAATGGATTAAAAAACAAGATCCATCTATATGCTGCCTACAAGAGACACACCTTAGACTTAGAGACACAAACAAACTAAAACTCAAAGGATGGAAAAAATATACCAAGCAAAAAACAATCAAAAAAGAGCAGGAGTGGCAATATTAATTTCTGACAAAATAGACTTTAAAGTTAAATCCGTCAGAAAGGATAAGGAAGGACACTATATAATGGTTAAAGGGAAAATACACCAAGAAGGTAGAACCATATTATTTATGCACTCAATGACAGGATTGCAAGGTATATAAAACAAACTCTATCAGCATTGAAATGTGAGATAGACAGCTTCACAATAATAGCAGGAGACTTCAACACACCACTTTCAGTGATGGGCAGGACATCCAGAAAGAAGCTCAATAAGGACACAGAAGATCTAAATGCCACAATTAACCAACCTGACCTCGTAGACATATAAAGAACACTCCAACCAACAGCAACCAACTATACTTTCTTTTCTAGTGCACATGGAACATTCTCTAGAATAGACCACATTTTAGGTCATAAAGCAAGCCTTAGCAGAATCCAAAACATTGAAATATAACAAAGCATCTTCTCTGACCATAAGGCCATAAAAGTGGAAATCAATAACAGGAAAAGCAGGGAAAAGAAATCAAACACTTGGAAACCGACCAATACCCTGCTCAAAAAAGACTGGATTACAGAAGACATTAACGATGGAATAAAGAAATTCATAGAATCCAATGAGAATGAAAACACTTCCTATCAGAACCTTTGGGACACAGCAAAAGTGGTGCTCAGGGGCCAATTTATATCAATAAATACACACATCCAAAAAGAAGAAAGGGCCAAAATCAAAGAACTATCCCTGCAACTTAAACAAATAGAGCAACAAAAGAAACCCACGGACACCAGAAGAAAATAATAAAAATTAGAGCTGAACTAAATGAAATAGAAAACAGAAAAACAATTGAAAGAATTAAACCAAAAGCTGGTTTTTTGAAAAATTCAGCAAAATTGATAAACCACTGGCCAAACTGACAAGAGAAAAAACAGGAGAGGAAGCAAATAACCCAAATAAGAAATGAGATGGGCAATATTACAACAGACCCAACTGAAATTAAAAGAATCATATCAGATTTCTGTGAAAAACTACACTCAAACAAATTTGAAAACCTAGAAGTAATTGGTGAATTCCTAAAAACACACTACCTACCTAAACTAAAACAAACACAAACAGAGGTAGAACAACTAAATAGACCCATAACAAAAGAAGAGATTGAGAAGGTAATAAAATCTCCCCCCCGGCCCACCAAAAAAAAGCCCTGGTCTGGAAGGCTTCACTACAGAATTCTACGAAACTTTCAGAGAAGACTTAACACCACTACTAATAAATGTATTTCAGAGCATAGAAAAGGACGGAATACTACCAAACTCATTCTATGAAGCCACCATATCCCTGATACCAAGACCAGAAAAGAAGATTATAAACCTATAGCCCTCATGAATGTAGATGCAAAAATCCTCAACAAAATTCTAGCCAATAGAATTCAACAACATATCAAAAAAATAATCCACCATGACTAAGTGGGATTCATGTCAGATATGCAGGGATGGTTCAACATTAGAAAAAACATTTGATGTAATCCACCACATAAATAAAACAAAAGAGAAGAATCACATGATTTTATCAATTGATGCAGAAAAGGCATTTCACAATGTTCAACACTCATTCATGATAAAAACTCTCAGCAAAATAGGAATAGAAGGAAAATTTCTCAACATAATAAAAGCATTTACACAAAGCCAACAGCCAACATCACCCTAAATGGAGAGAGCCTGAAAACATTCCCCTTGAGACAGGGAACCAGGTAAGGATGCCCTTTATCACCACTCTTATTCAACATTGTACTGGAAGTCCTAGCCAGAGCAATTAGGCTAGATAAAAAAATAAAGGGGCATTTAGATTGGCAAGGAAGAGGTAAAAGTATCTCTATTTGCAAATGACATGATCTTATACACAGAAAACCCAAAGGAATCCTCCAGAAACTACTGAAACTAATAGAAGTGTTCAGTAGAGTATCAGGATACAAGATAAACATACAAAAATCAGTTGGATTCCTCTACACCAACAAAAAGAACATCGAAGAGGAAATCACCAAATCAATGCCATTTACAGTAGCCCCCAAAAGATAAAATACTTAGGAATAAACCTTACCAGAGATGTAAAAGACTTATACAAAGAAAACTACAGTACACTTCTGCAAGAAACCAAGAGACTTACATAAGTCTAAGAATATACCTTGCTCATGGATAGGAAGACTTAACATTATAAAAATGTCTATTCTACCAAAAGTTATCTATACATTTAATGCAATTCCGATCCAAATCCTAAAGAGATGGAGAAACAAATCACCAATTTCATATGGAAGGGAAAGAGGTCCAGGATAAATAAGGCATTACTGAAAAAGATGAACAAAGTTGGAGGCCTTACTTTACCTGATTTTAGAACCTATTATACCACCATAGTAGTCAAAACAGTCTGGTACTAGTACAACAACAGATACATGGACCAATGGAACAGAATTGAGAATTGAGACATAAACCCATCCACATATAAGCGGTTGATATTTGACAAAGGCCCCAAATCAGTTAAATGGGGAAAAGACAGTCTTTTTAACAAATGGTGCTGGCATAACTAGATATACATCTGCAAAGAAATGAAACAAGACCCATACCTCTGTGCACAAAAACAAACACAAAACATATCAAAGACCTAAATATAAAATCTACAACAATAAAGATCATGGAAGAAAAAATAGGGACTACATTAGGAACCCTAATACATGTCATGAACGGTATACTAAACATTATAAAGAATGTAGAAGAAAAACTAGATAACTGGGAGCTCCTAAAAATCAAACACCTAAACTCATCCAAAGCCTTCACCAAAGGAGTAAAAAGACTACCTACAGCCTGGTAAAAAGTTTTTAGCTATGACATTTCTGATCAGCACCTGATCTCTAAGATCTACATGATACTGCAAAAACTCAACTGCAGAAAGACAAATAACCCAATTAAAAAATGGGCAAAAGATATGAATAGACACTTCACTGAAGAAGACATTCAGGTAGCTAACAGATACATGAGGAAATGTTCACAATCATTAGCCATTAGAGAAATGCAGATCAAAATTACAATGAGATTTTGTCTCACTCCAACAAGGCTGGCATTAATCCAAAAAATACAAATTAATAAATGTTGGAGAGGCTGTGGAGAGACTGGAACACTTATACACTGCTGGTGGGAATATAAAATGGCACAACCACTTTGGAAATCGATTTGGCGCTTCCTTAAAAAGCTAGAAATAGCACTACCATACCACCCAGCAATCCCACTCCTTGGAATATATCCTAGAGAAATAAGAGCCTTTACACAAACAGATATATGCACACCCATGTTTATTGCAGCACTGTTTACAATAGCAAAAAGATGGAAGCAACCAAGGTTCCCATCAACGGATGAATGGATAAATAATGATATATTGACACAATGGAATACTATGCATCGATACAGAAGAGTGAGGAATCTGTGAAACATTTCATAACATGGAGGAACCTGGAAGGCATTATGCTGAGTGAAATTAGTCAGTTGCAAAAGGACAAATATTGTATAAGATCACTATTATAAGAACTTGAGAAATAGTTTAAACTGAGAAGAAAACATTCTTTCATGGTTACGAGAGGGGGAGGTAGGGAGGGTGGGAGAGGGACATTCACTAATTAGATAGTAGATAAGAACTACTTTAGGTGAAGGGAAAGACAGCACACAATACAGGGGAGGTCAGCACAATTGGACTAAACCAAAAGCAAAGAAGTTTCCTGAATAAACTGAATGCTTCAAAGGCCAGTGTAGCAGGGGCAGGGGTCTGGGGACCATGGTTTCAGGGAACATCTAAGTCAATTGGCTTAATAAAATCTATTAAGAAAATATTCTGCATCCCACTTTGAAGAGTGGCGTCTGGGGTCTTAAACACTATCAAGCAGCCATCTAAGATGCATCAATTGGTCTCAACCTACCTGGATCAAAGGAGAATGAAGAACACCAAGGACACAATGTGATTATGAACCCAAGAGACAGAAAGGGCCACATGAACCAGAGACTACATCATTCCGAGAGCAGAAGAACTAGATGGTGCCTGGCTACAACCGATGACTGCCCTAACAGGGAACATAACAGAGAACCCCTGAGGGAGCAGGAGAGCAGTGGGATGCAGACCCCAAATTCTCGTAAGACCAGGCTTAATGGTCTGGCTGAGACTAGAAGGACCCCAGTGGTCATGGCCCCCAGACATTCTGTTGGCCCAGGACAGGAGCTACTCCCAAAGCCAATTCTTCAGACATGGATTGGACTGGACAGTGGGTTGGAGAGGAATGCTGGTAAGGAGTGAGGTCCTTGGATTAGGTGAACACTTGGGTCTATGCTGGCATCTCCTGCCTGGAGGGGAGATGAGAGGGTGGAGGGGGTTAGAAGCTGGCGAAATGGACACCAAAAGAGAGAGTGGCGGGAGGGAGCAGGCTGTCTTATTAGGGGGAGAGTAATTGTGAGTGCGTAGCAAGGTGTATATGGGTTTTTGTGTGGGAGACTGACTTGATTTGTAAACTTTCACTTAAAGCACAATAAAAATTATTTTTAAAAAACCGAACTTTTATATTTTTATATTCCTTGTCTTCCTCTCCGTATGAAAGATCTATGACTACATTTTTAGTCCCTCTATATTATGGTAATGTTGTCTTCTTTAACATAAGGACATCGCTGGTTCCCTGTTTTGAGTGGTTTTTTTTTACCTTGATTTATTTTTGTGATTTCCCTACCTGGTTTGACATCTGGTTGCTCTGCCAAGTGTTCTAGCCTTGGTCTGATATCTGATATTATTGATTTTCTATCTAAGGAGCTCCCTTTAGTATGTCTTGTTGTTCTGGTTTGACTTTTACAAATCCTCTGAACTTCTATTTATCTGGGAATGTCCCAGTTTTCCCTTCGTGATTGAGAGACAGTTCTGCTGGATACATGATTCTTGGTTGACTTTTTTTTTCCCTTCAATGCTTTATATAACTCATTCCATTGCCTTCTTGCCTGCACAGTTTCTTCTGAATAGTCCAAGTTTATTCTTATTAAATCTCCTTTTTATGTGACTTTTCATTTATCTCTACCTCCTCTTAAAATTCTCTCTTTATCTTTTGTTTTGGCAAGTTTGATTGTAATATGTCTTGGTGACTTTCATTTAAGATCTGCTTTAGGTGAAGTTCGATGAGCATCTGGGATAAATATCTTTCATGATATCAGGGAAGTTTTCTGCCAACAAATCTTCAACAATTCTCTCTGTCTTCTGTTATCACTCCCTGTTCTGTTACTCCAATCACTCGTAGGTTATTTCTCTTGATAGAATCGCACATGATTCTTAGGGTTCCTTAATTTTTTTTTAAATTTTTATTTGATTTTTCTTCAAATATATTGGTGCCAAGTGTTTTATCTTCAAGTTCACCAATTCTGCCTTCCACTTGCTCAATTCTACTCCTCTGAGTTTCTACTGAGTTTTCTAATTCTATAATTTTTTTTATTAATCTTCTGATGTTCTGATTCCTATGTCTCTATGTATTCTTGCAGCTTATTAAATTTTTCATTATATGCCTGAATAATCTTTTTAATTTCTTCAACTGCTTTATCTGTGTGTTCCTTGGCTTGTTCTGTGTATTGCCTGATCTCATTCCTGATCTCATTCCTGATGTCCTGAAGAGTTCTGTATATTAATCTTTTGGATTCTGTACCCAGTAATCCCAGGAAGGCACCTTCATCATGAAGATCCATGGATTCTTTGTTTTGTGAACTTGTTGAAGCCATGATGGTCTGCTTCTTTATGTGACTTGATATTGACTATTATCTCCAAGTCATCTGTAAGTTATTGTATTAATTATTTTATGTTTGCTTACCGTATCCTAGCTTCTTGCTTTGTTTTGTTTTGATCTTCCCAAATAGGTTGCTTGAGTGAGCTAGCTTGATTATTTTCACCTTTGAAGCTCTAACGTCCTGTCATCAGATGGCTACAGCTGTTCAGTTATATCAACCCAGGAGTCCATTCACTTTTCTTGTATGGATTTAGCTCACGTGTCCAGGTAGTTGTTTATCAAGTGTGTGTTACAAGCTCTGTCCTACAGTCTTAGAGGAGGAGGGATGATTGGTGTAGGTACCTGTATCTAGTTGCAGCAGGGAATCAAGCTCTGAACAAGGCAGGGGGCTGACTACCATCCCTCAAGTGTCCATGAGGAAAGTGCATTCCTGTTCCCTAGAGAACATAGGTAAACGGGTTCTGCAGATGGACCCTGGGCACCCCCTTTTGGAGGTGGCTGGGTGATCTGAGTGGAGCAACTAGTCCTTAGGCTCCTGATGTAGGTAGGTGAGGACCTTGTATAATAGGCAAAGCGGTGTCAAACATGATACACCCACCCCCTCCACCTCACAGTTGAAACAGTTGCAATCTACCAACATGAGCCTATTCTCCTGAAATAGGCCCACACAGGTCCATGCAGGGGGGAAATGTATTCAAAGTCCACAGACCATTTATGCCTAGACAGCAGCTGCTTCTCCCCAGGTCAGTGGAGCTGTCAGATTATCTTTTCCCCCAGTTGTGAATTTATTCCTTCTCCAAGGCTGGGAGAATGGCTCAGAGCATGCAGCAGAATATATCTCAGGTCCAGAGAAATAGACAGCCACTGAAGCTGGCTTGGGAGCTAGGGGCACAGTAAAATATACATAAGTACTTAGCTTTTGCTGAAAGCACCATTCTTCTCTTGTTCCAGAGGTGTGAGTAGGCTGTGTGGCTGGCTATTTCTCCCTGAGGAAACTGCAGCTGAACACTACCACGAGCCCCAGCCCTCCTCTGTCATTCCTGGGAATGGTGCCTGAGGTTTCCCGGTGATTCAGGTCCAGAAACTCCTCTCTGCTTCTGAACCACCTCTCCCTCCCCCTGCCGCTCAGTTCATTTTCTAACTTTGCCTTTGATGTTCAGGGCTCCTAGCTTATCATAAATATAATCATTTAACTTCTTTTTTTGGGTCTTTGTTGTAAGAGGGTTCACCGGAAGTGTCTGACTACTCAGCCATCTTGGCCCTGTTTCCAGCAGCCAAGTTCTTAACCACTGTGCGACCAGGTCTCCTTAAGAACAAACAAACCCATTGCTTTCAGTTGATTCTGATTCATATTGATCCCATAGGACAGAGTAGAACTTCCCCATAGGGTTTCCAAGGAGCCGCTGGTGGATTCAAACTCCTGACCTTTTAGTTAGCAGCCAAGCTCTTAACTGCTGTGCCACCAGGGATTCCCAGGGCTCCTTAGTGGTTGCTAAATAAATTTGCCTTGCATTATGCACATGATAGATACATGGGAAGATTACTGTAGGTGGATTGATTATACAAGTTTTCTTTTCAATTTATGTGTTAATTCCTTCCCCCCTTCTCTTATTTTAAGCAGGTAGAACTTTTGAATCTATTACCCATGTTACTTGCGTTTCTTCACACAGTTGCTAATTTTTAGTCATTTTGGATGTGTTATGGGACAATCCCACTCCTCATATTTCTAATTTCCAATTTTATGCCCAGCCATATTAATTATGATCTTCAACTAATGTTTTATTTAATTTTGTTTTGGCATTTTTTTTTTTTCTAGAACTCTTCTTTGTTCATAGCAACATGTGCTTTCGAAAAGATGTGCCCAGTGTGTTAACTCTCAAATATTCCTTTGAATGTTTGTTATGCTTATTTTAATTTTTAAATGTTTTCTTTGTAAACAGTGTTTAATTAGGGAGAAGTCTTCTTTCTTGATACGGCTCTCATATGCCATTGTTTCTTTAGCAGTTTGATGAGACTCAACTGTTCATATTTTAAAACTAGCATTATATTTTAAAATAATATTAAGCAAAATTAACAAGATGAAGTTTTAATCCTAAATCCAGGTGAGAATTTTGGTTTCTTACGGTGTTTGTGGTAAATGGAATTCTGTTCCTGATAACTGCATTCTTTTGAGATGATGCCTTACTTTTCCTTGTAAAATCAATCCACCTACAGTAATCTTCCCATGTATCTGTCATGTGTTTCCTGACTCACCATCTTGCTACTCTGGTCCCAGACCCACTCTACCAGTTCAGCAGCTCATACCCAAGAAGGCAAAGGGGGTGAATGACTCTAATATTCTATGTACTGGCTGGCTCACTAATAAAAGTCTCCTTCCCTTTGCCTCCAGTGCTCTGATGGTAGAATTATTTCTGGATTCTGATGAAAAACACACTTTCTTATGATGTTGTCATCTCTTTATATGATTGTGGATTTCTTAGCTGTGTTGGGTACTACCAACAACCTGGCCCCATAGGGTTCACATCTTCCAGAAATTATTCTCTGTTCTTATTTCTTAGGGCTAGTGCTTCTTATTTTCTAACCATGATGCCAAGTTCCTTTTATTCTTGTATTCTTGTGTTTGTAATCTCTCAAGGCTTAAGAGATGTAAAAGTAGCAGGCTACTTAAAAGAAAAATACGACTTTAGATGATGAAGTACATACAGTGAATCCAGGGAATGGTGCAGGAAAGATTTTTTTTTTCCTTTGCTTGTATGTTTGTTTTTAATATTTTTCCTCAATACACTTATCTGTTCTATCAGTCTACATTCTGTTGGTTTCTCAAGTATTTTTGCTTTATTTTACAATCCTCCTCTTTCCCTAGGGTCCCACTTTGTCCTCTCAACCTTGATTCAAACTCTCCATTAATAAGTTTTAACTGAATTTCCCATCAAATAGGCAGAAGAGGAAAGAGCTTTAGGTCCTTTAGGTCTCTCATTGGGGGTTGATGAGTGGGATGAGTATGAAGAAAAATTGTCCAACTAAACTTGATCCAATATACAAATACAAATATTTATGCTGCTAATGTCATCTTTTACCTTTATTAAGACTGCTTTAATTTTGTTCATGCAATATACATATATTTTTAATCTTAATGAAGACCCTCTTTTATGTTTTAGTTGGGTATGAATTGAGGCCTTAGAAGTGTTTACAATCTTGGTCCAGAAGTGGGTGAGAAAGTTATCAAAATCATAGCAACACATGTCATTTCAGTGAGATACTAAAAAAAATCACTAAGCTCCTAGGTCTTTTCTTTGGGTCGTTTTTAAAAATATTTTATCTTGTAATGGAAGTTGTAAAGTGAAAGATAAATAAAATGAATATAATATGTATTTGAAAAAGTGGTATTGAGTATTATAAATCTATTATGAGACCTACCATGAATACTACAACATGTTTTGAAAAGTATAAAATATTTTTATACTATGTCATAATGTCAGAGTTAACTTTCGACCAAAATATTTGAAGTTACTCTTTTGGGATGCCTCATAATCAATGTCTACTGGGATAATCAATGTCTACTGGGATACTCAATGTCTATGTTTATTCAGATAAATACAAAACTAAAAGGTTTTTGAACAAAAGAATAAACTTTGTAATTATTTGCATATGTAGTTGTTTATCAGTCCTTAAAATCAATGGGAGGAGGTCTACAATTTCTAATAGTTTCCCTATCTCTGCATATGTCTTAGACTGTTTGTTTCCATCTTTTACCATTAGTTCTTTACTTGGATGGACGAAAGTAGTTGAGGGCCAAAATCATCAGAAAACTTATTACTGATTTAAGTTTTACTACTGAAAAGATGCACATACTTTACCTGCTTAATAGATAAATTTGATATGTGTGTAATATAAGAATTCCAAGTTAGGAACAACTAACAGAATACTTCCAATCCCAATGTTTCTTCTGGTAAATGAGAAATCTCTTTCAGGTTATGGCAAAAGAATCAAGGTTCTCACTGGTTAATTATGTAACAGTATTGGAGACTTTCACCACAGTAACAGAGAAGTATAAAAAGTTAGGGTTTACCTAGAAAAAATTTTTATCCTTTAAAAATTTTGCCAGTATAAACTATTTGTTTCACTACTGAGCCATTTGCTATCTGCTTTGTAATCCCTCAAAGACTGCTGAGATTGCTATAATGTTGACCTTTGTAAACAAATATTTGGTATTCTGTTGTTCTATGTATTGTTTCTCAGGTAAGAAAACCACATTTTGCTCACATTTAACATAACCTATTATATCTGTCTTGGAAGAAGCACAGCCAGAATGCTCCTTAGAAGGGAGAATGGCGAGACTCCATCTCATGTGTTTTGAACATGTTATCAGGAGGGACCAGTCCCTGGAGAAAGACATCATGCTTGGTAAAGTAGAAGATCAAAAAGAAAATAGAGGAAAAGCCTCAAGAAGATGGAATGGCACAATGGCTGCAACAATGCACTCAAACATAACAATGATTGTGAGAATGGCGCAGGCCCTGGGATTGTTTTGTTCTGTTGTACATGGAATCGCTATGAGTTTGAACCAACTCGTTGGCACCTAACAAGAAAAACCAACAACTGTCATATATTTGAATTTTATCAGACTGGTGCTTACTTGGAAACACTCATTATTGTTTGAAAGTATGTATGTGGCACACTAAATAGTTCAATCTTACAATCTTTTAATTTTATAATTAAAATACATTCGAGCTGTGCGTCTGAGTTTTCCTAATGCCCTAAACACTAAATTGGAGTGTATTCTGAAATCATACATTAAATATAAAATCTTTGAATTAGTAACTTAAAGTTTAGCTTTATACACTAAGGAGTTTTACTCATTAGCAGGTAATTTAAATTCTTTCTTCTCCTCAACCCTTTTGCCCCAGGGAATGCTAGCTTCTTTTTCAGTTCTACCTTCTGAAACATGAGGGACAAAAATAGTACAAAAAGTCAGGATCTGAGAACATGGAAATATTCTTTAGTAATCTTGCTTTCAATGTGAATTATTTGTATCACTTTTCTGTATCAGGACAACTGGTTGTCACTAGCAAGGTGGGAAGGGAGTCTTGAAACGGTATCTGCAAGGACCATACTGGAAGATTAAGGAGCTATTTTACTTTTAGGCCCTTGGGTGGTACAAATTGTTAAGCACTTAGCTGCTAACCAAAAGGTTGGCAGTTAGAACCTACCTAGAGGCCTGTTTCAAAGGGCCACAGCCATGAAAACGCTGTAGAGCACAATTCTACTCTGATACACACAGTGTAGACATGAGTCTGTATCAACTCAACAGCAACTGGTTTTGATTCTGGTTTTACATTTAACCCCATTCAACCATCTAATGGCTAGAGAAGTGATCCCAACACAACCTAACCTCTTGGTTAGCTGTGATGCAGCAGTAGATTTAAAAATCATTGTGGTGGTATTACTCACACAGGCAATAGTAGGACTAACATTCTATTAGAGAATTGGGGGCAATGAGTATAAAAACTCTAAAACATAGAAAAGTTTCCTCAGTTGTGTGAATGGGCTCCCAACCTTTATAGCTCTGCACAGCCCTAAGATTCCATAACCTTTCCTCTTAAAATAAATGTATGATTCAGAAATGGTAATATTTTCTACAAATTCAGCATGAATGGGGGCTGCCATGGGTGATATAGAAAAATGAAGATTAATTTTGCCTTGTGAAGTATTCATAGGCTTTACTATCCTGCATAAAAATTCATGACTAAGTGTTTTTTTCAAGTTTTTGCTAAGCCAGATATCTGAAGAGTGTTCAAAGATGGTTTATGGATCTATGAATGCTATGAGTTTGCTGATGGAATAACATATTTTGCACAACTTAAATTCTTGCACACAAATATATAATTTACAATCACTCCATTTTTTTTTTTTTCACCTAGTATATTTTCTCACCCAATAAATAGCTGCATGGGCTTTTGTGTTCTAATTTATATTGGCTGTAGATATTAAGTTGCTGAGATAAGCATTATTCCAAAATTTAAATTTAGATGCTAAGAAATAAACCATGATAAAATTCTCAAAATATTTTAAATAGAGTAGCTTAGACTTCTATATCTGTGCCTACATTGATAACTGCGCCCTAAAACAATCTTTGAGGTGGAAGAATTTTCTTTTGGGCTCAGCTCAAGCCTTTTTCTTATGATTCTGAGAACTGGCAGCACCAGTGTGACTCTCTGGGGTCTGTTCTTGCACGCTGAGGTCTTTGTCTTTGTAATTTGTCACAAATTATCTTAAGGAATCCCCCAAATTACAATGGTAATAAAAACAGTAATATTTCTCCAAAAAATACCAAGGTGCTGGGAAAGGCAAGGGAGTTCAAGCCCTCATCATTTCAAAACTATTACTCTTCCATCTTCATGCAAAAATGTTCATTCTCTATCTTTTGAAGGATCTCTATACATCCATTTCACCCAGAAACTCAGTGCCATCGAGTTGATTCCAACTCATAGTGACCCTATAGGACAGAGTAGAACTGGCCCATAGAGTTTCCATCGAGCGCCGGGTGGATTTGAACTGCCGACCCTCTGGTTGGCAGCCATAGCACTTAACCACTAAGCCACCAGGGTTTCCATACATCCTCTATAGTGCCTATTTTTCACTGGGATCTTTGGCAGCTGGATTATTCAACCTAGGTCATGTCACTTTCTTTAGGTTTGCAGCATCGTTTCAGACAACCATTCTATCACAGAGCCACGGTGTCTACTACATTCTTGATTCTTCTTAATTTTCAGCTGTATTACCATTTTAGCCACTCATTTCTGTACCACGTACTGAAATGTGTCCTCATCTGAAATTGCTCTTTAGAAACGTGACCCTTACCCTTTAGAAATGTGACCCTCACTTGTTAATAAGTAAATCTGTATTCCTTATCTAGTAATGTTCCCATCATTTAGGATTGCTTTGCCCGTAGCTTTCCCTTCAACAAGAAGTCACATCTGCACATCCATCTGACTAAGCTCAGAACTTTGGCCAATTACACCGTCTGTCACTATCTTCAGTTTCTTCAGTCAGCCTACATCACTGGAGAAGTGGTACTTGACAATGATTTTGTGTCTCTGACTGACAGCTTCCTTTCTTCTTTCTCTGAAAAATTATTCTAAATATAATTTTTCACAAGATATCTCTCCCCTTCTTGTTCATCTTTCTGCTGTTCATGAAAAGAAACCCCGCCTCATGTTTCACAGAGAAATAGAAATTATTGGGTGAGGATCTTTCAAGTTTCTTACGCTCAACCTAAGGACCTATTGATATTTGTCCTAATGCCTTCCTTCAAGTCTCTTGCACTGACAGGTTCTCTAATGACTTTTCACAGCAACAATAGTGTCAAGCCAGTCCAGAGGGACTTAGATCATCTACTTCTGATGTTAAATGTGTGGTAGATACTCAAACTCACTCCACAAGCCAACTGGGTACTGTAGAAATTCCAGTGTCCCTTCCCTGTGCCGTCTAGGCCCCAGCTATTCCACACAGCCCTTTCTCTCATCCCTTTTCTCCCAGGGCAATGTCAGTGGGTACTGGTCCCTTTATTTCTTAAGCACAATAATCCATAGTAAAGATTCACAAATTCCAAGGAAAGGGGACATCTTCAATGTAATAGAAAATGAATACAAACACACAGGGCAAAGTCCAGGAGGAATCTGGGCACAAACTTTCATGTCCCCAGGGGAGGTGTTTAGCTTCTGACAACAGATGTTCTGTCTTATTTCCTGGTAAGCTCCACCGAGCCTCAGTCTTCCACTGCCTTTAGACTGCATCATGGCTCCTGAGGCTTAGTCATCAGCAGTCTGGTCAGCCCTCACTCATTGACTTCAAATGTGGTCTGGCTCTCAAGAACCAGGACTAAAGGCCAGAATTTTACTGCAAGGGACTTCCTCACCTCACATCATCCTTATGTTTTATTTCTTCTCTCAATAGCTGATCTTATGTGAGCTCTACACTCTGATCTTTCCATGTATCCAGAAATTTTTTTCCATCAAATATCTCCCCTCCCCTCTTTATCTTCAACCTCACTGTTTCTACCAGTGTGTTTCACTCACTATGAAGACACACTAAGTTTTCCTCATCTTTAAAGCAAAGTCATTTTTTAACCTCATTTTTCTGTATAATTATGTCATCACTCCTTCCTCTTCTCGTTTACACACAAACAGAAGCGATTTTATCTATCCCCTCTTCAAATTCCACATTCTTGTCCTGAACTCTTGGGTTTGTAAACAGAATCATTATAGGGGTAGAAGGTAGAGAGCTTAAAAGCTCAGGCTGTAGAGAGAGTAGCCTAAGTTCAAATTCCCGGGGTGCAGATTTTCTTTTGTGTAAAATGGGCATGGTAACACCACCAACTTTGTTGGCCAATTCTGAGGATTAGTTGAGATAATGCAGGGAACAGACTTAGCAAAATGACCTGGTGCATAATTATTGCTAGGTGCCTTGTAGTAGGCTCTGAATCATAGCAACCGTATACATAATTAGCTGTCAATAAAGGTTTATTCATTTGTTTCCCTATTATATGAAGAATGAGCATTAAGAATTTAATGCAAAGAATTTAAGCAGTCATCCAAGTTAGACACCCAAACTTCACCTTTCTTTGAGGACCACATTCCATCAGTCCTGTAGACTTACCCATTTACCTCCATAATGCTGCCTTTATTTATTCCTTCTCTGTTCCATCTGTTAACATTGCAAGTCAGTCACTTATACTTTGCTTGGACTGTTCCTACAGAATCCCATTTGATCTTGGCATATCTAACATATTACACTGGTACTTCCTAGAAGCCCTGATGGAGTCTGCTTCTGCATAGATTTACAGCCTTGGAAACCTTATGGGGAAGTTCTGCTCTGTTCTATTGGGTTGCTATGAGTCAGACACAACCACAATTTTTTAAAAAAATAAAATTAAAATTAGCATTTGCAGTAAACAGAAGGTAATTATTAAACTTAATGCAATAAAAACAAATAATTTTATCACATTCTAGGTAGATTCCATGATCTACCAAAGAGGCAGTAGACAGAGAGATTCTACGCATATTTCTACCCAAGTAAGAAATGGGCAAAGGACTTGAATAGACATTTCTCCAGGGAAGATATTAAAATGGCCAAAAAGCACATGTAAAGATTCTCAATATTATTACTCCTTAGGGAAACACAAATCAAACCACAAAAGATATCACTTTATACCTATTAGAATGGCTAGCAAAGTAAAAATAAAAACAGGACGTAACAAAATTGGTGATGATGTGGAAAAATTGGAACCCTCGTGTATTGCTGGTGTGAATGTAATATGGTGCTGCTACTGTGGAAAAGAGTCTGCTAGTATCTCAAAAATTTAAACATAGAATTACCACATGAGCCAGCAATTTCGCTCTTAGTAATATACTCAACAGGATTGAATACAAAAAGACTCAAACAGATTCTTGTATGCCAGCGTTTATTGCAGCATTATCCAAAATAGCCAAAACTTGGAAACAACTCAACTGTCTATTAACAGATTAATTGGCAAATACAATGTGGCATCATTAGAATATCATTCAGCCATAAGAAGGAATGACATTCATGTTACAATATGGATGAATCTTGAAAACATTATAACAAGTTAAATAAGCCAGACATAAAAGAGCAAATACGTATAATCCTCTTATATGAAATATTTAGAAAAGGCAAATTCTCAAGGACAGAAAGTAGATTAGAGGTTACCAGTGGCTAGGAGAAGGGAGTCGTTACTTGATATGTACAGTTTCTATATGTGGTGAGGAAGCATTTTAGAAACAGATCGATTGTTGCACAACATTATAATTAATGCTGCTGAATTGTACGCTTAAAAACAGTGTAAAATTTTATGTTTAAATTATGTTATATATATTATTATTACAATACAAATGCTACAAAAAGGTTACTACTCAATTAGCAAAAATCAAAGAATTACAACAGTTTTGTATTTGTTTTCCATTGTTGTGTGACAAATTAGTACAAACTTAGCTTAACATACCCATTGCCATCAAGTTGATTCCAACTCATAGCAACCCTATGGGGCAGAGTAAAGCAGCCCACAGGGTTTCCAAGGCTGTAATTCTTAATGAAAGCAGACTGCTGGTAGGTTCGAAATACCGAGCTTTCAGTTAGAAGCTGAGTGCTTAATCATTGAGTCACCAGTGCTCCTTGGCAGGTTTAAGTAACATTTGTTATCTCACATTTCTGTAGGTTGGCATTCTGGGCACTTGTGACTGGGTCTTCTGCTTAGGGTGTCATAGGTCGAAATCAAGTTTTGGCCATGTCTGTAATCTCACCTGAGGCTTAGGTTTCTCTTCTAGGTTCATGAGCTATTAGCAAGATTTATTTCCTTGCAATTGTAGGACAGAGGTAATGAGACAGGTAGGGTTAACTGTGGTGGCCGAACAAAATAGCTGTTAAAAGATTATCATCTAGAAGCTGGGTAAACAAGAACCACACCCTGTCAACATGAGATAAGGCTGAAACAACCCCTGAATTACTACCTCCTTCTAGTCCCTTCCTCCTTTACAGGCTCCCCCATGCACAGAAGAACAAAGTTTGACTGCTGTTGCTGTTTGACCTTCCTTCCTTAGCCCTCCAAAGATGGTGATGTAGTGCCAAAGATCAGTGCACTTGCACTATATCCCATAATAAGTGATGCCAAGGGCTGCCAAGAGGAGTCCATCTTGAATATCAGCGGGTTGCATCTTGGATTCCAGATGCTTCCACAACCTAATTAACATGCACTGCCATTCTGAGAAGTACTCACCCCTTGAAAGAAGCCCACTAAATATTCATTACTCTATTGTCTCCGCCAAACACATATAAGCCCCTATCCTTGCTTCCCTATTTGAGTCAGCCTTTCTATAGGGTGGCTATAAGTCGTAATCGACTCGAGGGCACTGGCTTTGGTTTTGGTTTTGGTTTTTTTTTTTTGGAAAGACTTAGATCCTCACTGACTCCTTTTGCTTGACTCAAGCAAAATAAAGCTTGCTGAAGACAAAGTTTGTCTTTCGCATATATTCTTACTAGGGAAAGGACAAGGACTCTTTGTATCAGATTGGCAATTGGTAACAGTAACTACTATATTGCCGGCTGCCCACTGGGCCTTCTTAGCTCCCAGAGATCGAAAGCTAAGCTTTCCCTGACATGTGGCCCTCTCTAAAACATTCCGTTTAGCTCCTCCAAGATTAGCATTAGAATCTCCTTCAATCACTCTGACCCCTTTTAGGTGCTCATGAGACTAGGTCTGGCCCACCCAGAAAAGTCACCCTTTTAATTATGGAAATTCAACTGAGTAGAGACTTTAATTACATCTGCAAAATTCCTTCTGCCATATAATGTAACTGCCAGAGTAAAATCCCATCATATTCACAAACCCTGCTCGCACTTAAGGCAAGGAGTTGCATAGGTCATGGATACCGGGGCAGGTATCTTGGGGGCCGTCTTAAAATATAATGCTGCACAGCATAAAATAAATTCAATGTCTGTACATTAATTACAGATGGTTAATGTCTTGGTCAATAAAGAGCAAAGGGCACTGTCTATAACCGTCCACTAACAATTTAAGATGCAAAGCATTAAAGTCCAATTCCTTTCAAACCAAAAATTAAAACAAACAAGGATTAAGACCATTGAGTAATTTCAGAATGTATTCTGACACAAATGTGGTCTAAGGGTCAATATTTTTTTTTTTTTTTTTCTAGTGCCATCGAAGGGTCAATATTAGCACCTCAAAATCACTAATAAATGATTCACTTTTTTGGCTTATTTATTTTTTAATTCAGAGAAGGTAGTTTTATTAGAGCCTATAATTTAATTACAAAGGATCAAAGTGCTGTAAATAATAAGGCCTCTAATAATAATTTCATTAGACCTCCAGATGCTGAATTCCTCTCCTTTTGCTCATAGTCTTCTCAGAAATCTCAGACTTACCATTTCAAATCTCTTAATAATTGCTTATATATATGTGTGTATGTGTGTGTGTGTGTGTATACATATATATGTATATATATATATATATATGGAAACCCTGGTGGCATCATGGTTAAATGCTACAGCTGCTAGCCAAAAGGTCAGCAGTTTGAATCCAACAGGTGCTTCTTGGAAACTCTATGGGGCAGTTCTAGCCTGTCCTGTAGGGTTCCTATGAGTCGGAATCAACCCCACTGCAGCAGGTTTTTTATACATATATATGCAGTTATTCCTTGCCATGTGGCCCTTTCTAAACATTCCAGTTTGTTCCTTCAAGATTAGCATTTATGTATATATATGTGAAACCCCCAATTAACACCCCTTTCCCTCTTTTCTTTGTCCTGCTAACCATGAGCTTGTTTTGAGCAACATTTTTCAGGAAGTCAAAGCAGGTAGTGGCTCTGTCCACTAAAGTGGTCCAAGCTACACCTTGGACCATGTGGAGATTGAGGAGACTGTGTCATTCACCCCAGTCCCCACCCAACTGTCCCTGGAAAGAATGATATTTCCCAGCCCATGGTTTCACCCCATTCTATTTGAGAAGCGAGGGCTCCCACTAAACGGACATCCAAAGGAAGATAACTTAATATCCAGATCTCCAAATATGGACATGGGAGGGCCAAGGGCAGAGAATTCTAAGTGTCAAGCCCAACCCCCGGATACAAGTGGAAATAAAAAGCTTCCCAGCCTGCTCAGACAGAGAGCACGTGGTCTTATGTTCGCAAGATCCCGTGTTGCTCCTTGTCTGCGCAGGCAATAAGCTTGCCCCTTCCTGTTTGCCTTGCAATTAGTCTTCATCTTTATTTCCATCTGCTAATAGGACAGGACAAGAACCGGAGTGGCGTTCCATTACATATATACAAAGCAATTATTAAGGGATTTGAAATGGTAGGTCTTTGATGATATATACACATTTTGATATATACATGTATATATACACATTACTGCAAACTCTGTCAGATTTGAAATTGTAGGTCTTCGATGATATATATACATTTTGATATGTACATATAAAACCAAAACCAAACCCACTGCCATCCAGTTGATTCCAACTCACAGCGACCCTATAGGACAGAGTAGAACTGCCCCCATAGACTTTCCAAGGAGCATCTGGTGGATTTGAACTGCTGACCTTTTGGTTAGCAGCCATAGCACTTAACCACTATGCCACCAGGATCTCCTATATATATACACACACATTACTGAAAACTCTATCAGATAACATAAGTATGTTTTACATTGATCTTTCATATCTGAATCTAAAGGATTAAATCTAAGTCTGAACATTTCAGAATAGTTCCTATATGTATTCCAGTTAATGACCTGAGAAAGAAATAGGCTGCTTTAGTACAGGAGGCCAAATCATCCAGCTTTTTCTTTCTTCTCTACTAATTTATGATAAGTTCATGAGCAGGAATCTTTAACTTCACAGGCACTCTTTTATAACTCCTTGTGAAAGATGATAACTTCCAGAGATGATAAGTTTGAACAAGGTTGAAAAAAAAATACAAAAGAAAAAATAAGTACATTTAACAGAAAAAGCAAAAAAAAAAAAAAAAAAAGATGAATAATGAAGAAGCAATTAATTAATTATTACTAAAACACGATGTCAAGTGGCTCTGAAAATTTTATTAAAAAAGTCATAAGGTAATGCGCATTGCATTCTTTCTCATAGGTATATGTGGTGCAATAGAAATTTTACCTTTTCTGAAGTTCTGTTAAGTGTATTGCACTGCATTAAATTGGAACATGACAAAGTTATGCTTTTTAAAATATTTCAGTTGCACAAGGCAGAAAATGCAAATAACAAACTCATGACTGGTGTTTAGATTAATTAAAATATCTTTTGAAAATGAACTGCTATGAGGGTCAAGATATACTTACCTGTTGCCATAGAGATGATTCCCACTCATAGTGACCCTATAGGACAGAGTAGAACCGCCCCACAGAGTTTCCAAAGAATGGGTGGTGGCTTTGAACGGCTGATCTTTTTGGTTAGCAGCCATAACTCTTAACCACTGCATCACCAGGGCTCCAAGATATACTTATATAATATATATGTATATTACATTATACATATCTACATAGTATATAAAAAGACAAACAAACAAAAAACATTGCTATCGAATTGATTCTGACACATGCTGTTATTGTTAGGTGCCATCAAGTCAGTTCTGATTCACAGGGCCCCTATGTATAACAGAACAAAACATTGCCAGGGCCTGCACCATCCTCACAATTGTTGCTATGATTGAGCCCATTGTTGGAGCCACTGTTTGAATCCATCTTGTTGAGGGTCTTCCTCTTTTTCACTCTCTACAAAGCATGATGTCTTTCTCCACGGACCGGCCCCTCCTGATAACATGTCCAAAGCACGTGAGATGAAGTCTCACCATCCTTGCTTCTAAGGAGAATTCTGGCTGTACTTTTTCCAACACAGATTTGTTGGTTGTCTGGCTTTCATATGCCTATGAGGTGATTGAAAATACCATAGCTTGGGTCAGGTACACCTTAGCCCTCAAAGGAACTTTTTTTTTTTTTTTTAACACTTTAGAGAGGTCTTTTGTAGCAGATTTACCCAATGCAGTATATCACTTGATTTCCTCAATGCTGCTTCCATTATATATATGTGTGTGTGTATGTATATAATAATACATAAAACAGGTATCAATTTATTTTTACAATAAGAGATACTGTTGCATAAAATGTATCATGCTCCAAAAGTCTTTGTGCAAGAACAATAAAATGTTTTAAACCTAATTACAAGCAAAATAATATGAGATTTAAACATATATAAAAGATAATGGGAGCAATTAAATTACAAGAATTTTGCTAGTGGTATCAGTGCAAAGCCAGCAGTGGTCTCCTACACACTATATGAAATTCATAACGGGTAGATGAGCCCCTTGGAAGCAATAAATAACAATTTAGGCTAGTAATTTCTTGGAACCTATTTCAAAATAATCAAGGTGTCATTCTGATCTACGAATAAAAACTAAAGCTGTGTTTGCTACTTTGATCATTTAATTACAAACTTTTATCATCTTCAAACGCAGTAAATAAAATGCTTTCTGTGAGTTTCCTTCCTGCCTTTCCTCCTCCTTCCTTCCTTCTTTTGACCAAATAAGGATCTGGAAATAGAGACACCTGTGTGATACTTCAAGCATTGGATTATACCCCTTTGCTTATTTTTATTAAAATAGATATTGGATGGAATATTATAATTTAAGTAGTAGTTGATAATTCTCTTATACTGTATGGAGAAATAGATCCATTTGAAAACAATTAACATAATCCTCCACTTTGCATTACTATTCCCTGTGTAGATCAACAAGTTATCCACCTGAAAATGAAGGCATTGCTAGCAAGGAAGTTATAATAGGTGCACGTACCAAGGAGCCTCTGGGTGGTGTAAACGGTTACTGCACTTGGCTGATAACCGGAATCTTGGAAGTGTCGGTCCACTCAGAGATGCCTCAGAAGAAAGGCCTGGTGACCTCCTTTCAAAGAAACTGTCAGTTGAAAACCCCACGGAACACAGTTGTACTCTGATGTACTTGGGGTCGCTGTTAGTCAGAGTTAACTTGACGGTAACTGGTATGTGCAGAGTGAGGTCTGATTTACATAATCCTTTCATGAGATTTCTGTCTATGCTTGAAAATGATCACGAATATCAGTGAACATTCCTTTGGGGGTTCTAGATATCAGATATATGAGTTTAGACTACATTGTTGGTGTTATAGAGCACAATATGAGAGAGAAGACATGAAAGAATCAGGGATATAGGTTCATTTTTTGTTTGTTTACTACTTTAGCTATCTTGGGCAAGTTGTCTAACCCTTGAGGATTTTATTTCCCACTGTAAACTGCAATAAATAAAAATGCCTTGCTCCTAAAATGACACAGTTGTTAGAGGATTGAATGAGATAAGTAAAGTGCTTGCCACATTGTTTGACACTTAATAAATATTCAATAAATGGTAGCACTTGTAGTCCCTGGAAAAATGGTCCCATAGTCCAGTGAGCCTGGGTAACATCACAAACTTTATGTACCTTTTGACATCTCATAATGCACAATGGCTAATGAAATGCTCTGGGGAAACTCATGGCTTTTTAATTTATTTCTATAAGCCTAATATTACCTCAAATATTTGCTAGGAAGCCTTTGTGTGTATGTGTAAGGTAGCTACTAACGTTTCATTCTACCTTCATTCTGGGATAAACTGCTCTATTGCTTCATTCCTACCTTATTTTTACATCATCATTAATAAAGAGTCATTTTGTTGTTATTTTAGGAATATAATGATATGCATAATTTCAATTGCCAAAATTAAAATTCTGTATGAAGGAATACTTTTTGTTGATTAACTAATAGCAACACTTGCAATTCTGTGGAGATAATTTTTTATTTAATTTTTATTTCATGATAGTGGTAGTGGTTTTCATTCTGATTGTACAGACATATTAGCTTGGCAAAGAACTGAAGTACTACAGTTTACTTCACCAAACTCATTGTTATGAATTGAATTGTGTTCCCAAAATACGTGTTGTAAATCTTAACCTCTGTGCCTATGGTTATAATACCATTTGGGAATGGTTTCTCTTTGTAATGTTGAGACAGGATTAATGTAGGGTGTGTCTTGAGTCAATCACTTTTGAGATACAAAAGAGATTAAACAAACAAAGAAAAGCAGAGATGGGGAAAGGGAGATGCCAAACAACAAGAAGATCACCCAGGAACAGAACATCAAGAGAGACAAGAACCTTTCTCCAGAGCCAACACAGACAGAAAGCCTTCTCTTAGAGACAGCACACTGAACTCAGATGTCTAGCCATCTAGATGTGGGAAAATAAAGTTCTGTTTGTTGAAACCACCCACTTGTGATATTTCTGTTAGAGCAGTACTAGATAACTAAGTCATTGTGAAGGATTTTTTAAGTTTTGTTATTATAAACCATTCTCACTTTAGATATTCCTCTTTGAAAATTAAAACTTGTATAGCCAAAATATGACATTGAGCATATCCCACCTGAATTTGGAGATCATCTCAAGAATAAATTAGATGCATAGAACACTAATGACCAAAGGCCATACAAGTTGTGGGAAGACATGAAGGACATCATACCTGAAGGAAGCACAAGGTCATTAAAAAGATAGGAAAGAAAGAAAAAACTAAAATGGATGTCAGAAGAGACTCTAAAACTTGTTTATGCATGTAGAATAACTAAAGCTACTCGAAGAACTGATGAAGTAAAAGAGCTGCACAGAAGGTTTGAAAGGGCAGCTCAAGAAGACAGAGTATTATAATGAAATGTGTGAAGAACTGAAATTAGGAAACCAAAGGGAAGAACACACGCAACATTTCTCAAGCCAAATTCAGAAGAGGACATGAAACAAGGGATATCATTTCTGATGTCAGATGAATCTTGGCGCAAAGCAAAGAATACCAGAAAGATGTTTACCTGTGTTTTATTGACTATGCAAAGGCATTTGACTGTGTGGATTATAAATAAAATAAAATAAATAAGGATAAAATTGCAAAGAATGGGAATTCTAGAACACTTAATTGTGCTCATGAAGAACCTACCAAGAGGCAGTCATTCGAACAGAACAAGGGGACATTTTGGGGTTTAAAGTCAGGAAAGTTCTATGTCATGGATGTGTCCTCTCACCATATTTATTCAGTATGTATGCTAAGCAAATAATCTGAGATGGTGGCCTAAATGAAGAAGAACATAGCATCAGGATTGGAGGAAGACTCATTAACAACCTACGGTATGAAGACAACACAACCTTGCTTGCTGAAAATAAAGAAGACTTGAAGAATTCATTGATGAAGATCAAAGACCACAGCCTGCAGTATGGATTACACCTCAACATAAAGAAAACAAAAATCCTCACAACTGAGCAACACCATGATAAATGGAAAAAAGTTTGACCTTGTCAAGTATTTCATTTTACTTAGATTCACAATTAATGCCCGTGGAAACTGCAGTCGGAAAATCAAAGGACCTAGGCAAATCTGCCACAAAAAACAAAACAAAACAAAAAAAAAAACCTTTAATGTGTTAAAAAGCAAAGATGTCACTTTGACGACTAAGGTGATCCTGAATCAACCCATGATATTTTCAATCTCCTCATATGAATGAGAAAGCTGGAAAATGAGTAAGGAAGAACGAAGAAAAATTTATGCCTTTTAATTATGATGTTGGCGAAGAATATTGAAGAGATCATGGATTACCAGGAAAACTAACAAGTGTCTCTTGGGAGAAATATAGCCAGAGTGCTTCTTGGAAACGGGGATGGCGAGACTTTGTCTCATGTACTTTGGACATGTTATCAAGAGGGACCAGTCCCTGAAGAAGGACATCATGCTTGGTAGAGTAGAAGGTCAGTGAAAAACAAGAAAACCCTTAACGCGATTGATTGACACAGTGGCTGCAGCAATGGGCTCAAGCATACCAATTATTGTGAGGATGGTGGAGGACTGTACAGTATTTTGTTCAGTTGTGCATAGGGTCACTGTGAATCAGAACCGGCTCGACGGCACCTAACAACAACAACATAGACATTTCTCATACATATACCTAGTTATTCAATTTTCAAATTTTGTATTGCTCAGTAGTTTCTTAAGTTATTAAATGTACCCCTTTCTTTAATGTAAGGAGAGTTTATCCTTTAATGTTAAAAGAAAACGCGATAAGAATTTATTAAAACTATTCCAGTTTTAATATTCAATACTTTTTACCCTACCATGCCCATTGCCCTTGAGTCGATTCCCAGTCATAGCGACCCTATAGTACAGAGTATAATTGCCCCCTAGGGTTTCCAAGGAGTGGCTGGCAGATTCGAACTGCCAACCTTTTGGTTAGCAGCCAAGCTCTTAACCACTGGGCCACCAGGGTCTTTAGTGCACACCGACTTCATATAAACATTATTTCTAAATTTATGAGAAATAAAAATATATTCCAAGCATGACTTTTTTGCTTGTTTTGTTTTAAGTTATGAACTGAGGTTTCAAGAAGGAAGAGGAAAGAGTATAAGAAAAGATATGTATTTGCAGCTAAATGGTAATGATTTAATCAATCCAGAAACTCTCTTTCCAG
The DNA here is from genome assembly GCF_024166365.1 of Elephas maximus indicus. Classification (NCBI taxonomy): domain Eukaryota; kingdom Metazoa; phylum Chordata; class Mammalia; order Proboscidea; family Elephantidae; genus Elephas; species Elephas maximus. The sequence goes on along the minus strand of NC_064820.1, from coordinate 35,056,524 downwards.
ATGTTACCCTTGGAGCCTATTTGTAGCAGCTGTGCACATATTCTGACATTACAGAAGTAAAATGTCCTTCCCTTTAACTTGCCTCTTTTCCCACAGACAACACTGGCAGGTAGAAATGGCTCTCCAAGTACACAGCTTTTAAAAAGAAGAATATAGAGGGAGAAAGCAAAAGGTTGCATTATGACTTGGCAGCAGTTTTCAGGAAATCAAAAATGGGAGGTTAGATTTATTCACATTCCTCTAAGTATTATTTTTCTTGTTCCTTTCTCAGTATATTAAAGTTTGTCTAAAACAAAGTGAGGTGCCTGTGTGTGTGTGTGTTTCTGTTTTTTTCTAAAGATTCTAATGACATGCTGAAACAAAATTCATACCAGATTCACAGATAAGAATAATAGTGAGGCAGGCTACGTTTACCTTCCTCACCTTCCAGAGCCTTATGGTCTTCTTCCCTTGTCCCAGTTTACCCTCTCCTTTTTGTGCCCAATGATGCATAATCTTTATTCCCTCAACAAACCTGTTCAGGAAAAGATTTTTTTTTTCCATGAATTTATACCCAAATGTTATCTCTCTAAAGTTTATTTGCATTTTCAACCTTATCTCAGACTGTGGAAGCAAAGAATTTAACACCCCATTAAGGGGATTTTAAGCATCACTTGGCAGGCAGGGGTATGTTTTCTGTGAGTAAATCCTTTTCTGGCTTCCCAGAAATTGTATTCTCTGTGGTTGCTTCTCCAGGTGGGAAGGCAAAATAGATTAGAAATAAAACTGCTGGGTTTAGGGACAAGCAGACCTGTGCTGGAATCTCTGCTTTTGCCACTTACCTCCTGAATGGTCCAAGGGAAGTCGCTGAATGATCTAGGGAGAAGTCACTTAACCTCTCACTTTCCTTTTCAGTTAAGTAATCAAACCTGCCTTGTAAGTCTGCTGTAGGAATGAAATAAACTATTGATAAAAATGTGTAATTAATAAGTGACAACTCTTATTATTGCCTTAGTCAGACATGGGTTGTAGAGTTAGGGCATCTACTATGCCTTTAATTACTTTATTTTCCAATAGGATGATATGTGTCTTACACTGATATAGAATCTTAAAAATTCATAATGTCCATCACCTCCAGTGGCTGCTTTTGTCCAGTCCAACATCCTTGGAATTCTCCTTGATATTTCCACTTGAGTGCCTTCCTGTCACATTTTCAGGATTTTATCTGTTCCTTTTTGTGCTAGGATCAATACTCAGCTGTAGCTCACTGGCTCCCTTCTGACAACAAATAATGCCCAAGAACAGGCCTGCCTCATAGTTAGCAAGAATAAAGCAGATTAGAGAGCAAAGAGCTTCAGATTTCACAGTTTAACCTTGCATCACCAGCACACAAATTCAAATTTTGTGCTTTCTCACCTCTCAGGGGTAAGATCTTAGCTCCATAAACTAAAACCTGTCTTACCTGGCTTTCTGGACATGACAGGCTAGTGGGGATATCCAGTGATTCTTTCAAAATGTTCCTGTTTCAAAGCAATAATATTTAGCTACCTGATAACACCTCAATATTAATCCTATCCTACAGCTTACTGCTTTTATTAATTAAATAATGTACCTTCATTCAGCAAGCATTTATTTATGCCAGCTACGTGCCTCTCCTAAGTCAAAGCATTCTGTACTCGCCCAGGATATCGGTCACTATTTTATAATATGAACAAAGATGAGCTCTTTTATTATTCTGCTCAAAAATATTCATGTTTCAGGCTAACGATGCCCCCATTCTAATCATGCAATAACAAAATTTTGAACAGCTATAGTCTGACTAATTCTCTCTTAGTAATAGGTCCAGTCCAATGCAATAGGAGATATTGCATTGGGCAGATGTGCTACAAAAGACCTCTTTAAAGTGTTAAAAAACAAAGATGTTACCATGAGGTCTAAGGAGCGCCTGACCCATGCCGTGATATTTTCAATCGCCTCATATGCATGTATGTGAAAGCTGGTCAATAAGTAAGGAAGATCAAAGAAGAATTGAATCTTTTGAATAATGGTGTTGCTGAAAAATACTGAGTATACCATGGACTGCCAGAAGAACAAACAAATCTGTCTTTGGAGAAACATAGCCAGAGTGCTCCTTGGAAGCAGGGTGACAAGACTTTGTCTCACATACTTTGCACATGTTGTCAGAAGGGACCAGTTCCTAGAGAAAGACACCGTGCTTGGTAAAGTGGAGGATCAGTGAAAAAGAGGAGGACCCTCCATGAGATGGATTGACACAGTGGCTGCAACCATGAGCTCAAGCATAACGATTGTGAGAATGATGCAGGACTGGGCAGTGTTTCTTTCTGTTGTACATAGGGTCACCATGAGTTGGAACCGACTTGAGGGCACCTAATGACAAAACAGCAATAGGTCCACTATCATCTACTGCATTTTTTAATTCTGATTGCTATTATATCAATTCAGATTCTTCTCATTACATGCTAAGATGCATTCTTTAATTCACTTTCGACTCAAAAAATAATTATTCAGTCTAAACCAAGGATATGTTTAGGTCTTTTTCTTTCTTGACATTCACATAAAATAACCAAACATGACTGAGTGCATCTCCCTATCTCATATCATACGCAAACATTAATTCTTGGTGAAGACTATAATGTGAAAGACAGAGCTTTAAAAATGTTGGTGAAAAATGTTGAAGCATAGCTTCATGACATCTAGTTACAGACAAATTCCCTAAACACAATATAAATGAATAAAAAAAAAATCATGCTGAAAAGCTTTAATTAATTTGACTACAATGTGAAAAGTTAGTTTACCAAGTAACATTATGAAACAGTGCAAGAAAATGCAATAGAAGAAATTTGATTTGAAATGCGTAAGTATTGCGTGGAGTCCCTGGCTGGCACAATCTCTTAAGTCAAAGAATAGAGGTTCAATGGAACCTGAGAAGAAATGTCTGGTGATCGACTTCTAAAAAATCAGCCATTGGAAGCTCTAGATAACTCATTTCTCAAAGTGTGTAAGAAGTCTCCTCGTCCTCCCTTCTAAGGGGCCTTCTGGCTGTAGTTCTTCCAACACAGATTTGTTCTTTTTTCTGGTAGTCCCTGGTATATTCGATATTCTTCCCCAACACCGTAATTCAAAGGCATCACTTCTTCTTTGATCTTACTTATTCACTGTCCAGCTTTCACATGCATACGAGGCCATTGAAAATACCATGGTTTGGGTCAGTTTCACCTTAGTTCTCAAAGTGGCATCTTTGCTTTTTATACTTTAAAGAGGTCTTTTGCAGCAGATTTACCCAATGCAATTTGTCATTTGATTTCCTGACTGCTGCTTCCATGGGTGTTGACTGTGAATCTATGAAAAATCAAATGCTTGACAACTTTAATCTTTTGTCTGTTTATCATGATGTTGCTTATTGATCCATTTGTAAATTTTTGTTTTCTTTATGTTGAGGTGTAATCCATAGTGAAGACTGTGGTCTTTGATTCTCATCAGTAAGTGTTTCAAGTCTTCTTCACTTTGAGCAAGCAAGGTTGTGCCATCTGCACAACACGGGTTGTTAATGAGTATTTCTTCCATCCTGATACCACATTTTTCTTCATATATTCCAGCTTCTCAAATTATTTGCTTAACATACAGACTGAATAAATGTACTGAATGGATACAATCCTGACACACAGTTTATCTGATTTTAAACCATGTAGTATCTGTTCTGTTTGAATGACTGCCTCTTGGTCTATGTACAGGTTCTTCCTGAGCACAATTAGAGTGTTCTGGAATTCCCATTTGTTGCAACATTATCCATAATTTGTTATGATCCACAGAGTCAAATGCCTTTGCCTAGTTTTTAACATCACAGCAACACTCAAACCACCTCAGCACAATAAGCTGACAGATGAGTGGTAGAAACACAGAATGTTGTTGTTGTTAGGTGCCCACCAGTTGGTTCTGACTCATAGTGACACTATGTGTCACAGAACCAAACACTACCCAATCCTGCACCATGCTCACAATCATTGTTATTCTTGAGCCCATTGTTGCAGCCACTGTGTCAACCCATTTCGTCAAGGGTCTTCCCCTTTTCCGCTGACCCTGTACTTTACCAACCATGATTCCTTCTCCAGGGAATGATCCCTCCTGACAACATGTCCAAGGTAAGTAAGATGAAGTTTGCCATCCTTGCTTCTAAGGAACATTCTGGTTGTACTTCCTCCAAGACAGATTTTTTCCTTCTTTGGCTGTCTGTGGTATATTCAGTATTTTTCACCAACACCGCAATTCAAAAGTGTCAATTCTTCTTCAGTCTTCCTTATTCATTGTCCAGCTTTCACAAGCATATGAGTCAATTGAAAACACTGGGTCAGGCACACCTTAGTTTTCAAGGTGACATCTTCTCTTTTCAACACATTAAAGAGGTCTTTTGCAGAAGATTTGCCCAAGGCAATGTGTCATTGGATTTCTCTACTGCTGCTTCCATGGGTGTTGATTGTAGATCCAAGTAAAATGAAATCCTTGACAACTTCAATCTTTTTCTCAGTTTATCATGATTTTGTTTATTGGTCCAGTTGTGAGTATTTTTGTCTTCTTTATGTTGAGGTGCAATCCATACTGAAGGCTGTAGTCTTTGATCTTCATCAGTACATGCTTCAAGTCCTCTTCATTTTCAGTCAGCAAGGTTGTGTCATCTGCATATTGCAGGTTGTTAATGAGTCTTCCACCAGTCCTGATGCCCCCTTCTTCATATAGTCCAGCTTCTCAGATTATTTGCTCAACATGATATGATGAAAGATTCAACCCTGACACACACCTTTCCTGACTTTAAACCACACAATATTCCCTTGTTTTGTCCCAACAACTGTTTATTGGTCTATGTACAGGTTCCTTGTGAGCACAATTAAGTGTTCCGGAATTTCCATTTTTCATGATGTTACCCATATTTGTTATGATCCACACAGCCAAATGCCTTTGCATAGTCAATAAAACACAGGTAAACATCCTTCTGGTATTCTCTGCTTTCAGCCAGGATCCATCTGACATCAGCAATGATATCCCTGGTTCCATGTCCTCTTCTGAATCCAGCCCGAATTTCTCTCAGTTTCCTGACGATATACCACTGCAGCTGCTTTTGAATGATCTTCAGCAAAATTTTGCTTGCTTGTGATATTAATGATAATGTTTGATAATTTTCACTTTCGGTTGCATCAACTTTCTTGGGAATAGGCATAAATATGGATCTCTTTTTCAGTCACAACACAGAATAAGAAACAAAATATTATTTCTATCCCATGCATACGTCTAAGCTATGGCATCGCTATAACTCCTGTCTTAGTTATGTAGTGCAGCATAAAGAAATACCACAGGTGAATGACTTTAAAAAACAGAAATCTATTTTCTCATAGTTCTGGAGACAAAAGTCCAAATCAGGGTCTGAGCAGTGTTAATTCCTTCTGTTAAACTCTCCTATTTTCTGGTGTCTGCCAGTGATCTTTCACATCGTAGATGGTTTCTCACTTGCCCTGTCTTCGCTCTTGGGTGTCTCTGTGCCTATTATGATATTTGTGTAACTCAGAAGTGATTATCTTTAGGACTCACTTTACAATGGTATGATCTCAATTGATTGATTACATTACATTAAATAATATTATGAAAGGTAATTTTTCTACCCAAGGCCAATTGATCCAGTCACATGTAATTACTCCACGACAGCATCTAGCCTGGTGTTTGTACAAACAACTGGAAATTTAAGCCTAGCCAGGATGGCAGATAAAATCAATCATTAAACGTGTAAGACTTCAATGAAACCAACACTGCTTTTATTGTTTCATCATCTTAGTGGTTCCAAGATGACCATTAACATCAAAGACAATAAAGAATGTGTCTTTGAAAGGTCAAGATGAAAATGAGAACAGGATAATGTTCATCACCTAGCGAAAAAATCGAATTTAAGAGAAAGTTTGTCTAGTCAATAAGTTTGTTACCATCAACCCGACTCTGACTCACAGCAACCCTATAGGAGCAGACTGGACCTGCTCCACAGTGTTTCCAAGGCTGTAAATCTTTACGGGATTAGATTGCCATGTCTTCGCTCCCATATGCTGGCTGGTTGTTTGAACTACAGAGCTGTTGGTCAGCAGCCGAGAGCTTTAACGACTGCATAACTATGTACAGTCAATAATAAATTTTGTAATTATTTATCGATCAACTATCATGTGCCAGGTGCTGAGTAAAGGACCATATCACTGAACTCTTTCCTGCTGACCCCAGGCTTTGCTTTAAAAATCTGTCTTTACATGGCATTCTAGGTAGTCACCACCATAGGAGGTGGACATTGATATAAAATCAGTTTTTCATTATTGGCATATACTTTCATTTGCCAATAAATCAAAGCAAATGCATTTAAAAATGTAAACAATTTTTCTTCTGGAATCTTGGAGCAGAAAATTGTTTCACCCTTTGCTTTTTTTTAAAAAAAGCAACACCTAGTATGTTTTCTTAAGTAAAGCAAACATTAATTAAATACACACTAACTGAATTAATTATTAATTCATGCATTTATTCACTCATTCATTACATACATTTTAAACCTCGTCTTGGTTTAGACACTCTATCAGATTCTGAATAAAATAATAATAATTAAAATACTTATTTTCAAAAAAGTTCTACACTTTTTTGGAGAAAAGTCATATAATTAAGGAAATGATAAGAAAATGGGTTAAATATAATGATAAAGATCTACACAGAAAGTCATTGAATCATACAGGTGGACTGCCTATCAGATGAAGTTAAGATGTCAGGCAAATCTTTCCAGACAAGGAAATTCCTGAATTGAAAGATGAGATGGAATTGGCCAAATAAAAGCAGGAAAGCGATGGTAGTACATTTTAGGCAAACAAAAGGGTACACACACAGAAGGATGTGTGATGAGAAAATATATCGATTATAATCAAAATTAACCACACTCAGTACAGGATATTTTCATTGTAATACATTTTGGTATATTTGAAGAACAGTGTCAAATTATCCAGTACGTCATTTTTGGCTCCGGTTCATACAACTCTGGAAGAAGGAAGAAGAGGAGTAGAATAGAGGAGGGGGAAGAGAGGAAAAGAAGACGAAGGGGAAAATCAGAGAGGGGGAAGAGGGAAAGGGAGGAGAGGCGCAAGGAAAAGAAACCTCAAGGGAAGGAATTTGAAATAGAAGTGAACCTTTGGAAGTGTAAATAAGTCTTCATCAACTAGTTGCAGTAATTATATTCCCAGAGACTCACTAATGCACCAATTTACCAATTATTCTTATTTTCTTAATATTCTTTCACATGTCTTGATTATAATTTTTTAATAAGAAAAAGAAGCAGATACTAGCCATTAGTGTGTCTGGTAAAACAAAAATATTATGCAATGTAAGTTAAGTATAAATAGATTAAATTATTTCAGATTAATGTTGATTTCTGTTCCAGGAAAGTATGTGTGGTGGTGGTCTGAGACGAATACTTTACAATACCCAATAATTACTCAGCTCTAGCATCATTAATGATGCAGTATTTATTCCTTATGTCTTTCTAAAGCCAGGTTTAAATCACAGAATTTTAATACCAACAACTAAGGCAAATGGCTGTGCTAGTCCCAATAATTAAATTAAATCACAAAAGCAAGGTTATGAAAGCTTTACCAGAAAAAAAAAAAAATATTCTATGTACTGAGTTAAGCTTATAGAAATTTATTTAACTAATAACATAAATGTGTTTTAATAATAATGACACTGTAATACAGAGTATTTAAACTCAAGTCCTTTACCTCTCAGGCATTTTGTTACATTCTTTATTTTCATTCACGGACAAAAAATTAGAGAATTCTCTACCTGAGTTTCTCATAATCTTTAAACAAAATAAATATTTTCCAGTTATTTGTGTCATTTCCAACTCACAGTGGCCCTATATACAACAGAACAAAACACTGTCCCACCCTGTGCCATCACAATTGTTGTTATGCTTGAACCCATTGTTGCAGCCACTGTGTCAATCCATCGCATTGAGGGTCTTCCTCTCTTTTGGTGGCCCTCTACTTTACCAAGCATGATGTCCTTCTCCAGGGCCTGGTCCTTCCTGATAACGTATTCAAAGTAAATGAGAGGAAATCTCTCTATCCTTGCTTTAAGGAATATTCTGGCTGTACTTCTCCCAAGGCAGATTTGTTCATTCTCTGGCAGTCCATGATATATTCAATATTCTTCAGCAAAGCCATAATGTGAGGGCATCAGTTCTTCTTCAGTCTTCCTTATTCATTGTCTAGCTTTCGAATGTGTAAGTTTCTAGTTACCCCACGGCTATTCATGTAGAGTCTAATGTTTTATCAGTTATTCAAATTTTGTATTTTACTCAATTCTATTCCCCACAAGAAAGTATTTTCTTCATGTACTGTTATGGATGCCAGCTCTTGTGTTTGCGCCCTTGACATAACGAACCCATGCAAAGTGCAAATCACTCAGTCTTTATGGGCAGTGACTGCCCTCACTAACTTCTGAAAGAATACAAAAGGATACTTGTAGACTCCAGTCATTTTGATTATGGTCAACATTGTGTTTATGGTATTTTCTGTACCTTCATCTAAATAATTGAACTAATACATTCAAAGAGAAAAAGTATTGTTTGCTGGCTTACCTTCACATATCTAGGATGATACTGCATATTGTTATTGATAGTTTATTCTTAGGTTAGAAACTACGGAAATGAAAAGCATCTAATATTGTTGTTATGTGCTATTTAGTCATCTTCAACTCACAGAAAAGGCATGTGTGATAGAAGGAAACCTTGCCTAGTCCTGTGCCATCCTCACAATTGTTGCTGTTTGAGTCCATCCTTGTAGCCATTGTGTCAGTCTATCTCAATGATGCTCTCCTTTTTTGCTGACCCTCTATTTTGTCAAACATGATGTCCTTCTCCAAGGATTTGTCTCTTCTGAGGATGTGTCCGAAGTCAAGGAGAGAAAGTCTTGGCATCCTCGCCTCCAAAGTTTATTTATTATGGTCATGGAAGTGAAATTTAAAGATATGAACTTATTTCCTCATCTAGTACTTTTTTGTGTGTGTGTGTCTGTGTGTGTAATTTGTAGTAATGAGTCTAGTTTTCCAATGTTTATTTTATTTGGAGAGAGCAGGAAAGGAGCAAAAGGATAATTGGTTTTAATCAAATGGATTATTAAGGTGATTATATTCTTCTGGAATGCTCCTTAGAAGCCAGGATGGTGAAATTTCTTCTTTCTTTCTTTGGACATATCATCAGAAAAGACTAATCACTAGAAAAGAACATCATTTTCAGTAAAGTACAAGGTCAGCGAAAATGAGGAAAACCATCATTGAGATGGATTGACACGATAGCAGCAACAGTGGACTCGGACATATTAAAGATTATGAAGATGGCACAGGACCAGACAAGGTTTTGTTCTATTACATATAAGGTCACCATGAGTCAGAACCTACTCAATGGCAACTGACAAAAACTACAATAAGAACAATAACGGTCTTCCAAGGAACCTTTGTACTTCAGTAATAAAAAAAATCTTTAATTTTTATTAATAAATATGATATTAATTATTTTGTTATTAGTTTCTTTCTACTACCTTGGAATTCACCTGTCAATTGCTTAGGTTAGTGAATTCAAATTAAGATATCATTCTTCAGAAAATTGAAAAAGTACATTTGAAATGGAGGAAACATTAGAATGGAGCCCTTAATTTTTCTATAGGTAGTATCTATTTAAATGAATGAATTTATTTACCTAAGTGATCTCTTTGAAAAAATTTATTTCATAGTATGAGAAGAATTAGTATTTAATCTTAAATTATATTTTTAAAGGTTTTAATTATCAATTTTAAATATTTAATAGTAACAACAGCAAGTAAAAAGAGCACTATCTTTCCCAATTATATCATATTTGCATACTCTCTATATATATATACTAAAAGAACCCTGGTGCTGCAGCAGGTAAAGTGATCGACTGCTAACCACAAGGTCAGTGGTTCAAAACCACCAGCAGCTCCACTTGAGAAAGATGTGGCAGTCTGCTTCCGTATAAGATTTACACCCTTGGAAACCCTGTGGGGTGCTTTCAGTCCGAATTGACTCAACAAAGTTGGGTATATATACTATTAAAAAAAATTATATGTATGTATATATATATAGCAGTTCTTCAGACAAAATTTGATAAATTTGACTAGGATGCACAGATGTAATAACTAATGCAAGCTGGTACTTATTTCTAACACAGTTTTGTAAGAGTGTGTATGCGTAAAGAGAGCCTCTCACTTAGCTAACCTTATTGCTAAGCTTTTGAATTAAACGCAGGTTGAGTCACGTAAAATACTGGATCCCCGTATCTTCATCTCATTTTATATTTTGTGATGATAAATCTTGCTCCCCAAGAGAAGTGCATCTGTAAAGAGTTGCAAAGATTTACAGGATTTCCAAAAGTTTAATTAATTGTATCAAATTGGAAAATTATGGTATTATCTGTATGTATTTTAAGTCACTTTCTTTGTAAGTACTTCATTTAGCAGAAATTGTTAGATGTGGAGTGTGATTTTTATTGTTTTCCCAGAGTTGTGACTAAGTTCATAGTTATAGGAGTGTTGTTTTTGTTAGTTGCCATAGAAATGGCTCGGACTCATGGTGACCCTAGGTGCAACAGAAGGAGACAAGGCTCAGTCCTGCGTCATCCTCATGATTGCTGGCATGCCTGAGGTCATTATTGTCTTCAAACCTGTGGGACTCATCTTCCTGCACTGTATCAGAATCAGACATAATTCTGTTGTGATCCATGGGTTTCTCATCGGCTAATTTTTGGAATTAGATCGCTAGCTCTTTCTTCTTAGTCTGTCTTAGTCTAGAAGCTCCACTGAAAACTGTTCACCGTGGTCGATCTTGATGGTATTTAAATATTTAAAAATGGCACCACTTCTAGCATCATAGCAACACACAAGCCACCACAGTACAACAAACTGACAGATGGGTGGTGGTAAGACCTAACAACCAAAATAAAAACAAACAAACAAATAACAGTTGCCATGGAGCTGATTCCTACTCATGGTGACCCATGTAGGTCAGATGAGAACCGTGTTTCATAACATAGAGGTTTCAATGGCTGATTTTTCAGAAGTAGATCACCAGGCCTTTCTTCCGAGGCATCTCTGGGTGAACTTGAACCTCCAACTTTTCTGAACACATTAACTGTTTGCACAACTCAGGGACTCCATGTTGGCACAATGGCTGCTAACTGAACTGCAGTTCAAACCCACCCAGTGGCTCTGCGGAGAAAAGGCCTGGCAATCTACTCACATTAAGATTATAGCCAGGAAGGCCTGTGGGGCAGTTCTACCCTGTCACATGGGGTCGTCATGAGTCAAAATTGACTAAACAGCACCTAGCAACAACTAATCTCTATCTCCATCTCCATCTCCATCTCCATCTCCATCTCCATCTCTATCATCATCTCTATCATCTCTCTCTCTCTTTCTCTCTATCTCTATCTCTATATCTAATGTCGATAGCTGTATCTATAGCTATATATAAACCAAAACCAAACCTGTTGTCACTGAGTCGATTTTGACTTATGACGACCCAAGTGTTACAGGGTAGAATTAGCTCCATAGGATGTTCTTGGCTGTAATCTTACAGAAGCATTAAGATCACCAAGCCTTTCTTCTCAGGAACCACTGGGTTAATAGTCTAGTGCAAACTGATTGCGCCACCCTTGGACTATATCTCTATCTATCTCTACGTCGCCATCTATCTATGTATATGCATATATACTGTTATAAATTTTATAGTTGTGGGCTGAATGCAGGTGAGATGATGAATAAACATAAACTTTATCAATAAATTTTATGCCTGACACTTTGCAAAGCATAGTGGACACAATGGTAATTAAGATAAATGTGTTCCCTAATCTCTTTGAGATTACTGTAAAGTGAGATAATGGCCAATTAATTAAGCATCCGATTAAAATACAGCACAAAATGACTTGAAAAAATGGAGCACATAGAAGGGGCGTATTTCTCAATTAATACAAGTATAATGCTAATTAACAAACCTGTAAAACTCCCTAACTTAAAACGACACTCGTGCATTCTCAGCACTCTGAGTGACTAGGAAAATTCTGCCTCTGGCTGTGCTATCTGGGGTGGCTGATTCATGCTGCAGATCTGCTCCTCATACATGTCCTCTGCAGCCAGCAGGCTGGCCTGGGCAGTTTTTATGTATGGTGATGACCAAAGTACAGGAGGGTAAGCAGGAAAGAAGGACAAGGTTGAAATAGGCACAGTATCCTTTATGTCTGTATTCCTTTGGCCAAAGAATGTCAAACGGTCAAACATTCTTCCCCAGAAAAAAAGGGGGTGGGGGAAATGAGCAACTATTTGGTGGTAGGACTGAAAAATTACAAAGAAAGAATATGACACAGACAGTGGTGAATAATTGGAGCCAATAATTGAATCTACCACAAAGAAAGTGGTAAGGGTAAGATATTAGAACACTTAACATGCAATGGCCAAAAGAAGACTGATATTTACTTCACTTTCAATAGCTGTCAGATCAGTCTACATTTAAGTGACACCTGGGCCAAAGTGCTCCCACTTTGGATACTACAAACAGGTAATGCTCTTGGCTGCTAACCAAAAAGTTGAAGGTTTAAATCCACCCATAGGTGCGTCTGAATAAAGTCCTGGTGATCTAGTTCCATTGAAAACCCTGTGGAGGACAGTTCTACTCTGACACATATGGGGTTGCCATGAGTCGGATTCAACTTGACGGCAATTGGCACCAGTTTATGTCAAAGTGGAGAAAGCATGTTATAGGTAGGAAATAAAATTGATTAGCAATCTCCAAAATTTAAGAGACTAGAACTAAAAAGAGAAGAAAAAAAAAAGAAAACAATAAATAAACCCCATGATGTTTAAAAGCTAAAACATAGAAAGAAAAATCTTTTTAGTTTTTGAAGATATGAGAGTTTAGATTTTCAGAAGTCTTTTTTTGCCAAGTCAGGAAATGTGGAGAATATCACTGAAGAATGTAGGCAAGGAAGGAATTATCAGATTTGCACTGACATGGAAGGAATTATCAGATTTGCACTGTGATACGATCACTCTGATGTAGTGATAAAGGACACAAGGAAGGCAGAAAGCCACCTGAAAGCCCATTGAGAGTGCCCAATTAAAAAAAAAAAAAAGCATTTTAGCAACCTCATTTCACTTCCACAGTGATCCAGGTGGAACCTTGCATACATATACTAAGAAAATGAAATTGAAGGAAATGATGTTATGAGTATTATTTAATCTAAAAGTTACATCTTTATTAAACCAAGGACAGTAAATAAATCCTAAGTCTGAAAAAAATATATATATTTTAGTCATTTCATAATTTTCCTCTTTACTGTCTCTTTTCTTTTCCCTTATTCTTGGCTATTCTCCATCTAGACCTTCTTTTCTTTTTTTGAACTATTTCTTCTTTCTTTAGTTTTCCTCCCTGAAGTACAGAGGGGCATCACTTTTCCAAAAGCCAAATGAACAAGATCATCATTGATGCATTTAAATAAATGCATTTGTCAAAATGACAATCCCATTGGCAATCAAGAAACACGTAGGAAAAAAATGTCTGGAGCAAGTGGTGAGTTCAGGAAAGCAGTCCAGTTAAATAATTACTCACCTAACTGAACAAGATTAATAGTGATTGATTTCAAGCACACCTTACAGACCATATTTATCTAACCATTCATCCATTCCTATCTCCTTTCCACCTCTCCCCTTTTTCTCAATGTCAGGTTTACTGATGACATACTGATTTAGTAAAAGAGCTAATTATAAGCTCTTTCTTTCTCAATATGTACTGAAGGCCCTAAATATATTAATTTTAGTGATCATTCTATATTGAAGAATTTTATACTTTACAAATATAATATTACTCAACATTAGCTTGGGTAGAAAATATTATAATTCTTAATTCTCCATGCACACTTGATTGAAATTTCTGGAAGAAAATGAAAAAAAAAAAAAAAAAAAAAAGAGGCCCTCCCCACTATCACTTCATATCCCATTTCAACTTACCTTTATGCAAATCTAAAAAGCCAGATTTTCTAATAACTTTCTACTCTTCCTCATTCTCTGTCTCTTTCATTTTTTTTTATTAAGGTTTTTGTGGCATTTTTATGCATTTTGAAATTAAAAAAATGCACTGAACATGTACTATTTTGTTTGTTTATTAGCTGCCATCATGTCAGTTCGCTCAGCATTGCCTATGGGCTGATAATGTAAAGACAATGATTTTGGTGGGTGGTGCAAAGTGCTGGATTACTAACTGAAAAGTTGGCAGTTTGAGCTCACCCAGAAGTGCCTGGCAATCTGCTTCCAAAAGGTCACAGACTTATAAACATTTTGGAGCACAGTTCTACGCTGCAATGAATGGGTTTGCCATTAGTTTGAATCAACGGGACAGCAACTGGTGGTGGCCTTCAGAGATTTATATTCTCGTGAAAGAATCCAGAATGTGTGCTAATTATCAACATGCTACATTATTAGAAGTGTTTGATAGAGGCGAGCAAAGTAAGCATAAGGGATTACAGCAGTATTAAGAAGGGCCCTTGGTCCAAACTGTTGGGAGAGTAAGGGCTTTATCTTGGAGGAAATTTTTAACTTTGCGAGTTAATCATTTGGGCCCACTCAGTAGTGGAAGAGGTTGTTGAGGGTAGAGAATATTACACAAAAGCTATATGCCAGAGTTCAAGCAGGAAGAGTCATACGGTAAATGGTTGGAAAATTACACAGAGCCTGCATTACAGCACTCAAAAGAGTTTGCATTTGGTACCTAGTTTTTTTTTTTTTTTTTAGTGTCTCATTTGCAAGAGTTTTAGAAAAGCCAGCCATGGTTCTCAGTAACAGAAACCAATTCTACCTAATTTAAACAGCAAGATAGGTTTATTGCATGTATATTGGGTATATCCTAGAGTCACCAGAAAATCTGACAACAGGAATTTGAAATAAGGTAGAAAGCACAAAACCCAACCATTGCCACTGCTTCTATGCTTTGGAGGCTGTAGCTTAAACTATTACCCTGGACCTAGACAAGAAGAATTTGATCTTACTGAAAGTACCAAGATTACCAGAAATAGTTCTTCACAGTCCTCACTATTGTGCATCATTAGCTACAAACTCTGGAGCAATGTATATGATGCTTTGGCCTATGTCACGTCCTTGCTGATAGGGAGAATGGAAAAGAAATTGTCCAGGATTTTTGGTTACAATAGTGAGATCTAGGTTCTGCCTCATCAAGATTTATAAAGCAGGGAACTCTTTAAACATAGTAAGTGGTTCAGATGCTCAGTAGCCAAGTTTTACTAGTCAGTATAGATGAATTATACTGTAGTAACAATCAACCCCAATATCTCAATGACTTCAAACAGCAAAGGTGTATTTCTTGTTCTTATAAAGCTTTCTTTATAGGTAACAAGGGGTTCTACTTGACTCTCATAGTCTCCTCTTTACTCTAGACCTCAGGTTGAGAGAGAACCATGCAAACATATACTTGAATATTGCCAGTTAAGGTGGAGAGGTAAATAAATGCAGTGTGTTGACTCTTAAGCCCTCACCACCCACCCATTTCTTCACAGACCTCATTTTCCAAAGCAAGTCAAAAGGCCAAGTATGAATGCACAGAGCTAGGAAACTCTCATCCTTCAGGGAGGGAAAATGTTGAGAAAGAGTCATTCATGCAACCTCAAATGTACCCTTTTACTATGTAATAAAATAATTTGTAGAAATATCACTCTGATAGATATGAGGATAAAGATTTCATAGAGTTCACCAAAGCTGGTAAGAAGACTGTTTAGGAGATTATTGCAGCAATTCAGACAAGAAATCGTTAATAATAAATTAAGTCAGTAATGGTAAAAATACAGAAAAAATTAAGAAAAATATTTGGAGATATTAAGATGTGTGTCAAGGTTTTGGCTTGTCATTGTATTTATTCAATCTGTATGCTGAACAAATCTGAAAATCTGGACTATATAATGAAGAACATGGAGTCAGACTCGGAGGAAGACTCATTATCAACTACTGATATGCAGATGACACAACTTTGCTTACTGAAAATGAAAAGGACTTGATGCACTTAGTGATGAAGATCAAAGACCACAGCCTTCAGTATGGATTACACTTCAACATGAAGAAAACAAAAATCCTCACAACTGGATCAATAAGCAACATCATGAAAAATGGAGAAAAGATTAAAGTTGTCAAGAATTTCATTTTACTTGGATCCACAATCAACACCCATGGAAGCAGGAGTCAAGAAATCAAAAGACACATTTCATTGGGCAAATCTGCTACAAAAGATCTCTTTAAGGTGTTAAAAAGCAAAGATGTCACTTTAAGGACTAAGGTGTGCCTAACCCAAGCCGTGGTGTTTTCAATTGACTCATATGCATGCAAAAGGTGGATAACGTGTAAGGAAGACAGAAGAAGAATTGATGCCTTTGAATTATGGTGTTGTTGAAGAATACTGAATATACCATGGACTTCCAGAAGAAAGAAAAAATCTAACTTGGAAGAAGTAGAGCAGAATGCTCATTAGAAGCAAGGATGGTGAGACTATGTCTCACATGCTTCAGACATGATATCAGGAGGGATCAGCCCCTAGAGAAAAACATCGTGCTTGGTAGAGTAGAGGGTCAGTGAAAAAGAGGAAAACCCTTAACAAGGTGGATTGACACAGTGGCTGCAACAATGGGCTCAAGTATAACAATTGTGAGGATGGCGCAGGATCTGGCAGAGTTTTGTTCTGTAGTACATAGGGTCACTATGAGTCAGAACTGACTTGATGGCACCTTACAACACAACAAAAACAAGACTGATGAATAAACTATGTTTGTTTACCAAATGGCTATGGATTATATTTGAGAGGAAGGGGTCTGTGACGACTCCCAGGATTTTAGTTTAGGTACTGAATAACAGCTATTGTGTTCAAACATGACCATTTTGAGTGTGAGACGCCTATAAAGTGTACTGAAGTCTTGTTTGGCCAACTGGAGCTACAGATTTAGTAGTCTCAGCAAATCTTTGATAGTCTTGCTCATGGGAATTGTGCAAAGAAGGAACAGGAGAAGAGAAAGGACAGAACCCCATATCGAAACTGTGGTGGCGTAATAGTTAAATGCTACGGCTGCTAACCAAATGGTCGGCAGTTCAAATCTGCCAGGCACTCCTTGGAATCTCTATGGGGCAGTTCTACTCTGTCCTACAGGGTCACTATGAGTCGGAATTAACTCGATGGCACTGGGTTTGGTTTGGTTTTTTTAATAAGAAAATAATCGTACAAAACAAAACAAAAAGCCCTCACAAAAACAAAACAATAATGTAAAGATCTTGGAAGTCATCACTCTCATTCTCAAAACAGAAAAAAGCTGAATGAACTAAAATAAGCAACCCTTTTTACATCCTACAGAAAATTGAAGTTGCTAGGAAAACTAACTCCACCATAACTAAAAAACACACAGATAGATATAGAGAATCACAGTTTATCAGGAGCAGAAGCTTGCAGCTGGAGCCAGAACTGGTAGGAACACTTTAAACTGTATCAGACAAACTACTTGAGGCTCAGTGTGGAGTAGCTTGAGAGTTAAAACCTCCAGGGTGAGAGACAGTCTTGTGAGGTTTACACAGTTTTATGAGTTTAACTTTCAGGAACTCCACCAAATTCTCTGGGTGAACATCAGAGAAAAATCCTCTCATTCTTCTTGCAGGAGGAGGGAAAAAAGTAAACATTTTAAAATAAGCCCTGAACATCCATTTCTTCTTAACAAGGCCTGTCCTCAGGGGAATAGATGTGAGTTTTACTAAACTTTTATTGACCCGAGGGGAGGAAAGGAAAAGTTGAGAAATATCTATGAAGGTCATAGTCTCTCTAAAAGACTGAGACTTAATTATAGGAGTATAAATTGCTTCTACTCCCCAAAGACTTTACCACCACATCAATAGGGCTCCTGTATAACAACAGAAAATTATATCTAAAAGAACTGCAAGCTTCAGAACCTATTTGAGAAGGAATGTCTAGGGATACCAAAAGACAGCAAAAACAAGGACACTAGAGAAAATTTTAATCTTTGACGCCATAGCTACGACAAACATTAAAAACGGAGAAAGCTGACTAAAGGCCCATCTCCCTCAGTTCATTTAACCCAATACAGTATGTTAGGTTTTAAAAAAAACACAAGGCATGATAAAAGGCAAAAACTACAATTGGAAGACACAGGGCAAGCATTAGAACCAGATTCAGATATGCAGAGATTTGGGAATTATCGGCCAGGAATTTAAAACAGCAATGATTAACGTTCACCACTTGTCAGTTTGTTGTACTGTAGGGCCTTGTGTGTTGCTGTGATGCTGGAAGCTATACCGTTGTTATTTCAAATACAGCAGGTTCACTAATGGTGGACAGGTTTCAGTGGAGAATCCAGACTAAGACAGGCTACAAAAAAGGACCTGGTAATCTACTTCTGAAAGAATTAGCCAGTGAAAACCATATGAATAGCAGTGGAACACTGTCAGATGTAGTACTGGAGGATGAGGCCCTCAGGTTGGAAAACACTCAAAATATGACTGAAGATGAGCTGACTTCTTAAAGGAGAATCAACCTTAATGATGTGAACGTAGTACAGCTATTGGGACCTTCATTTGCTGATGTGGCTTGGCTCAAAATAGGAAAAAACAACTGCAAGCATCCATTAATAATCAGAATGTGGAATGTATGAAGTATGAATCTAGGAAAATTGGAAGTCATCAAAAATGAAATGGAGCACTTGAAGATCAATATCCTAGGCATTAGTGAGATGAAATGGGATAGTATTGGCCATTTTGAATCAGACAATCATATGCTTGTCTGAAGACTATGCCAGGAATAAAAAAACTGAAGAGAATGGACTGGCATTCGCTGTCAAAAAGAATCTATCCTAAAGTATAATGCTGTCAGTGACAGGATAATATCCACATACCTACAAAGAAGACCAGTTAATACTACTGTTATTCTAATATACGCACCAACCACTAATGCCAAAAATGAAGAAATTGAAGATTTTTACAAGCCATCACAGTCTGAAATTGATCAAACATGCCACCAGATGCACTGATAATTACTAGTGATTGGAATGTGAAAGTTGGAAACAAAGAAGAAGAATCTGTACTTGAAAATATTGCCTTGGTTATAGAAATGACACGAGATCTCATAGAATTGTGAAAGACCAACAACCTATTCATTGGAAATATGTTTTTCCAACAACAAAGGAAATCCACTATATATTTGGTGTGTATATATACAAATCTACTGCAAAAGATCTTTGTAAATTGTTAAAAGGCAAACAAACACGCCTGTTTGGGGTCTAAGGTACGCCTGACCAGAGCCATATTTTCAATTGCCTCATGTGCATGGGGAAGCTGGTCAACAAATATGGAAGACTGAAGAAGAATTGACATCTCAGAACTGTTTTGACAAAAAATAGTGAATATACCATGGACTTCCAGAAGAGTGAACAAACCTGTCTTGGAAGAAGTACAACTTGAATGCTCCTTAGAAGCAAGGATGGGGAGACTTTATCTCATGTACTTTGGACATGTTATCAGGAGGGACCAGTTACTGGGGAAGGATATCATGCTTGGTAAAATACAGGCTCAGTGTAGAAGAGGAAGACCCCCCAATGAGAGGAATTGACACACTGGCTGCAACAACTGGCTCAAGTATAACGATTGTGAGAATGGTGCAGGACCAGTGAGAGTTTTGTTCTGTTGTACACAGGGTCACTATGAGTTGGAACCTACTTGATGGCATCTAACAACAACAACAAAATCCATGTGTATATCACCAGGTGTGATACACAGGAATCAAATAGACAATATCTGTGGAAAGAGATGATGGAGAAGCTCAATATCCTTAGAACAAGGCTAGGGGTCAATTAAGGAACATAACATCAACTGCTTATATGGAAGTCCAAGTTGAAGCTGAATAAAATTAAAACAAGTCCATGAGAGCCATAGTACAGTCTTCAGCATTTTCCACCTGAATTTAGAGGGCATCTTAAGAATATACTTGACACACTGAACACTAATGACTGAAAACCAGACGAATTATGGGATGACATCAAAGACATCATACATGAGGAAAGCAAAAGGTCACTAATAAGACAATAAAGAAAGAAAAGGCCGAAATGGATATTAGAAGAGACTATGAAAATTACTTTGAATGTAAAGTAGCTGTCTTATGCCAGATTCTCTAAAGAAGCAAAAGCAGTAATATATATATATATATACAGAGAGAGAGAGAGAGATCAAGGAAATGACTCACACAGTTGTAGAGACTGGAAAGTCCCAAATCCATGAGTCAGGCTGGAGGCTCCTCTGGACTGGCAGGGGCTAGAAAATCCAAGATCCAGTCCACGGAGGCTGACGAATCCTAAGATCAGCAAATAATCTCCTAGCTCAAGACCCAAGAACCAGAGGTCAGAAGAACAGGAGCCAGCTGCAGGATCCAGAATGAGCATAAGCTTGTGAGTCCACTTATATTGGATGCAGGCCATACCCCCAAGGAAACTCCCTTTGAGCTGTTTGGCTACTAACAACAGATCCCATCATGGAGGTGATCACATTATATTAGACTTCATCATGGAGGTGATTGCATCTTTATAAGGATTGCCAAACTACATCATAATGGCCAAACCACTGAGAATCATAGCCAGCCAAGTTGACACACAACCTTAACCATCACAGTAGCTAAAGAGAGCAGAAAAATGATAATGTAAAACAGTTGAACAGACGATTTCAAAGTGTGGCTCCTGCATACAAAGTAAATTATTATAATGAAATGTGCAAAGACATGATGTTAGAAAACCAAAAGGGAACAGCACATTCAGCATGTCTTAAGTTAAAAGAACTGAAGAAAAAATTCAAGTATTGAGTTGCAATATCAAAAGAGTCTATGGACAAAATATTGTTTGATGCATGAAAAAGAAGATGGAAGGAATTCACGGAGTCACTGTACCAAAAGGAATTGGTTGATGTTCAGACATTTCAAGAGGTACCATATGAGCAAGAACCAATGGTAGTGAAGGATGAAGTCCATGCTGCCTGAAGGCACTGGCAAAAAACAAGGGTCCAAGAATTGAGGAAACAAGTGAGAAGTTTCAACAAACAAATGCAACACTAGAAGCACTCACTCATGTATGCCAAGAAATTTGGAAAATAGCTACCTAGCGAACCAACTGGAGATGCTCCGTATTTGTTCCCATTCTAAAGAAAGGTAATCCAAAAGAATGCCGAAATTATCAAGTAGTATCATTAATACCACACACTAAAATTTTGTGAAGATAATTAAAAAATATTTGCAGCAGTACATTGACAGGGAACTTCCAGAAATTCAAGCTGGATTCAGAAGAGGGCTTGCAACAAGGGATATCATTGCTGATGTCAGATGGATCAAGGCTGAAAGCAGAGAATACCAGAAATGTTTATCTGTGTTTTATTGCCTATACAAAGGCACACGACTATGTGGATCATAACAAATTGTGAATAGCATTACAAATATAGAAATTTCAAAACAATTGTGCTCATGCAAAACCTGTAGGTAGACCAAGAAGCAATCATTCAAACAAGCCAAGAGGATACTGTGTAGTTTCAAATCAGGAAAGATGTGGGTCAGGGTTGCATGGTTTCACCAAACTTATTCAATCTACATGCTCAGCAAATAATAAAAGAAGCTGGATGGGGCATCAGGACTGGTGGAGGACTTATTAACAACCTGCAATATGCAGATGACACAAATATCATTGCTGAAAGTGAAGAGGACTTGAGGCACTTACTGATGAATATCAAAGACTACAGCTTTAAGCATGTATTACACCTCAATATAAAGAAAACAAAAACCTCACAGATGGACCAATATACAACATGATAAATGGAGAAAGTGCTGAGGTTTTCAAGGATTTTATTTTACTTGGATCCAAAATCAATGCCCTTGAAAGCAGCAATTAAGAGCTCAAACTGTGTATTGCACTGAGAAATCTGATGCACAAGACCTCTTTAAAGTGTTAAAAATCAAAAAGGTCACTTTGAAGACTAAGGTGTGCATGACCCATACAATGCTTTTTACAGCCTCCACATATAGATGTGAAGGCTAGACAAGGAATAAGGATGATCAAGAAAAAGTTGATGCTTTCAAATTGTGGTATTGGCAAACAACATTGAATATACCATGGACTGCCAGAAGAAGGAACAAATCTGTCCTGAAAAAGTACAGCCAGAATGTTTCTTAGATGGGAGGATGTCGAAATTTTGTCTCATGTTCTTTGAACTTGTTATAAGAAGGGCCAAGTCCCTGTAAAAGAACATCATGCTTGTTAAGGTAGAGGGTCAGTGAAGAAGAGGAAGACACTTAAGCAGATAGATTGACACATTGGCAACAAAAATGGTCTCAAACATAACAACGTTTGTGAGGATGGTGCAGGACTAGGTAGTGTTTTGCTCTGTCACGCATAGGGTTGCTGTAAATCAAAACTGACTCAATGGCACCCAACAACGTGATGAATATGTAAATGATGTCAATGCTAATGTGCTTATGATCAATAGTCTCTCATGGAAAAAGTAGACAAGATGAAAGAACATATGGGCGATGTAATCACAGTGATCGAATCTGAAATAGATAATAAAAAGGAAATACTAGAAATTAAAAACACTTGAACAGAAATGAAGAGTGCATTTGAAAAGCTCAGCAGTGTAGTGGAGAAAATATCTGAGCAAAGAATCAGCGAGTTTAAAAATATGTCAGTAGAAATTCCCCAAACTGAAGATCAAAGACAAAAAAGAATGAAAAAGTAGAAAGAATATTCAAGAACTGTGGAATATTTAAAAAAGATACAGCAGAGGGGTAATGGGAATAGGAGAGGAGAGGGGAAAAAAAAAAAGGAACAGAAGAAATATTTTAAGTAGTTATGCTTGAGAGTTTTACCAAATTGTTGACAGATATCAAACCACACATCTGTCAATCTAAGGTAACAATGAAGATAAAAAAAAAAAAAATTACACATAGGCATATCATGTTCAAGATTTAGAAAATTATGGACATATTAAATATCTTGAAGAAGTCAAGACAGGGGTGTCTTCTCACCTATAGAGGAACGAAGATAAAAATTATGTCACGTTTCATACAAGCAAGGAGAAAACGTGGTGAGACATTTAACGTGTTGAATGAAAAGTTAAAAACAGAAAACAAAATTGCACACCAATATAGAATTCAGTACTTGATGAAATTTCCCTTCACAATTGAAAAATTAAAGACTTTTTCAGACAAAAATTGAATTTGTCACTTGTACACATACCTTGCAAGCAATGTTACAAGAAGTTCTTTACAGAGAAGGACAATTACAGTTGCAGTCATTCCGCTAGCACTTGTTTCAGCTGTGGACTCTGCTCCCTGACAGCTGTGTTTGTGTATCCACCAGTGTGTCTCTACAGTTCTGGGGGCAATAGTTTGCCCTGTGACCTGAATTCTCTAATAGATATAAAAAGAACTGTTAATTTTCAGTTTTTTCAACTTTTTTCTTATGTGACGATAGGAGTCATGGCTTCCAAGTACTTTACCATTATCGACAGGAAGAACACAACACAAAGAGAATTGATAAGCACAGTTAGAAAATGAACAGAGATGGAATGGAGCCAACAGTTACCCAATGGAAGGACAAATTGTGCTTAAAGAAAAGAGGGAGAAAAAGTGGCAATTATTAAGAAGGAAAAATGTTGAGAAAGTTATCTTTAGTTATAAATTACTGCCTTACTTGGCAAAATTCTTACTCTTCACCTAGAGTATATTTGGGGCTATTGACCTGCATTCCAAATTAAAGCAGGGTATTTTTTATTGTTATGTGGAATCATCCCACTTGGCTATAAGCCTGATTCCCAAAATATAAACTTTGCTGCTATCACAAAAACATTGTGTGCTTTTGACATATATGACTAAACCCTATGGGTATGTGTTCACATGCTATACAGAAAAAACCGCTCTGTTCTTTAGAAAAACAAGATTGACAAATTGTTTCTCTCTCTCTCCCTACATACTCACACAGTTGAATATAACTTGACAAAGTTAGATATCTAGTTTTGGAGAATATAGGAAGAAGGTGAATTTTTGACACGTTCTGGGAACAACAAACAGGAGATATAGTTTATGTATGAAGCTTTACCTAGAGTTGGAAAAATGAAATCAGGTTGTTTTTAAAAGCTATGGTTTTATCACTCTCCATGCAGTGAACTCATTTATAACAGAAAGTATTGGGTCTCACAGCACGCACAAATATGGGTAATGTGAACATAGTATTTACATCAAGTTAAAACACACAACCCAATGCATGCTCCATAAGAAAATAAGTGGCATCAGATTATAATACACCCCAAGCATATCCCACTGAACTATTTTTATTCAAACCTCAGAATGTTAAACACGTGGAAATACAGGTATTATAGTAAATTTATGGAATGTAAAATCAGAATTCTTTTTTATTTTACTTTGTTTTTTTTTTTAATTAATATAAGTTAAAGTGATTTCTATGTAAATCCTTAAGCAGAAAACAAAGAAGTTCAGTATAGAGAAAGAAGGGTTTCATTGATATACTTAAACTTTTCAACACACTAAAATCTGGCCTGTATTCTAGTTGATCTCTGCTATGTTGATGGCATTAAAAGAACAATCAAATTTCTGCAGTGACAAAGACAAAAGAAATAAAGACTAAACCATATTTATGTGCAAAAAAGCAAAGCAAAACAAAACTAAGAATCAAACATAAAAGCAATAAACGCCAATCTTGCTTTCATTGTTTCGCATCAGTGCCAAAATGTAAGATTGAACTCGCTATAATGTGGAGAGTATTTATCTTTTAATGTTCCTTTGCTGTACTGGATAAAATATAAGTGAAGAAATAAAAGAGAATAACCAACCACCACAGGAGAATAAGAGGGACTAAATAATAATGCTAATGGTTTCCTCTGTGACCCGGGGCAAGTCGCTTAATCTCCTGATGACTCAGCTTTTCCATCTGTAAAATGAATTGTAATTACCTCATTTGTTCTGCACTCAATAGGTTGCCATTTATATGAGCCTTGTTCAGTATCAAGGACATTTCTTCAAGGCTTCCTTCCTTTCATAGCTCAACGTCTATTTTTCACTATTTAAATAACCATTAATGTGATCACTATAACAAAATGAGGGAAGAAAAAAAAAACGTCATCTACTTCTCAGTAAAGTAGCTCACAGATAAGCCATAATAAGGTGGTAAGGTATAAAAAAGGTATGTCTTATACATTTCACTGTGTGTAAGACTGTAGATGAAAGGCAGAAGCCAAGAAACTAGAACAAACCACATGAAATCGGATATCGTCTATCAGTTACTTCTTAGTGATTTCTGTATTTTAATTCAGCTTCCAAAGTAATTATAACTCTGTTGAATCAGAATCAAAGGCTTTAGAAAAGGTAACATCATCTGTTGCACACACCCATTTTTTCTGAATTCCTTTCTGAGTGTTTACACATGAGGTCAACTACTTACCTTGCTTTTTATACTTTGGACAAATACAAACAGTTGTTCCACTTCTCTCTAGCGTATTATCAAATCTGACTAATGATGGTTAAGTTCACGTTGGTGAATTTTCCCTGGCCTACATTACATCTTCCGAATAACTTTGAATTTCACTAGCTTCTTGACACCGCTTTAATAATTCAGTAAACACATTGATTACTTGACAAAGAATATTTCAGCTAAATTGAACATTTTTACGATCGATTTAGGTTCTCTCTCCCTATTAGAAGAGCTAATACAATTTTCAGCTCATTTATTTTCTCACATCGAGGATATTGACCTCTAAATGCACTTAAACAATAGTATAAAAATCTTCGAAGATTTCTAGAACCCCAAATCCACAACTTTATTATATTCAGCATCCATGATCACTAACTCTAGTAATGTGGTCAAGCAATAGAAGACTGTGTTGTTTAGATTTAATGAAAAAGTAAAATATTTAATAATTGTGCTCACTGATTTGTATATCCAAGTGACATAATGAAATGATTTAACTAGGAAACAATTTAAAAGGAGAAAGTGAAGATTATTACAAAGAAAAGGAAGCTGTTAGATGTTTCAAGTCTCACAGAGTGTACTATGAAGATACGCTTTCCCAGACTTTCTTTTTAAATTCGCATATATGTACACACATGTGTAGTATAATGCAGGGTTTGATTTCTTGACTGCTGCTTCCATCGGTGTTGATTGTGGATCCAAGTAAAACGAAATCCCTGACAACTTCATATTTTCTCTGTTTATCATGATTTTACTCATTGGTCCAGTTGTGAGCATTTTTGTGTTCTTTTGTGTGTGTATGTGGGGTATAATCCATAATGAAAGCTGTAGTCTTTGATCATTATCAGCAAGTGCTTCAAGTCCTCTTTGCTTTCAGCGAGCAAGTTTACGTCATCTGCATATCATACGTTGTTAATGAGTCTTCCTCCAATCCTGATGCTGCATTCTTCTTCATACAGTCCAGCTGCTCAGATCAGTTGCTCAACATACAGAGTGAATAACTATGGTATTTGAAATACCAGTAACATAGCTTCCAGTATTACAGGGACATGCAAGCCATCACAGTACTACAAACTGACAGATGAGTGGTGGAAAGTGTGGGACTTAGTTAATAGTAAGGTATCAATATTGGTTTATTAATAGTAAGAAATGTACCATACTAATATAAGATGTTAGTAATAGGGAAAACCAGGTTTGGGTACATGGGAACTCTGTACTAAATTTCCAATTTTTCTGTAAATATACATGTATTCTAAAACCAAAGTTTATTAAAAAAACAAATTTTTAAAAGCTTTGCTTCTTAGTGTTTTTGAGGTTATTGTCACTCTCTTTGAGTAATATATATCTCTATGTCCATTGTAAGTGCCAATCCAATTTCGAGGATAGAATGAGCATCAAAAATTTAATGAATGAGCAATATCAGGTGGTTGAAGTAGTTTTTTGTTCTATTCCCATCACCCCGAGTCATTAACGACCTGCTTTATGCAAACGGCACAACCTTGCTTGATGAAAATAAAGAAAACTTGAGGCACTTAGTGATAAAGGTCAAAGGCTACACAGCCTTCAGTATGTATCACACCTAAATGTGAAGAAAATGAAAATTATTACAACTGTACGGATAATAACATCATGATAAATTAAGAAGAAATTGAAGTTGTCAATGATTTTATTGTACTTATATCAATAATCAATGGCCATGGAAGCAGCAGTCAAGGAATCAAACCATGTATTGTATTGGGAAAATCTGCTGCAGGAGACCTCTTTAAAGTTCTAAAATGGCAACATGTCACTCTGATGACTAAGGTGAGCCTAACCCAAACCATGATTTTCTCAATCACTTCACATGCATACCAAAGTTAGACGATGAAAAAGGAAGATAGAAAATGAATTGATGCATTCAAACTGCGGTGTTGGCAAAAAATATTCAATATATGGTGGATTGCCAGAAGAATGAACAAATCATTCTTAGAAGGAAGACAACTAGAATGCTCCTTAGAAGTGAGGATGACAAGACTTTGGCTTGCTTTTTGGACACATCATCAGGAAAGACCAATCGCTAGAAAATCACATCATAGTTGGTGAAGTAGTGGGACAGCAAAAAACGAGGGAAACCTTCCACGGGATGGATTGGTACAATAGCTGCCACAATGGACTCAATTATACAATAGTCGTGATGATGTCACAGGTCCCTGCCACATTCCCTTCTGTTATACATAAGGTCGCCATGAGTTGGAGCCAACTCGATGCAGCTAAAAACAACAACAGTGCATATGGCACATTTTTGGAACTCAAATTTTAAAAGAATCTTCAAGTCCAGAAATGCCAAAGGTATCCACAGTTTGAAACAAGTCATATTTCAGACAGACACAGTTTTTTACATTTAAGACTGAAGAGACTGTAACATGAATTTGCTAATTAATTCAATGATAATTAGATGAAAAAATTTTAACTTGGGACCTGACTTTACCTAAAATATTAAATGTATGTACATAAAGTCTAATTTTAAAAAACAAAATAACAACAAAATGTCATGAATTTTTATCAGCTTGAGCAAATATTAATACTGTAGTTATACTGTAAAACTTTCCCCTTGCTAATAATTTGCATTGGCAGCCTGCATCATTGTGCGTGTATAGATTTGGTAATTCAACAAGTAAATACACTTTGCTAGTCAGTCCTTTTGAAAGTTGGCAGATGTCAGATACATTAAACTGCACTACAGACGCAGCTTAAATAAATACCACAGGGTGTTAAAAAATAAAGACTGTAATGATCATTCTAATAATACTGTGTGAAATTAGTAGTGGTCATCCCTCTGGATCTGAAATTAGGCTTAGGAGCTATGGGAAAAATATATTCCAGAGAGAAAGAACAAATAAAGAAAAAGAAAAGAGATTTTAACACATTGAACCTCCAAACATTCTGTTACCTATGTATTTTATTGTGACACCGATTGTTAGAGTTCTCTTGCTGTTATTCTGACATTAGAATTGTTTAACAAGTCTCTTGGGAATTAGAGGGTATCCCCCAGTAGTCACATACGGCCTTCTCAGCTGCATACATAGGCTGTTTACTGCTTCTGCCTTTCCCAGGCTGACCTAAAAAAAAAAGACCTAGCATTAACTAAATTGGATGTCAAGTGTGTCAACGTGCTCTAACTGCCAGTGATATTGTCAACTGGGCTCCAGCGATCAAAGACAAAACACCTCGAAAGGAACAGAATACAGAATTTGAAGAAGCAGGTGGCATGCAAAGGATTTGTGTTTTATTTTTGGATTCATTGCATTCTGATACTTAAGCGCTTTAAAGTATTGAAGGAAGCTCTATCTTCTAAAGTTCAACTGCCATAAACTTTCTATTGAACATGCAATCAGAAGCTGCCCTTCGTTTCAGAGACCCACAAGCAAGCAAGTGCAATTAAAACTGTGGCTGGTAACTCGCAGTTGTTTCTTTTAGGCTGTATTCCATAATGGATAACGTACATTGGTTCCATCTGTACAACTACTTTCATAACTGCCTCTTACTGGTATTAGCTAAGATTTGAGAGGTATTACCCCCCAGAAATGGTTTTCATCATCTGCTAACTCCTATATAGTGGTAATGCTTAAACACATGATCACAAAAATTACTGGAATCTGTTTCTTTTTCAAATTATCTATCTATATATGTATACTATTTACATATATAATATATGTTATTTCAAATTATATATATTATTTATATAAATATGTATTATTTCAAATTATGTATATGTATATTCAGGTTTGCTTATAGAAGAAAATTTAATGTAGCCATGTTATAGCCATAATACATAAAAGAAAAAAAAATAGCCTAATGATTTCCTGTGATATGAAAGTGAGTTCTTTATAAAATTGGCTGATGGCCTCATCTAGCTTTGAATTCCTGAGGGCAATGGTGGTTCAGCAGTAGAATTTTCACGTTCCATTCAGAGACCTGGGCTCGATTCTCAGCCAGTGCTCCTCATTAGCAGCCACCACAAGTCTATCAGTGGAGGCTTGTATGTTGCTATGATGCCAGACAGGTTTTGAGGGAGCTTCAGAAATAAGACAGACCAGGAAGAAAAGCTTGACAATCTTCTTACAAAAATCAGCTAGTGAAGGCCTTATGGATCACAATGGCCTGCTTTCCATTGTGCATACGGTCTCCATGAGTAGAGGGCTGATTCAATGGCAGATCCCAAACTAACAAATCCCTGAATTTTAATCCATCTTTCAAGACCCAGCTGATGTTTTTTCACTTCAGTAAACTTCTCTGGATTTCTCCAGAATGTAGTAGTGTTGCTTTTTTTTTAAGTTTATTAACGTTTCTGGCCTATGTCATGAATTTAACATTGCTCATTTCTATGTTTTTGCATTAGATTGTGTGCACACTTGAAGAGAAAAGAAATATAATTAAGTGAAGCAAATTAAAATAAACAAATGTGGCAACTGCTGCTGATCACTTCCATTGCCCCCTTTCATTAGTCACAGATGTCCAAATTTTAAAACAAACTATTGTTGCCCAGAATAAAATATTACATTTCCCAGCATTTTTTACAGACAGTATGATTATTTGTTAACATCTAGTCAATGAGATGTTATAAAATGTGATGTGAAGGTGTTTCAGGAAGTCTTCATAATAGGAAATGAATCTTCCAATCTGCCTTCTGGAAGTCTGTCATAGTCTCTGTAGCCGTAGCAACTCATTTGAACATGGAGGTATAGTTGAAGATGCTAGAGCAGGAAGGTTGGCATTAGAAACTCTAATAATATCAGCAAGTTTCTATGGTGCCCAAGATACCTACTTCTAATGTATTTTTTGAGGTAAGCTCATAACTCGTTTCAGCCACACTGATCATGTGTTGCTTTCTCCTGATATGCAATCAAATCTAATCCTAAATAATATAGAACTATGGCGGAGTGAGAGAACTCAGCATTTGATGCTAACATATTCTACAATCATTCAGTATTTTCTTCTGTATAATTTAATTTTTTTTTAATTTTCCACAACTTATATTCAGACCCTACATTAAGATGGTAGGCTAAGAATACCCTAAAAAAGAGAGTTTTCGACTGTTATAATGAGTTGTGTTCTAATAAGTTGTACAAAGTATCACAAGCAATATTTGCTAATTATATCCCTTCTTGAGAGTGAAACTAGATAGAACACCTAGAATTTTGCCTTTTATTTTCTGTGGATAACCAGCAGTCTATGTATCTCTATGAGCAGGTTTGTAATGCATGTTAACATCATACATGTATGATTGGTGATTCTGTCTTATGAACAGGGATCGCTGCTTAAAATTTCATAAGGGATTTGTTCTTTTAAAGTGAAAATACTTTCATCACAATATAGTGGGCAACCAGTTAAAGATCTGAAACATGAAGAGAGGGAATATGGCCATAGCATCTATACTTCTAGATAGATACATGGATAGATAGATAGATAGATGATGATAGATAGATGATAGATAGATAGATAGATAGATAGATAGATAGATAGATAGATAGATAGATAGATAGATAGATAGATAGATAGATAGATAGATAGATAGATGATAGGTAGGTAGATAGGTAGGTAGGTGGTAGGTAGGTAGGTAGATAGATGATAGATAGATAGGTGGATGGATGAGCAGACAGATGTCTGAGGAAGTAACTTGGAACAAACTTGTCCTGCTATAAAAATATGAGAGAACATTCATAAATGTTTTCAGATGCAAGATAATAGGTAGTGCAGAATTGCGACCCTTGAGGAGGGGTAAATACCATGTGGGTTCTATAATTGTCCCTTGAATTCCTGGAAACAACCAATGGAATTAAACACAAAAATGGGAGAGAATATGGAAGTAGCAGACAAGGGCTTTAATACAGTTATTATACATGTCCTCAGGAATTAAAGGAAAATATAAACACAAAGAGGAGATAAATGCAATATAATGTAAAGAACCGTAGTAAATCCTAGCACTGAAAAATATAATTTTTGAAATGAAAAATATAATTTTTGAAATGAAAAATACATTAAGGGGAGTGAAAGTAAATGCCCTTCTGAAAGAAAGATCAGTGAACTTAAAAGCTATTCAAACTGAAGCACACACAGAAAAAATAAAACAGACAGAAGAAACATAGCTATAATGGATTGATTGGTGCCCCCTCTGTCAAATATTTAACTGTGCCCTCATCCTCAGAAATTGTAAATGTATTTGGCAAAAGGGGTGACTGCAGATGCAATTAATTAAGGATCTCAAGATGAGGTCATTCTGGATTATCTGGGTGGGCCCTAAATACAATGGCAAGCATCCTTGTAAGATACACAGGGAAGAAACACAAAGGGAAAAGAGAATCCCTGTGAAGAAAAAGGCAGATTGGCAACATGCCAAAGAACACCTGGTTCCACCGGAAGCTGGAAGAAGCATGAGAAGATTCTCTCCTAGAACTTTCGGAGGTAGTGTGGCCCTTGAGCACCTTGATTTCAGATGTCTGGCCTCCAGAACTGTGAGTGAATATATTTCTGTTGTTTTAAACCACCAAATGTGTGCAGGGCAGTTCTAGGAAACTAACACAAGAGCCTGGATGACATGTGGTCAAGAACAAGTGGTTTAATACATGTGTAGTTGAAGTTCTGTAAGGACAGGAAATAGAGGCCTATTGGAGAAATTATATATGTATTTATTAGAAAATGATGTGGATAGAAGTTTAATGAATTTGAAAATTTAAATGAAATAAAAACACTTCTTGAAAGAAACATCTTACCAAAACTAGCTCAATTAAAAAAAAAATCAGAATAGCTCTATCTGTATTAATGAAATTGAATTTATAATTATAAACCTTTCAGACACACACATACACATATAAACTAGATCCATATGTCCTTACTGAGTGATTCTATCAAATCTTCAGAAAGAAATAATGCTGGTCATATATAAACTCTTTCAGAGTAAAGGATAGAGTAATGAACACCATCCAGATTATTTTATGAGGCTGGCATTGCCCTAGGAGCAAAACTGGTCAGATTAAGACAAAATAAAAAGTGTAGACCACTATAGAGTCACTACGAGTTGTAACTGACTCGGTGGCAACAGATTCAGTTTGGTTTTATGGTATCATTCATGACGAGAGACATAAAAATCTTCCCAAAATATTAGCAAATTGAATCCAGCAATATATAAAAGTAGGAAGAATCATGACCAATTGGTGTCATTCTAAGGATGCAAGGCTGGTTTAACATTCATAACTCAATGTATGCAATTCACCATATAAACCGAAAACAGAAGAGAAAAGCAAAACCAAAACGTGATTATTTCCTGAGATTCACAGAAATCATTTAATAAACATGAGTCAAGATAAAAATGTTTCATCATACTAAGCACAGATGGAAATTTTGTCAAACTGATACAAAATGTCTGAGAAACCTCCAGATAACATCAACTTAATGGTAAAAGTTTGAATTATTTCTCAAAAAATGATATGAAATAAAGCAAGTTTGGCTGTTCTATTTAACAATAAATTGGTGTTCTTGTTCAGTGCAATAAGACAAAAAATAAGAAAAAAGAAAAAACGTGTGAAAATTGGAACGAAAGAAGTAAAATTGTCTTCACTTGAAAATGACTTTAATGTGAACAGAGGAAATCTGAAGAAATTTATACAGCAGTCAACTAATAAGCGAATTAGCAAGATCAACAGAAAAAATCAATTGTATGTCTATTTACCCTCCCAAAAAATGGAATATAACATATCACTTATAATATCATTAGAGAAGATAAAATATTTAAGGACACATTTAATAAAATATGTTCCGTGAAGTACAAGACATTGATCACAGCAATTAAAGACTACCTAAATTTAAAAAAAAAAAAAATTTTTTTTTTTTTTTTTTTTTAAATTTATAGGTAGGGTAAGAAGCCCTGGCTGCTATCTAAAATGTTGGCAGTTCGAGGTTGCTCAGAGGTTCCATGGAGAAAAATCTGGTGATCTGCTTTCATAAATATTACAGCCAAGGAAACTGGACGGACAGTTCTACTCTGTCGCACAGAGTCACTATGAGTCAGAATCAACAACAACAAATTTACTTGTGTTGTTTGGAAAACTCAATAAGTTAACCATT
Organism: Elephas maximus indicus; assembly: GCF_024166365.1. Classification (NCBI taxonomy): domain Eukaryota; kingdom Metazoa; phylum Chordata; class Mammalia; order Proboscidea; family Elephantidae; genus Elephas; species Elephas maximus. The sequence goes on along the minus strand of NC_064820.1, from coordinate 35,022,797 downwards.
ATGCCAAAAATGATAAGTAGATTTGATATAATCTCACTTAAAATTCTAGCTGGACACTTTGGATAGTGACAAACTGATTACAAACTTTATATGGAAGTTCAAAAAACCTAAAATAGTGAAAACAATTCTGAAAATGAAGAACTAAGCACTAATACTACCCTATTTCAAGACAGACTATAAGACAGCACAAGAAAAGACATCTTGGTCAATGGAATAGAATAGAGTCAAATAGATCCACTATATATATATATATATATATATATATTTTCCTTAGCTATTTTTTTTAAGGCATTAAAGTAATTAATGAAGTAGAGTTGTTCTTTTTTTTTTTTTTTAAATAAAAAGTGCCAGATAATTTGATATGAATATGGAAAAAAAAAATGAAATTTTATCCTTACCTCAAAGCATAAAAAATACATTTTGGAATGAAATATAGACCTAAACTAAAAATCTAAATTCTTCAAATTTTTAAAAACTGGATAAGGAAAAATATCTGCTGCTTGTGAATTCACAAAGATTTCCTAGGACTAAAAATCACAAACCATAGAAGAAAAGAATTGATACAGAGAACCTTGTAAAAATTAAGAAAATAAGAAAGGAATTCAGGGATTAGAAGAAATATTCCTAGTATATATTTAATAACTACAGGCACCCAATATATATATGTGTACATGTGCATTGTGTGTGTGTTCCTCACGGCTCTGTTATAAGAAGAAAACAACCAAGTGAGCAAAAGTGTTGAATACACACTTCACAAGGCAATATATATGAGTGGTTAATTAGCAAATAAAATGTCAACTTCATTAGTCATTCCAAAAACCCAGACCCATTGCTGTCAAGTCGATTCCGACTCACAACGACCCTATAGGACAGAGTAGAACTGCCCCATGGAGTTACTTACCAAGGAGTGCCTGGCGGATGTGAACTGACAACCCTTTGGCCAGCAGCTGTAGCACTTAACCATTACACCACCAGAGTTTCCCATTAGTCATTAGCTTTATTTAAATTAAAAGTCCAGTAAAATGCTATTAGAGATCTACTTCCACAGCTAAAATAAATTGATAAAATCATGCAGTAGAGTGAATATCAAACAGTAAAACTCTTATATATTGCTACTGAAAATGCAAATGTGTGCAAACACTTTGGAAAACAGTTTGATATTTTCCTATAAAGTTCAATATATACTTACCATACCATATCACCCAGCAATTCACTCCCTAGTTATTTATCCAAGGGAAATGAAAACATATGCGTGTAAATATTTATAGCAGCTTATTTCTCAAAATAGCCTTAAATTCAAAACACTCCAAGTGTCTATCAATAGGCAAATTATAGATAAAGAAATCATGGCACATTAATAAAATGGAATAATAATCAGTAATAAACATTAAAACAAAACAAGAAAAACTACTGATACACGGTAAATACGGATAAATCCCCAAAACATTATTCTGTGTTAAAGAAGCCAGACAAAAAATGGATTACATAGCATAATTTCATTTATATGAAAATACAGGGGGAAATAACAGAAAAAAAAAAAAAAACAACTGATAGTGACAAAAAACAGACCTATAATTGCATTAAGTGAGAAGTATTTGAAGGATCAACTACAAAGTAGAAAAAGCGATATTTTCAGGTGTGAGAAACTTTCTTGATCTTTGCTGTGGTGCTGGTTTCACAGGTGTGTACTTGGTTAAAAGGCATCGAATTGTATATATATATATTTTTTTAAGGTGCCATAGAGTGGGTTCCAACTCATAGCGACCCTATATACAACAGAAGGAAACACTGCCCAGTCCTACCCCATCCTCACAATTTTTGTTATCCTTGGGCCCATTGTTGCAGTCACTGTGTCAATTTATAAATCCAGTGTAAATTGTCAAGCTAAAATTGTTGATAATTTAATATTCTTGTGAGTGAATCATGTAATCCATGATCAGATCGCATTTCCGGTATAACATTATACCATTGACCTCACTAAAATTTAGCAGCATGAAATTTTTACCATGGTGTGTTTTCAAAGTACATATTTTTAATAAACATTTGCACTACCATTTTTTTTTCTTTTTTTAGATCAATTAACATTCCCTAAAGGAGCTCTGGTGGTACTGTGGCTAACTGAAAGGTAGGTGGTTGGAACCCACCAGTCACTCCTTGGGACAAAGATGTGGCAGTGGCAATCTGCTTCAGAAAATATAAAACCATTAAAAAAAAAAGTTGCCATTAAGTTGATTCTGACTCATAGCAACCCTATAGGACAGAGTAGAACTGCCCCATAGGGTTTCCAGGGAGTGGCTGGTGGATTCGAACTGCTCATTTTTTGATTACCAGCCTAGCACTTAACCACTGAGCCACCAGATTACAGCCTCGGAAACCCTATGGGGCAGTTCTACTCGATCCTATTAGGTTGCTATGAGTCATAATAGACTGGATGCAATGAGCTTCGTTTTTTTGAACATTCTTTTATGTAGCTTTTGTTTCCATGTCCATGTGCAAGAAATTGTATACCTCACAAGTTGGTAAGCACAACAAATATCAACAGAGGGAGGGAGGGGAATAACAAAAGAGAACCCTCCATACTTACAAATGATTGTATCCCTCTCTTGCTGTCCCTAAAATCTAGGTTATACTGTAGCATCCCAGGTGAAAGTCTTGAGGTGAAGCAGTAAGTAGGCAGCAAAGTTTCAACCCCCCCCCCACTTCCCACCCCTCTTCACTTCATGCTCAGTTCCTTGCTTATAAGACTGGTTAACCTGCTGGGCTATTTTTATTTAGCTAAATATTCTAGTTAACTGATTTGTTTGTGGCCAGATTGCAAGTAGAAATGTAAACTATTGGAATAATAGTATTCTGTGATATATTTTATATGAATAGGTGATTAAAAAACTGCTTTAAAGCTAAAGGTGATTTCTTTCTTTTTGTTTTTAACTGTTAATGAAGTAATCGTTAGTAAATGTTCAACCTTAAGGACAAATAATTAGGCAGTTTCCTTATGAAAGGCTTTGGGGGTGTGTGTGTGTATGTGTGTGTGTGTGTGGTGTTTTCTGTGTTTTTTCTCAACTGAATTGTTTAAGAAGGAGAAACCTAGGGAGATTTTTTTAGATATATAAATTATGGCATATGAATGATTGACTAGGTATGATTTCAATGATCATTTTGGCAGAATTTCAAATTTAGGGCTAAAGAAACCATGTGTACCTTGTGTGTACACATACACATGCATTTTATGGACCCACACTCAGATGTTGGAAGAAAGTTGTGGCATATAGAGGTCAAACTGGAAGTGTGGAAAACAGAAAAAAACAGAAATGCAAAACTAATCTGAAGAAAATAAATGATTGATCATATAATCAATGTGCAAATAGCTAAGGAGAAACTTGGGAAGCAGAAGGGAATCAGGACAATGGAACGTATTAAACAAGAGTGAGAGTAGGGTACTCTCATTGTTCACCCAGGTGGGTCAGTGGTTAAGAGCTATGGCTTTTTGAATTCCCCAACTGCTCCTTGGAAACCCTATGGGGCAGTTCTACGCTATTCTGTAGTATTGCTCCAAAGGGTCAGCAGTTCAAATCTGCCAGACGCTCCTTGGAAACTCTATGGGGCAGTTCTACTCTGTCCTGTTCTATAGTACTGCTATGAGTAGGAATCAACTCAGCTGCAACTTTTTTTGTTTTTTAAGTAAAACAAACAATAACACACTTGAGGAACCTGCTTCTTAGCCCAATCATGTAAATGATAACAAATGTGCAACACATGCTGAAAAGTAAAGACCAGAACACATAACGGGACAGGTAAGTTGAAGGAATGGACGCAGGAAACCCAAGGTGCAAAGGGAAAGGGGGAGAGTGAGGATTGCAGCCAATGTCACAAAACAATCTGTGTATAAATTGTTGAATGAGAAACTAATTTGCTCTGTAAACTTTTCAAATAAAGTGCAATTAAAAAAAAAGTGGGAGTAGAAGCCCTGGTAATGCAGTGGTAAAACACTCAGCTGCCAACCAAAAGGTCAGTGGTTTAAACCCACCAGCTGTTCCATGGGAGAATGAAATGGCAGTCTGCTTGCATAAAGATTTACAGCTTTGGATACCCTGTGGGATTCCACTCTGTCCTACAGGGTAGCTATGAGTCAGAATTGTCTTGATGGCAATGTGATTTTGTAACCTGGCCCTATGAATGCCAGTAAATTTCCATTTGTCCTAAAACTAACCCAAGCATATGTGTAAGGCCAGCTGTGACCACTAATTGACCTCAGCAGAGAATGAGAATTATCCAGTATCCCCTGTGGATACATTTATTATGTGCACCTAGACTGTTATGGATTGAATTGTGTAACCCAAAATCGTGAGTCAACTTGGTTGGGCCATGGTCCCCAGTATTGTGTGATTGTCCACCATTTTGTCATCTGATGTGATTTTCCTATGTGTTGTAAATGCTGCCTCTATGATGTTAATGCGGCAGGAGTAGAGGCAGTTATGTTAATGAGGCAGGACTCAATCTACAAGATTAAGTTGTATCTTAAGTCAACCTCTTCTGAGATATAAAAGACAGAAGGAGGCTGAGAGACATTGGGATCTCATACCACCAAGAAACAAGTGCCAGAAGAATAGCATGTCCTTTGGACCCAGGGTACCTGCGCTGAGAAGCTCCTCAACCTGGGAAGATTGAGGACAGGGACCTTTCCCAGAGTCAACAGAGAAAGAAAGCTTTCCCCTGGAGCTGGCATCCTGAATTCAGATTTCTAGCCTGCTAGACTGTGAAAGAATAAGTTTCTCTTTGTTAAAGCCATCCACTTGTAGTATTTCGGTTACTGTTAGCAGCCCTGTGGTGCAATGGTTAAGTTCTGGGCTGCTATCCACAAGGTAGGCAGTTTGAATCCACCAGTAGCTCCTCGTAAGCTCTATGGGGCAGTTCTATTCTGTTCTATAGGGTCACTATGAGTCGGAAATGACTTGACAGCACAATGACAACGGAAAACTAAGACATAAAAAACAGACACTGGAAAGAGCATAGGAAAGGTTCACATTAATAGATTTTATTGTCCCATATTTATGATAGAATTAAACCCTCAAAAATTAGATATTTGGCTAGTGAAAATAATTCAGCAATTGAAAGTATCTACAAACTAGCTAGCAATATTGATATCTACAATGTTTCTTTTACTTGGCTGTGTATTAGCACATAAATTCAACCAAATTTCCAAATGACAGGGTCAGAAGTTGAATTTGAATTATAACCTTAGAAACAGATTTTTCTTTAGTTTGGTCACAATGTAACCAAACCAGCATCTTTAAATCTTTTTTAAAATCCATTTGAAAGCAGTTCCCCATCATCAAACTTAGTGTAACTAGAAAATCCTCCAAAGAGAAACACAAACATATTAAAATGCTTCTCCAGCATCTTGGCATAGAATTTGCATAATAATAGCATCTGAAGCAAGTCAACAAATGTTTAGTAATAATAGATTAAATTACGCATCAAGCACCCATATGTGTAAGAGCAAAAATGAATACGCAATGAAACTAATGGGTTCTATATAGATGCATTTGCCTTTCTCGGCAGAGACAAGGCATTTCCACCATGGTTGTTAATGGGAGGTATAAATGCCAGCATTTAAAACCTCTAAGTAAAGTGCCTCTGATTTATGCTTGTGTCTCTGCAGTCTGGTTTAAAACATTGGTTCTGACGCAAATTTCTGCTTCATAATACCTTTAGGTGAAGAAAAGTTTACTTTTTTTTCATGATGGTGTTTGTGAACGTGCAGACTGATTTCCTCTTGAAATAGACCAATCACATCATTCCCTTCAGTCCTGCACTGGTCACAGGGAGGCCAAGTGCTTGTGCAGCTGAATAAATATTATTCTGGTATCAAAGAGATTTGTGATGCACCAAGAAAAGCATAGCATTGTATACGCTAATCCAGATGATTTAATTGGAGGAGATGGAAAGGAAAAAAAAAATTATCGTGCCAACTTAGGTACTTTATAGGTATATTATATAGGTATATTGTGCTTGGTACATCATATAAATTTAAGCCCTCATTCCTCACAAACATTTTGGGAATGATATTGTTCTCATTTATAGATCAGGAAAATAAGGCCTCTTTTGAAGGAACTGTGTTGCCATATCAATGTTGTCATGATTTGCCACACCTGTAACATGGGGGAAAATACTATAACTTCATTTTTAGCAGTGCTATGAAGATAAATGGAGCCCCGAGGGCACAGTGGTTAAGAGTTTGGCTACTAGCGAAAAGGTCAGCAGTTCAAATCCAACAGCCACGCCTTGGAAACCCCATGGGACAGCTCTACGTAGAGTTGCTATGAGTCGGAATCCACTTGACCACAGCAAGTTTGTTTTTGGTTTGGTATGAGGAACAATGAAATCCTACTTGAAATGTTCTTGGAAGAGTAACATTTTAAAATAAATGATTTATAAAAAAGTCTAAATAAATTGTGTCTTACATGGGAGCCCAGGCTTCTTGCCTTACAATGCTTATCATGGAAAATCATAAATGGAACTTTTGAAATGTGGGGTTCCTTGTTGTTATGGATTGAATTGTGCTCCCCGCAAAATATACGTTGATCCTTAACCCATTTGCTTGTGAATGTGATTCCGTTTGGAAATTGGATTATCTTTTGTTAATGAAACAAAAGGGGAATGGGCCCTAAACCTAACCTTCTGTGTGGTATATTATAAAGGAAGTAGACAGAGAGACAGACAAAAAAAGAAGGAGCCGAGGAACGAGAAAAAATGCCTTGTTCACTACAGAAGCTGAAAGAGATGCAGATCTCCCCCTAGAGTGGAAAGAAAGACAGACTAGCCTGCTGAAGTCCTGAGCAGTGGCATCACTAGGGATGTTCAGAGGGTGCAGACCACACCCGGTGACACTGTCTGAGGGGATGACATCGAAAGTTTTTGTGCCGCGTAGCAGCAGAAATGTATTATTTTTAATGAAAATATCCCTGTAGTTAGTTATAACGACAAAAACATTTTTCATTAGCCCAGCTTACATGTATTAATACACCCTACAAGGCTAAAACATTATGCTAATTTACTTTCTGAACCTTCTAATGAGCTCCGGTCAGAGCTGTCATTATTACTCAATTACAATGACACTTTAAATCATGTGGTTTTGTCTGCACATGCTAGGAGCATGAGCTGTCATTTTCCTAGCTGCCAGTGTGTTTATAGTCGTTGATTTGGTCAAAGTTTACGGTGTTTTAGCTAGAATATTGTGGTAATTAGGTTCTAAGAAACTATATCAATAACTATTTTGAGAATAAAGTAATAAGTAAAAGAAAAGAAGAAAAATCGAAAAAGGCTTCTGCTCAGTTACTAATCATTGTAACTAATGATGTAATTCAACGTAGAAGGATTTTACAAAACAGTTCTGTTGTTAGCATTCACATAATCTAAGAATTATTACATTTAAGCAATTCAGAATATATCATGTATTATTCTATGATTCAACTTGATAATAAACTTACATGTATAACAATTATTGATTATATAACTCTTGATAACCAGGGAAATTGACAGTTTAAAACAGGAAGGGGGGGAAATGCTATGTTTCTTAATACATGTTTAGAAATATAACTTAAATCTGAAAACTTTTTTTTAAATTTTAATCTTTTTTTGAATTTTCTTTAAAAACATCACTGTCTTTCAAATGTATACCTGATTTTAATGAAATGTCTGGGGTTTAAGTTTGAAGTATGGTTTAAAAAATTGTGACACATTAAAATTTATATTTGGTTGAAATAACATATCCATTTCACATTTTCTTATTTCTTTTTCAAATATTGCTTATATATATATATATATATATATTTGTTGTGTGGCAATATTCTATCGTGCCTCATGGAGTGCATAAATCAAAGAGGCCAAAGGGATACCAGCAAAGGAAAGCAAAAGAGGCAAGAATTAAATCATTCTAAACACTTGGTGGATCAGCGCTTCAATATGTGAAAAGATTGGATGAAGGTCAAGTTTTAGCAAAAGACACTACTGGCCTGTCTTCAGCTGAAAAAGGTGATTCCTCTGATGTCAGAGTGTGTTCTGCAGAAGATCAAAGAGTAGAAATGGCAGAATCTGAAACAGCAAAGAGTGCTGAAAGTGGCTGGAGCCATAATACTGTAAATGAGATCAGTGACATTAAGGAGAAAGATATGCAAATTTTGTGTGATGTTTCTTTCTGAGTGACACCAAGTCCGGATCATTTTCGGGTTGAAATTATCAAAAGGGGAAACGCTTCTTTCCAGAACAATGATGGGTCTTTCAGTGTCAGGGCAAGGCAAGAAGCAAAAGCAAAAGGAGATATGTGCCAGCGTTCAAAAGAGTAGTTTGATATGGTGATGCTAAATGTGGAGAAAATTCTGTGGTCATGAATGCTTTACTCATACATCAGTGAGAATTTATACTTTTTTTTTTTTTTTTTTTTTGCTGCCAACTATTGCCGTCCGTGCTACAGATAGAAAATTTGTGACTTGGTTTCAGAATTGGTTGAACCTGAGCCTGACAGTATATAGCCACGAGACATCTGAAGAGCATCTATGTCACCTTGAAAAATGGAAAACACTGGTAGCAGGACCAAGGCTGCACAATCCATGTATGCTAAAACTATCTCTTTGATGGAAATGGAGAAGAAAAAGTGGAGGGACGTCTTGTACAGATTGCTTGATGTCACATTGTTTCTTACCAGGCACAATCTGACATTCCATGGCCACGAGGAGGATGAATCTTCATTGGATAAAGGGAACTTTCTTGACATGGTTGAGATACTTTCACAATAGGAGCCAGTACTGAAGGAACACCTAAATGAGATTAAAGCAGAGCACGTGTAAACTTCAAGTATCAGTCTCTTAACCTCACCAAAAACTCACAATGAGTTTATAAGTCCCCTGGTAAATCATAATGAGGGAGAAACTTATCACAGACATAAAGTCTGCAAAGTACTTTGGGATCATGTTCGACAGCACACCTAGCATATCACATACTAACCAGATGTCCAAAGGGATCAGATATGTAAAAATCAACAATAGGAAAATTGAACTGAAAAAAAACACCTTTCTAGGATTTTTCCCTTCAAAGGGGAAAAAGGCTGCTGACCTTAGTTCTGACATTCTCAAAAACTGGAAAGTGAGAGACAGGACATAATGATTTGCTGTGGTCAAAGTTACTGTAAATAATCCTGCCACTATGGCTAGGATCTATGGAATTGTACAAGCCATTCTTAAGGAAAAGAAAAGGTATTTTTAATGGGTGTGTGGGCCATCTGCTTAACTTGTGCCGTCAACACTCTTTGCTGAAAATGCATCATGTGTGACATTTTTTGGGACTCTCGAGACAATGTTTTCTTTCTTTGCTGCTTCCACCCGTTGATGGAGTTGATGGAATGTGTTAATACAGCGTACTGGAGAGTCAGTCAGTGAAAAGGCCGTCAACAACACCTGGAGTGTGCATCATGCTGCATCTAAGCCAGTTAAAGAAAAGTTCAATCAGTTTCTGGCAGCGACTGAAGCTGTTTGTGATCCACAAGAAAATTCGGACATGAAGGGAGCAGCACACGGTCTTTTGCCTGCTGCCTGTGATTGCACTTTTCCATCCTACCTGTACCTCTGGTGTGATGTGCTTCAGGAAGTTAATCTCACATGGCAGTACCTGCAGACTCAGGGCTTAGTTCTCGTCAAGGTGGAGACAAAGCTAGAGGCGCTAAGATTTTTCTGCGTGAGCAGCACAGTCACCTACCAGAACATGCAGTTGAACAGGCACTTGTAAAATCAGACGAATATGGAATTGTAGTAGAGAGAAGAGGCAGGTTCAAGAAGAGGATAGCAGGGAAAGGGGAGCAGACAAGTGATGCTGGAGTCATTCCGCAAGAAGAAAATAAGAGGGAGATGCTTGAGTGCACTTAGCACTTTCATTCTGAACATCGGATTAGATCAAGAGCCGTTATAGGACTAGCAGCCATGTTTGAGGCTGTTCAAACAGAGTCTTATATCTGCTACTGAAGAAGAGTTAAAAGCATCCATTCCAAAATTGACCACTTTCTATGATGAAGTATGTGAGAATGAACTTTTAATAGAAATACCAAGGCTGAGAAGGCACCTGAAAACAGCAGAGATGAATTTGGAAGAAGCCAAAATGGGCATTCATAGCTGAATGGGACTTCATAGCATCTCGTCCAACCCTTTCACTAAGCCTAAAATGATTTCTGATGATCTCTATGTCTGTGGCTTCATCTGAGAGGAGCTTTTTGAAGCTTAAACTTGTAAAGAACTATTTGTGATCTACCATGGGACAGTCAAGGAAATCTGATCTTGCAATATTATCAATTGAAAGTGAGTTGGTGAAAGGCATTGATTTAGATCAAGTGATTCATGAGTTCACAGCTTTGAAGGGCAGGAAAAGAAAGTTTTGGTTTAGATGAGATGTTCACTAAGTGCTGAAATGTTTGTGTATTTGTTCCTGTTTATTTTTAAGGTATTATTTAATTTATGAATATAGTTCTGTATCAATTTGTCTACATCTAAGTTATTTGGGCCATTTCTGATTATGTAAACCTACTCCATTAATGTACCTCATGTAAGTAAACACATTGTTCTAGGGCATTGGTTAACAACCTCACGTTATGTCAACACTCTCCCTTCTCAACCCTGGGTTCCCTATGACCAGCTTTCCTGTTCCTTCCTGCCTTCCAATCCCTGGTCCAGGGCTGGCACTCCCTTTTAGTCTTGCTTTGTTCCATAGGCCTGTTTGATCTTTGCCTGGACAGTGAACCTCAGGAGTGACCTCATTATGGAGCTGAAAGGGTATCCAGGGGCCATATTCTCAGGATTTCTCCAGTCTCTGTCAGGCCAGCAAGTCTGGTCTTACTTTGTGAGTTAGAATTTTGCTCTACATTTTTCTCCAGCTCTGTCCGGGACCTTCTACTGTGCTCCCTGTCAGAGCAGTAAGTGGTGGTAACCAGGCACCATCTCATTGTACTGGACTCAGTCTGATGGAGGCCGTGGTAGATGTGGTCCATTAGTCCTTTGGACTAATCTTTCACTTGTTTCTTTCATTTTCTTCATTCTTCCTTGCTCCTGAAGGGGTGAGACCAGTGGAGTATCCTAGATGGCCATTTACAGGCTTTTAAGACCCCAGACACTTCTCACCAAAGTAGAATGTTATTCTTTATAAAATATGTTACGCCAGTTGAGCTACCTATTCCCTGAGATCATGGTCCCCACAGCCCTCAGCCCAGCAATTCAGTCCCTCAGGGAGTTTGGATGTATCTATGGAGCTACCATGACCTTGCCTTGTGCAGGTTTTGCTGGCTTCCCCAGTATTGTGTACTGTCTTAAACTTCACCAAAGTTTCCACTTATCTATTGTCTACTAGTGTTATTCCAACCCCACCCCGCCTTGTAACCATCAAAGATTGTTTCTTTTTGTATGTAAACCTTTTCATGAGTTTTTACAGTAGTGGTCTCATACAATATTTGTCCTTTTGTGATTGACTTGTTTTACTCGGCATAATGCCCTCCAGATTCATCCATGTTATGAGATACTTCACAGACTCATCATTGTTCTTTATTGTATAATATTCCATTGTGTGAATGTACCATGGTTTGTTTATCCATTCATTTGTTGACGGGCATCTAGATTGTTTCCAGCTTTTTGCTGTTGTGAACAATGCCGTAATGAACATGAGTGTGCATATGTTTATTCCTGTGACAACTCTTATTAATCTAGTATATATTTCTAGGAGTGGGGTTGCTGGATCATATGGTATTTTCTATTTTTAGCTTTCTAAAGAAGGTGGAAGGAATACACAGAGCCATTATACCAAAAAGAATTAGCCGATATTCAACCATTTCAAGAGGTGGCATATGACCAGGAACTGATGGTACTGAAGAAAGAAGTCCAAGCTTCTCTGAAGGCATTGGTGAAAAACAAGGCTCCAGGAATTGGTGGAATATCAATGGAGATGTTTCAGCAAACAGATACAGCGCTGTAGGCGCTCACTAGTCTATGCCAAGAAATATGGAAGACAGCTTCCTGGCCAACTGACTGGAAAAGATCCATATTTATGCCTATTCCCAAGAAAGATGATCCAACTGAATGTGGAAATTATAGAACGATATCATTAATATCACATGGAAGCAAAATTTTGCTGAAGATCATTCAAAAATGGCTGCAGCAGTGTATTGACAGGGAACTGCCAGAAATTCAGGCTGGTTTTAGAAGAGGACATGGAACCAGTGATATCATTGCTGATGTCAGATGGATTCTGGTTGAAAGAAGAGAATACCAGAAGGAGGTTTATCTGTGTTTTATTGACTATGCTAAGGCATTTGACTGTGTGGATCGTAACAAACTATGGATAACACTGAGAAGAATGGGAATTCCAGAACACTTAACTGTGCTCCTGAGGAATCTTTACATAGATCAAGAGGCAGTTGTTCGGACAGAATAAGGGGATACTGATTGGTTTAAAGTCACAAATGGTGTGCGTCAGGGTTGTATTCTTTCACCATACCTATTTAATCTGTATGCTGAACAAATAATCCGAGAAGCTGGACTATGTGAAGAAGAACAGGGCATCAGAATTGGAGGAAGAGTCATTAACAACCTGCATTATGCAGATGACACAGCCTTGCTTGCTGAAAGTGAAGAGGACTTGAAGCACTTACTAATGAAGATCACAGACCACAACCTTCAGTATGGATTACACCTCAACATAAAGAAAACAAACATCCTCACAACTGGACCAATGAGCAACATCATGATAAATGGAGAAAACATTGAAGTTGTCAAGGGTTTCCTTTTACTTAGATCCACAATCAACAGCCATGGAAGTGGCAGTCAAAAGATGCATTGCATTGGGCAAATCTGCTGCAAAGGACCTCTTCTAAGTGTTGGAGAGCAAAGATGTCACCTTGAAGATTAAGGTGTGCCTGACCAAGCTATGGTATTTTCAATCACATCATATACATGTGAGAGCTGGACAATGAATAAGGAAGACTGAAAAAGAGTTGACGCCTTTGAATTGTGGTGTTGGCGAAGAATATTGAACATACCACGGACTGCCAAAAGAACGAACAAATCTGTCTTGGAAGAAGTGCGGCCAGAATGCTCCTTAGAGGCAAGGATGGCGAGACTGTGTCTTACATACTTTGGACATGTTGTCAAGAGGGATCAGTCCCTGGAGAAGGACATCATGCTTGGCAGAGTACAGGGCCAGCAGAAAAGAGGAAGACCCTCAACAAGGTGGATTGACACAGTGGCTGCAACAATGAGCTCAAGCATAAAAACGATTGTAAGGATGGCGCAGGACCTGGCAGTGTTTCGTTCTGTTGTGCGTAGGGTCGCCATGAGTAGGAACTGACTCCACGACACCTAACAACAACAACAAAGGAAGCACCATATGGTTTTCCAAAATGGTTTATCATTTTGCATTCCCACCAGCAGTGCATAAGAGTTCTGATCTCCCCACAGACTCTCCAACGTTTATTTCCTGTTTTATTGATTTGTGTCAGTAACGCTGGGGTGAGATGGTATCTCATTGTGCTTTTGATTTGCACTTCTCTGATGGCTAGAGATAGTGAGCATTTCCTCATGTGTCTGTTGGCCACTTGAATGTCTTCTTTGATGAAGTGTCTCTTCCTTTCCTTTGCTCATTTTTTAATTGAGTTATTTGTCTTTTTGTTGCAAAGATGTTGGATTTTCTTATAGATTTTAGAGATTAGACCTTTGATTTGTAATAGCCAAATTGTTTTCCCCAGTCTGTAGGTTCTCTCTTTACAGTTTCGGTGAAGTCTTTTGATGAGCTTAAGTATTTAACTTTTAGAAGATCTCAGTTATCTAGCTTATCCTTTGGAGCTGTGTGTCGTTGGTTGTGGTTTATATCCTGTTAGTGCCTTGTATTAGGGCCTCTAGAGTTGATCCTCTTTTTTTTTCTATGCACTTGATAGTGTTTGGCTTTATATTTAGGTCTTTAATCCATTTTGAGTCAGTTTTTGTATGTGATATGAGGTATGGGTACTGTTCCATTTTTTTGCAGATGGGCATCCAGTTTTGCCAGCACCATTTGTTAAAAACACTGTCTTTACCCCATTTGATGAATTTTGGGCCCTTGTTGAAGATTAGGTGACCATAGGTGGATGGATTTACATCTGGGTTCTCAATTCTGTTCCATTAATCAATGTATCTGTCATTGTACCAGTACCAGGCTTTTTTGACTACTGTAGTTGTATAGTAGGTTTTGAGGTCAGGTAGTGTGAGTCTTCCTGCTTTCTTCTTCTTCTTTACTTATTGGGGGCTTCTTCCCTTTCTATATAAAGTTAATAAGTTTTTCCACCTCTTTAAAGAATGTTGTTGGTTTTAGGATCGGTATTGCATTGTATTTGTACATCACTTTTTTTTTTTTGGGTAGAATTGTCATTTTCACAACGTTGAGTCTACCTATCCATGAGCATGGTATGTTTTTCCATTTACGTAGATCTCTTTTGGTTTCTTGCAGTAGTGTTTTGTAGTTTTCTTTGTATAGGTCCTTTACATCCCTGGTTAGATTTATTTCTAAGTATTAATTTTTTTTAGGGGCAATTATAAATGGTATTGTCTTCCAGATCTCCTTTTCATCATTTTCTTTACTGGTGTATAGGAATCCAATTGATTTTTGTATATTTATCTTGTATCCTGGTACTCTGCTGAATCTTTCTATTAGTTCCAGTAGTTTTTTCATGGAGTCTTTTGGGTTTTCTATGTATAGTATCAAATCATCCACAAATAGGGAGAATTTAACTTCTTCATTACCAATTTGGAATTAACAGGGCATCAATTGAAATTGAGACCAGCTTTAGTGTGTGAGAATTTGCTGGCCAGAAATAGAGTTCATGTAAGGTCAGAAGGACACCCTTGGACAAGATTGTTTAAGCTATGAGGCCCCTACCACTTTAACACCTTCATTGACATCTGTCTCCTACAGTTACCTCCCATGTAATTGAAACTCCTTATTTTGGCAGATTCCTTTGATAGTATACTATTTCTTTCTAATAAACAAGAGATGGGGGTTAGCTGTAGAGTCTAATTCTTCCTACATTCACCCAGTATGCAACTGGAACCAACAAGAGTGGTTACTGTGCAAGGATGGATTATATTAACAGATAACAGGACTCTGATCCATTTTGAGAGAACTGTCTTGCTGATGTGGTGTAGTGGTTAAGTGCTACAACTGCTAACCAAAGGGTTGGCAGTTCAAAGCTGCCAGGCGCTCCTTGGAAACTCTATGGGGCAGTTGTACTCTGTCCTATAGGGTCACTATGAGTCGGAATCGACTCGACGGCACTGGGTTTTTGGTTGTGTCTTGCTGATACATCTGCTGATCCAGCCCCTTCAGCCAGGAGGGCCAGCATGGGTTTTTGCTATAATGCTAACGCAAGAGTACGCTCTAGCACATATCCTGGTAAACAACCAATGGGAACTCCAATCCCAGATGTGCAAAACCAAGAGAACGCAAATAAGTTGACCATTGCATTTAATTCAATCAAGTTACTTATTAACTGTATATCATTTAATTACAGTTATGTCCTAAGTTTGTAAACAATAATGTTTATAACTTTAACTTTAAAATATGTGTTTTACATGCAGACACAGTCTAGCATACATTTAGTATAATACTAACAGAGCAAACATCCAAAAAATACTGGCAATATTAATATTTATCTAACAGAAATCTTTTAAATTTATGTATCAAGTGAGTTTTGTTATTTATTTTCTGTTGCATGGGACTTAGTGCTTGATATTACTCTATGTAAGCTAATAAAATAGGTATTAGGCACATGAAGAGGATGAAAAATTCAATATTTATTTATCTTGTAAAATACTTCTCTGTTTTGCAATTATGAGTGTGTTTCTTAGTCTTCCAAGAAAGCAACAAAAGGTGTTTATCAGAACATTACGTTTATATTTCACCAGAATATTTATGTATTTCCATGTAAGGAAATTAAACAATTCCTCAGAGAAATAAATTTAATAAATATTTAGATAATAAAAATTATATAAATGTATTTTATTTTCCATTTCCCCTCAAACTGACTTTCTTTTAAAAAATTGATTGATATTGTTATGACTCACAAAACAAACTAGCGCATCAAAAAGTGGTGCTATTATTACATCAATTATGTATGTATCTCCTAATATGGGAGTTGAACAATTCCACAAAGAAATAAAACATACATCTTATAAATTTTGTATGTGATAACAATTGTATTTTCTTTTTCATTTTGGATCCGTTAGGTATAACCTCACATTCAGCTGTCTGTTGCTGACCACAAGAGAATGCGCTAAGGCCACTATAATCATGTGACTTATGATGTATCCGGTCTTACTCAAAGAGAAGCAAAATTAATTTTCAGATTGAGCATACCGTTGTATTTGTATCATGCTCTTTGTGATTGCTCTTGCCCCCATCGGGTATCAGCAGTAGTCCACTAAACTGTGAAGATGCAGCATTAAAAGACAGAAAGTGAGTGTGTAAATTTTTAAGTATTATTTCAAGATGGAAAATACTCTTGGAGATCTCTGAAAGGCCCACCAACAAACATAGTAAGATAAATGAATAAAATTATTTCCAACTGCCTTGCAATTACTGTTTCTGTTGACTATCTGACCTGAGGAAACCCTGGTGGCATAGTGGTTAAGTGCTATGGCTGCTAACCAAAGGACTGGCAGTTCAAATCCGCCAGGCGCTCCTTGGAAACTCTATGGGGCAGTTCTACTCTGGCCTATAGGGTCGCTATGAGTCAGAATTGACTCAAGGGCACTGGGACTGGATCTGACCTGAAGAACAAAATTACATGTTCCAAATCAATTTCTTTTTTTACTCACTAATTTTCAAATATAAATTTTGCTGTTAACATTCAAATTCAAATGTAAATTTAATTTTATAAGTTTTACTTGCTCATCAATTTTGTTTACTTTCATTTATTCAAATGTATTTGCTATTGTAGAACCAAATTTAAAAAGTGACATAATTTTATATTCAGATAAAATGAAATTGCTATAACTAAGTAGAGCACAAAAATGAAAGCCTGTGGAAGATAAAAAGTATTCTTGAATCCCTAAAGACAATTCCAAAATTAACTTCCTTTTTAAAATGTAATGAATCAGAAGAGATTTCTTCCATTGAACACTAGAGGTTAATGTGTGTGAATCATTGTACTAATACCACTACTGCTGAAATCACTAACAGCGATATGAATATAACAGGATGTATTCCAAATTCTTCATCCATTCTTTGCTGTAGTGAATAAAAATAATAATGATGTAGAAAGCGAAACTATTTTAGAATCTGAAAATTTTATATCTGCAGGCCCCATAAATAACAGAAATATAGATCTTGCTTTGTGTAATTTTTCTTCTAAAGATGTAAACTATTGAATAGAAAGAGGGTCAACATAACAGTGGACCATTTGAAAATTCACTTTGAAAATTTCTGGATGTTAAACAAACAAGATTCTGTAGACAGAGTATATTTCCAGGGTGCAAAGCTTATGGTGAAAATTAATAAGAGGAAATGGCTACTGTATTCTCCATCAGTCACCTCTGTATATTGTTTTGTTTGCAAAAAAAATCATATTTGCACAACTAGGATATGACTGATAAACATGAAAATGGATCAATTCACAGAGATTGTATGTTGTCATATTTAAACCAAAGACTTTGTTTTGGCTTAACTCATGACCTGGAAACACAAATTTATGAAGAACATCAGTATCGGAAAACCATTTTGCAATGCGTTGTTGCTGTCATAATTATAGTCACTGAATGTGGACTATTTTTTTGAGGAAGAAATGAACTGTTTGGGTCCCCACAAAATAAAAATTTGTTTTGGTTTGCTTGAACTTGTTGCTTGGTTTGATCCATTTTTAGCAGGTTACATCTCAAAATATGGTAACAGAGGAAAGGGCAACCCATTGTACATGTCTAAAACAATGTGTGAAGAATTAATAAACTTAATAAGTGATAAAGTTTGATTGACTGTTTTCAGTGAAATAAATATAGGACCATATTCCAGTTTGTCTGTAGATTCCACTCCTGGTATTTATCATACAGATCAGCTAAGGATTGTTTGGAGATGTGTATCTTTAACAGATGGAAGACCTGTTGAACTATTTACCATATTTACTAGCTTAAAAAAAATCATCTAGGTGAAGAAATTGGAGGTCATGTGCTTCACTATTTAGGTGAGTGTTGCAAAATTGATTTTTCTAAGTACAAAGGCCAGTCCTATGACAATGCTACCAATATGTCAGGGCATTATAAAGGCATGCAATGGAAAATTTTAGAATGGGATGAATATGCTATTTTCATACCATGTTCTCGACATTCACTTAATCTTGTAGGACTTAGCACAAGAGATTTTTATCTGGAAGCATTTGATTGTTTTTCTAATGTTCAGTTACTCTACACATTTTTTGTTGCCTCTACTCATCATCAATGGGAAGTTCTTAAAATATATTTAGGCAGTGATCAAGTATTAAAATGTCTTTCTAATACATTTTCAGAAGTGTATGCTGTAGCAATCCTGGACTTGTACACCCAGATTCTGGATGCCTTAGAAAATCCTGCTGAATACCAAACATAAAAAAGGAGATATCAAAAGAGAAGCTGAAAACATTGCCAACAAAATGCAAACATTAGAGTATGTAGAATAATACATTGCAGCATTTTTCTCAGATTAATCAAGCTCTCCAAGATTCAGAAGTAAATTTAAAGATATGCACAGATCTCTACAAGTCATTAACAGGGTATTTACATAATTTTAGAGAAGGTTTTGAAAATGCAGTGAAACAAATACTGTCAGATACTGACTATCAAGCAGTTCACCATTACAGAAGCATTAGACAGGAACAAGTAAATGGTGGAAGTGCTCCAAAAGTATTGGGTGCCAGAGGTCCATTTCAGGAAAGCACAAACTACATCAGCATCACACGCTTGAATCTGGCATGAAAAGGAAGGTGAAAGTGTATGAAGTCCTTTCATATAGATTTTCCTTTGTACAAACGTGGATATACCTGATGAAGAATACAGGAAGGCATCCAAGAAACTGGTGCAGGCTTATCTTGATGACTTAAATACACACCTCTACGGAGAAGTGCAACAATTTCATTCTTACCTGAGGACTAAGTTTGCAGATTCGGGAAAGACAAATTTTATTAGTGCAGGTATGCATGACTCCATAACAGAAGATAAAACACAATGCATAATTCCCAATGTTGAAATTGCTTAACATATATTCCTAACTTTAATGATCACAAACTGCACAACAGAACACTCATTTTGTCCCTAAAGAAACTCAAAAACCCTCAGTGTATGACAATGATTCAAGAAAGACTCAATTCATTACCCTTAATATGGATGGAAATCAATATTGTTGGAAGCTTAATTGTAATGAAATCATTGAAGAATTTCTTAGAGCAAAGAATAGAAAGAAATGTTTTTAATTATAACATGTTAGAGACGAAAGATGTCTCTAAAAATAAAATATAGTAATTTGTTGTAATATTTGTTTTCTGATCATTAAATTTTCTTTAATGACATCTTTTCATTTGCTCATTTATAATTACAGTATTTATTACCAAAGAAGCATCAAAATTGAAGTATGAGCTCTTAAAAGCAAAATTGGTGGAAGTCAATTTTTTCTTGTGGGAGATTGACAGAATTTTATATTGATTGCTGAAACAAGTTCACTGACTCATTTTCTTTGTTGTAGAATATATGGATTATTCTTTTTGTAGAAAATATGGTATATAGTAAAAATCTTTTTACCCCACATCCACTAAACATTTTATACTCCAATTCATCTCATTCTCTATCATCTATCTACCTATCTATCTATATCTATCATCTACCTACCCACCCACCCAACCATCCAACCATCAACCCATCTATCATCTATATATCTACATATATATATATATATATATATATATATATATATATAATCATGGAACAGTTAAATGCTCAATTTTTTTTGTTAATTAATTGAGGTCTGAAGTAAAGATTTTTTTTAACACGTTTGATGGATAGCCCAATATTATATTAACCTCTGAATCATTTTCCTCTGAATCATTTTCATCACATCCTATACCATTGTTGTACTTTCATTTTATATTACAATACTTCATGGCAAGAGAAAGCAGAATATTAAATCACTTGTTTTTCATTACAGTGAATACTTTTTTAAACTTTCTTATTCAAAAATTGAAATTATTTCTCTGGGTGTTTAAAAA
The DNA here is from genome assembly GCF_024166365.1 of Elephas maximus indicus. NCBI lineage: Eukaryota > Metazoa > Chordata > Mammalia > Proboscidea > Elephantidae > Elephas > Elephas maximus. The sequence continues at coordinate 35,002,519 of NC_064820.1, read as the reverse complement.
CAGAAATATATATACAACTAATAGTTCATGTTTCTCACTCTTAGTACTTTCAAAGTAATCCACTGATGTTCTTTTATTATAAACTGTCCTCTGTTAATAGCTGTTGTTGTTTCATAATATATTTTCCTCTCCCTGTGAAACTAGCTATTTAACAGCCATTAGGCTTGTGGTTGTTTATTTTCAACGCAATTCCAAGTGGCCAACTTCAGGCATTGTAACTCCTCAACTCAACCTCCTGAATTATTCAATCTCAATCAGCCTCCCAAAAATGTTAGGGTTGACACTGATTCGACTATGAACTTAAGAGTTAAATGTTCTCCTTCCTTTTATCCAAGGGACTTGGGGATATATGAGATGCCCCCAAGTGAAGCACTGAGTGCTTCTTCAAAGATCCATACTCATTTTGTGAGGCTTATTTGTCTGTAATTCATCATTCGTCATTTTGAAAAATTCATTTAATTAAAAAATATACAAGGATCTGCAGCCAAGGAAGTGCTGTTTATTTTTGGAACAGTATGCCTTTTAAAAAGTAATATTTAATCTCACAGCATACTAGAATTCATTTGGGATTAGGTGAATAGAATTGGCAACAAAATGAAGGCAAATGATGTATTCCTTGGCAAGTAATAGTAGCTTTTTTTTTCCCTTGGTATTTTAAAATATTGTTTGTTTTGCTTTTCTAGGAGATTTTAAGTTCCCAAGCATGTGAAATATGTTTACAGGTTTTAGAGAGAAATCACTTTATCAGAAAATAGCCCTTATAATTTTCCAAACAAAATTGGAAGATAGTTCTTTTCCAGTGTTTATTTTGGGCAAAAGAAATCCCTAAAACATAATTAGCCACATTTTTTCCAATGTGATTTTATTGTTATTGTGCAATCTTCACCCTGGTATTTACACATAGCAATGGATCTCTCAAACAAACATTGATTAGCATCTATAAAATATCAGGCTCAGTTGCAAACACTGGAAGTACAATTATGGAATTGCCTTCAACTGGGTAAGGCAAATAATTAAAGTGAACAAATAAATACAATCATTTTAGACAGTGGCCAATGGCATTACTAAAATTAAACAGTTAATATAATAAAGAGAAACTGTTGGTGGACAGTTCTTTAAATAGGGTGATCAAGATAATTCTTTAAGGGATGACGTTAGTTGAGATCTAAATGGTGAAAGTGGAGAGGGCTAAGAGCTAAGAGACAGCTAAGAGTTGTGTGGAAAAGTTTTAAGTAGGAGAAAGAGCAAGTACAACATTCCTAACTTAGAACAAGTTTGGCATGTTTAAGAAAAAAAAAATTGGTGTATGTGGGGGATACAAAAAAAAAAAGAGAGAGAGTGATAGGGGAAGGTGGAGAAAACGTATAAAGACCAAAGTTTATTAGTGGTTACCAGGAGTGGGAGGGAGGGGGAAAGGTGGGGTTAACGGCAAGGAAAAATTGCATTGATTAAGGTAAGGTTGTACAGCCAATTATTGTAATTGCTGTCAGTAAATTATGCAGCTATAAAAAGTTGAACTGGCAAAAGGTCTGTGCTAAATATATTTACAACAACAACAATAAGCAAAAAAAAAAAAAAAAAGTGTAGCTGCTGAGGCTGCCTATGTACATCCGAAATCCTCAGGGATTTGGTTCCTTAGTTTGAAGGTTTAAGGTCATGGGTCCATGGGACATCCCAGTTAATTGGCCTACAGCATATTTAATACTTCTGTTCTAGCTTCTAGTTTGTTGTGTAGTGCCTGGGGTCTTAGAAGCTTCGAAACTGCCATTCAAGATGCAACAATAGGTATTTCTTCACCTGGAGAAACAGAGGAGGAAGTAGAGTCAGGAATAGGAGAAGGATATGGAATGTGTGGCTAATTGCCTTCATGTACAACTTCCTCCTTTGCCATCAGACCAGAAGAACTGGGTGGGTACCGGCTACCATTACTGAACACTTGGATCAAAGATTATATAGAAGAATCCTGATGATGGGAGGCGGGGAGAATAAATTTAGCATGGAACTTCAAATTATCATTAAATACAGACTTTCTGAAGCCATGGACACTGGGCGAACCCTTGAAACTACTGCCCTGAGATAATCTTTATACCTTAAACCAAAAATATACCCTGAAGCCTTCTTAAAGTCAAACAATAGTTTAGCTTATTTTAGTAAAAAAGGTCAACCTTAAGCATTATGTTCTTTGAAGAACTGTGTATATGGAATCAAAGTGATGCAAGCAACTCAAAAGATTACATACAAACTTTAGGATGCAATGAGTTTTTGTTAATTGGGGAGGAACAACTCAGAAAAGAAGGCTGAGAAGGGTTGTACAACTCTAAGAATGTAATCAATGTCACTGAATTGTACATGTAGAAACAGTTGAATTGGTGTATGTTTTGCTGTGTATATTCTCAAAAAACAAAATAAAATAAAAAGAATCAGTGAAACAATAGTATGTATGTGTATATGTATGTCTTGAAACAAATACAGCTGGAATTGGCCTTAGAAGCCAGGATAGTGTTTTGTTTTGCTTGCATTGGAAAGGTCCTGAGGAAAGAACAATCTCTAGAAAAGGACATCATGTTTGCTAAAGTAGCTGGCCAGCAAAAAAAGAGAAAAACCCTCATGAGGTAGATTGATACAACAGCCTCAACAATGATCTCAAATATGTTAAAGATCCTGGAGATGGCACGGGACTGGGGAATGTTCCATTCTGTTATACATGAGGTCATCATTAATTACAGCCATTTTGAAGACAACAAATAACAACAGCAAATATAGATAGGTACATAGATAGATGTTTTTGTTGTTGTTAGATGCCATTGAGTCACTGTCAATTCATAGAGGCCCTATGTATAACAGAACAAATGTTCCTTGGTCCTGTGCCATACTCACAAGAGCAGGTATGTTTGAGCCCATGTTGCAGCCACTGTGTCAATCCATCTTGTTGAGGGTCTTCCTCTTTTTCACTGACCCTCTAATTTACCAAGCATGATGTCCTTCTCCAGGGAGAAGTCCTTCCTAATAACATATCCAAAGTAAGTGAGACAAAGTTTCACCATCCTTCTTTATAAGAAGCATTCTGGCAGTGCTTCTTCTAAGACAGGTGTGTTCTTTCTTCTGGCATTTGATATTCTTCACCTACACCATGACGCAAATGCATCAATTCTTCTTTGGTCTTCTTGTTTTATTGTTCACCTTTTGCATGAATATAAGGTAATTGAAAAGGACATGGATTGGGTCAGGGGCACCTTAATCATCAAAGTGATATCCTTGCTTTTTATTTTTTTAATTTAATTTTGTTGTTGAGAATATAGACAGCAAAACATGCACCAGCTCAACCATTTCTACATGTACGACTCAGAACATTGGTTATATTCTTCAAGCTGTACAATTCTCACTCTTCTTTTCTGAGTTGTTCCTCCCCAATTAACGTAAACTCACTGCGTCTAAGGTTCCTATGTAATCTTTCGAGTTGCTTTCGTCACTTTGATCCCATATGCATAGATCTTCAAAGAACACAATGCTCAAGGAAGACATTTTTTTACTACTTAAGCTAAACTATTGCTTGGGTTTAAGAAGACTTCAAGGTATATTTTTGGTTTAAGGTATAAAGATTATCTCAGGGCAATAGTTTCAGAGGCTCACCCAGCCTCCATGGCTCCAGAAAGTCTGTATTTCATGATAATTTGAAGTTCTATGCTATATTACCCCCCCCCTTTTGATCAGGATTCTTCTATAGAATCATTGATCAAAATGTTCAGTAATGGTATCCGGGCATGATCAAAATGTTTAGTAATGGTAACCAGGCTCCATCCAGTTCTTCTGGTCTCATGACAAAGGAGGCAGTAGTTCATGAAGGCAATTAGCCACACATTCCATATCCTTCTCCTATTCCTGACTCTACTTCTTCCTCTGTTTCTCCAGGTGAATACCAATTGTGCCTTGGATGGCAGATTGCAAGCTTCTAAGAACAGAGACACTATGAACAATGTAGGAGATAGAACAGAAGCACTAATCATGTTATTAGTTCAGTTAACTGGGATGTTCCATGAAACCATGACCTTAAACCTCCAAACCAAGAAGTTAAATCCCATGAAGTGTTTGGTTGTACATTACATAAGCAGCCTCAGCAGCTACTCTTTATTTTTTTTTGGTCATTTTTGTAAAAAAGATGCAACTTTTACCAATTCATTACAGGAGTACAATTTATTGGCAGCAATTACAATAATCACCTGTGCAATCTAGCCCTCAGTCAATGCAATTTTGCTTTTTTTACACTTTAAAGAGATCTTTTGCAGCAGATTTGCCAAATGCAATACTTCATTTGATTTCTTGATTGCTGCTTCATTGGCCATGCATTACTGATCTAAGTAAAATGAAATCCTTGACAACTTCAGTCTTTTCTCCTTTTATCATGATGTTGCTTATTGGTCCATTTGTGAGAATTTTTGTTTTCTTTATGTTGAGGTGTAATCTGTTCTGAAGGCTGTAGTCTTATCTTCATCAGTAAGTGCTTCAAGTCATGTTCACTTTTGGAAAGCAAGATTGTGCCATCTACATATTGCAGGTTGTTAATGAGTCTTCCTCCAATTCTTATGCTACATTCTTCTTCACACTGTCCAGCTTCTTGGATCATTTGCTTAGCATATGGATTGAATAAGTATGGTGAAAGGGTACAACCGTGGCACGTACCTTTTCTGATTTTAAACCTCACACTATCCCTTTTTTCTGTTTGTACTGATGCTTCTTGGTCTATGTAGAGATAGATAGTACATAGATACATAGATATACTGGCTGATTAGTCAAATGAGTGTTAGAGTAGCAGACAGAAAGTAAGAAGAGTTTTGCAGCTGCCAGGCAAGAAATTATTAGGAGTGTTGTAAAGTGAATGCAAGTAAGGTGGGGATGACAACAACTTCAAACAAACCTTCAGAGAAATGGTACTGAGAAGAACATCAGAGACTGCTTAGGAGTCAAGGTAAAACATATTGCTCTTTGTTTAAAATAATGAGAAGCACTGGCATAGATTATACATGTATGCCAATATGAATGTTCCAATTGGCAGAGAAATTTATAAATTGAAAGGAAGAAGTGAAGTCCTTGAAAACATACAGCCAAAAATGTCCTCAGTCCAAGTACTAGTTCCTGTCTTTGAGAGTAGCAGGGACATGCTTTCATTGAAACAGAGGAGAAAACAGACTGTGTTCGCCTGTGAACACAGTCCATAAGTGATTGTCATTATGGCATATAGAGCACTTGGCATTTGGAGACAGCATTGCAGCCAATGTTGTGCATCTCTCCTGGGAGAAGGCTATCTCTACAAATCACCTTCAGGGTTTCCCGTTTTGTCAATGATACGTTAGCTGTTTTAAAATAAAAAGGGTTTGAGGCTTCTAGAGTCAGTCAGTTGGAGACATTGCTTCAGATACTCCAGGTATATTTGTCTTAAAAGGTATTTATAATCTCATTGCTGTTAGTATCTGAGTGACCTGGGATATCTCACTTCATGTCCACAGCCAGTCCATATCCCAAGGTTAGTGTTCAACCCAACTAGCTAAGAGTCTTATGGTCATTACCAACTCCAGGCCTGGTAGGTAAACAGTGCATCATTAATTATTTAATTTACAATATTTTTGTTAAGTAACAGGGCAAGGTAACGTGAAGGACAAATGCATTTCCCTTCAAAATCTCCATAAGTATCATCCACCAAGTCTACCTTGTGGCTCAAAAACCAATTAAACTGAGGTGCCATTAGCAGAGGGTCTCTGTTAAGATTTGGAGGAATCAGGCCATCCTAGTTCCTCTAGATCTTTCTGCTACCCCCATTCTAGTTTCCTAAAGAGCGCACTTATCATAGGGTATCAGAAATTTCAAGCTTTTTATTTGCCAAGGTGCATGGCCATGTGATTCTCAGTGGATCGATAGCTACGGGCAGACAAGGCACTGAGCTATATACTGAATTAAGTGGTTAAGAGTTCAGCGGCTAACCAAAAGGTCGGCAGCTTGAATTCACCAGGCACTTCTTGAAAACCCTATGGGACGATTCTAATATGTCAAATAGGGTCACTATGAGTTGGAATTGACTTGATGGCAATGGGTTTAGTTTTTTGGTTTACGGGCAAGCTTTCAAACAGATCATCTTATACCAAAGATTATCTCACAGTCTTACCATAGGCTGCAATAAACATATAATACCTATTCTATATTGTGATATTTCCTGTCCCTAAAATGTCTGCTCTCCAAGTGTCTGTCAGTTCTTTGTACTGTGGGGGCTTGTGTGTTGCTGTGATGCTGCAAGCTATGCCACTGGTATTCAGATACCAGCAGGGTCACCCATGGAGGACAGGTTTCAGCTTAGCTTCCAGACTAAGACAGACTAGGAAGAAGGACCTGACAGTCTACCTCTGAAAAGCATTAGCCCGTGAAAACCTTATGAATAGCAGTGGGACATTGTCTGATATAGTGATGGAAGATAAGCCCCCCAGGTTGGAAGGCACTCAAAAGATGACTGGGGAAGAGCTGCCCCCTCAAAGTAGAGTCGACCTTAATAACGTGGTTGGAGTAAAGCTTTCAGGACCTTCATTTGCTGATGTGGCATGACCCAAAATGAGAAGAAACAGCTGCAAACATCCGTTAATAATCGGAACCTGGAATGTATGAAGTGTGAATCTAGGAAAATTGGAAATCGTCAAAAATGAAATGGAACAGATAAACATCAATATCTTAGGCATTAGTGAGCTGAAATGGACTGGTATTGGCCATTTTCAATCGGACAATCATATAGTCTACTATGCTGGGAATGACAACTCAAAGAGGAATGGTGTTGCATTCATCGTCAAAAAGAGCGTTTCAAGATCTATCCTGAAGTACAACACTGTCAGTGCTAGGATAATATCCATATGCCTACAAGGAAGACCAGTTAATATGACTATTATTTAAATTTACGTGCCAACCACTAGGGCCAAAGATGAAGAAATAGAAGATATTTCTCAGCTGCTACAGTCTGAAATTGATCGAACATGAAATCAAGGTGCATTGATAATTACAGGCAATTGGAATGAGAAAGTTGGAAACGAAGAAGGATCAGTAGTTGGAAAATATGGCCTTGGTGATAGAAACAATGCCGGGGATCAAATGATAGAATTTTGCAAGACAAAAGACTTTTTCATTGCAAATACCTTCTTTCACCAACATAAACAGCGACTATACACATTTATACACATAGACCTCACCAGATGGAACACACAGAAATCAAATTGACTACATCTGTGGAAAGAGAGGATGGAAAAGCTCAATATCATCAGTCAGAACCAGGCCAGGGGCCGACTGTAGAACAGACCATCAATTGCTCATATGCAAGTTCAAGATGAAACTGAAGAATATCAGAGCAAGTCCACGAGAGCCAAAATATGACCTTGAGTATATCCCACCTGAATTTAGAGACCATCTCAAGAATAGATTTGACACATTGAACACTAGTGACTGCAGAGCAGACGAGTTGTGGAATGACATCAAGGACATCATCCATGAAGAAAGCAAGAGGTCACTGAAAAGACAGGAAAGAAAGAAAAGATCAAGATGGATGTCAGAGGAAACTCTAAAACTTGCTCTTGAGTGTCGAGCAGCTAAAGCAAAAGGAAGAAATGATGAAGTAAAAGAACTGAACAGAAGATTTCAAAGGGCCTCTCGAGAAGACAAAGTAAAGTATTATAATGCCATGTGCAAAGAGCTGGAGATGGAAAACCAAAAGGGAAGAACATGCTCAGCATTTCTCAAGCTGAAAGAACAGAGGAAAAAAATCAAGGCTTGAGTTGCAATAGTGAAGGATTCCATGGGGAAAAAATTAAATGATGCAGGAAGCATCAAAAGAAGATGGAAGGAATACACAGAGTCATTATACCAAAATGAATTACTCGATATTCAACCATTTCAAGAGGTGGCATATGATCAGGAACCGATGGTACTGAAGGAAGAAGTCCAAGCTGCTCTGAAGGTATTGGCAAAAAACAAGGCTCCAGGAATTGATGGAATATCAGTTGAGATGTTTCAACAAACAGATGCAGCGCTGGAGTTGCTCACTCATCTATGCCAAGAAATATGGAAGATAGCTTCCTGGGCAACTGACTGGAAGATATCCATATTTATGCCTATTCCCAAGAAAGGTGATCCAACCGAATGTGGAAATTATAGAACAATATCATTAATATCACACCCAAGCAAAATTCTGCTGAAGATCATTCAAAAGATCTGTGAACAACAACAACAACAAAATGTCTGCTGTAGAAGGTACAAAGCTTGAAGCGTATAAAAGTATAGAAGCAGGTTTCATTTTCAAAAATGTGATTAGCTAGGCAAAGCAATACATGGGGACAATTCCAGAACAAGAAATTAAAGCTGAAAAGTTATAACTATGATGACCATAAATTGCCGGTTTGCCAAGATAGTCCTGGTCTCTGCCTGTTGTCCTGTCACAGATAATGACAATGTTGTGTTTTATACTCAAAAAATTCATAGTTTTAGATCGACTTATAGATTCTGAGTAATATATCCAACATCATATAGTCATATAGCTAGTAGATGGCAGAGATGGTTTCAAACTCAGATGAAATTTAAAGGTATGTTCATTCTTCTACACAGCAATAAATATACAACCTCAGCTCATGAATAAGTGATATGGGTGTTAACCAAAATGTTGTCAGTTTAAATCCACCAGCTGCTCCTTGGAAACCCTGTAAGGCAGTTCTACTCTGAATATAGGTTTGCTATGGTTGGAATCGACTTGACAGCAACTGGTTTTTAGCTACAAATTCTGTAACTATAAGATAGAAGGACAAAAACATATTTGTGTCAATGTCAATTTCTATTTTAGACCTTCACATTTGTATATAATGTATTATATAAGCAAAACATAAATCAAAGCTAATGTCAGTATTTTCTTTTTTTGCTTATTGAGAACTTTTTTTCTATTGGAATATACGTCCAATAGTTAATTTTTACAGGAAAATATATATATTTTTATTGTATTTTAGATGAAGGTTTACAGAACAAACTATCTTCTCATTAAACAGTTAGTACACATACTGTGGAAACCCTGGTGATGTAGTGGTTAAGTGCTATCTATGGCTGCTAACCAAATGGTCAGCAGTTTGAATCCAAAAGGCACTCCTTGGAAACTCTATGGGACAGTTCTACTCTGCCCTACAGGGTCTCTATGAGTTGGATTCGACTCAACGGCACTGGTTTGGTTTGGTTTTTTGGACACATACTGTTTAAAGCATTGGTTAACAACTTCATGGCATATCAACACTCTCCATCCTCGATCTTCGTTTCCTATTACCAGCTTTCCTATCGCCTCCGGCCTTCTAGTCCTTGCCCCTGGGCTGTTGTGCTCCTTTGGTCTCATTTTGTTTTATGGGCATCTCCAATCTTTGGCTGAAAGGTGAATCTCAGGAGTGACTTCATTACTGAACTAGAAGGGTATCCAGGGGCCATACTCTCAAAATTCCTTCAGTCTCCGTCAGGCCAGTAAGTCTGGTCTTTTTTTGTGTTAGGATTTTGTTCTACATTTTTCTCCACTTCTGTCTGGGACCCTCTTTTGTGACCCCTGTTAGAGCAGTCAGTGGTGGTACCTGGGCACCATCTAGTTGTACTGGACTCAGTGTGATGGAGGCCATGGTAGTTGTGGTCCATTAGTCCTTTGGACTAATCTTTCCCTTGTGTCTTTAGTTTTCTTCATTCTTCCATGCTTCTGAAGGGTTGAGACCAGTGCAGTGCTTAGATGGCCACTCACAGGTAACGAAAATATTTTGATGAAACTTGCTTTATAGATATCTTTGAATTCAATCTCAATTCTACAAAACAAAATATGGGGCTACAGGTATCAGTTGAGTTTTAGTAAGAAATGAATAAATAAAATGATTCAACATGATTTTATGGAATGCCTACTGAAGGCAATACTGGTATTCTATTTTTGGTGTTAATTATTTCTGATTTGTTCATTTTACCTACAGACGGTCAATTTTCTATTTGATTTCCCTCTAAGGTAAATATTGGAGTGACGGTTTATTCCCAAGGGCTTACAGGGTTCTTTTGTTGTTGTTGTTATTGGCCTTATTTATGATCAGAATCCTACATCTGGAGTTTTATGTATGAATATATATGTTTCTGGTATATGCCTTTTGAATTTTACACCTTTGTCTAAAACATAAAGAGAACAAACAAAATCCACATGTGGAAGTAGCTAGAACTATTTCAGTAATAAACGATTAGGTTGAAGTTGGTATCAGATCTCTTAAACACATAATTACAGTATGATATTTCATCTGACACAATTAGCTTCCTGCATGTTGGTTTATCCTAATTAACTTGGTTGAGTTTGACAGGTATTAGCATCTCTTGTCTTTGTGCCCTTGTTATATTCTGGCACATTAAAAATTTAGTGTTAAAAAAATGCCTCTGGTAAACTTGAGTCTCTCTGGAGCCCTGCAATGACAATCACAACCTCCTTCATTAAGAGGAAGATACTTGGGGAATGAAAATCTGGAGACTTAACTACTTTTCGTTGAATATTGATGTAGGAACAATCTATTTGGTAACTTTCAAGATGACATTTTTCTGATGATTTCAGTATACTTGTAGAGTTGGGTAGAGTTTTATTTATATGACCGTGCAGGTCTAGAAAGGAAGAAAAAGTACCGTAACAAAATTCTTTTATGTACAGTTCTTTTGCAGGGACAGGGTGTGCCTATAATAGTTTAACTTAAAATTGAAAATTTGTTTTCATTAGCTAATATATTTCAATATTTCTATAAAATTTATTGTGGATTGAATTGTTTCCACCAAAATGATATGTTATAGTCTTAATCTCTGTATCTGTGAACATGACCTTGTTTGGGGAATTAGCGTTTTTCTTTGCAGATGTTATCAGTTAAAACACATAGGAGTAGGGTCCTTCCTAATCCTAATCTCTTCCCAGTGGTATTTTATAAAAGGAAAGAACAGACATGGAAAGAGTGTCACACATACAGGGAGAAGATAGATGCCCTTAGTGAGTTAGTGCTGCTGTCCCAGAAATATCAGAAATGGATAGCTTTAACAAAGAGAAATTTATTTTATTCCAGTTTAGAAAGCCAAAAGTTTGAGTTCAGGATGCTGGCTATTGGAGAAGACTGTTTGCTCTGGAGGAAAATCCTTGTCTCAGCTTTTGCATTCTCCTTGAGATCCCTTGAGATCATGTCTTTCCTCTATTTGTGCTTGCTTGCTTCTGTGTGTAATCTGCTTTTCATATATCTCAAAAGTGATTAGGTTTAAGACACATCCTACACTGATATGGTCTCACGGCCATAACAAAGAAAATCATTTCCCTAAATGGGATTACATGCACACGTATAAACCACCAAAATGAAACCCGTTGCTATCAGGTTGATTCCAACTCATAGAGACCCTACAGGACAGAGTAGAACTGTTCCTTAGGGTTTCCAAGGAGGGCCTGGTGGATTAAAACTGCCTACATTTTGGATAGCAGCTGAATTCTTAACCACTATGCCATCAAGGTTTCCTCCAACCTAACCCCTACTCCACAGATACAGGGATTAGGATTTACAACACGTATTCTTGAGGGAGACAAGTCACACCATAACAGCTGCCATGTGACGACAAAAGCAAATGCGTCTATAAGCAGCAAAGGAATGCCACAGGTTGGCAGCAGTCATCAGAAACTAGGAGAGCGGCAATGAACAGGTTCTGCCTCAAAGTTCTCAGATGGAATCAACAGGGCTCAGATGCTGGTTTGGATATCTAGCCTCCAGAGCTGTGAGAAAATAAATTCATGTTCTTTAAAGCCATTCACTTTGTGGTATTTGGTTATGGCGGTCTTAGGCAACTAAGATATACAATTTAGGTAAAACAAATTAATGCCGATTAGTATTTTTAAATGCTTATTCCATGGGAATATATGATGAACAATTATTTGTCAGAAACGTGAAAAAGTAACCAAAGCAACCATTAAATAGCACTACCCCCAGACATTTGATAGATAATAATAATAATATGCACATTATTATTATTAGCCTCACAGGTTTTCACATTACTTCAGTAAAAAATGTCATATAGCAATAAATCCCATGCCCACAGAAGCAAAAGTCAAGAAATCAAATGGTGTATTACACCAGGAAAATCAGCTGCAAAAGTCCTCTTTAAAGGGTTCAGAAGCAAAGTTATTATTTTGAAGATGAAGATATTATTTTGAAGATCGATCAAATCTGTCTTGGAAGAAGTACAGCCAGAACAGTCCTCAGAAGCAAGGATGGTGAGACTTCGTCTCATTTACTTTGGACATGTTATGAGGAGGGACTGGTCCCTGGAGAAGGACATCATGCTTGGTAAAGCAGGGGCTCAGTGAAAAAGAGGAAGGCCCTCAAGGGGACTAATTGATGCACTGGCTGCAACGATGGGCTAAAACAGCAATGGTTCTGAGGATGGTGTAGGACAAGGCAGTGATTCATTCTATAGCTATGAGTCAGAACCAATTCTAGCACACCTAACAACAACTTCAGAAATATTGCCCACTGCTTATTAATGGATATCAGAAACACAGGTACAGAATGGATTTTTTTTTTCCTTTTTTTTATTGTACTTTAGATGAAGGTTTACAGAACAAACTAGCTTTTCATTAAACAGGTAATACACATAATGTTTTATGACATTGTTTAACAACCTCAAGACATGTCAACACTCTCCCCTCTCAACTTTGGGTTCCCTATTACCAGCCTTCCTGTCACCTCCTGCCTTCCAGTCCCCACCCCCAGACTGGTGTGCCCCTCCAGTCTTGCCCTGCTCCATGGGCCTGTCCAAGCTTTGGTTGAAAGGTGAACCTCAGGAGTAACTTCATTACTGAGCTAAAAGTGTGTCCAGAGGCCATACTCTTGGGGTTTCTTCAGTCTGTCAGGACAGTAAGTCTGTTTTATTTATGTATTTATTTATTTATTTTTTGTGTGTGTGTATATATTTTAGAATTTCGTTCTACATTTTTCTCTAGCTCTGTCCGGAACCCTCTATTGTGATACCTGTCAGAGCAGTCACTATTCGTAGCCTGACACCATCTAGTTGTACTAGACTCAGTTTGGTGGAAGCTGTGGTAGTCGTGGCCCATTAATCCTTTGGACTTACCTTTCCCTTGTATCTTTAGTTTTCTTCCAGAATGGACAATTTTTACTTACCTTAATTTCAGGAAACATGTTTATGTTCATGGATTCTACACTGTAATTTAAAACTCCAAAAAATTTGTTTACAGTCCAAATCATACAGTGAGAATAAAGCTATGCACTCCTTGCTCCAACTGTTACACTACTCCAGAAATTCATATGTCATTTTTCATTTTAATTCTTTTTAAGTTGCCTGCAGAAGTTTAAGTCAGAACAAACTTGACCATTCGGTAAAAGCCTCCATTTGAAAAAAGACAAAGAATTTTGGTTGCAATGCATGTTCCTATTGCTGAAATGACAATTAGCATCTGAATTGGTATTCGTATAGCTGTTAACATGTCCACTGACCCATGCGTTCTGAAATACCCTGACAACATTTATAGTCAATTCATTAAATTTTTGACATATCTTGAGATTCAACTTTACTCTCCAGAAAGAATATCTGTTGATTCATTCTAGAGAGGAGTAGCTGTGTTTTTGAGAATACAAATGATGATCACTTTTCTAGACATCATTCTTTATGCTCAAGTAAATAGCTCTGTTTTGTGATTAATATGTTCTTCTTTTTTATTTTAAAAGTTTTCTTATACACCTATTAGATGGCAGAGGTGAAATAAAGAGGCAATTAAAAATCCTGATACAGAATGTGAGGCAACTGAGACATTCGTATTCCTGGTGACATAGTCTTCTTGGAAAACAGATTGACAACTTCTTATAAAGCTAAACATACACTTAAAATATCCACCAATCTCAGTTCTAGTCATTTATCCAAGAGAGGTGGAAATTTTTTTCACATAAAAATCTGTATCTGAGTGTTTACAGTAGTTTTGTTCATCACCACCCAAGCTGGAAATAATTCTAATGTCTTCACCTATTGAATGGGTAAACAAACTGTGGTACACTTCTATAGTGCGATACTACTTAACAAAGAAAAAGAATGAACTACTGACATGTGCAACCATACTGATGAATCTTAAGTGGAAGAAGTCTGACTCAATGAGCTACCTACTATACAATTGCATTCTATAGAAGGGAAGTATATATAGATAGGAAATTCATCAGTGGTCGTCTGAGGGTGGAAGTGAAGGAGGGCATGACTGTAAAATTATAGCATGAGGGAATCTTTGGGGTGATAGAACTCTTTTATATGGTGATTATTATGGTACTTATAAAACAGTACATCAATAAAGTAAATTTTACTCTATGTATATTAGAGCTCAATAAAATATATATAATTTAATCACTTATCATCCTTTTTTAATCTCATATTATTCGTTTTATCTGTAGGAGTTGTTTCTATTGTATTAAGAATGTTGACAGACAAATAATTATTTTGCAAGAAGTATTGGTAATTGTATTGGAACATCGTATCACTTAAAGAATATTTCAATTACTCTCAAAAATTAACTTTTGAATGATTACAAGAAAAATGCTTGAAATATATGTTGCATTTCAATACATGTTATTAGTGAAACAAGCAATTTTTTTTTTTTCTGTAGGACAAGCAGAAACAGCTTTCTTGTGCAGGAACAAAAATCTGCAATTTACTAACAATGTCAGTATCTTAAAAGCTTGTTTTATTTTTAGGTTATTATTTAAAACATTGAGTGTAAAGACATTTTCCTAAAAGTAAGGCAAAAAAGTGGAAATTATGCTCACACTACTCAATGTCATTCATTTTCTAAGACTTTGTTTTGTGTTCATTAAAATAACTGACTTTTCCTGGGCTTAAGGATATTATATATGTAGGCTTACACTGTCTCTTTTTGAAATAGTTTTGTTTGAAGTGATTTCATTCCCATGAAAGAAGGAGAAAGCAGAGATAATTACAGTAGTGTGCTTTACAAGCTCATGGGGTTTCAACTTTTCCATAGTTACTTCTTGAATTAGTTCTCTTATAAAAATAAAACCCTTCACAGCTCATTGTCACTGGTGTTATTGCCTTAAAATGAATCACTTCTCATCTTTTCTTCTTAATATTTGACAAGTCGCAGATGTTTTTAAAGAAAGCTTTTCAGATCAAACTTTAAAATATCATCTTTAAAAAAAATACTTTTTTCAGAACAAGAAAGGTAAAAGACATATTTGTTTTGCAAACTGGGCAAATTAAACTGTTAGCATCACAAGAATAGTTTCGATGATTAATCAATTTATTTTTTATGGGTCAGATTCTCCTAATTATGTCAATGAGGTATTTTAAGCAGATCCATTTCCAGCTGAATAATCTATCACCTCCTGACAATTTGTCAATTGTAAATTAATAAGCACATATTGATTTTTAGTATGGAGCATACTAGAATAAACAAAATGTGAGAAATGTTTTCAGAATTTCAAACTCCAAAAGTGTAATACAATTATCACTTTTATTACTAGATTAAGGACTAAATATCACATAATATTAAAAAAAAAAAAGGTAGGTCATTTTGTTTCAATTATATCAACCATATCTCTTTTCTCTATTTTTTTTTTTTTTTCCAAAATGCCATGGGGCAGTTCTACTCTGTTACATGGGGTCGCTATGTGTCAGAATTGACTCGATGACACACAACTCCAGCCCTGAACTGCCGACATCATCTGAGTGGTTCTATGAGAAGACATATCACTTTAATTTTATCTAAAAAGAGTGACCACATCTCCTTGTTTAGGTTTGTTTTTGTAGTCATCTATCCAGTTAGTTTTCCTTTTCACTTTCAAAATTTACTCCATTTAGATGATAACTCCTATATGTTTTGTTGCTTTTATTGTGGAAGCTTAGATGGTACCATAAGTAATATAATATCTCACCCAATTCCTGTGCTTCAGAGGTAAATGTAAAAATCACCTACAAACCTAATTTTCACAAATTTCACTTTCCTACTCCCAAACCATTAAACCAGATGAGAAGGAATAAGAGGAAATACTTACATCTTTTCAAAATTTCCTTATATTCTATTACATCCTCATAATAGAATATATTCATAGGGTCACTATAGAATAGATTCAAAGGGTCACCATGTGTCAGAATCAATTTGACGGAAATAGTTTTTCTTTCTTTCTTTTGGTTTTATATTCCATTAAGACCCAAGGAGAAGATTACAGGGATATACCTACTGTTGGCTCATTTACTTTGTTTCCCTATCCAGAAGGCCTGATAATCAAAAGTAGATGTTCTGAAAATATTCACTATCTTTTTTGAAAAGAATACCAATCTAAGTTCACACAAGAACTGTGTAACCTTAGACAAATCTTAGACAAATTATTTACTTTCTTCAGAGTCAGTCTCTTCATTTCTAAAATACAAAAATACATATGAAATGGAGTTGTGTTAAAAATTAAACAAGGTGTGAATGATAAAATGCCTGACATGCTCAATGCCTGTTAACTCTCAGCCAACTACTATTTATACCGTGTTTGTGTTGACCATGATTTCTCTCACCAGCACAGTGTTGGTCAAGCCAACTCAGATGACTTATATAATCATCTATGGATTGGGACATTCCTTCATGGCTTCTGCTTACGTAACATGAGGATCACCGTTATTGTTCATTATTAATTACTTCTTTTACAAATGAATTTATATCCTTTCCCCCTAGTAATTTATAATTAAGAAATATGACATCAAAAGGATCCGATTGCTAGGCAAGTTAGGCAAATATGAGGACATTTCTTTCTTGATGCTCTACAATCGTTTGAAATTTCTTTGCAGCAAGTACAATCAATTCCCTACCCAGATCCCCTTGGAAACCTTTAATGGTTTTGGGTACCAGATGCCCTGATATCTAGAAGAGCTGAATATGCCTTGTGTTTTACCCACACCCCCCAACAATTAACTGGTGGACTATAGAAGTCCAGTTCTCTTAATACAATAGAGAACAAACCATGCAGTGATGATTATGATCTTGGTCCTGTTCCGTTAGCCTGAGGCTCACATATCACCAGAGACCATACCTTTGATTGGCTTCTTGCACCTCATCCATCTTCCTTTTCCCCTCCTCCTTACCAGATTTTCTTAGGGACATTTTCTTAAGAAGTCATTTCCACAGGTATCCCAGCCTCAGATTCCGCTTCAGGAAAACCACTCTTCATGGTGTTGAAATGCTGTGATCTAGCCAAACATCTTTAAGGAGAAATGTTCTGTCCAAATTATAAGCTGTGTCCAAGCCACTCTAAGATAATTTTCTGCAAAGAACTCAGTCCACATCTATTCACTGCAAAATGTGCGTAAAATGTTTATTAAGAATATTCATAGATGTCACTTAGTGTAGCCGATATGATTTTATCTCAAAGATGTGTCTTATGATTGTTAGTTACTGACTAAAACCCAACCCACTGACTAAGGCATCATCAGTTATACCGACATCAAAGTTTCACATTTATACCACTAATTTAATATGACTAAACATTTCTGGAAGCCTCGTTTATGGGAATTTACTGTCTTCCCAAATAAGGTATCTTCACCTTCTTTATATTTTTATTCTTTTGTGTTATTCCATTTTATCCCTATGATATAAATATTTACTGTATGTGTGAATGTAAGCAAAACTAAAGCAAAGGTATAAGGATCTGTGTAATGGAATCTATTTATACATATAAAAATGAATATAAGTCACTCAATATAAAAGAACTTGCTAAAATTTATCAAAACATTAACAAAAAAAATCCATATAAATTTTTTTTTTTCACTCCATTTCCCTTTTTCACAAACTAATCTATGAGTCAGAATGGACTCGACAGCAGTGGGTTTGGTTTTGGTTTGGTAATCTAGTTTAATGGGACAAAAGGCATAAATATAGCAGATGTTTAAAGTAAACACAACTTCTATCCACTAAAATGTTACCTTTTTTACACTTTGCATTTTTTCAGTAGATAATTCAGAAGAAAAACAACAGCAAAAATGGAAATACATCTGAACAAATATTTACTATAGGGTGGTTAGAATTCTAGACTGCTTTATTAAAATTTTCTTTTCAAACAATGTATCAAATATTTTATCAAGTTTCCCTCGAATGGACTCAAATTATTTTCTAGATTAGAAATATTGATGTTATTCAAATCAAGTAAAACTTGATGAAGTTTCTGACTTCAACCACCCATTTTTAAGTATTATAGTGAGGTGCCGTCAAGTCAGTTCATTTTTAAGTGCACTTACACAGAACGTAAAATTATTTTTTGTGGTGGACTCTGGTATAGAATTCTAAGTTTGCATTATTAATTCCATTTTAAAGAGTAAGAAGCTGAGGTTCTGTGTGGTTAAGTAGTTTACCAGGCTATACAGTGGCAAATGCTGGAAACAAGACTTGAATGTGGGCAGATCACATGACTAAACTCCACACTTCTTTTCACACATGCTTCTCTCCTCATGAGGAATAAATAAGAACTTACTGACGCTGAAATGTAACGCTCTAATAAGGTAAAGGGTTTCAAAATGTAAAAGTAAATTACATTAGAGCCAAAGGATAATTTAAATGAGGTAGATAAGATCTCAGTTCATCTAAGGGGGACTTGACATTAACTTTGACCTTAAAGGATAAGTAAGATTTTCAAAAGGCAAGTTAATGGGATCCTAGCCGCTCAGGCTTATAGGAGACTGCAAGGATCGGGTGGTCCAATGATTCTCAAACTTTAAGGCGCATGCAATCATCTGGGAATCTTATTGCAATACAAATACAGATTTGGTAGGTCTTGGGTCACTATGAATCGGAATCAACTCCACAGCAATGGGTTTTGGTTTTTTGGTATGGGTGGGGCCTGAGATTCTTAAAAGCTTTCAGGTGATACTGATGTTGCTAATCCAAGGACCTCACTTTGAATTTTAAGGCTCTAGACTCGAAGGCACTGGGTTTGAGTCCAAACTTAGGAGCCCTTTTTGCTCAGTGGTTAAGCACTTAGCTAATAACCGAAAGGTCACTAGTTCCAACCCACCAGCCACTCCTCTGGAGAAAGATGTGGCAGTTCGCTTCTGTGAAGATTAAAAAAAAAATCACTGCCGTCGAGTCGATTAATGTGAAGATTACAGCCTTGTAAACCCTATGGGGCCGTTCTAGCCTGTCCTATAGGGTTACTATGAGTCAGCACCGGCTCCATGACAACAAGTTTGGTCTTTGGTTAATCAAAACTTAGCAGCCCAGGTGGTGCAGAGATTAATTTGCTGGTTTGCTAATTGAAAGGTCAATGGTTCGAACCCACCAGCTGCTCTGCAGGGAGAAAGTTGTGGCAACCTGCTTTCATAAAGACTTACAGCCTTGGAAACCCTATCAGCAGTTTTACTCTGTCCTGTAGGTTCGCTATGAGTTGGAATCATCTCGACAGCAATAGGTTTGGTTTTTGTTTTGCTTTTAGTCCAAACTTGCTATCTAAGACTTGAGTCCCTTCCTCCAGTAGTTCCCAAAACTGGTTTTGACTAAGAGCACCTGGGGACCTTTAAAATACAGATTCCTAAGCTCTACCCCAAACCTTCTGAATCAGCCTGTCTTATAGCAAATTGTTTTAAAGCATTCCCAGGAGATTCTGAAGGAATCTAAATAAACTACAGACTTTAGTTAGCGATAATGTGTGTCTTAGGCTGGGTTCTATAGAGAAGCAAAAGCAGTAAAGCATATAAATATCCATAGGGATAGATTTGTATAAAGGAAATGGCTCTCACAGTTTTAGAGGATGGAATGTTCCAAGTGCTTAGGTCAGGATAGAGGCTTCGGATTCACATAGTCACAGGGGCTGGTGAACCCAAGATCAGTAGGTCAGAGAGCAGGACTCTTGCTCACAGGCTGCAAAAATCAATGAATCCCAAGATTGGCAGGCAAGACCACAGGTAAGATGCTAGCTCAAGTTCCAAGAACCAGAGCTCAGACAAACAGGAGCCAGCTGCAGAATTCAGAATGAGCAAAAGCCCACAAGTCTTGTCAGAATATTCTCTTGTATTTGATGTAGGCCACACATCCAAGGAAACTCCCTTTCAATTGATTGGCTGCTCACAGCAGATCCCATCATGGAGGTAATCACATTATATCAGAACTTATCATGGAAGTGACCACAACGTCATAAGACTGCTAAACCACTGAGAATCATAGTCCAGCCAAGTTGACACACAACCTTGACCATCACAATGTGTCAGTTTGTTTATTAATTGTATAAAATGTATTATACCAATATAAGATGTTAATAATAGGGGAATCTGGGTTTGTGGTCTATAGGAACCTCTCTGTACAAGTGTGTCAATTTCTCTGTAAATCTAAAATTATCTTTAAAAAAAAAATTGATGGATAAATTCTGGAATGGTTACGGTGATGGTTCATGATGTTTTGTTATGAACGATATGATGAACACAATTAAGGTCACTGAACTGTACATGTGAGAATGTAGAAAGGCGAAAGTCTGTTACCTATATATGTACTACAATAAAAAACAAAATAAAATCTGTAAAAAACATGGATAAAGGAAATATGATAATTTATAAAATTTTAGTAGGTTTTATCACATTTTTAAATCTGCATACTTCTCCATTTAGTATTTCTAGTTCTATACACATTTGTCCTCTAGACATAATAATTTGCCCAAAGATATATTAACAAATGTGATCATTAAATCTTTATGTATAAAAAATATAAAGCTTGAAACTATATAAATACATCCCAGGAGGAGAACGGATAAATAAATTAAGTTATAACTACATTATGGAACAAGTGAATTACAGGTTGATTTTGAAATAGGAAGATATATCTGTGATACATTGCTACATGCAAAGAAGGAAGTTTCTGAACAATATGAATAGCATGATTTCATGTATACAGAAAGAAGTAAGCTAAATCAACATACCAGTTAATGTATATATTGATTGCTAAAATGTGTTTTTAAAACACTGTAAGAATACACCACAACCTGTTCTATGCTGTTAGCTCTGAAGTGCCAAGTGGGATAACAGTGGGATAGTAGAAGGCACCAGAGTGGCAATGATAGTTAACAGGGTTTTTTGGTAACTAAATTTTTGTTTCTTACATGTATTCCAGTATTATTCAGCTATTAAAAAAATAAAATAATAGCTGTAGCTAGAGGAATAGGTTCCATGCCCAGAGAGGCTTACTACTGTCACTCAGAAAGCCGAGAATAAATCCTCCCGCTTCCCCACTACCACTAACATAAAACAACATAAAAATAATTGTCACTCTTTACTATCTCTCTGCAATCAGGCTTGATACTGCCTGGAAATTTCAGGCAGTATCTAGCTATAATATTTTGTACAATCAATTGTAATGAGACTTTAGATTAGCCTCTTCCTACCTATCATTTTTATAAACCCTGTTAACCCAGGAAAAGCAAGCGTTTTTTTATCCCCATTTGCAGAGTTGTCCATTGGCTCTTGAACTCTCCCTTAATACTGATTTGCACCTCCTAACCTGCTGAATTACCCAACTAATCTTTCTGTTTCCTCTCAACATGTTTCTGTTTTTCTCTCTGAAACCATCTTGATATTATTCGTTAAACATTTTGAAGTCTGGTTCACAGTCTTCAGCTTTATCAAAATCCTGCCACAATCAGTGATAAATTTCAAGAATTCATTAAGGAAAGCTTTCCAGAATTTTAGCTTGAAAATTCTTGAACTTTATCCAATGCAAAAAGATAAGAAAAAGAAATGAGTGGTAAATGTTTATAAGAAAGAGATTATCTACAATGAACATCTACATAAAAAATCCAAAAGAATCAAATAACCATATACAAATAATTCAGTAGGTAGGCCAAAGTCAACTTCCATGTGCAAAAAACAAATAACTTTCTTATTTACAGAAACTGTAATTATAGAAAATACAATGAATAAAATATTTGAAATCCACAATCGGCAACATCACTCGAAGACCAAAACAAAACCCACTATCCTCGAGTCAATTCCAGCTCATAGTGACCCTGTAGGACAGCATAGAACTTCCCCATAGAGTTTTCAAGGCTGTAAAACTTTACGGAAGCATTCTGCCACATCTTTCTCCCTGCAGAGTTGCTGGTGTGTTTCAAGTGTGGACTTTTTGATTAGCATTCACGCTCTTAACCACTGTGCCACCAGGGCTTCTAAAAGTGAATAACCCAAAAACACACTGCATTCAAGTTGATTCTGATTCATAGCGACCTTATAGGACAGAGTAGAACTGTCCCATAAGGTTTCCAAGGAGCAACCGGTGGATTTGAACTGGGGGCCTTTTGGTTAGCAGCCGAGTTCTTAATCACTGCTCCACCAGGTCTCCTAAACATGAATAGTTGAGCATAAATTTAACGAGAAATTTAAAAGGCAGAAGGAAGGCTCAAACTTTTTTTCTCAGGAGTCAGTTGCAGCTAACAACTATATGACGGAAAAAAAATAAACTTAAGAAATAAAAGATAATGTATATAAGTGGAGAGGTAAATCATTTAACTAATAAATCATTTATTTAAGAGCATAAATAGAATTTAAGAAAGATAAATCCAGAGTCTCAGACATTTACAGGCCCTAGTTCAAAGTTAAGAATCTCTGTAAATATGGTCCCTTGTGATTGAAAGACATAAAAACAGCAAAATCACCCGAACACACTTAAACCCCCATCCTGACCTCTGTAAAACCCAACATCAGACACGCTCACCCTAGACCATGACGAAGCAATTCATAAACAGGGACGCTGTCTAAACCACAAAAATGTACAAACAATCCTTTTTTTCCCAGCTAACATGGGAACTGCTGCTTCTTTGCCATCACAGCATCAACCTCACTCTATTCCTCACATCTTCTAGAGAAAATTTATCCAGGTACTCAAACATAGAACAGTCTCTGCTCTCTGACTGCACCCAGTCCAGAGCAAAACTAGGTTTCCTTAGATCCTCCACCAACATCACCTGGAACAAACCCAAATTATGTATAGCATCTCACCTAACACCTCCTTATTGAGATGCCCCATGGTTCTCCATAGAGTACTATCCAAAGACCCAGTGAACTCAACAGTGTTCAACTATAGGTGTGCTGCTGATCTTAATTGGCTGGGGGACATGAAAGTTATGAAAAATTTCTCTCATGTGCACATTAGGATGAATGTATAAGACCCTTCTTGCTGTTTTATTTATGGTATCAAAAATGGCAAACACCCAAATTTCGTGTCATTAAACCAAAACCCGACCCACTGCCTTCAATTCAATTCTGATTCATAGAGACCCTATAGGACAGAGTAGAACTGCCCCATAGGGTTACCAAGGCCATAAGTTTTTACAGAAGGAGACTGCCACATTTTTCTCCTGTGGAGCAGCTGGTGGCTTCAAAATGCTGACCTTTCAGTTAGCAGCTGAGCACTTAGCCACTGTACCACCAAGGCTCCTTCCCTGTTATTAGTTTGCTGTATTTCCTATTGTCAATTTGGTGCCATCTAACCTACCTTTAAAATCTTCTCTGTGTAACTAAGGAAAAGCTTCAGTTTCCCCTTCCCTTAGGGCCGTAAGTAGTGTTTGCCAAAAGGAGGAACTATGGAAATATTGGAAGGCAGAGGAAAGGCAGAAGCCTTTATTCTCAAGAGTCGTTTGTAGCCAGATGCCTAGAAAAATAAGAGATTTAGAGCACTTTCTTGCTGAGTGCCTGAGAGCCACCTGCTGGGCTGCCACCACCTGAGGCATTTAGTGGAACCTGTTACAGAGACTCCTGCAAAAGGCAGCAGTTCCCATGTCAGTGTTTCAGACTAAAAATTTCAGTGTCTCATGACATAATAGCCTAGCTTCCTTGTCTACCCAGGACTTCCCAGGTTGTTTCCCCAGCTCTTCCTGTTAAATCTTTACATCTGGATCTCAGAGTGGCTCTGTTTCACTGACTGAATACAGGTGGATATAATTACAAAAGCAGTTGAAGAAAGTATGGTATGCCTGTGCTATGAAATACTCTATAGCTGTTAAAACCATAAGGTAGCCCAGTGAATCCTAATTGCTAAAGGATCAAAATAAAGTTGTAAGACAACACAAACAGTATGGCAATATATAAAATTGTTAACACTTGTTGCCTCTAGAGAAACCTTTGGGAGGTGGAGTGAATGAAGACCTTCACAGTTTTCTCAGTAAGCTTCTGCCTCACTTGCACCATTTAGATGTAAATCCTAACAATGAGTTACTTCTGTAACTAGAAACAACAAAAAAGAACAACAACTAGAAAAGCAGAAACAAAAAACAAACAAAGAAACAAAAAAACAATGTCTGACCCTCCTTAACTTCAATGACTAGCTCCTAAATAAGTAATTTTCCATACTGGCATCCAAGAGCACATACTGGATTCTCAGCATCACGAGTATCTCTTACTCCTTCAGGAAATGTGTACCCATGACAACATTCTCCTAACACGCACTCCTAAATTTCCATTTAGTCATTAACACTAACTCACATTGTGAAATCACAGAGACCTAAACTACCAATTCTTCCATATTTTCTTCATTAGCCTCTCTATTCAGTTATCTGCATTTTCTTTTTTTTCTATTCATTCTATCAAGAGCACCCTAGTTCCTAAGTGCTTATATTTCTTTTCTATCTTTCTATGAAAACTGAAGCTACAAGTCATTATTTCAACCTGCTTACAACACTTTTAGGGCAACACTATATTCTGCTTGAGAATATAACTTTAGGGCTTTTTTTTTTTAAGCTAATAAGCTACAATCATAAATAGGGTCTCAATGTAGAGTCACTATTTTAATTTTCCTTAGTCATCTATCTTTCATTCTTGTCCAATATAATTTTAAATTTTTATTTTATCCCTCATACTTCATCGTTAAACCCCATTATTTCATTTCATAAGTATTTCTGCCATTCATTCTCTCTGAAAGACGAAAATGTGGCCACCTAATGAGATTTTCTTATCTTCTTACCTCCTTACCAAAACTATTTCTATGTTTATAACAATTCAAAATTTCTGTCCTAACATGTCAGAGTGTTAGCTCTTTCCTGCTGTTTCAGGCAATCTCTTTTATTTATTTTTTCCACCATGTTGTCTATAACTTTCTTTCATATCCTCTTTAATAACATTGTCCCCTAATAAGCTTTGGCATCTCCCATTGTAAGACACAAATAATAAGTATTTTCTTATACAAACTTGGCTAGGTTATTGTGACCAGTTGTTTGGTCAAACAGTAGTATAGATGTCTTCATGAAGTATTTATATGTGATTAAATTGGCTGGCTTTAAGTAAAGAATATTATCGTCCATAATGTGGGAGTAAGGCACATTCCATCATTTGAAGATCTTAAAGCAAAAAGAGAGGTTTCTTGAGGAAGTATGCTCCCATTGGACTATAAATAGACTTCTTGCCAGAATTTCTCTTGCTCTCCTACCACCTGACCTACTCATACTGGGAACCAAGACTTCTGGAATCTCTAGTCTGTCCACTGGTCTATAGATTTTGGGATACAAGACTGCTGGAATATCCAGCCTGTCATCTGACTATAGATTTTGGACTCGCCAGCCCCCCAAATCACATGAACCAATTCCTCAAAATTAAATACTTTTTTTCCCTTTCTTTCCCTAGAGAATCCTGAAGAAGACAACATGTACTCTGTAATAGTTGTACTGCATATTTACCAAAATTTCTCAAAGTGTATTAATTGGTTTCTCCACCCTCCTGTCTCTACTGCCATCTAAATCTAGCATTGCCTGGTTTGCATTCTCATTAGTGCTAAGAATAACAATGATGCTAATAACAAATGTTGAGTGTTTTATACATGTTAGGTATGTTTTAAGCACATTAACACGCTTAAATTCTTTGAATCTTTCCTACAGCCTTTCCAGGTAAAAACCAAAAAAATCAAACACCAGTTGCCTTCCAAGTCACTTCTGAGCCATAGTGACCCTACAGGACACAGTAGAGCTTCCCGATAGATTTCCAAGGCTGTTCTCTTTAAAGAAGCAGACTGCCACATATTTTTCCTGTGGAAGGGTTGGTGCGTTCAAATCATTGACCTTTCAGTTAGCAGCCACGCACTTAACCACAGTGTCACTACAGCATCTCCCTAAAAGATAGGTTAATTTTTCTAATTTTTAGATTTGAAAACTGAGTTTAGAGCCGTGCTGAAAGTCACAAAGCCAACAATAATTGAATGAACAAGATTTTAAACCCAAATGGACAGCTCTAGAATCCAATGCCTTAACCATTATGTCATAATGTCTCTCACTGTATTCATTAATTAAATAATTTTACCCTTTAAATATGAAAGAGATTGCAATTGGCCAGTAACTTACATAAACTGGTAATATTCTATATTTTATTGTATATATTCTCTAAGCATACAGGCACATTACTCTTTTTTTTAAAACACATAATAAATTTTAAAAAGATCTAACTGGTTCCCTTGACTAGTTTTTATCTTGCCAACACTGGGACTTCTTTTTTTTTTTTTTAATTTTCCTGATAGAAATTTTTATCTATCACATGTGTAACTCTTTTTTTTTTTTTTCCACCCTTCTAGCAGTGATCTCAGGTCCCTGGGTGGCACAAGCCATTTGCACTCTGCTGATAACTAAAAGGGTGGAGGTTTGAACCTACTTAGCTGCATCACTGAAATAAAGGCCTGGAGATCTGCTTTCTTAAAGATGACAGCTGAGAAAACCATATGGAGCAGTTCTATTCTGTAAAACATGGGGTTGTCATGAGTCAGAAATGATTCAATGGCACAATACAGCATCAACAGGAGCGATCTCACTCCAGGAGTCATTGTATTTCCCTCCATGAGTATACTTTCCAAGTTTTAGGTCTTTCCGGAATCATGTCTCAGGAGATATCAGTAGGATGATCTTTGATGCTCAGTGAAACACCTCATTTCATCAAACATCTGAGTTGGGAAACATTCAACTGCAATTATAAACGATATCCAGATGTTATCCAAATTGCCTCTTTCCTCCTGTCTAAGATAGGAACCTATTACCTGAATGTGGTAGAACTCTTTTATCAACGGAACAGGGATTGTTCAGTAGGCATTTATGGGGCATAATGTCAAACATGTAGCAAATACTGGGTGATTTTCAGCAAATGTCTAGATATTCTGATAAATTTTATTAATTTCTCTAGAAAAATAAAATTATAATTGTGGATCAATGTTTAAATCCAATTAGAACTTTCCTTTGCCTCATTTGTCTAAACAGGTACAACCTATCTATGGAGACATATGACTCAACCACAAAGAAAATTCCCTAGCAGAGGGATTTTAAACAATGTTTTTCAGTAATACACGTTCTTCTTTAGAGCAGACATGTGAACAATCTTCTAATATGCTGTGACCTTAGCACAATTTGCTTCCAAAAAAGGGCAAAACATATTGTCCCATCTGTTCCCCAGAGTAGGAAAAATCATTGTATGTCAGTACCAGATATCTCAAGCAGCATTTGGGGCTTTTCCTAAGGATTTGCCATAATAATGTTGTTCAAAAGGAAGTTTCACTTTGCTTCACCGAAGAAGAGTGGACTGACCTCTGTGTTTGAAATTACAACCTTAAAAAAACTTTTATAAATTTTTCTGCTGTGATATTTCTTTCTTGATGATATTGTAAATTGACAAACTCATTAGGTAATTTTGACTGTTCCTATGCTAACATTGGCATCTAGAAATAAATGTGATGTCTCCTTGACGTGGAATTTGATTCTATCAGCTATTCATATAAACCAACTATTCTGTGTCATCCAAACATCAGCCTAAATACTCCGTCTTTAATGAGCTTTCTTTACCAATTTTTATTTCTTCCATAGAATTTAAGTTCTATGAGATCAGGGGCATGTTTGTCTTCATATAGTCTCTTCAGTGCCTGGAAAATCTCTGGACACAAAACATATGCTCAATATACGGATTTGGTGAATGAACAAATAATTTTAGCTTCCTTTTTTTTTTTTAAAGCGTGAAGTTGAAATCTAAATTTCACAGTTTATAAAATAATGTAATAAGATTTTTCAGATTGCCATTCTCAACAAATATTAAGTAAATGATAAGTTGCAAATGGTATTTATTGTGCAAGAATGACAAAAGACTCTGAAAACTACATGTGTTGATTTTCAAATTCTAAGAATAATTCTACATATATAAAAAAGCTATTGTGTAAAGGTACTATCCCAAGTCCTCAAATAGATTTACTTATAAAGAGCTTTTTTTTTTTTTTGCCACCAAATAAAGGATTCAGGTCTTAACTTTGTACAACACATTGTAATGTAAAATTCAAGATTTGATTTTAACACTTTGGCATGTATGAAAAGAAAACTGATCAAGGTTTTGTTGCTAATGAAATTATTATAGAATTAAAATGAAAGTGAGCATTTCTATTTTCAACTGTGTTTTCAGGATTTATAATTTAAAACACAATTTCCTATGTAATGCACACCTGTGTGAAGTCATATGCTTATACTTTAATGAAACAGAGAAGGTGTGATTATGATTTGCTAATGGAATTTTCTTATACTCAGTCTATTTCTATCCCGTGCTTTGCAAATGCCATTTGGAATTTGGGCTCTGGACCAAAGTTTAAACCTTTCCTAAGAAGAGAATTCTTTCCTGCCTCACATTTTTCAAACTGTCTTCACCTTCCATAGAGTTAGAAAATAAAGCATTGTTTAACCATCCAGAAAAGCGCTTATAACTCCTCTGTTCAGCTTAGCAGAATTAAAAAAAAAAAAAATCCAAACATTCCTTTTGGCTACCCCTTTAGTTCCACACATGAGCAAAACCCCACTGCCATCCAGTCAATTCCAACTCACAGTGACCCTATAGTTCAGAGTATAACTGCCCAATAGGGTTTCCAGTTGCCACATTTTTCTCCGAAGAGCACCCGGTGATTTCAAACCACTGACTTTTAGTTAGCAGCCCAGCCTTTAACCATTGTGCCACCAGGTCCCTTAGTTCAAAAAGATGATTGTAGTAAAACTTCAATAAATTCCTAAGGTAGAGAATTCTTTTTTTTTTTTAATTGTGGTAAGTATATAGGTAACAACAACAAAATAACATTTCAACAATCTTCGCGTGCACAGTTCAGTGACACCAATTATGTTCATCATGTTGCTCCATGGTTACCTTTAAATTGTTCCAACATTCTTCCATCTCCCTTAACAGAAGCTCAGTGTCCCCTAGGCATTGTGTCTTCTTTTTTCTCTCCCTCCCGCTCACTCCTAGTAACCACTAATAAACTAATGTCTCTACGCACTTGCCTGTTCTAAATATTTCATATCAGTGGGATCACACAATATTTGTCTTTTTTATGACTGGCTTATTTCCCCCAGCATAATGTTTTCAAGATTCACCCATGTTGTAGGATCTATCAGGGCTTCATTTATCTTTATGGCTGAGTAATATTATATTGTATATTGTTGTTGTTGTTGTTAGGTGCCATCGAGTTGGTTCCGACTCATAGCGACCCTATGCACAAAAGAACAAAACACTGCCCAGTCCTGAGCCATCCTTACAACCATTGTTATGCTTGAGCTCATTGTTGCAGCCACTGTGTCAATCCACCTCGTTGAGGGTCTTCCTCTTTTCCGCTGACCCTGTACTCTGCCAAGCATGATGTCCTTCTCCAGGGACTGATCCCTCCTGACAACATGTCCAAAGTATGTAAGACACAGTCTCCCCATCCTTGCCTCTAAGGAGCATTCTGGCTGTACTTCTTCCAAGACAGATTTATTCGTTCTTTTGGCAGTCCATGGTATATTCAATATTCTTCACCAACACCAAAATTCAAAGGCATCAACTCTTCTTCAGTCTTCCTCATTCATTGTCCAGCTTTCACATGCATATGATGTGATTGAAAATACCATGGCTTGGGCCAGACTGACCTTAGTCTTCAGGATGACATCTTTGCTCTTCAACACTTTGAAGAGGTCCTTTGCAGCAGATTTGCCCAATGCAATGCGTCTTTTGATTTCTTGACTGCTGCTTCCATGGCTGTTGATTGTGGATCCAAGTAAAATGAAATCCTTGACCACTTCAATCTTTTCTCCATTTATCATGATGTTGCTAATTGGTCCATTTGTAAGGATTTTTGTTTTCTTTATGTTGATGTGCAGTCCATACTGAAGGCTGTGGTCTTTAATCTTCATGAGTAAGTGCTTCAAGTCCTCTTCACTTTCAGCAAGCAAGGTTGTGTCATCTGCATAACGCAGGTTGTTAATGAGTCTTCCTTCAATCCTGATGCCCTGTTCTTCTTCATATAGTCCAGCTTAGATACCACATTTTGTTTATTCACTCATCTGTTGATGGACTTTTTGGCTGTTGTCTCCTTTTGGTTAATGGTACAGATGTTGCAGAAAAACACTTTGGTACTTCCTCAAAACTTTAAATTCCTCTTACGGGTACATATCCCAAATAGTTGAAAGCAAGAATGAAAACAAGTACTTGTACACCAGTGTTCATTGAAGTAGTTTTTAAAAAATTTTACTTGTTTTAAAACAAATGAAGGACATGGCTCTGTTCTTCTGATAACATATATTACATAATTCTCCGCAATAACCAAAACCAAAAACCCACTGCCATTGAGCTGATTCCAACTCATAGTGACCCTATAGAACAGAGTAGAACTGCCCCAAAGAGTTGCCTAGGAGCGCCTGGTGGATTCTAATTGCCGACCTTTTGTTTAGCAGCTGAACTCTTAACAACTACTCCACCAGGGTTTCCAATTCCCAACAATAGGTTTACCAAAATACAGCTGGACACCAAAATTTGCATGTGAAGAATCACAATTTACTCATCTGAAATCATCTTTTGCTAACAGAAGGGCTTAATCTTGGATTTTCAAAGGATCTTGGTCCACTTGACAACTCTCGAGATCCTCTCCCCTAGACCCCTGATTTTAGCCTGACTTTTGGAAACCCTGGTGGCATAGTGGTTAAGTGTTACAGCTGCTAACCAACAGGTTGGCAGTTCGAATCCGCCAGGCGCTTCTTGGAAACTCTATGGGGCAGTTCTACTCTGCCCTATACTGTCACTATGAGTCGGAATTGGCTCAACAGCAGTGGGTTGGGTTTTTTTTTTTTTGTACTAAACACAAAAGGAACCCTGGTGGCACAATGGTTAAGTGCTTGACTGCTACCAGAAAGGTTGGCGGTTGGAACCCACCAATGATTCTGCAGGAGAAATGACCTGGTGATCTGCTCTCATAATGATTTCAGACTAGGAAGCTCTATGGGGCAATTCTACTTTGTCATTTGGGGTCACTATGAGTCAGAATCAACTAAAGAGCACACAACAACAACACTGGAACACAAAATCAGAAATTTGCTGTAGGTACTATTTGATTTTTCATCACCATTTAATGAATATTCTTAATATAATCCACTTTGAGCAAATCAGGGACTGCACCTTCATGTTCCCAAAAGTGAAGTTATTAATTATCATCACAGAGGATTCTCAGTTTGTAGAATTTGACCTCCACACTTCCCCCACCTCTTTTTTTAATAACATTGCATGTCCCTGCTGTCACACAGGGACTTACTTACTTGGGTCTTATTACTTATTAAGTCCTAAGCAGGCTCTATCAACACATAATGTACCCAGTACCTCTACCTGCACTTGCTGGCTTCAGCCATGCTCTGAAAATGTGCTTCTGCTTTCGTCCTGTCTGATGACACCTGTTACCATGCCCCACCCACCTCTCTAGCCTAGATCAGGCACAGATCAGGACCTAGTTCACTACATTCCTTGGAATCAATTAATTTTTTTTGTTGTTGTTGTTTTTGGTTTGGTCTTTGAGAGGTAAGTGCTTATGTCTTGGTTTCCTAGTCATGTTGTAACAGAAATACCAAAAGCAGATGATTTTAAAGAACAAAAATTGATTTTCTCACAGTTTGGGAGGCTAGAAGTCTGAATTCAGGGCACTAGGACAAGAACCTCTGTCTGTAGTATTTAGGGAAAGATCTTTGCTCTTTCAGCTGTAGCCACAACATTTCTCTGTTCCTTGGTGATCTTTGGGTGGCATCTATCCTTCCCCCATCTGTACTTCTTTCTGTGTCTGATATGATCTTTTTTATGACTCAGAAGGGACACACCCTACACAGATGTAGCCTTATTAACATAACAAAGAAAAACCCATTTCCAAACAGGATTTCATCTACAAGTGTAGGGGACAGAAATCCAACACATATTTTGGGGGGATACAATTCAGTTTATAACAGTTTTTGTGGTATCCTTGATTGTAGTTCTGTCTACTCTCAGCTTTCTTCCTTTTCCTATGGGCTCAAGTTAAGTTTCCAATAGTTTGGCAGGTGATCCTGCTATAGTTAAGACAAATTTAACAGTCATTAGAAATGCTTTTGAAATAAAGATTAACAAAATCATGTTTACTTTGATACGCAATATAAGGCCTCTGTAAAACTTATAAGGGAGCAATGCAATGATTTAAATTGCTCTTAAGGAAACTTGTTGAATAGTATGACTTTGTTGAAGGGAGGGAGAAATGGAAGCAAGGACATTTTGCTATGTTCTAGTTGAGGGTACAATTGCTTAAAAATGCCCCAAACCAGTGATTAGTAAAGAAAGCTCTATTACTTTATAAACCTTATGGAACATCTCGAAGAAGCAAAATATTCAACAAGTAGTTTTTCCAAAGTGTCAGTCTTTTTTTGTTGTTTGTTTATCTTCACATATTATTTCTGAAAGTGGTCTATGCAAAAGTGAGAAGGCATATGTAGTATTTTGTGATTTTATATATATATAAAAAAAACCCAGTGCCGTCGAGTTGATACTGACTCATGGCGACCCTATAGGACATATATATATATATATATATATATATATATATATCTCCCTGGTGGCACAACAATTAAGTGCTTGGCTGCTTAAAAGATTGACAGTTTGCACCTACCCATCAGCTCAGAGGGAGAAAGGCCTGTCAATCTGCTCCTGTCAAGACTGTAGCCTAGAAAATCCTATAGGGTTGTTCAATTCTGTCGCATGGGGTCATTATGAGTCATAATCTACTTGAGAGAACCCAACAACAAGAAATATATGTGTGTGTGTTTACCCTATATATTACAGCTTTTTAAGTATTAATTTTTCATTTTAGAACATTTTCTGACAAAATTTAAGAAATGGCCTCATTATAAAAACTAGTCTGGGAGTTACTGAGATGCAAAATTTCCATAGTGCACTCAAGTTTATCATTATTTGTGAATATAAGTTCTCATTAACCATTTGGATCTCATACAGAGCAAAATGAGAGATTATACATAAGCGGAATCTGTGTAAAATACTTAGGTTTCTAATATCATTAATGACTACATTTTCCATTGAGTTACAGCAAACTTAAAAGGCTTTAAGTGTCACAAGAATTGTTAAGGAGAATAATTGCCAATGTAATGACGATAGCAGAAAAAATCATATTGAGTAAAAGGAGAAACAGCAGACAATTGTATTTCAGTTTTAGAAAATACCCAGAATGAAGAAACTCAGAAATAAAAATTAAAGATTTGAACATATATGTGTTGCCCTGTATATGAGTATCAGCTACTGTGCTGGCATATTCTGTGTGGTATCTATATTTTATTTCATTTCATTTTGATACATACCAGCATCTACCCTACCCCTTTGAGTTGATTCATGGGTATACAGAGAGAGTAAATTTATTTTCAGGCCTTAGCAGCTTCAGCTGTCTGCTTCTGAAGATGAATATGGAAGTCCCTCATTCAAGTAATTAACCAAAAGAAAACTTCATTCAATGTCATTAATGGATCTTCTACATTAAATTGAAAGTAAAACTAATCTCTTAGGATTAAATGATTGGATGCTTAGTCTAAATTGTACCTAAGAAGACACGATCATTCTTACTATGATCTAATTATGCTTTCTTTTGCATTTCATATATATTTTTATGGAGAGCAAGATATGTCATTGACTATACCCACAAATAGAAAACACATTTAGGAATTTTATAGTAGTCTGACCAATAAACAAAAATAAGAGATAGCAATTACGATCTGGGAAAAAAAAAAAATCACCATTAGTACATAAAATGCCTCTGAAGGGAAGACTCTAGCTATTCCAAAATGTATTGCCCTTTTAGACGTAGAAAAATGCCTTACAGATGCTGATGGTTGTACAGGTGTGTCTGAAAGACAGGAAAGCATTTTGAATTCTGATTATTCATTGATATCTAACTGCAGTCGCCATTTGTGAAGTCTAGTTCTGCTCATAGTTTCACTTGATAATGTGACATTCTGCCTGATGTCTTTTTCACAGGGTTACCCCTTCACAGGTTGTTAATCACTAGGTGATCTAGCATTTGCCAGGGTCTGGCAAAAGACCAGAATGAGTTGCTTCACTTTAAGATCAAGCCTCAGCATGTCTTTCAAAGGTTGTGTGAATGAGTGTGTGAAGTGTGTGTGTGTATGTATAAAACTGGTTAATAATTTGCTCAGTTCATTTTGTATATAAAACTACTTATGAATCTTCCATTGATGACAACAGCATCAATCACAACAATGCAATAAAGGACATTAACACAGGTCCCTGTGTGCCTGGTATGTGCTAAATATAGCCTGAAACTCATTGCCATCAAGTCCATTCTTACTCATAGCGACCCTATAAGACAGAGTAGAATGGCCCCATAAGGTTTCCAAGGCTGTAATCTTTACGGGAGCAGATTGCCACATCTTTCTCCCTGGGGGGCTGGTGGGTTCAAACTGATAAACTTCCAACCTTTTGGTTTGCAGCTCAGTGCTTAATCACTGTGCTACCCTATTTTACATAATTTTCAAAATGTCTTTTTGAAAAAGAGATCGTTGTCTGAATTGCTGTGGTTAGGTAAACTCATGCTTGTTCATTCAATTGTCAAATATTTATTGAGTGCTAGCTGTGTACTTGGCCCTGGGATATAACAGTGAACCAAACACTCAAATGTCTTTACCTGGTGGTGGTTATGTTCTGCTGGGAAGAGGCAGAATAACCAGAATTAAACGTTATAGCAATAGCCACACAGTAATTTAGAAAGCAATCAGAGCAATGAAAAAAAAAAAAGAAAACCTAAAACAAGAAAGAGGGAATAGAAGTGAGGAGGAAAAAAAAAAAAAAAGTGAGGAGGAGCAGGTTGCAATTTTACATCGTGCAGTCAGATTGAATCCCAATGAGGTGACTTTTGAGAAAAACCTTAATGAGATAAGAAAGAAACCACCCTAGGCAGTAGAAACTCCAGTAGAAAAACCTTGAGGTGGGAAATTACCTAATATTCGAAGACCATCCAGGAAGTCAATGTTGCTGGAATGGTTTAAACAAGGAAGAAAATAACAGTGGATAAGATCAAAGAGAGAAGGAGTGGGAATATTGGAACTCATGGACCCTTTTGAACAGAAGGCCATCATGTGCTTATGTAAATTTTTAAAAGTTAAGCATGGCTATCCTGTAGAGAACATACTGTAGGGAGACAAATGTGAAGGCAGGGAGGTTAGTGAAGTGGCTATTGTAATAATTCAAAATAGAGATGATTGATGTGGTAGTTTTGAGAGCATAAGAAAATCGTCCAGTGAAACAGTTACTGAACTTGAATCCCAAAACCAAATCCATTGTTGTCTAATTCACTCTGACTTGTGGTGACCCCATGTGTTACAGGGTAGAACTGCACTCCATAGGATTTTCTTGGCTGTAATCTTTATGGAAGCAGATCGTCTGATCTTTCTTTCATGGTGCCTCTGTGTGGGTTTGAACTGCCAACTTTTAGGTTAGTAATCAAGTGCAAACACTTTGCGACCCACCTAGGAACCTGAACTTGAATTCAGTTCTGCCTTATTTCAAATTTGTACCTCTATTCCCTGTGTGTCTACAACTCAATTAGCCTTAGGAGTGTGAGGGCAGGTTTCTTTCTTGAAATTATGAGGGACATGAGAGATATTACCAGTGAGTCCAAGTATCACACATAGAAAAATTCGCTTTGGTTTTAACAGACATCTGATGCCTCTAAAAGCCATGGTTTTATTATTAAACTTTTAAATATTTCCTTTTATTGGACATGCCATATAGAGCAAAGAAAGTGAGCAGCTCTACAACAGTGGAATAAAGAAAACAAGAAATAAAATAATGCCTGCCACTGACAGAAATCAATCAATGGAGTTTCCAATGATTTTCATCTTTGTCCTTTTTTTTTTTTTTTAGCATGAGAGAGAAGCTCTTTCACAAAAGGCACACTGCTGTGTATCTTCCTCTTGTTCTGTGGAGCATAAAGACACTATAGTCAGGTTATTTATTTATTTTGTGAAAAGGTAAACAGCATTTTTGCTCTCCAAAGTTTTAAATCCCATTCTTAATCAATAGTCTTAGAGTGAGTATCCAGGTCATTCTGAATAGAACTTGGAGGATGCAATGAATACCAGTGAAACAATGAAAAAAAAAATCCTAATAAAGTGAAGCAAAACAACATAAACATGGTAAAATATATTTATGAATTTGACCATGTGGATCAAAATATCCCTATATAGGTTACAAAGGTCTGTATTGCCATTTTGTTTTCCAAACACATATGCTGAGTAGTATTTTTTTCGATAATCTTAGATTTCATTAGAATGATTAGGATCCTCTTCCATAAAACCACAGTAATTGGACATTTACTGAGAGAGCATGGATTTCAAGTGAAAAGAAAAAGAGTGCTGCATGTTTGTCTACATTGGATGATGTTTTGATCTCATATTTTCTGGCTTTAGATAGCAATGGAGGCAAGTTCTGTACTGTGTTTTGTGGCTGTCTAAGTACAAAATCAGTACTCAGCACATTGAAGCAGAAGGTGATAGGCTACAACTTCCTAAATTCAAAAGACAGAGTAGATTATAAATATGGCAAGGACAAGTACACACACACATACACTATACTTGAGAATACTACTGGGGGACATCAATAAACATGTGACTATACAGTACTCAAAATATTACTCTTATGATTAAACAAGATTTCCTCCTAACAACCATTGTTAAGAAAACCCTGGTAGCAGAGTCGTTAATTGCTATGGCTGCTAACCAAAAGGTCAGCAGTTCAAATCCACCATGCTCCTTGGAAACCCTATGGGATAGTTCTACTCTGTCCTATAGGGTCTCTATGAGTCAGAGTTGACTCGACGACAATGATTAAATGGCTTTACCATTGTTAAGAATTTCAAATTAGCAATGAAATAACTGACTTTGGTTTTGACAGATGTCTGTAATTTTAAAGTCATAGAGAAATGAGTAGTTTACTTTATTAACAAAAACACTATTCATCATAAAGTCACTCTCAGGGAGAAGGAAGGATATGCAATGAAAACAAAGAAAAATCACAGAATTGGGATAATCATGTGAAAAATCATTATACTAAACAATATGGTAATTGGGGAGAAAATGTCTTTACTCTGGAAACATACAAACCAGAAATTTTTTTGTTTAAAGTTGTTAATTATATCCTAATTTATATTGCTTACTCTCAGACATAATATACCTCCATTCCTTTTGATCTCTTGCTTAAGGCAAAAGCTTCTCCCTTCCCTTACTAGTGGATTAATTATTTTTCCATCAGGATTTAACGTTAATTAAATAAAGGTATATATTGACACATTTTTCCACTGCTGTAGATATTAAAATTTTTAAAAATGCAGACTTACAAACTTATTTCAGTTAACCTTTCTAAAGGCTACCCATCCCACCCGCACATACACAAAATGCTTCTTTAACCTCTATCCATCTCTACTTGTTGTGTTAGCTCCCCTTCCGTTCACAGGCAGATCTCCTGCTGTCATCAGTTCCTCATTACCTTTCACTACTCAACTCTCAAGCCTCTGCTGGAATTTGATCACTATATTTCTAGTACTATCCTAACTGCAAAGCCAATGACTATCTTAAAGTCTTGATTTTTCTTAATTTCCTGGCAGCAGCTCTCTCTGTTGAAAAGCCTTTCTCATGACTTTCTTGAAGAAGACTTTTCTGCTTCTCCTATTATCCCAGTAATTCATTTTAAATAGTTTTATTTTATTTAATTCTGTTGTTATTTTGTTTTATTTTATTACATTGTATTTTAGGGCCTCTTACTCTTACACTCACCCTTTAAATGTTGTTTCTCATATCTCCATAAAGAATTTTCTGTTCTGTCTATACATGTGTCCATTCCATGGGTCCATATATCATCTTCTAATCTAAATAAACATTCAAATCTAAATAAACTGTTTGCAATCTAGTCCTGTAATGTGAGAACCAATACACTGAAGCCCTGCTTGACAAAGCTTTGTGGATTGTCCCATACCTCAAATATAACTTTTCCAGTAATACATGTATTTTTCCTCTCTGAGTAATTCTCATATCAGTAATCTATGCTATAGTGGAACATTACCTCCCTCAGGGAGGGCCCCAACTAACAAAACCAGAAATTTGTCCTTCTCATTAAACCAAAGTCTAGTCAGTAACAAAATTTTGTAGATTTTTAAATAGGTGCCAGCTACTCACACCCACTCCAACTACTGTCACTCTTTTGTTCAAGTTCTCATAAATTTCTAAAGACTAAATAATGAGCTTACTGACTCAAAGGCGTATTCTTACCAACTATCCATCATATAGTCAATATCTAAAATAAATTTCTCTTTTAACAAGGGAGAGAGGAGAGAGAGAAGTTGTTCATTTCTTGGAAACTTGGGGTACCAAAAACCATTATATGAATAAGTTTTCCATTTTTGACTAAATGTGCTATGGAGTTTCTAAGAAAAAAAAAAAAATTTCTCCCCTTCAAAAATTTGAATAATAGCGATTTTTTCATATCTATGAAAATATACAGAGATCTTCAAGTTTAACATAAAATTGTGCCCTAGGGAGACAGTTATTTTTATGGTACGAATATATTAATAATATACTTAGGTGATGGGCTTGGGAGTCATAAGGCCCACAGAGATCATTCTTTAGAAAATGTCTGCTGTTCTACTAACCACCAGGCTTCTGTCTTCAAAGGTTAAGTATGATAGCTGAGAGTGAAAACTAATTGTTTTGGAGTACACAGAAAAAAAGAATTTAGAATCGCTTTAAGAGAAGATGAACTACGTAGTAAAAAAAAAAAAAAAGAATAGATTAATAATTGAAAATGGCAATAAATTTCTCCATAGAAGAAAAATATAGATCCTTTCCCCAATCACCTTTCCTCTATATCTCCCCCATGCCTTAGCTCCAAAAATCACGTTAGTATAATGCAAACGTTGGTCTATAATGATTTGAACACAACATATCCTGAAAATAGAAAAATTTAAATCCTTGCAATCAGCTTGTAGTTAATATCAATCTGCCAAACACATAATTGTTGTTATTCGGCACTAAGTTGGTTTTGATTCATAGCTACCCTATTTACAAAAGGACAAAACATTGTCCAGTACTGAGTTGTTCTCACAGTCATTATTATGCTTGAGCCCATTGTTCCAGCCACTTTATCAATTCATTTCCATGAGGGTTTTCCCCTTTTTCGCTGACCCTCTACTTTACCAAACATGATGCCCTTCTCCAGGGGTTGTTCTCTCCTGATAACATGTCCAAAGTATGTGAGACAAAGTCTTACCATTCTTGCTTGTAAGAGCATTCTGGCTCTCCTTCTTCAAAGACAGATTTGTTCATTCTTTTGGCAGTTCATGGTATATTCGATATTCCTCTACAACAGTGTAATTCAAAGATGTCAACTTCACTTCCATCTTCCTTATCCTTTGTCCAGCTTTTGCATGCATATAAGATGACTGAAAATACATGGCGTAGGTCATGTGTACCTTAGTCTTCAAGGTCACATCTTTGCTTTTCAACACTTAAAAGAGGTATTTTGCAGCAGATCCCCCATGCAATGCACTGTTTGATTTCTTGACTGCTGCTTCCATGGGCATTGATTGTGGATATAAGTAAAGAGAAATCTTTGACAACTTCAACCTTTTCTCCGTTTATCATGACGTTGCTCGTTGGTCCAGTTGTGAGGATTTTTGTTTTATGTGTAATTCACAAAAAAAGCTGTAGTATTTGATTTTCATCGGTAAGTGCTTCAAGTCTTCTTCATTTTCAGGAAGCAAAGTTGCATCATCTGCATAACACAGGTTGTTAATGAGCCTTCCTCCAATCTTGATGCTTCTTTCTTCAATTATTTGCTCAGCATGAATAAGTATGGTGAAAGGATATAACCCTGGAGTATACCTTTCCTGGCTTTAAACCACAAAGTATCCCCTTGTTCTATTCAAATAACTGCCTTGGTCTATGTACAGGTTCCTCATGAGTACAATTAAGTATTCTGGAATTCCCATTCTTCACAATGTTATCCATAATTTTGTTATGATCTACACAGTCGAATGCCTTTGCATAGTCAATAGAACACAGATAAACATCTTTCTGGTATTCTCTGATTTCAGCCAGGATCTGTCTGACATCAGCAATGATATCCCTTGTTCCACATCCTCTTCTGAATCTGGCATCAATTTCTGGAAGTTCCCTGTAGATGTACTGCTGCAGCAGCTTTTAGAATGATCTTAGCAAAATTTTACTTTTATATTATATTAATAATATTGTTAGATAATTTCCACATTTTGTTAGGTCACCTTTCTTTGAAATAGGCATAAATATGGATGTCTCCCAGTTGGTTGGCCAGGTAACTGTCTTCCAAATTTCTTGGCATAGACACACGAGCACTTCCAGCACTGCATCCATTTGTTGAAACATCTCAATTGGTAGTCCGTCAATTTCTGGAGCCTTGTTTTTTGCTGATGTCTTCAGCGCAGCTTGGACTTATTCCCTTAGGACCATAGGTTGTTGATTATGTGCTACATCCTAAAATGATTGAATGTGGATCAATTCTTTTTGGTGCAGTGACTCTTTATATTCCTTCCATCTTCTTTTGATGCTTCCTGTGTCCTTCAGCGTTTTGCCTAAAAAATCCTTCAATATTGCAACTCGAGGCTTGAGTTGATTCTTCAGTTCTTTCAGCTTGAGAAATGCTGAGCATGTTCTTCCCTCTTGGTTTTCTAACTCCGGGTCTTTGCTCATATCATTATAATACTTCTCACTGCCTTCTTGAGCCATCCTTTAAATATTTTACTTCATCATTTCTTCAGTTTGCTTTAGCTACTCGATGTTCAAGAGCAAGTTTCAGAGTCTTTTCTGACATCCATTTTGGTCTTTCTTGTTTTTTTAATGACCTCCTTTCTTTATGTGTGGAAACCCTGGTGGTGTAGTGGTTAAGTCCTACGGCTGCTAATCAAGAGGTCGGCAGTTTGAATCTACCAGGCACTCCTCGGAAACTCTATCAGGCAGTTCTACTCTGTCCTATAGGGTCGCTATGAGTCGGAATCGACTGGATGGCAGTGGGTTTTGCTTTCTTTATGTATGATGCCCTTGAGGTAATTCCACAACTCGTCTAGTCTTTGGTCATTAGTGTTCAATGCATCAAATCTGTTCTTGAGATGGTCTCTAAATTCAGGTGGGATATACTCAAGGTTGTACTTTGGCTTTTGTACATTTGTTCTAATTTACTCACTTTCATCTTGAACTTGCATATGAGCAATTGATGGTCTGCTCCACAGTTGGCCTCTGGACTTATTCTGACTGATATTGAGATTTTCCATCATCTCTT
This sequence comes from Elephas maximus indicus, assembly GCF_024166365.1. Lineage (NCBI taxonomy): Eukaryota > Metazoa > Chordata > Mammalia > Proboscidea > Elephantidae > Elephas > Elephas maximus. Next base: position 34,960,837 of record NC_064820.1, on the reverse strand, counting down.
TCTACAGATGTAGTCAATTTCAGTCCTATGTATTCCATTCAGTAAGGTCCACATGTATACATGATGTTTATGTTGTTGAAAAATGTATTTGCAATGAAGAAGTTGTCGGTCTTGCAAAATTCTATCATGTAATCTCTGGCATGGTTTCTATCACCAAGGCCATATTTTCCAGCTACCAAACCTCTGTCTTTGTTTCCCGCTAGCATTCTGAACAACAATATTTACCAATGCATCTTGATTGCGTGTTTCATCAAGTTCAGATTCAAAAGTTTGTAAAAATCTGCAATTTCTTCATCTGTGGCCTTAGTAGTTGGTGCATAAATTTGAATAATTGTATTAATCGGTCTTCCTTGTAGGTGTATGGAAATTACCCTAACACTGACAGTGTTTACTTCAGGATAGATCTTGAATTGTTCTTTTTGACAAATGCAAAACCATTCCTATTCAATTTGTCATTCCATGCATAGTAGACCATAGGATCATCCTATTCGAAATGGCCAATAACAGTCCATTTCAGCTAGCTAATGCCTGGGATATTGATCTTTATATGTTCCATTTCATTTTTGACGATTTCCAGTTTTCCTAGATTCACACTTCATACATTTCATGTTCCTATCATTATTGGATGTTTACAGTTGTTTCTTCTCATTTTGAGTCATGTCACATCAGCAAATTTATTCCGAAAAGTTTGACTCCAACCACATCATTAAGTTCAAATCTTCTTTGAGGAAGCAACTTTTCCCCAGTCAGAAGTAGACTGCCAGGTCCTTCTTCCTACTCTGCCTCAGTCTGGAAACTCAGCTAAAATCTTTCTGTCATGGGTGACCCTGCTGGTGTTTGAATATGGTGGCATAGCCTCCAGCATCACAGCAACACACAAGTTGTTTCTTTTGTTTACTTATTTGTTCATTTGTTTGTTTTTAATGGATAGGCTTTATTACCTGCAACATTACCATTTCATTGCTTTTAAAACTAGAGATTTGTCAATAAAGCTCTTCAAAAATGTCCCACAGTTGTTATATTGAATTCTGCAGTTGGTAACTACTATTTATCAATACTAAAGGTCCAAATATTGAATTACAAAAACGTTTTTTAAAGTTAGAATTTCAGTACACCCGGATAAGGCCAGTAAATCAAATAATATTATTGCTTTATAAATATCTGTACCAAAGTGAATCATGGGATTATTATTTCATCAGGAAAGAACTTTTTATTCAGTCAGATCATATACTATTTATTCCCTGGTTTTATTAAAGGAAGTCTGTATTGCACAGGATTGCATTTTAAAACATAAAGAATGATTCTTCTCTCCTGAGTGTATTACAAACAGCGTCACTTACTCAAGTTTATTCTAATTCCAGACAGCACATGGACACTTCATAAAATTAACAGTTTTTTACAGAATACACAAAATATCCTGAAGCACTAAAGAGCAATAATACTATGTTTCTTCATCTCTCGGAAAGGCTCTGACTGTTGCCGTGTGTCCCAGTGAGTTATAGTTCTTTCATACACATGAAAAAAGATAATGGCTATAATACCACTATGTGAATTTAAACTTTCAACCCTCTCGCTCAAGTTAAAAGTTAGCTTCCAAAGCTTTTAGAAGGCCGCTGCCCTTTTCAAACTGCATCTCCAGTGCATCAGTCTTATTGATTTATTCATAGTAAATGTTACCCACTCAATTCCTTGTGTGTGAAACTGAAGAAGGCTCCTTAAGTGCTTCCTAAATCCTGGCAACTTTCTCAGACATAACGTGGGTAAACATTGAAAACTTATTCTTCTGGTCAGGACAATGGGCAGGCTCTCAGTGCCAACTAGGATAGACCATAAATTTTAGTTTACCACCACTATCAAATGTGTCATGTTTTACCATTCCAGGAACTATTACTTCCAGAAAGTGGCAAAGCCTCTCCAGTAATAAAAGCATTGATCCTGAACTGAACTGTGAGTACTTGATGTAAATCCGTCGCAGTAATTTTCATGTCCTTCAGTTTAATAAAAGTAAATGTATATCTAAAGAAATGCAAAGGAAATAAAATAAAGTAAATCAAAGGAGAATTTAATTCTACCTCCCAAAATACAGACTCACAAAGAGGAAAAGAAATGGTTTTTTTTGATTATACTGAGCTATCTCATTTCCCTTTGTTTGCATATATATTCATTCATGTTATTTATCACTGTTCAGCCCTGATTGTACATTGTATATCTTATTTCATGTGCCAATATATACTGAATTAAATTATTTGCTGCTAATAACCTACGAGTTTATAAGACAGAGAAAATCTATAAAATTTTTACTTTGTACCAATAATGAAGAAAATACACGGTAGGTAGTTTCTCATTTTATTGCCATCTTTGGTTATCCACTGAAAATATTAGAATACACTCTTTAGGATTAGACAGAGTCCCTGGGTGGTGCAAACGGTTAATGTGTTACCTGCTAACCGAAAGGTTGGAGGCTGAAGTCTAACCAGAGGCACCCCAGAAGAAGGGCCTGGCAATCTATCCCAAAAACCAGCAATCAAAAAACCAATGGAGTACAGTTCTACTCTGGAATAAGAAGATTGCTATGAGTCGGAATTGACTCACCTGCAAATTTTTAGTTTTTAATTCCGTAAAAAAAAAAAAAAAAAAAAAAATTTGATCTAAATGGTTTAATTACCCTCACCCTTCCTTCTGTTCAATACCTAGAAAGTTAACAGTCAAACTTACAATATTATAGAAACAATATTAAAGTTATTACTGTGGAGGGCCAATACTACCAAGAGAAGAGAGCAATAGGTACTGAAAGTTTTTCTAGTGATAGTGCCAATTCTGACCCAACCGGCTTAGTCATGTGGTAGAGATCGGAGGTGTAGTTGAGGGGAGCCCCTCACCAAACTTTCACTCTTCAATATGAACTGTCAAAGAGCACCTGGCACTTGAGATAAACATTTAACATGAAGTGAAAATAACAAAGACTCTCAGTCCCTCCTCTCTTTCTTTCTTTTGTTCTTTCATCCTTTCAGGGTCATATTTTTTGCCTCTTTAAGTATAACTAGTTTACATTTTTTCTTCAGCTCTCAGCGTTGTCTATTTCCAATTATAGCAAAGCCTATGCTCTAAAATTGGAAACAGAGACAATGCTGGGAGCTGAGGAAAAATGTAACCTAGATATACTTAAAGGGGCAAAATACATGATCCTGAATGAATGAAACTAAAAAAAAGAGGAAAGAAGGAGGGATTGAGAGAGGATTCTCCAGTCCCCAGGATCCTGTCAGCCACTGAGGTCCCAGACCTGTCACTTGGCCTACAAATTTGGCAATTAACAAAAAAATTAAGAGCTCCCCAAAATTGTGTGAACCATTTTCTTCAAGTAAATCAATCTCTTTCTCTCTCCCTATATATATATATACACACATAGACATGGATATTGATATAATTATAGGTATAGATATAAATATTATATAAACCCAACCCAATATATGTGTTTGTATATATATATATGTATAATTTATAGAGCCCTTGTGGTGCAGTGGTTAGGAGCTCAGCCACTAATCAAAAGGTTGGCAGTTTCAATCCACCAGCCACTCCTTAAAAAACACCATGAGGGAGTTCTATTCTGTCCTATAGGGTCGCTATGAGTCAGAATCAACTCTACGGCAATGAGTTTTGTGTATATATATATACATATATATATACATACATATACATATATAATTATATATATATTATGGAGCCCTGGTGTCTCAATGGTTAAGAGCTCAGGCTGCTAACCAAAAGGCTGACATTTCCAATTTACCAACCACTCTTTAAAAACCCTATGAGCTAGTTCTCTATCCTGTAGAGTCACTATGAGTCAGAATAAACTCTATGGCAATTACTTTTGTTTTGTTTTATACATACATACATATATATAAATGTAGGAATCCCAATAAATATTATGGAGACCATTGGCTCAGTGGTTAAGAGCTCAGGCTGCTAACCAATGGGACAGAGTAAAACTTTCCCATAGAGTTTCCAAGCAGTGCCTGGTGGATTTGAACTGCTGACCTTTTGGTTAGTAACTGTAGCATTTAACCACTACGTCACCAGGGTTTCCAATCAAAAGGTTGGCAGTTCGAATCCACCAACTGCTCCTTGGAACAAGATGGGGCAATTCTACTCTGTGTTATAGGGGAACTTGATGGTGACTGGATTTTTCTGAGTTTATTATATAATTCCAACTTATAGCAACCTTATAAGACAGAGTAGAACTGCCCTATGGGGTTTTTAAGGCTGTAAATATTTATGGAAGCAGACTGCCACATCCTTCTCCCGTGGAGCAGTTGGTGGATTTGAACTGCCGACCTTTTGGTTAAGTAGCCAATTGATTGAACCACTGTGCCATCAGGGCTCCATATACATATATGTATATACATATATAGTGCTGGTTTTACTCCTCTGGAGAAATCAGGTAAGACAATGCTCAAGTTTCATGAGGAAATTCAGATTGTTTTAAACAGGCTACATTTCATATTAACTGCCATTAAAAAAGTCCTGTAAAGTGAAGTTAATGGAAATAAATAATAGTCACTAGGAAAGTCTTGGAATAATATAAAATTTGTGTGAGTAACTCTAATGACAACTTCTTTTATATTTGAATTGGTTCCAATTATTGCATTCAAAATTTAATGGAGATTTTCATTGTTGTAAGCTAATAAATGGATAAATATGATCTGGATAATAGAATACCATGTGATATTAGTATATACCTTAGTAAGGGTTTCAATGAATTGAGTGACATTATTATAACAAAATTATTTTATTCTTCTAAATCTACTTATAAAAATAAGATTACCAGTACGTATGCTGACAAAAACAAAACTAAAAATCAAAATCAAATATATTCTTAATTGTATCTTATTTTATCAATGAGATTCATGATATTCATCTATGAATGACTTAACTAAATGCAAAAAAAGTATAAATTAAAAAATTCTTCCTTTTTTTAGATATATTTCCAATAAAATTTTATACATGATGTTTAATAATCACTTATGAAATTCTGAAATTTATATTGTTTCTGTCTTAGACTAGTAACAATTTAATTCAATATGAAATATTTTTCAACTATACAAATAATTTTACATTTCATATCTATTTTTGTTTCAAAAACACAGTATAAATGATCAGTAAAAATTTTGCAATAATAACATAAGAACTTCTTTAAAAAGGAGAGACAAAAAAGGAATCAAAATATTAGACACAAGGCTAAAAAAATTATGAATTAGCATTTAGAAGTATCAAAATAAATCTTATTGATGCATTTTTGCATTTCAAAATTTATCCTGAAGTACAATGCTATAACTGATAGAATAATATCCAGAGGCCTACAATGAAGACTAGTTAATACGAATATTATTTAAATTTACACACCAACCACTAAGGCCAAAAATGAAGAAATTGAAGGTTTTCACCAACTTCTGCAGTCTGAAATTGATAATTACTGATTAGAATGTGAAAGTTGGAAACAAAGAAGAAAGATTGGTAGTTGGAAAATAAGGCATTGGTGATAGAAACCACACCAGAGATTTGCATGATAGAATTTTGAGAGACCAATGGGTAATTCATTGCAAATATCTTTTTTTTTTTTTTTTAACAACATTAACAGTGACTATAAATGTGGACCTCACCAGATGGAATACACAGAAATCAAATCAACTACATGTGTAGAAAGAGTAGATGGAAAAGCTCAATGTCATCAGTCAGAACAAGGCCCGGAGCCACCAGTAGAAAAGATCATCACTTGCTTATATACACGTTTAAGTTGAAGCTAAGGAAAATTAAAACAAGTCTGCAAGAACCAAAACACAACTTTGAGTATATCTTAGGTAAATTCAGAGAAGACCTCAAGAACAGATTTGACACATTGAACACTAATGACCGAAGACAAGACGAGCAGTGGGACGACATCAAGGACATCATACCTAAAGAAAGCAGTGTCCTTAAAATGCAAGAAAATAAGAAAAGATCACAATGGATGTCAGAAGAGACTGTGAAATTTGTTCTTCTGTTAGTGTCTACTTCCATTTTTGTTCACATGATAGTGTAAAAAGTACAAGACTAGCCCTCTAACCAAAAATAGCTATAAAACTTGGCAAAAAAAGAGGGGATTGGCTTCAAGTATAGGAAGCGAAAGCTGTGATCCCTGGCAGAAGAAAAATACAAGAAGCCCCATAGCTCCTTTGCTTTCTGCTCTTGGGGCACTTTCCACGCAGTAGTCCAGTGGCAGCTTATAACACACTTGCTGTGATAGGAGACAGAGAGCATAGATTTTGGCTGCTGAGAAAGTTAGATTATTTGAAGCAAAGTGGCAGAGAAGAATGAGCATGCGCTGGTTCACAGACATGAGATCTTACAGAGAACAATTTCTGACCAACAATGAATTAAGCAGAGATTCTGGAGGTTACACAGCACTGACAGACATTGGCATTCCAACTCGTGGGACGGGAAGATCTTAATGAACATCCTGGGCATTAATGTGACAGAACCGCCCCCTCTTAGAAATAGTACAAATCAAGACCGAGAGTGAGGGCTATGCTAGACTTTCCCTAACAAAAGGGTTATAAATAAGCCTTAAAGTGGTTGAGCTGATCTACCAGTAAATAAACTGCTTACCAGAATGAACCTCTGTAAAGAACCCAACCAGATGCAGACTCTAAATGATCTAGCAATGCCCAGAATTAAATATTATTAGACATGCCAAAAAACAAAAACAAACAAAAAAAGAAACAATTGTGGTCTGTAATTAGGGGGAAAAAAAACCTTATAAATAAATCTGAGATGGCCCACATGTTGGAATTAACAAAAAAAAAGTTTAAAGCATCTACTATAAATATGTTCAAGCAATTAAAAGAAAGTATGGTCACAATGAATGAACTCATGAATATTAGCAGAGAAATGAAAACAATTCTAAAAATGAAATCTCTGGAATTGAAATGTGCAACATATAAATAAGCAATTCACTGAATAATGCCCATGCAGATCGGGAAGAACTAATAATCCCTGAGATTGAAAAAAAGGTTAAAAAGACCTTTTTCTGAAAAACAGAGAAGTAAGCAACAAAAATAAAGACAATTATCAGAGAGTTGGTGCCTTTTTGACACTATTGAGGAGTCTCACATATGCATCTTTTGAATGATAGAAATAGAGAACAGAAAGGTACAACTGAAAAAAAAATAATGCTAATAGTTCCCCAAATTTGGTGAAAAGACTAAAGAAGCTCAGTCAGTCTCAAGAAGGGTAAGAGACAACTATACAGTCAAGGTATAGAACACCAAAGGATAAGAAAAATATCTTAAAATCACCTCAAAATAAGTACATACAGAATGCAGATGAACAATGATACAAATGCATCTATGTTCTCATTAAAAAAAGAAAAAAATAGAGGCTAGAACATATCCTTCAAAAATGAAAGTGAAATGAAAACAGATTCAGATACATAAAAGTTAAGAAACTTGAAGTCATAACATAAAACTCCATAATCAAGAAATTGTGTCATTGGTATGAGAACAGAAAAAATAGATTAATGAAGCAATATATATTTCAGAAATAAAAGAAACACTTATGTTGTTGTTAGGTGCCCTAGAGTTGGTTCCAACCCATAGCAATACTATATACAACAGAATGAAACACTACCTGGTTATGATTGAGCCTGTCCTTGTAGGCCCTGTGTCAATACACCTTGTTGCAGGTCTTCTTCTTTTTTGTTGACTCTTTAATTTACCATGCATAATGTCCTTCTCATGCTAACAAACACAAGATCATTTACATTTTTCAGCAAACTGCCAAAGCATTTCAATGGGGAAGGTAAGTGCTTTCAATAAATGGTCCCACAAAAGCTCGATAACATACAGAAAAATAAATAAATAAATAATTGAAAAAAAAAATCACACCTAATAAAATGCAAAAATATTGCCTTGAGATGGAGCATGAGCTAAATGTAAAACCTGTAACTGTTAAGATTTTGTAAGAAACAATAAGGGAAGTATGTTTGTAACAGGAGGGTAAGCAAAGATTTTTTTTAGAAATGACATAAAAAGGAATGAAAGTAAACGGGAAACATGATATATTAGAATTTATCAGAATCAGAGAGAAAGGAGAGTTAGTAAAATGTATAAGCAAAACCTATAATTGAAAAAAGGTAGGTATAAAAAGACATAATCTTACAACCCAACAAGAAAAAGACAAGCAGCCTAATAAATATGGACAAAAATGTTGACACTTCAAAAAGCTATACAAATATCAAATAAACATAAGTAAAATATTCAACACCATTATTCCTCAGAAAAAAAAGTAAATTAAAATCAAACTTCTATACATACTCACTAGAATGACTAAAATTGAAAAGTCTTCCAACATACAATGTTGGCCATATGTTCCTGAAAGTTTAAAAAAAAAAAAAAAACACCCATTCTCTTTGAGGAAAAAGTTTGGCAGCCTATTACAAAAGCAAACATACACCTATCCTATGTCCCTGAAATTCTCCCGTAGGTATTTAAAAAAAAAAAACAACAAAACACAAATAAAACCCCATGTCTACAAATAATAGCCTTAAAAAAAAATGTCCAAAGCGTTTTATACATAGAAGTTAAAACTCAAAGTGGTCTAGATGTGTATCATTTGAAGAATGGGTAAATATTTTCTGCTAAATTCATATAACAAAAATACCACTCACTAAATAAAAACAAAATAAAACTAACACATGTGACAACATGGGTGCACCACACTGTCACTATGCTGAGCAAATGAAGCTAGACACAATAAAAAGTATAAGTACAAGCTGTATGATTCCATTTATATGATACCATGGAGTATTATTTATATTATACTAATCTATGGTGGGGAAAAAAAAATCATAACAATGTTTGCCTTTGTGGGAGGGTGAGGGTGTTCAAAATGGCTACCAGGTAGCTCTGCGATGATGGAATCGTTCTGTCTTAATAGTGTGTGACCTTGTCGAAACAACAAATTTTACATTTACACTTTGTTCATTTTATTGTAATTAAATTTTGCTTCAAAAACAAACAAAAAGAATAGTAAACAAATATTGAACTCTAGTTATTTTTTGTCTTTTATTTTTTTACTAGTATGTGTTATCAATTTTGAAGCCACCTTGTGTGCTTATTGCTGTTAGTAGGTGCCACTGGCTGTGTTCCAACTCACAGGCAGCCTATGTACGACAGAATGAAACATGTGCCATTCTCCCAATGGTTCTTATGCTTGAGCCCATCCTTGCAGACACTGTATCAATCCATCCCCTCAAGGGGCTTCCTCTTTTTTGCTGACCCTCTACCAAGCATGATGTCCTTCTCCGGGAAATGGACCCTCCTGATAACATGTCCAAAGTATGTGAGATAAAGTGTCGCCATCCTTCCTTCCAAGGAGCATTCTGGCTACATTTCTTCCAAGACAGATTTATTCGTTCTTCAGTCTGTGGTATATTCAATATTCTCAGCCAACACCATCATTCGAAGGCGTCAGTTCTTTTTCGGTCTTTCTTTATTGTCCAGCCTTCACGTGTATTCGAGGTGATTGAAAATATCATGGCTTAGGTCAGGCCCTCCTCAAAGTGACATCTTTGCTTTTTAACACTATAAAGAGGTCTTTGCAGCAGATTTGCCCAAGGCAATATATTGTTTGATTTCTTGATTGCTGCTTCCACCAGCTTTGATTGTGGATCCAGGTAAAACGAAATCCTTGACAACTTCAATCTTTTCTCTGTTTATCACAATGTTGTTTATTGGTCCAGTTGTGAGGATTTTTGTTTTCTTTATGTTGAGGTGATACCCATAATGAAGGCTGTGATCTTTGACCTTCATCAGTAAGTATTTCAAGTCTCCTTCACATTCAGCAAGCAAGGTTGTGTCATCTGCATATCACAGGTTGTTAATAAGTCTTCTTCCAATCCTGATGCCCCATTCTTCTTCCTATAGTCCAACTTCGAGGATTATTTTCTCAGCATACATATTGAATAAGTGTGGTGAAAGCATACAACACTGAAAAACACCGTTCCTGACTTTAAGACACACAGTTTTCCCTTACTCAGTTCAAATGGCTGTCTCTTAGCCTATGTACATGTTCTTTGTACATAAGCAAAATTAAGTGTTCTGGGGTTCCCATTCTTCAAAATGTTACCCATAATTTGTTACGATCCACACAGGTGAATGCCTTAGCATAGTCAATAAAACACAGACAAATATCCTTCTGGTATTCCCTACTTTCAGCCAGGCTCCATCTGACATCTGCAATGACATCCCTTGTTCTACCTACTCTTCATATCCCGGCCTGAATTTATTGCTGTTCCCTGTAGATGTACAGCTGCAGCTGCTTTTGAATGATTTTCAGCAAAATTTTACTTGTGTGTGATATTATTTGATAATTTCTGCATTCTGTTAGATCATCTCCCTTTGGAATGGGCACCAATATGGATCTCTTAACATCAGTTGACCAGGCAGCTGTCCTCCCAATTTCATGGCATAGACAAGTGAGCACGTCCAGTGCTGTATCCCTTTTTTGAAACATCTCAGTTGGTATTCCCTCAATTCTGGGACTGTTGATTTTTGCCAATGCCTTCAGCACAGGTTGAACTTCTTCCTTCAGTACCATTGGTTCTTGATCATATGCTGCCTACTAAAATGGTTGAATGTCAACCACTTCTATTTGGTACTTGACTCTGTGGATTCTTTCCATCTTCTTTTCGAATGCTTCCTTCAGCATTTCATATCTTGTACAATTGTTGTTATTGTTAGGCGTTGTGAAGTTGGTTCCAACCCATAATGGCCCCATACAAAAGAGGATGAAGCACTGCCTGGTCCTGCATCATCCTCATGATCTTTGTTAAGCTTGAGCCCATTGTTGCAGCCATTGGGTCTTCCTCTTTTTCCATGACCCTCTAATTTACCAAGCATGATGACCTTCTCCAGGGACAGATCTTTTCTGATAACACGTATGTGAGATTAAGTCTCCCTATCCTTACTTCTAAAGAGCGATCTGGCTGTACTTCTTCCAAAACAAATTTTTTCATTCTTTTGGCAGTCCATGGTATATTCAATATTCTTCACCAATACCATAATTCAAAGGCGTCAATTCTTTGGCCTTCCTTGTTTATTGCCATGCTTTTCACATGCATATGAGCCTATTGAAAACACTGTGGTTTGGGCCAGACTCACCTTAGTCTTTAAAGTGACATCTTTGCTTTTTAACACCTTAAAGAGATCTTTTGCAGCAGGTTTGCCCAATGCAATGTGTCCTTTCATTTCTTGACCGTTGCTTCCATGGCCTTTGATTATGGATCCAAGTGAAATGAAATCCTTGACAATTCCAAACTTTTCTCCATTTACCATGGTGTTGCTTATTGGTCCAGTTGTGAGGATTTTTGTTTTCTTTATGTTGAGGTGCAATCCATATCGAAGGCTGTAGTCTTTGGTCTTCATCAGTAAGGGCTTCAAGTCCTCTTCATGTTCAGTAAGCAAGACTGTGTCATCTGCATAAGCCAGATTGTTAGTGTGTCTTCCTCCAATCTTGATGCTTTGTTCTTCATACAGTCTAGTTTCTCGGATTATTTGCTCAGCATACAGATTGAATAAGTATGGTGAAAGGATACAACCCTGACAAATACCTTTTCTGAGTTTGAACCATGCAGTATCCCCTTGTTCTGTTCAAATGACTGCTTCTTGATCTATGTACAGTTTCTTCACGAGCACGATTAAGTGTTATGGAGTTCTCATTCTTCCCAATGTTACCCATAATTTGTTGTAATCCACACAGTCGAATGACTTTGCATAGTCAATAAAGCATGGGTAAACATCTTTCTGGTATTCTCTGCTTTCAGTCAGGATCCATCTGACATCTGCAATGATACCACTTCTTCCAAGTCCTCTTGTGAATCTGGCTTAGATTTCTTATATTTCTTGTAGATGTACTACTTCAATCGCTTTTGAATGATCTTCAGCAAAATTTACTTGTGTGCAATATTAATGATATTGTTCAATTATTTCTTCATTTGTTTCGTTCACCTTTCTTTGGAATAGGCAAAAATATGGATCTTTCTAGTCTGTTGGCCAGGTAGCTATCTTCCAAATTTCTTGGCATAGACGAGTGAGTACTTTCACCACTGCATCCGTTTGTTGGAACATCTCAATTGGTGTTCTGTCAATTCCTGGAGCCTAGTTTTTCACCAATGTTTTCAGTGCAGCTTGGGTTTCTTCCTTCAGTACCATTGGTTCTTGATCATATGGTACCTTCTTTAATTGTTGGATGTCGGAAAACTCTTTTATTACAGTGACTTTGTGTATTCCTTCCATCTTTTTTTGATACTCCTTGTGCTGTGAAATCCTTCACTATTGCTACTCGAGGCTTCAATTTTTTTTTTTTTTCAGTTTTCTCAGGTTGAGAAATGTTAACTATGCTCTTCTCTTTTTTGTTTTCTAACTCCACAGCTTTACACATGTCATCATAATACTTTACTTTGTCTTCTCTAGCAGCCCCTTGTAATCTTCTGTTCACCTCTTTTACTTCATCATTTCTTCCTTTCTTTTTAGCTACTTGACATTCAAGAACAAGTTTCAGAGTCTCCTCTGACATCCATTGTGGTCTTTTCTTTCTTTCCACTCTGTTTAATGATCTCTTATTTTCTTCATGTATGGTGTCCTTGTGCAATTATCTGGTCTTTGGTCATTAGTGTTCAATGGGTCAGGTTTATTCCTGAGATGATGTCTAAATTCAGGTGAAATATACTGAAGGTCTATTTTGGCTCTCATGGGTTTACTCTAATTTTCTTCAGCTTCAACTTAAATTTGCATATGAGCAACTGATGATGTGTTCTGCAGTTAACCCCTGGCTAGTTCTGACTGATGATATTGAGCTTCTCCATTGTCTCTTTCCATAGATGTGCTTGATTGAATTCCTGTGTATTTCTTATGGTGAGGTACACATGTATTGTAGCTGTTTAAGCTGTTGAAAAATGTATTTGCAATGAAGAAGTCATTGGTCTTGCAAAATTTTATGATGTGATCTCTAGCTTAGTTTCTACCTTCAAGGCCATATTTTCCAACTACTGGTCCTTCTTTGTTTCCAGCTTTCACATTCCAGTCACCAGTAATTATCAACACATCTCAGTTTTATATTTGATAAGCAGACTGCAGATGTTGGTGAAAACCTTCAATGTCTTCATCTCTGTCCTTAGTGGTTGGTTTGTTCATTTGAATAATTGTATTAACTGATCTTCCTTGCAGGCATATGGTATTATTCTATTACTGAGATGGTTTTACTTCAAGATAGATCTTGAAATGTTCTTTTTGATAATGAATATAAGCCATTCCTCTTCAACTTGTCTTTCCCAGCATACTAGACCACATGATTGTCCAATTAAAAATGGCTAATACCCCTTTCTAGGACACTCCAGTGATCTCACCCCTTCAGGAGCAAGGAAGAATGAAGAAAACTAGAGACACAAGGGAAAGATTAGTCCAAAAGACTAATGGACCATATCTACTATGGTCTCTACCAGACTGAGTCCAGTACAACTCGATGGCACCCAGCTATCACCACTGACTGCTCTGACGGAGATCATGATAGAAGGTCCCAGACAGAGCTGGAGAAAAATGTAGAACAAAATTCTAACTCAAAAAGAAAGACCAGACTAGCTGGCCTGACACAGACTGGAGAAACCCTTAGAGTATGGACCCCAGACACCCTTTCAGATAAGTAATGAGGTCACTCCTGAGGTTCACCCTTCAACCAAAGATTGAATAGGCCAGTGGAACAAAACAAGACTAAACAGGTGTACTAGTCCTGAGGCAGGGACTGGAAAGTAGGAGGGAATAGGAAAGCTGGCAATAGGGATCCCAGGATTGAGAAGGGGGAGTGTTGACATGTCATGGGGTTGTTAACCAATGTTATACAACAATGTGTATAGTAACCGTTTGGTAAGAAACTAGTTTGTTCTATAAACCTTCATTTAAAGTTCAATTAAAAAAAAAAAAAGAAATAGAAATGGCCAATACCAGTCCATTTCAGCTCACTAATGCCTAAGATTTTGATCTTTATGTTTTCCATTTGATTTTTGACAACTTCCAAATTTCCAAGGTTCCTACTTCATACATTCCATATTCGGATTATTACTGGATATTTATAGCTATTTCTTCTCTTTTTGAGTCATGCTACATCAGCAAATGAAAGTCGGAAGACTTGACTTCACCTATGTCATTACGGTCAACTCTGTGTTGAGGCGGCAGCTCTTCTCCAGTCATATTTAAGTGTCTTCCGACCTGAGGGGCTCATCTTCCGGCACTATATCAGACAATGTTCCATTGCTATTCTTAAGGTTTTCACTGGCCAATTATTTCAGAAGTAGATCCCCAGGTCCTTCTTCCTAATCTGTCTTAGTCTGGAAGCTCTGCTAAAACCTGTCGAGCAAGGATGACCCTGCTGGTAATTGAAATACTGGTGACAAAGCTTTCAGTATCAAAGCAACATGCAAGTCACTACACTATGGACAAAACGCCAGACATGTGGTGTATTGTCTTCTGCCTGGATGGAGTTATCCACAGCAACCCTGCTGGCAACCAAAAGGCTCTGTTCCAATTGAGCAAATGCCAAGGGACTGCAACTGCACCAGTGGAGCACCCAAGGCCCAGGCCTGAGCCTCCCCAAGCCCCTCAGTGTCCCTCCCCTCAGCCCCAAACCTGATATGACCCCCAGAGAACCAAAAGCAAAGGTGTTACATCCCACCCCCACTTCAAAGATCCAGGCCGATGGCAGGGGGCTGAGCGGGACTCCCTGGGACTCTGCAGGGATTAATCCCTCCCCCCCCCAAATGACAGTGAAGGCCTCCCAGAAAAACAGAGCTGCTAGAGGAGGAATCATTGCCATCTTCTTATGGCTCTGGATTCTTAGGCTGTAAACCCAAGGGCTCAGGTCTTCAGGGTGTATCCAGAGATAAAATGTTTTAATTAGGATTAAGTAAATGCTTAAATATATGCGGTTAATGAAGACTAAGTTTACCACTGTTTGGGAACGCAGTTAAAAGTATTAAAAGACAAAACTAAACAAGCAAACAAACAAAAAAAAAAACACTTAGAATGTGTACTCTGAAGTGTTGCAGTAAAATTGGAGACATCTATATGAACTCATCACTTAGGCAGATAAAGATATTTCTTTTTTTGATGCTGAATGTCCTCGAGTTGATTTTCAACTCATAGCAACCCCATGTGACAGAATGGAACTGCCTCGTAGGTTTTTCTATGCTAAAATATTTATGGGAACAGTTTTCCAGGTCTTTCTTCTGGGGAGCCTCTGGGTAGGTTCAAACGCTGAGAGCTTAACTGTTGCACTACCAGATTTTTTAGATACAGTTATAAGCATAAAAATATACATATTATGAGCCTGTCCAATAAGAGGGCATGGATTACAACTGCACCTGATGTCCCGTCTTGTTTTGAGACCCATTATCCACAAAAAAGGAACCAAGGAATCTAGCTAATACTAGGGCTGAGGCAGAAAAATGCTACGAGCCTTAGTCATCCTGTGGTGCCACCCAATAAGGAAGTGCTCAAAGAATCACAGAGCTAAGTCAGGACACAAGTGTCTGTTACATACATACGAAGAAAACAAAGAGCAAGAGAACATGTTAAAGCAGGGTAAGTACACACAATTGGTGAAAGTGAATAGTGACAAGAGTATGCAGGAGTTCATTGCACTCTTCTGGAAAATGTTCTGTAAATGTGAAATTAAAACAAAATGACCCAAAAGAATTGATAACAGAAACTCAAAGAGATACTTATACACCAATGTTCATTTGGCTATTCACAGTAACCAAAATGTGGAAACAATGTGTGTCCATCAACAGATGAATGGATAAACAGAATTTGGTGTTACAATGGAATACTATTCAATCATAAGGATAAATGAAGTTTTGATACAGGCTACTTATGACATGGGTAAAACTTGAAAATATGTTACATGAAATAAGAGAGATACAAAAGGACAAATATTGTGTGACTCCACTTAAATGAAATATCTAGAATAGGCAAATGCCATAGAGACAAAAGTAGATTAGTGGTTACCAGGGGCTGGAGAGAGAGGAAGATAGGGGGTTATTGTTTAATGGGTAGCGAGTTTCTGTTTGTGGGGATGAATGTA
Source organism: Elephas maximus indicus (assembly GCF_024166365.1). NCBI lineage: Eukaryota > Metazoa > Chordata > Mammalia > Proboscidea > Elephantidae > Elephas > Elephas maximus. The sequence continues at coordinate 34,944,670 of NC_064820.1, read as the reverse complement.
CCTTGGAGATTAATAGTGGTGACGGCTGCATAACATTGTGGATGTAATTGATGTCACTGAATTGTACACTTAAAAATGGTTAACATGGAAAATTTTGTGTTATATAAATTTTATCATAATAAAACTAAAAATAAATGTAACAAAACACTTTTTTCATGGAAACCTTATAAATGCCTGGGAACCACTGGACTGGTCTATCCAATGTGTCTGAGCCTACCCTGTGAAATTCTTCTTTTAACAGTTCTTTCACAATAAGTGCCTCTCTCCTGCCTCTGGATAACCACTTGCCCCTTCAGAATGCACCTAAATGACTTTTTTCTTCATGAGGCTTTCACTTACCATGAGTTTAAGAAGCTGTCTGTGACCACCTCCTTTACAACTTACTGAGTGGTCCACCAGGGTGTAATTTACTAAATGCTTTCCATCATCATGCTTGTTTTTTTGGTATAACTATCTGTTTTAAAATTTTGAAGCCCAACAAACTAAAAATACTACTTCTACTTTTTGGCAGCTACGTACTTAATTGCATTCCTTGAGCTAACCAGGGGCTTAATATTTTCAATTGTTCTTGCTCTGAAAAATATATCTCAGTGAAAGCCTGCTTTAAAAGATACTTGATTTTATATAAATGTTTATGCTTTCATTTTTAAAGTTATCTGTATAAAGCCATTCAGGCTTTATTCCTTATATTAGAAAGCTAAGTTTTTGCATGGTTTGGGTTGAAATGCAAAGTTTTTGAAATCTAAACTCATTTTTCAAGTGAAAATGTGTTTTAACTTGTAAATTATTGTAATAAATTCAAACATAAGTCAATTCATGAACTTACACTTGCTGCTGTCTCCTGTTATGCTCTCGCGTCAGCTCATGATGACCGCTTGTACAACAGATTGAAACTGCATTATCTTCACAATCACTGGTAGGTGGGAGTCCATTGGCAAAGTCCCAGTGTATTTTCAGTGCCTTCCAACCTAGAGGCCCTTCTAACCTAGTGGTTAAGTGTTTGGCTGTTAACCGAAAGGTTGGCAATTCAAATCCACCAGCCTCTCTTTGGAAACCCTATGGAGACAGTTCTACTCTGTCCTATGGAGTCACTATGAGTCGAAAGCGACTTGACAGCAATGGTTTTTTTTTTTTTTTTCCCCAATCTAGGGGACTCATCTTCCAGCACTATATCAGACAATATTCTGTTGTGATCCGTAAGGTTCCCATTGGCTAATTTGGGAAATAGACTGCCAAGTCTGTCTTCCTCACCTGTTGTAGTCTGGAAGTCTACGGAAACTTGCCTACCATGGGTGCTGGTATTTTAAATACTGGTGCCATAGCTTCCAGCATCATAGCATCATGCAAGCCACCACAACGTGATGACGAACTGACAGACGGGTGATAGCCTGAAAACAATAGCTTCTACTATTTAGTCTTTTTTTTTTTTTCCTACCTTGACACTGTTTTATTACATTTACCAATTTTCAAATTCTCCCCAGATGTAATGCAATCTCGGGAGGCAGATACCATTTTTATCTGGAAGCTTTTATATGCGGTGGGTTCTGAACAGAAAAAAAAGGAAACAGAGTGAACAGATGTGTTTAAATGCCAGTGCCCATCTGCTGAGCCCTAAGCAACCCTCTTGACAGAGGAGTGATCTGCAGAGCACTGATCATAAAACACCCATTTTGTGAATGAAATGATTTTAGTGGTCTCCAAGGCCAGTACTCTGTCATCCTCTGTCACTATTAAAATTAAATGTGGAAATAAAAGTAAACAAAGCATCTTTCCTTTCTATGTTTCCAAAAATTTATCCGCATGTTTAAACATCTAACTCTAGAGCAAACAAACGTGGTTTTATTATAATTGCATTTAAATCTTGATGGAAAACGGCAGCGCCTCATCAAATAACTTTTCATTTTTAGGATTTTATGTCTAGGCTTAAACTGAGCTCTCTTCTATTCTTCAGATAGAACACACAGGTGTTTGTTTTAGAGGCAATTTTATCCTTCAGATATGCTTAACTCTGCGTGCTAATATTATCTGTTCTGGCTCCCTAAACTCCTTCAAAGCTTCCCTCCTATGAGTTTTGTCTTCCTATACCCAGACTTCATTTTATTTCTGCCACTGCTAGGCATGGTATGGGACCACACCTCTTGCTTTTGTCTCTTTCACATATTTAATAAATAACCATTTAATGAACTTCTTTTATGATCTTGGTACAATATTAATTGCTGGTGAGACAAACAAACAAAAAGCACAGTTGAGTGATGTTCTTTGATTGTGTTTGCATGCATGTGTGTGGCGGGCAGTACTGCAGAGTGGCTAATGGTGATGGTAGGTGAATGTCTAAAGACAAAAAAATACAATTGTTATTGAGTGCATTTGACCCATGGATGTGTTTAATTTGAGGTGTCTGTTGCCAAGAAATGGTTGGAAAGAAGGGTCTAGAGATTAGAAGAACTGGCAATGCAAATGTGCAATTCATTGGCCTACAAGTAGCGGTTGAAGTCAGAGAAACATTATAGATGCCCCAGCTCTAGAAAGGGCTGGAGAGTGAGGCAATAAAGGGCTAAGGACGGAGTCTAGCTGATGGTTCATTGCACAGAAAATATGGTGGAGGCTGCTCCTCTACTCATAGAATTTTAAAAAATTCTTACAGAGGTTTTATGAAATTTGAAAATTAATTTTGACAGTTTAGCCAAGTTTTAACAGCTTAGAACGTATTTCCCTTTCCTGAAGTCTAAACCTATAAAGGAAGGTAATTTCAAGGAGCAGATTAAGAGGAGTGATTGGAAGAGCAAGGTCTGGGAGTTCCCTGTGTGCCCCCCTCAGCCACATTCGCTGTACTGATCCTGGGGGTGGCAGAAAAACAAACAACAAAAAAGTTGCTGTACAATTAAAAAAAAATTACTGTAAAATTACAAAAAAACTGATTGCTGTGATGTTGATAGTCATGGCAACCCCGTGGTCTCATTCTTTAAAGTTTTCGATCTTATTTTATCTCCATAGGGTTTTCAAGTCTGTGACCTTTTGGGAACAGATAGCCAGTCCTTTCTTCCAAGGTACTTCTGGGGGGGTTGGAGCTGCCAGCTTTTATGGTCAGTAGTGGAGTGCTTAACCATTTGCAGTACCAGAGACTCTTTTGTTATAGAATAAATTTCTTCTAAAAACCTGGTATAAAATACTAACTCAAACTTTTGTCACTTTACCTTTTACCTTTATCCTCCTCAAAGCTTTTTTTTTTTTTTTTGAGCTGCTAAGTCACAGTGCCACTTCTCAAGTTTAAATTATCTCCATAGATCCTCCTCTCATCTTCGCTGCAGAGCAGCTTAAAGCCAACTGCATTTCCCTCCTCTCAGAACCCTCATCGCTGATGCATTGACCTGGAAATGTCCCTGTTACAAACTAGGCCTGGGATTGGATTGAATCCCCAAGTACCTCTGGTACAAAGGAAAAGACCCCGGTTTTTTTTTTTTAAATAACAGATCATAAGGCCAATCACTAAAGGGAAGAGAAGATAGTGAACACATTAAACATGGGATAGTGACAACACTTACAATGTTCTTAAATTATCAGTACTTCAACTAACATCTCTGAAATCCATTTGAGCTGGTAAAAGGAAGATACTTCAGGCTTCACACTAGGCTTTCATTTTTGACTGTGAGATTCCCACATTTTTCCCACCCTCAAGCTTCTACTTCCAGCAAAGCAAAGGGATCTTGGAGCCTCTGGCTACTACATCTACTGTGTCTGAAAAAGACACTGCAATTAACCTTGGTGATGAAAATTAGGCAAAATGAAGGATCCCTCTCTATTTTAAAACCCAAAATTCAAAGAAAGGAATTTCATTTCCCTCTTAAATTTTTTCTTGAATCCCATATTCATACGGTTTAAGATTTATGTTCCTTTCTTAAGTTTTCAACTCAAGGAAAAATTGTAGGTGAAATGAGATAGGGGTGCAATGAGGTGCAGGAACCAAATACATCACAAATTATCTCTTTGGAGAAGGGAATGCTAGCGTGATCAGAGGAACAGAAATTCTTTAAAGCTTCGCAATTCGCTTCCTATTTAGATGAAAACATGCATGAAGAAAAAATGATGGGTTGGAAGGTACATACAACTCCTCAAAGAAGGGCAATTCATTGTTTCTACTAATTAAAACATGGTTGCAATGAAGTAGCAACTGGATATTCTTTTCTATGACTCACATTCTAGCCTTAAGTCAGTTCTATGCCTATCACCAAAATATCATTAATTGCAAGAAACCTAGGTAAAGGCGTGACAATATAGGGCCTGAGCACCATCAAAACAGCACATAAAATACCTGCTATAGACCAAAAGAAATAAAAAAAACCCAAAGGGCATATTTCCTGTGTCATTAATACTAGTGCCACTTGATATAGTATTTATTTATTCCATTCATTCTGTGTTGAAATTTTGCCCATGTTTTCATCAAAAATAGTTTGTCATGAAGTTTTTTTTTTTTTTAAAGAATAATGTCGGTTAAATGCTTGTTAAATTAATAAGCATTTTTTTCATATCTGTTTCTGGCTAAAACAAAATAAAGCCTCATCACCCAACTGCTGCAAAAATTAGTTTGTTAGGTATACTTTATAGGACCAGAGATGGACTTTGATAAAGGAGTAATCCCTCTGAATGATTTGCATTGGTCTCATTCTTTAGGCTTTCCCAGATCTTATTTTATTGTGAAAAAGACTCTAAAATCTGCCATTAAAGAGAGTGTGAAAAGCCACTAGATTTAGTTCCCTGGGGCAGCCTGCTCGATTTCCCCTCAGAGAAATGAAGAGTTCATGTGGCTGGCAAGGAAACACATTCTTCCTGTATATTTATTTAGTTTTTCCCCAAAGTAAATACATTTCCTCTCGTGGAGGGGAGAACTCAGCCTTTTCAGAAATCGGCTGAACAAATGAAGTCAGAATTTTGTTCCCGCCGCCTCCTTGATTCTCCAATCCTTCTCAACTTTTTCTTAATGAATGTCTTTCTTTAAGCCATAATTCATCTGAAACAGACCTTCAAGTTCAAGCCAAGGTAGTAATTTCCTAAGGGGACTTGACTCTCAGGAAAATTCCAACGCTACCACAAAAAAGCTAATTTTAAACTTAGTGTTTGTTATAAATCATGCCTAAAAGGCCAAAGGGAGTTTTCCTTTGAATACTATTAAAATCAAACCAACCAAAAAGAAATTGAAAGGTTAAATATCATGGGTGGAACTCAGAAGAAAATATTGTATGGGTGTTTTTTTGGCTCTATTCTGTAGCCATTGACTGAATCTGAAGCTTTCACTCAAATTCACCTATAACGTAGCAATAGTTTAATCAGGTGAATTTGAGAGCTCCAAATCCTCTTCAGACTGCTACCGATAAGTGGGTTAGTGTTTAAAACAGCTAAAGAAAAAACAAAAAAAAAGATCCCAAGATGTCCTTAGAGTTATTTCTAGGGTAAAATAAAGAGCCAAAAAACCAACCAAACCAAACCAGTGCCGTCGAGTCGATTCCGACTCATAGCGACGCTATAGGACGCAATAGAACTGCCCAATAGAGTTTCCAAGGAGAACCTGGCAGATTTAAACTGCAGGCCCTTTGGTTAGCAGCTGTAGCACTTAACCACTGTGCCACCAGGATTTCCAAAATAAAGAGCAGGAGACATTTTTTGGATGAGCCAGTATAATAGTTCCCATAAAAGGAAATGGAAAATCCCAACCATCCATGAATCTAAAAGGAAGACAGAATCCTTCTCCAGAACACATCTGTAATTACATGGCTTAGAATCAGCACTCTATCTACTTTATGCTCCTACAAACTGTTCCCTCTTTGATCCTCCATCAAATATCTTTACCACATAGAAATAAACAAGATAGACACATTAATGTAGATACTTAATCACTTAATTTTTCATTTCAATAAAATTTCCCTCCATAAAGATCAGTGAAAGGACAGTACATTACATTAAGAAGCCTCCTACAGCCTGTATCTTACCTAGTTTGAGAATCAGCATACACTACAAAGCTTTCTAAACTGAATTTAAGCACAGCTAGTATAAATCTCGTTCTTATTTTGATTAGAAATACATACCCCGACAGTTTATAATTTCACATGTACGGATGCAAAGTAGATGATTCCAATCATTAGGAAAAAATAAATACATTATAAGCCATGAATAAATGCTACATCAAATGCATTAAAAGCTACGTGATATGTATTTTTATGCATTCATATCTATATTTGCATGTGTACGCTTAAATACACATGGGAGGAAGTGACAGTTTCTGAGGGCCAACATACCCAGGTTTCTACTTTTAATTATGTGCTTTTGGGACTGTCCCTTAGTCTTTCTAATACTTATTTCCCAGTATGCAGAATCTGGGCAATTCTAATGGCCCTTTCTAAAAGCCTTAATGATTACATAAGATAATTGTATATACATGACAATGAAAGGCCCATAGTAGATACTAGGTAAGAGTTCTCAATATAGCTACTATTGAACTTAAATAATTTTCAACGTCATAAGGGATTACTGAAGTGGGACTTCACTGAGAATTTTAAAATCTGATACTAATGGGAATTTTCTTTTGCCGCTGTTATTTGTCTACTAAACATTCCTTCTCTTCATCTTATTAACTTTAAACTGATTTTTTTTTCACTCTTGGTGCAGTGCCTTATTCAGTGCTCATCTGTAAATCCTAATTAGCTTAAACCCATCATGGTAATATGATTGCCTTTGCCAGAGATTGGCAAAGGCATATTTGCAGCAGCATAAATATGACAAATGACACCAGAAGACAAGTGTGCAGTCATTCTAAGCAAATTTTCTCATTCTCAAGAAAGAGATAGATTATCATTTCCTACTTCAAATGCTGTCAAAGTGGATGTGATAGCTGGGAGTGTTAAATACACCTTAAGAACATGGGGGTAGTTAGCTTGAAGAAAAGACAGGTACATGGTGATGAGATCAAAGTACAAAGAGTAAACTGAGATGAGTCTTAAATCATGTCACGGAACCATGATTTAACCAGCTGGGGAATAATTCTTCTTCTCTATATTTTATTGCCACCATGCATCAGTCAATTTGTCATACAGTGGTGGCTTGCAAGTTGTGATGCTGGAAGTTTTGCCATCAGTATTTCAAATGCCAGCAGGGTCACGCTTGCTAGAAATGTTTCAGCAGAGCTTCCAGAATAAGACAGACTAGGAAGAAGTACTCAGCAGTCTACTTCGGGAAAAAAAAAACCCAGTGAAAACCTGATGAATAGCAGCGGAGCATTATCTGATATTGTACTGGAAGATGAGGCCCTCACTTTGGAGGGCACTGGAAATACAACTGGGAAAGAGCTGACTCCTCAAAGTACAGTCAGCCTTAATTGGATGGAGTCAAGCTTCTGGGACCTTCATTTGCTGATGTGGCATGACTCAAAATGAGAAGAAATAACTAGAAACATCCATTAATAATTGGAATGTAGAATTTACAAAGAATAAATCCAGGAAAATTGGAAGTCATCAGAAATGAAACACATAAAGATTGACTTCCTAGGCATTCTTAAGCTGAAATGGACTGATACTGGCCATTTTGAATCAGACAATCATATGGTTTACTATGCTGGGAAAGGTGAATTAAAGAAGAATGGTATTGTATTCATCTTCAAAAAGAACATATCAAGATCTACCATGAAGTACAACACTGTCAGTGATAGGATGGTATTCATACAAGGAAAACCAGTTGATAAGATTGTTATTCAAATTTACACACCAACTACTTAGGCCAAAGATGAAGAAATTGAAGATTTTTACCAACACCTGCAGTCTGAAATTGATCAAACATAAAATCAGGATGCATTGATAATTACTGGTGATTGAAATGTGAAAGTTGGAAACAAAGGATTGGTAGTTAGGAAACTTGGCCTTGGTGATATAAACGATGCAAATGCATTTTTTTGACAACATGAATGACGATTATACACATGGACCTTACCAAATGAAATACACAGGAACCAAATCAACTACACCTGAGTAAAGACACAATGGAGAAGCTCAATATCATCAGTAAGAGGAAGGCAAGATTCAGGTGCAAAATAATCAATTGGTCATATGCAAATTCAAGTTGAGGCTGAAGAAAATTAAAGCAAGCCCATGAGAGTCAAAATACAAACTCGAGGATATACTACCTGAAATTAGAGATCATCTCAGGAACAGATTTGATGAATTGAACACTAATGACTAAAGACCAGATGAGTTGTGGAATGACATCAAGGACATCATACATAAAGAAAGCAAGAGATAATTAAGAAGACAGGAAAGAAAAGACCGAAACGGATGGCAAAAGAGACTCTGAAACTAGCTCTTGAACACTGAGTAGCTAAATCGAACGGAAGAAATGATGAAGTAAAATAACTGAGCAGAAGATTTTAAAGGGCAGCTGTAGAAGACAAAATAAAGTATTAAAATGAAATGTGCAAAGATATAGCATTAGAAAATCGAAAGAGTAGAACACTCTCTGCATTTTTTTTTTTAGGAAGTACTCAGTAAATGTTTTTTTTTTTAAATAATTTTTATTGTGCTTTAAGTGAAAGTTTACAAATCAAGTCAGTCTGTCACATATAAGCTTATATACACCTTACTCCATACTCCCACTTACTCTCCCCCTAATGAGTCAGCCCACTCCCTCCTTCCAGTCTCTCCTTTCGTGACAATTTTGCCAGCTTCTAACCTCCTCTACCCTCCCATCTCCCCTCCAGACAGGAGATGCCAATACAGTCTCAAGTGTCCACCTGATACAAGTAGCTCACTCTTCATCAGCATCTCTCTCCAACCCATTGTCCAGTCCCTTCCATGTCTGATAAATTGTCTTCGGGAATGGTTTCTGTCCTGGGCCAAAAGAAGGTTTGGGGAGCAGGACCACTGGGATTCTTCTAGTCTCAGTCAGACCATTAAGTCTGGTCTTTTTATGAGAATTTGGGGTCTGCATCCAACTGTTCTCCTGCTCCCTCAAGGGTTCTCTGTTGTGCTCCCTGTCAGGGCAGTCATTGGTTGTGGCCAGGCACCATCTAGCTCTTCTGGTCCCAGGATGATGTAAGTCTCTGGTTCATGTAGCCCTTTCTATCTCTTGGGCTCATAGTTATCATGTGACCTTGGTGTTCTTCATTCTCCTTTGATCCACGTGGGATGAGACCAATTGATGCATCTTAGATGGCCGCTTGTTAGCATTTAAGACCCCAGACACCACACTTCAAAGTGGGATACAGAATGTTTTCATAATAGAATTATTTTGCCAATTGACTTAGAAGTCCCCTTAAGCCATATTCCCCAAACCCCCGCCTTTGCTCAGCTGACCTTCGAATCATTCATTTTATCCCGGAAACTTCTTTGCTTTTGGTCCAGTCCAGTTGAGCTGACCTTCCATGTATTGAGTATTGTCCTTCCCTTCACCTAAAGTAGTTCTTATCTACTAACTAACAGTAAATAACCCTCTCCCACCCTCTCTCCCTCCCCACCTCCTAACTAAAAAAGTATGTGTTCTTCTCAGTTTATACTATTTCTCAAGATCTTATAATAGTTGTCTTACACAATATTTGTCCTTTTGCATCTGACTAATTTCACTCAGCATAGTGCCTTCCAGATTCCTCCATGTTATGAAATGTTTCACATATTTGTCACTGTTCTTTATTGATGTGTAGTATTCCATTGTGTGAATATACCATAATTTATTTAACCATTCATCTGTTGATGGACACTTTGGTTGCTTCCAGCTTTTTGCTATTGTAAACAGAGCTGCAATAAACATGGGTGTGCATATATGTTTCTGTAAAGGCTATGATTTCTCTAGGGTCTATTCCAAGGAGTGGGATTTCTGGGTTGTATGGTACTTCTATTTCCAACACTTTAAGAAAACGCTGGATAGATTTCCAAAGTGGTTGTACCATTTTACACTTCTACCAGCAGTGTATGAGAGTTCCAATCTCTCTGCAGCCTCTCGAACATTTATTATTTTGTATTTTTTGGATTAATGCCAGCCTTGTTTCTTTGTTGGAGTGAGGTGGAATCTCATCGTAGTTTTAACTTGCATTTCTCTAATGGCTAATGATCGAGAGCATTTTCTCATGTATCTGTTAGCTGCCTGAATATCTTCTTTAGTGAAGTGTGTGTTCATATCCTTTGCCCACTTTTTGATTGTTTTTTTTGTCTTTTTGTGGTTGAGTTTTAACAGAATCATATAGATTTTAGAGATCAGGTGCTGGTCGGAGATGTCATAGCTGAAAATTTTTTCCCAGTCTATAGGTGGTCTTTTTACTCTTTTGGTAAAGTCTTTAGATGAGCATAGGTGTTTGATTTTTAGGAGCTCCCAGTTATCTGGTTTCTCTTCGTCATTTTTGGTAATGTTTTGTATTCTGTTTATGCCTTGTATTAGGGCTCCTGACGTTGTCCCTATTTTTTCTTCCATGATCTTTATCGTTTTAGTCTTTATGTTTAGGTCTTTGATCCACTTGGAGTTAGTTCTTGTGCATAGTGTGAGGTATGGGTCCTGTTTCATTTTTTTGCAAATGAATATCCATTTATGCCAGCACCATTTGTTAAAAAGACTATCTTTTCCCCAATTAACTGACACTGGGCCTTTGTCAAATATCAGCTGCTCGTATATGGATGGATTTCTATCTGGCTTTTCAATTCTGTTCCATTGGTCTATGTGCCTGTTGTTGTACCAGTACCAGGCTGTTTTGACTACTGTGGCTGTATAATATGTTCTAAAATCAGGTAGAGTGAGGGCTCCCACTTTCTTCTTCTTTTTCAGTAATGCTTTACTTATCCAGGGCTTCTTTCCCTTCCATATGAAGTTGGTGATTTGTTTCTCCATTACATTAAAAAACGTCATTGGAATTTGGATCGGAAGTGCATTGTATGTATAGATGGCTTTTGGTAGAATAGACATTTTTACTATGTTAAGTCTTCCTATCCATGAACAAGGTATGTTTTTCCACTTAAGTAGGTCCTTTTTAGTTTCTTGCACTACTACTTTGTAGTTTTCTTTGTATAGGCCTTTTACATCTTTGGTAAGATTTATTCCTAAGTATTTTATCTTCTTGGGGGCTACTGTGAATGGTATTGATTTGGTTATTTCCTCTTCGGTGTTCTTTTTGTTGATGTGGAGGAATCCAAGTGATTTGTGTATGTTTGTCTTATAACCTGAGACTCTGCCAAACTCTTAGTTTCAGTAGTTTTCTGGAGGATTCCTTAGGGTTTTCTGTGTATAAGATCATGTCATCTGCAAATAGAGATAATTTTACTTCTTCCTTGCCAATCCGGATGTGCTTCATTTCTTTGTCTAGCCTAATTGCCCTGGCTAGGACCTCTAGCACAATGGTGAATAAGAGCGGTGATAAAGGGCATCCTTGTCTGGTTCCTGTTCTCAAGGGAAATGCTTTCAGGCTCTCTCCATTTAGAGTGATGTTGGCTGTTGGCTTTGTGTTGATGCCCTTTATTATGCTGAGGAATTTCCCTTCAATTCCTATTTTGCTGAGAGTTTTTATCATGAATGGGTGTTGGACTTTGTCAAATGCCTTTTCTGCATCAATTGATAAGATCATGTGGTTTTTGTCTTTTGTTTTATTTACATGGTGGATTACATTAATGGTTTTTCCAATATTAAACCAGCCTTGCATACCTGGTATAAATCCCACTTGGTCATGGTGGATTATTTTTTTGATGTTTTTGAATTCTGTTGGCTAGAATTTTGTTGAGGGTTTTTGCATCTATGTTCATGCGGGATATAGGTCTGTAATTTTCTTTTTTTTTTTTTGTGATGTCTTTACCTGGTTTTGGTATCAGGGATATGGTGACTTCATAGCATGAGTTATGTAGTATTCCATTGTTTTCTATGCTTTGAAATACCTTTAGTAGTAGTGGTGTTAACTCTTCTCTGACAGTTTTGTAGAACTCTGCTGTGAAGCCGTCCAGGTCAGGACTTTTTTTTTGTTGGGAGTTTTTTGATTACCTTTTCAATCTCTTTTTTTGTTTCGGGTCTATTTAGCTGTTCTACTTCTGATTGTGTTATTTAGGTAGGTAGTGTTTTTCTAGGAATTCATCCATTTCTTCTAGGTTTGCAAATTTGTTCAAGTACAATTTTTCATAGTAATCTGATATGATTCTTTTAATTTCAGTTGGGTCTGTTGTGATATGGCCCATCTCATTTCTTATTCAGGTTATTTGTTTCCTTTCCTGTATTTCTTTAGTCAGTCTGGCCAATGGTTTATCAATTTTGTTAATTTTTTCAAAGAACCAGCTTTTGACTTTGTTAATTCTTTCAATTGTTTTTCTTTTCTCTAATTCATTTGGTTCAGCTCTAATTTTTATTATTTGTTTTCTTCTGGTGCCTGATGGATTCTTTTGTTCCTCGCTTTCTGTTTGTTCAAGTTGTAGGAATAGTTCTCTGATTGTGGCTCTTTCTTCTTTATGTATGTGTGCATTTATCGATATAAATTGACCTCTGAGCACTGCTTTTGCTGTGTCCCAGAGGTTTTGATAGGAAGTGTTTTCATTCTCATCGCATTCTATGAATTTCTTTATTCCTTCCTTAATGTCTTCTATAATCCACTCTTTTTTTAGCAGGGTATTGTTCAGTTTCCAAGTATTTGATTTCTTTTCCCTAATTTTTCTGTCATTGATTTCCACTTTTATGGCCTTGTTGTCTGAGAAGATGCTTTGTAATATTTCGATGTTTTGGATTCTGCAAAGGTTTGTTTTATGACCTAATATGTGGTCTATTCTAGAGAATGTTCTGTGTGTACTAGAAAAAAAAAAAGTATACTTTGCAGCTGTTGGGTGGTGTGTTCTGTATAAGTCTATGAGGTCAAGTTGGCTGAATGTAGCAATTAGATCTTCTGTGTCTCTATTGAGCTTCTTACTGGAAGTCCTATCCTTCTCCGAAAGTGGTGTGTTGAAGTCTCCTACTATAATTGTGGAGGTGTCTATATCACTTTTCAGTTCTGATAAAGTTTGTTTTATGTATCCTGCAGCCCTGTCATTGGGTGCATAAATATTTAATATGGTTATATCTTCCTGGGCAATTGTCCCTTTTATCATTATGTTGTGTCCTTCTTTATCCTTTGTGGTGAATTTAACTTTAAAGTGTATTTTGTCAGAAATTAATATTGCTAGCCCTGCTCTTTTTTGCTTGTTGTTTGCTTGATATATTCTTTTCCATCCTTTGAGTTTGAGTTTGTTTGTGTCTCTAAGTCTAAGGTGTGTCTCTTGTAGGCAGCATATAGACGGATCGTATTTCTTTATCCAGTCTGAGACTCTCTGTCTCTTTATAGGTGCATTTAGTCCATTTACATTCAGTGTAATTATAGATAAGTATGTGTTTAGTGCTGTCATTTTGATGCCTTTTTGTGTGTGTTGTTGACAATTTCATTTTTCCACTTACATTTTTGTGCTGAGAAGTTTTTCTTTGTAAATTGTGTGTTCCTCATGTTCATAGTAGTTGACTTCATGTTTACTGAGTTGTTATGTTTTTCTTGGTTTTTATTTTGACTTATGGAATTGTTAGACCTCTTCGTGGTTACCTTAATATTTACCCCTATTTTTCTAAGTAAAAAACTAACAGTCCTATATCGCCTTGTTTCCCTCTCCATATGGCAGTTCTATGCCTCCTTTATTTAGCCCCTCTTTTTGATTATTGTGATCTTTTTACATATTGACTTCAATGATTCCCTGTTTTGAGCAATTTTTTCTTTTTAAAATTAATCTTTATTTTTTTTATGATTTCCCTATTTGAGTTGATATCAGGATGTTCTGTTCTGTGACCTTGTGTTGTGCTGGCATCTGATATTATTGATTTTCTGACCAAACAACTTCCTGTAGTATTTCTTGTAGCTTTGGTTTGGTTTTTGCAAATTCTCTAAGTTTGTGTTTATCTGTAAATGTTTTAATTTCACCTTCATATTTGAGAGAGAGTTTTGCTGGATATATAATCCTTGGCTGGCAGTTTTTCTCCTTTAGTGCTCTATATATGTCTTCCCATTGCCTTCTTGACTGCATGGTTTCTGCTGAGTAGTCTGAACTTATTCTTATTGATTCTCCTTTGTAGGAGACCTTTCTTTTATCCCTGGCTGCTTTTAAAAGTTTGTTTTTTGTTTTGGCAAGTTTGATGATAATATGTCTTGGTGATTTTCTTTTTGGATCAATCTTATATGGGGTTCAATGAGCATCTTGGATAGATATCCTTTCATCTTTCATGATGTCAGGGAAGTTTTCTGCCAACAAATCTTCAATTATTCTCTCTGTATTTTCTGTTATCCCTCCCTGTTCTGGAACTCCAATCACACACAAGTTATTCTTCTCGATAGATTCCTACATGATTCTTAGGTTTTCTTCATTTTTTTTTTTTAATTCTTTTATCTGATTTTTTTCAGCTATATTAGTGTCAATTCCCTTATCCTCCAGCTCCCCCACTTTGCATTCCAATTGCTTGATTCTGCTTCTCTAACTTCTATTGAGTTGTCTAATTCTGTAATTTTACTGTTAATCTTTTGGATTTCTGAATGCTGTCTCTCTATGGATTCTTGCAGCTTATTAATTTTTCTACTATGTTCTTGAATAATCTTTTTGATTTCTTCAACTGCTTTATCAGTGTGTTCCTTGACTTTTTCTGTAGATTGCTTATTTCATTTCTGAGGTCATCCCTGATGTCTTGAAGCATTCTGTAAATTAGTTTTTTATATTCTGCATCTGGCAATTCCAGGATTGTATCTTCATTTGGGAAAGATTTTGATTCTTTAATTTGAGGAGTTGTAGAAGCAATCATGGTCTGCTTCTTTATGTGGTTTGATATCAACTGCTGTCTCCGAGCCATCTATAAGATATTGTAGTGATGTATTTTATATTTGCTCACTGAGTCTTGTTTTGTTTTCTTTCAATATACATAGATGAGCTACTAGATTGCACTGTCTTGATTGTTGTAGCCCTTGACTCACTTATGTCCTATTACCAGCTGGTTTGGGCTGTTACCAGATATATAAGCCTATGAGTCCATTCACTATTCTTGAGTAGAATCTGATTTGGGGTCACCAAGTGTGTGGTGCAGACTGTCACCTATCCACCTAGAGAAGTAGTGGTGATAGTTGTGTGCACCAGATTCTAGTAGCAGCAGGGGGTGACACTCCAGGGGGGGCAGGATGCTGACAGGCTTCCCCCAAGTGCCAGTGAGGTAGGTGTGTCTCTATTCCTAAAGCACTTTGGTGGGTGGGCTCTGCAGCTGTACCTTAGGCCCCCAAGGCAAGTACCTCTACAGATTGGTAGGTGTCACCATCCTCAGACCCCTAAGGCAGGAGGCTAGGTGTTCTGGGAGGAACTTCAGCCCTCAGTTCCCCATTGTGGGTCAGTGAGGGCTCTGTTTAATATGCAGAGGTATCAGACCTGGGAAACTTGTCTTTCCAGTAATCGGCTAAAACAATTACAGTCAGATCCCTATCAGAATTGTCTTTGCATTATAATAGCCACCTTGTTCCCTGTAGGGATGAAAGCTCAAGACTGTGGATCTCATATGCTTGGCTGGAGCTAGTTCTGTATTTCTAGTCCAATTTCGGGAAGTCAGGGAAGGATTCTTGGTCCCTGGGTTTTTTTTTTTTTTTTTTTTTAGCTGCTTCTCTCAGGCCAGGAGAATGGGTTAGGAAAAGACCAAAAAAAAAAAAAAAAAACACAGAGCACTTCACTCTCTGGTTCAGGAAATTCCAATGTTAATGAAGCCACCTGGGAAGGGGAGGGGAGGGATCAGATAGAGAGGAGAGAGTAGGGCCCACGAACATAGACAAAGTTAATTATCTTGCTTGGTGATGACTGTTTTATCTGAGGTTCCCAAGGTGTTTGTAGCCTGTGTGGGTTGGCTGGGTCGAGATTGCTCCTGAGGGTCAGGCCTGCGTCCTTTGCTTGTGCTGTCTCAGAAGCCCTGGTCATTTCCTCCGCTCCCAGTCCAAAGCAGAGCGCCAAGGTTCCCCAGCTGGGATGCCACACTCCAGGCTCCAAAACCAGTTGTTGCCTCCTGGCGACTTCTCCTCCTGTCAGCCATGTTGCTGCACTATCTGCATGCACTGGCTGGGTTTCCCCCTAGGTCACTTCAGGGGGCTAGGGCTGCATCCCATGTTTGTGCTGTCTCATGATGCCATGCTCAGCTCCCACGCACCCAGTCCAAAGCCCGGCGCCAAGGTTTTCTGACTGGGACGCTGGCTCCAGGCTCTGAAAACAGTCACTGCTTCCCCGTGGTTGCTCGTTCTCAGTCTCTGTTACTCAGGTCAACTCTTTAGATCCGTGTTTGATGGTCAGGGTTTGTAGATTGTCATGTATGTGATCGATTCACTTGTTTTTCTGAGTCTTTGTTGCAAGGGGGATCCAAGGTAGCTTCTACCTAGTCAGCCATCTTGGCCCTGCCTCCTCGGCATTTTTAAAGCTAAAAAAAAAAAAAAAAAAGCTGAGGAAAAAATTCAAGCCTTAAGCTGCAATATTGAAGAAATCTATGGGGAAAATATTAAATAACACAGGAAGCATCAAAAGAAGATGGAAGAAATACACAGAGTCACTGTAACAGAAAGAATTGGTCGACATTCAACCATTTCCAGAGGTAGTGTATGATTAAGAACCAGTGGTGGTAAAGGAAGAAGTCCAAGCTGCACTGAAGATACTGGCAAAAAACAAGGCTTCAGGAATTGATGAAACACCAATTGAGATGTTTCAACAAACAAAATGGAATGCTGGAGGTGCTCACTTATCCCATGGCAAGAAATTTTTGAGGGCAGCTGTCTAGCCAAATTGACTGGAAGAGATCCTTATGTGTGCCTATTCCAGAAACTGGTCATCCAACAGAACGTGGAAATTATCAAACAATATCATTAGTATTACACACAAGGAAGATTATGCTGAAATTTTTTCAAAGTTGTCACAGCAGTATATTGACAGGGAACTGCCAGAAATTCAACCTGGATTCAGAAGGAGGACAGGGAACCAGGGGTATCATTGCTAATGTCAGATGGACCCTGGCTAAAATCAAAGAATACCAGAAGTATTTTTACCTATTTTTTTTTTTTGACTATGCAAAAGCATTCGACTGTGTGGATCATGACAAATTATGGATAACATAGCGAAGAATGCGAATTCCAAACACTTAATTGTGCTTATGAGGAACCTTTACATATACTGAGTGACAGTCGCAAACAGAACAAGGAGATACTACAGGGTTTGCAGTCAGAAAGGTGTATTGTCAGGGTTATATCTTTTCACCATACTTATTCAATGTGTATGCTGAGCCAATAATTTGAGAAGTTGGACTCTATGAAAAAGAACAACATCAGGTTTGGAAGAAAACTAGTTAAAAACCTACAATATGCAGATAACACAGCCTGGCTTGCTGAAAGTGAAGAAAACTTGAAGCACTGACTGATGAAGATCAAAGACTACAGCCTTCTCTGTGGATTGTACCTCAACATAAAAAAAAAAAATCCAAAAATCCTCACAACTGAACAATTAAGCAACATTATGATAAATGGAGAAAAGGTTGAAGTTGTCAAGGATTTCATTTTACTTGGATCCACAATCCACAGCCATGGAAGCAGCAGTCAAGAAATCAAAAAACAAATTGCACTGGGCAAATCTGCTGCAAAAGACCTCTTTAAAGTGTTGAAAAGCAAAGACGTCACTTTGTGGACCAATGTGCACCCAAGCCATGGATTTTTCAAATGCCTCACATCCATGTGAAACTTGCACAAAGAATAAGGAAGACTAAAGAAGAATTGGTGCCTTTGAATTATGGTGTTGGGATAGAATATTTAATATAACACAGACAGCCAGAAGAATGAACAAACCTGTCTTGAGAGAAGTGCAGCCAGAATGCTCCTTGGAAGAGAGGATGATGAGACTTAGTCTCATATACTTTGGACATGTTATGAGACATGTTATCAGAGTGACCTGTCCCTGGAGAAGGACATCATGCTCGGTAATTCGGAGCATCAGAGAAAAATCAGAAGACCCGGCATGAGTTGAACTGACACAGTGGTTGCTCTGATAGACTCAAGCATAACAACAATTGTGATAATCACACAGGACAGGGGAGTGTTTTGCTCTGTTGTACATAGGCTCACTATGAGTCCTAACTGACTTAAAGACACTTAGCAATATGCCAATAATACATTTTGTTATGTGAGTTTTTTTTTTTTGTCCATAAATTTTACCTATTTTGAGTGGAATTTATCTTGCTTTGAGCGGAAAGTAAATTTACTGATCCACCAATTGGTTACAAACCCTGTGCATTTGTCTTAGGGGAGGAGACAGGGCTAAATTCAAAAAAAAAAAAAAAAAATGGCAGCAACAACAAAACAGTTATCACTGAGTCGATTCTGATTCATGCTGACCCACATATGCAGAGTAGAAGTGCACCACATAAGATTTATAAGTCTGTGACCTTTCAGAATCAAAACACCAGGACTCTCTTCTGAGGCACCTTTTGGTGTGTTCAAGTCACCAAACTTTTCATTAGTAGTTGAACACTTAACCACCATCCAGGGACTCCAAGTGTTAAGGACACCTAGCTATTTCAGATTTTGTAGCTTATGATTCCATTTGTGCAGATGTAAAGCATATTTTAAGCAATTGCTAAATATGGTTGTGGATAAAAACTATGTAACCATCAAGCTGTATCATTAGGGAAAGTAGACTGATAGTTTAAGATGTTAGTATTTGTTGGCTAATGTCTGCCAAGCACGTGTATAGTTTTTATATAATCATTTGTATTCACAACTGAAATGATTTCCCAATCTTTGGTAAATAAAATAATTGTATATATTATACAATTTTCAGTATCTTGATTAACATTATCATAAAATGTACTAACAATTGCATGGTCTAGTTAATGATCTTCCACTCAGGCAATAGAGCTGTAGAGTACTTCCTTTGGTGCAGGTGTCCTGAGAATTACTCACTTGAGTATTCAGGCAGCTGAGAGCATAGGCTGTGACATCTTGCATCTTCCCTCAGTTTCTAGTGCCATTCTGAGTCATCCTAATTAGGGCCTCAGGCAGGTGAGACCACTGGCCAGAGGTTTCAGTAACTGCAACATCTCTGGATTTTCTGAAGGTCATTGGCAATCACTGACCTTTTGTACCTCAGTCCTTTCAAGTCAGCATAAGACTTTACCCCTTTCATCAAATATTTTCCAGCTTGAGACATTGATAGTAATATTGATCTTTCTAAAACTCTGAATGATATAAAAGGACAAAAAAACAGACAACAGAAAACAAATGGAAAATAACACAGAAGAATTACTGACATGGAATGTAAAAAGAATATTGTAAAAATGTTTTTGAAAATAAAGATAGGATTGAAAATGTAATTAAAGAGCAAGAGACTCTAACCCAAACCCACTGCTAACTACTGATGATCAAATTGATCTGAAAAAGACCGGATTACAGCTATTGGAAATTAAAAAAAAAATAAAAATTGCTTTTGAAATTCATAACTTGAACAATCTGAGGTGTATATTAGAGCTGAAGAGGCAATTAATAAATTTGGAGATAGAACTGGAAAGCCTCCAGAAATCATCACTAAAAGGCAAAAAAAAGAAAAATATGAAAGAGCAAAGGAACATAGAAAATAGAGTGAGAAGATCCAAAATTGATTTAAGGGACTTTCAGAATGAAAAGGGGAAATAATAGAAGAGATAAAACCCAGTGCCAAAGAGATAATGGGTGATAATTTCCCAGAAATGATATAAGCTATAATTTCAGGAATTTCCATGTATCACAAGCTGTATTTACATACACAGACACATATACACACACACAGGAACACATAGATATCCACATTTAGACATATAATAATTCAAATGTACAGTACTAAAAATAGACAAGATGAGTAAAACACCAGAGAGCAAAGACAGAGCACTAAAAAAAAAAAAGTAGATGACAAAAATCAATCAAAAAGTTGGTGAAAGCATCTACTTAATGAGTAAAAAATAAATAAATATAAATAAATAAATAAATAAAATGAGTAGGAAAAGAAAATACTTGGCTAATTAGCATTGTCTATGCAGTGAGTTTGTCTACGTGCATGTTTTCTAGCTTCTGGGGCCTGTCAGCATTCTTTCGCTTGTGGCAGCAGCACTACCAAATATTGTTCCATCATCACATTGTCTTCTCCTGTTTTGTCTGTTAAATCTACTTTTGGCTTCCTCTCACGAATCCAGGATAATCTCCCCATTTCAATTTATTGTTAGGGGTCATCAAATAGGTTCTGACTCATAGTGACCCTATGTATAATATGGTACATCTGGGGTCTTAAAATCTTGTTAGTAGCCTTCTATTATATATACTCCAGTGGTCCCACCCTCTCTGGAGGGTGGGACCACTGGAGTATAAATGTATAACAAAGTTCTATAAATGTATAAAAAACTGGAATATAAATGTAGAACAAAGTTCTAACTCCCCAAAAAATCCCACACCTACTGGTCTGACAGAGACTGGAAAAACCCTGAGAAAATGGCCCCAGATACTCTTTTAGCTCAGCACTGAAGTCACTCCTGAGGTTCACACTTCAGCCAAAGTTTAGACAGGCCCATAAAACAAAACAAGACTAACTGGACACAGCAGACAAGGGACAAGAACGAGAAAGCAGGAGAAGAAGGGACAGGAAAGCCGGTAATGGGAAGCCCAAGGCTGAGAAAGGGAGAGTGTTGACATGTCCTGGGTTTGGCAACCAATATCACAAAACAATATGAATATTAATTGTTTAATGAGAAACTACTTTGCACTGTAAACCTTCACTTAAAGTATTTAAAAAAAAAAAAAAACCTTATAATGCCTCGTCCTGTGCCATCCTCACAATAGTAAATTTGTTCAAGCCCATTGTTGCAGCTACTGTGTCAGTCCATGCAGTGAACATCTTCCTTTCTTTCGCTGACCTATTTTACCAAGCATGATGTTCTTCTCCAGGTTTTGGTCCCTCCTGACAATATGTCCAAAGTAAGTGAGACAAAGACTTTCTATCCTCACTTCTAAGGAACATTCTATCTGTACTTATGCCAGACAGATTTGTTTGTTCTTCTGGAAGTCCATGTTATATTCAATATTCTTTGACAACACCATAACTTCAATATCCTTAGTTTAATCACATCTGCAAAGTCCTTTTTTGCCAGATAATGTAACATTCACAAATAGAGATCAGGACATGACTATTTTTGTGGGGACATTAATCATCTTACCATGTATGTGTGTGTGTGTGTGTGTGTGTGTGTGTGTGTGAAGCTGTCAGTGGCAAAATTACAAACAGAAATAGAAAACCTATGATCACAAATTTATCTAATACAGCTCTCTTGGTAATTGATAGATTAAGCAGACCAAATTGGATAATGGTAGAGAATATAAAAATGATTGAAATAACAAATTGACCTGACATATGAAAAACAATGTATCACAGTGAACGATATGTATTCTTTTCAAGCACATATGGACAAGCTAACATTGACCTCGTAATGGGCTAATCAACCAGCCCTGAAGAAAGTTCTAAATATTAGAAACATACTCCAACTACAAAACAATTATATTATAAAACAATAATAAAACAGCGACCCTACAGGACAGAGTGAACTGCCCTATAGGGATTCTGAGGAGCAGCTAGTGGACTTGATCTATTGACAACAGGCAAAGAAAAAGACAATGTTTTCATAAATCTTCAGTCCATTTGTAATAAAAATTTTAATCTAGTTATTAGAGAGTATTTCCATGCCCTGATCTCTTCTTAGTATCATCAAAGTAAATTAGATTTAAAAACAATGGCTTTATTTTCACTCACAGGGGGGATTCAGAGTGTCAGGTATCACTCTAGAGATGTTGGTGATCAGTTGCATTGCCATCTTCATGATGTGGTTTTTAAAATGCATGACAATATAATGTATAATTAAGAAAAAAAAGACCCTTTTGAAAGTGACAGGGAAAGTATTAGTAATTTTTCTACGATTTTTTTTTATCAAGAGTATTCTATAATTGACCCTGACAAACTGAGATGTACAATCATCCTTCAAAAGTTCTCTCTGGTCATCACCATTCCTATCTTTGTGATGGGTCAAAGACTGTGAGGAAGAGCACAAAACATTTTACAAGAAAAATTCTAATGGACAATCCTGGAAATGACATTTTTCACTTTTAATCACCTTTATTTGTTGAAATTTGTCACATCACATATTAAACTACAAGGGTAGCTAGGAAATCTGGTCTAACTTTTGGTGTTTAAAGTAGGTGCTGTCAAGTCAACTCTGACTCATAGTGACCCTATTGATGTCAGAATGAAAGGTTTACTGGTCCTGTGGCATACTCACAATAGTCAGTGTATTTGAGCACAATGTTTCAGCCTAGGTATATAACATAACTTGTTATTGATTAGAACAGTCATAATTTAAGGTGTCAATTCTTTAGAAATTTTACAATCCAATAGGTTCCACACAATTAAAATGCAATAAAATAAAATTAGGATTATATATATATATATATATCTCAGATGGAAGAGAATATTCTCAAGAATAACCAAGATACTGTCAATTTTTGGTATTTACTAGGTTTTTCGCAGATTGGTGGTAGACTTATCATTTTTTTTCTTTATGTTATGCATTTTATTTTTTCTTCCTAATATTTTATTCCCCCATGTGTCTGTCAGTTTGTCATACTGTTGGGGCTTGACTGTTGCTGTGATGCTGGAAGCTATGCCACAAGTATTCAGATACCAGCAGGGTTACCCATGGTGGGCAGGTTTCAGCTGAGCTTCCAGACTAAGACAGACTAGGAAGAAGGACCCGGCAGTCTACTCCTGAAAAGCATTAGCCAGTGAAAACCTGATGAATAGCAGCGGAACATTGTCTGATATAGTGCTGGAAGATGAGCCCCCTAGGTTGGAAGGCACTCAAAAGATGACTGGGGAAGAGCTGCCTCCTCAAAGTAGAGTCGACCTTATCGACATGGATGGAGTAAAGCTTTCAGGACCTTCATTTGCTGATGTGGCATGATTCAAAATGAGAAGAAACAGCTGCAAACATCCATTAATAATAGGAGCCTGGAATGTACAAATTACGACTCTAGGAAAATGGGAAATCATCAAAAATGAAATGGAATGCATAAACATTGATATCTTAGGCATTAGTGTGCTGAAATGGACTGGTATGGGCCATTTTGAATCGGACAATCATATAGTCTACTATGCTGGGAATGACAACTTGAAGAGGAATGGTGTTCTATTCATCATCAAAAAGAACATTTCAAGATCTATCCTGAAGTACAACACTGTCAGTGATAGGAAAAAATCCATACGCCTACAAGGAAGACCATTTAATATGACTATTATTCAAATTTATGCACCAACCACTAGGGCCAAAGATGAAGATATAGAAGATTTTTATCAGCTGGTGCACTCTGAAATTGATTGAACATGCAATCAAAATGCATTGATAATTACTGGCATTTGGAATGAGAAAGTTGGAAACAAAGAAGAAGGACCAGTAGTTGGAAAATATAGCTTTGATGTTAGAAAAAATGCTGGAGATCAAATGATAGAATTTTGCAAGACCAAAGACTTCTTCATTGCAAATACCTTCTTTCACCAACATAAATGGTGACTATACACATGGACCTCACCAGACAGGACACACAAAAATCAAATTGACTATATCTGTGGAAAGAGAGGATGAAAAAGCTCAATATCATCAGTCAGAGCAAGGCCTGGGGCCAACTGTGGAACAGACCATCAATTACTCATATGCAAGTTCAAGCTGAAACTGAAGAAAATCAGAACAAGTCCATGAGAGCCAAAATATGACCTTGAGCAAGTCCCACCTGAAGTTAGAGATCATCTGGAGAATAAATTTGACCCATTGAATGCTAGTGACCACAGACCAGACAAGTTGTGGAATGACATCAAGAACATCATCCATGAAAAAAGCAAGAGATCATTGCAAAGACAGGAAAGAAAGAAAAGACCAAGATGCATGTCAGAGGAGACTCTGAAACTTGCTCTCAAACATTGAGCAGCTAAAGGAAAATGAAGAATTGATGAAGTAAAAGAACTGAACAGAAGATTTCAAAGGGTCTCTCGAGAAGACAAAGTAAACCATCATAATGGCATGTGTAAAGAGCTGGAGATGGAAAACCAAAAGGGAGGAACACACTCAGCGTTTCTCAAGCTGAAAGAACTGAGGAAAAAATTCAAGCCTCGAGTTGCAATAGTGAAGGATTCTATGAGGAAAATATTAAAAGACCCAGGAAGCATCAAAAGAAGATGGAAGGAATACACAGAGTCATTATACCAAAAAGTATTAGTCGATATTCAACCATTTCAAGAGGTGGCATATGATCAGGAACTGATGGTACTGAAGGAAGAACTCCAGGCTGCTCTGAAGGCATTGGCGAAAAACAAGGCTCCAGGAATTGATGGAATATCAATTGAGATGTTTCAACAAACAGATGCAAACCTGGAGGTGTTCACTCGTCTATGCTAAGAAACATGGAAGAGAGTTTTCTGGCCAACTGAATGGAAAAGATCCATATTTATGCCTATTCCCAAGAAAGGTGATCCAACCAAAAGTGGAAATTACAGAATGATGCCATTAAAATCATAAGCAAGCAAAATTTTGCTGAAGATCATTCAAAAATGGCTGCAGCAGTATATCGACAGGGACCTGCCAGAAATTCAGGCCGGTTTCATAAGAGAACGTGGAACCAGGGATATCATTGCTGAAGTCAGATGGATCCTGGCTGAAAGCGGAGAATACCAGAAGGATGTTTATCTGTGTTTTATTGACTATGGAAAGGCATTCGACTATGTGGATCAGAACAAATTATGGGTAATATTGTGAAGAATGGGAATTCCAGAACACTTAATTGTGCTCATGAGGAACCTTTACATAAATCAAGAGGCATTTGTTCGGACAGAACAAGGGGATACTGATTGGTTTAAAGTCAGGAAAGGTGTGTGTCAGAGTTGTATTCTTTCACTATACCTATTTTTTTTTCAATCTGTATGCTAAGCAAATAATCCGAGAAGCTGGACTATATGAAGAAGAACGGGGCATCAGGATTGGAGGAAGACTCATTAACAACGTGTGTTATGCAGATGATACAACCTTGCTTGCTGAAAGTGAAGACGACTTGAAACACTTACTAATGAAGGTCAAAGACCACACTCTTCAGTATGGATTACACCTCAACATAAAGAAAACAAACATCCTCATAACTGGACCAATGAGCAACATCATGATAAACGGAGAAAAGATTGAAGTTGTCCAGGATTTCATTTTACTTGGATCCACAATCAACAGCCATGGAAGCAGCAGACAAGAAATCAAAAAACTCATTGCATTGGGTAAATCTGCTGCAAAGGACCCCTTTAAAGTGTTGAAGAGCAAAGATGTCACCTTGAAGACTAAGGTGGGTCTGACCCAAGCCATGGTATTTTCAATTGCATCATATGCATGAGAAAGCTGGACAATGAATAAGGAAGACCGAAGAAGAATTGACGCCTTTGAATTTTGCTGTTGTCGAAGAATATTGAATATACCACGGACTGCCAAAAGAAGGAAGAAATCTGTCTTGGAAGAAGTACAATCGGAATGCTCCTTAGAAGTAAGGATGGTGAGACTGCGTCTTACATACTTTGGACATGTTGTCAGGAGGAATCAGTCCTGGTGAAGGACATCATACTTGGCAGGGTACAGGGTAAGCAGAAAAGAGGAAGATCCTCAACAAGGTGGATTGACACAGTGGTTGCAACAATGAGCTCAAGCATAAGGATTGTAAGGACGGCTCAGGACCTGGCAGTGTTTCATTCTGTTGTGCAGAACTGACTTGACGGCACCTAGCAACAATAACAACATTTTATTAAAATAATTAAAATATAGGTTATTTTATTGGACAATAAGCTCAAACCACATTTATATATGGTATGTCTACACATTAATATAATCTGCTTCTGACATTAGGAGGAAAAAAAAACAAATGAGGCACAGCCACTTCCTAAAAGTTGGAAATGTTACTCATCAAATTCTACTCACATTGTATTGTCTGAAAATCAATCTTATGTCACAAAATAGCATCAAAGTAGCCTGAAAAATGAAATCTAGCTGTATGTTCGGACAGAAGAGGAGGGCATAGATTTTGCTAAACACTTAGCTT
Organism: Elephas maximus indicus; assembly: GCF_024166365.1. Lineage (NCBI taxonomy): Eukaryota > Metazoa > Chordata > Mammalia > Proboscidea > Elephantidae > Elephas > Elephas maximus. The sequence goes on along the minus strand of NC_064820.1, from coordinate 34,918,488 downwards.
GTAAGAACTATATGGTCTGGTGCTGCTGAAAATCTTTTCCTACTCCCTGACTTCCTTCAATCTTTCCACTAACTGTATTAGATTATTTACAATTTTCTATTTTCTGTCTCCTCTGAGTTTTTTTATGTGCTGTATTTTCAGATTAAATTTATTTGAACACCTTTACTGAACATTCTTTCTGCCTGGATAACTGCAACTCATTTTCCAATACTCAAGTGAGTGGTCTCTGTTTAGACAAAACCTTCCCTCACAGCTTATGCCTGAGCTTCACTCACCTGCATGGCTACCTAATCCACTAAATCGTGATGCTTTTCATTTGTTTAACACCCTCAGGAGATCATGGACTTCTTGGAGTTACTCTTGTTTGTTAATGAAGTAATAGAACCTAGTAAAATGCAATGTACATATCAAATGATAATTATGTTACTGTTTTTGAAACAGATGACAGCAGGAGAAGTGAGGGCAGATGGGTTCAGCTATCTCATTGTAATTCATCAAGATCTAAATGTCAGAACTGGTGAATTAAAGAAACGAAGAGAATCAAGAAAGCTGGGGTTGATGTGTGTAGCCTAGTTCAACTGATGGTAATCATATAGAACAGTAGAAGGTCTGAGAAATGGCTTTATAAGTCAGCTAAAATGTGTGACAAAGATGTGATATATGAATGGATGGCCCAGTGTAATCAAGTGGGGGATGAGGTGAGAAAGGAAAGGAACCAAGGGTAATAAATGTGAGATTCAGACATCTAAATAATTTGGAACTGATTTCCTGAGAGGGAAAAGACTGTATATTCAAGGTAGCCAGATTATAATGTGACCTGGTGGATGAGCTCTGGTGAATAAATTCTAATTGTTTCTATAAACTTTCAACATAAATTGGTTAACTGGTTCATTAGCACTTTATACTGATGCAAAGTTTTTGAAAACTCTCATTATACCCTTGTATTCCCACCCTTAGTGGGACCTTTTGAACACTGGTTTATATATTGAAACAGCATGCTTGCATTTAGCCTGGGAAAGCATAAATTATCAGAGAGGCACAGATGAACTAGGACTAAGAATTTAAAATGTTTATCCATTTATGTTATTTAAAAGGCTTGGTGAATAAAAACAGTTGCCCCACTAGTCATCACAGTTCCCTCAAATCAGCTGAGTAAACAAGATGTTTGAAATTTTGGTTGTGAATATTTTTATAGTGCTATATTCCATTTTTTTTATATTCCATAGCTCAGAACGCAGAATCTTTTTCCCTCCCTGCTCTCTGAAGCAGAAATATGCATGATTTCAAAAGTTATTAGCGCCTCAGCGTCTAATTGACTGTAATAAAAAATGAAAAATCCTAATAATATTCCTATATGTCATTCTCATAGACCTCAATTATTCAGAAGTTTCATAATGCTACTGCTGTAGGAGAGTACAACCCCATTAAATATGCAACTGGCCTAAAATATAAAAGTTTCTCCAACGCTCATAGGATGAAATCATGGTGGTGTTTTAAAATTTAATGTTGCTTAACCTGCAACACAATGAATTCCTCTGCCCAGATATAAAGCTTATGGTGTGAAAGTCAAAATTAATCCATAGTGTTCTGTAGAAGTGGACACAGCACCATTTTTATCTTTCTTTGTTCAACTTTACATTTCTGTTTTGCATATACATTTTTCTGAACAAAGTTTTAAAGTTTGAAAATGAGAACAGCCATCTAATAAATTATAGTGTTATTTGCTCAAAATATAAAGTCAAGAAAAATAAAACATGAAGAAAATTAAATGGTTATATTTTTCAAAGTCTGTCTACTATATTAGAGTAAAAAAAAGGAATAACTAAGACATTTTTGAAAAAGAACAAAATTAAACTGCTTCAAAAGCAATTTTTCATGTTTTACAAAAGGTAAACATATCATTTATTACATGTTATATAACATCTAACATACATATGTTCTAAATGTACACATTCGTTAGATCAGTTACCATTTTAATTATGCCACATATTTTATTGTTTTATCCTCTTCATATTTTACAAAAATAACTAAAGTGTAGTCTGTTTGTTTTTACAATAAATTTAGATGTTTCATAGATGATTCATGATGCAAATATCCATATCTACCACTTGTATCAATCAAAACATCTAAGTAGAAAAGTGGTGAAAAACATCACCGTGTATGTCCATAGGACTTTAGACGATTTAGACTGTAGAGAACTAGTCATTTCAGTATCACTCTTGAAGAGCAACATTTCTAAAATAAACTTAAAAACCAAATACATTTATTGTCTAATGTATTGGAAACCTTTACCTACATAAAAAAAACACTCATGATTTTTAGAATGTGTAGCACATGTTATAATCCTATTTTATGCCCTTAACCTTTTTATAGATATAGACATTTTGTAAAACATTCTGAGGACAGGTACCAAGATCATGAATTGCAGTGGAAACCATAACATGAATAGGTTACATTTTTGTTTTGTTTTTAATATGACCCTGAAGCATAGACAAGGGGGAAAGAGACAAAGAGCAAGATAACACAGCTCATGATTAATAAGAGATTTTTCTAACTTCCATAGGTGTCCAGACAAATTTGTTTTATCAGGAAGTAATGCAGCATGTAATCACCGAGGTTATTTTTAAATAGGCTGGGACAACAGTTATTGTTGGTTTATGCTGAGAATATGAAATCATCAGATGTGTGATGGCTTAACTTGGATTTTAAAGACATCGACCTTCATTTTGCAGGTTCTTAGACAGCAATGTTGAGAAACAAGAATAGCTACTCTACCAGTGATATCTACAGCTTTCAAGTAACTTGGCCTATGTGTCCTTTCAAAAATATAGTACTGATCAGTACTCTTTTTATGTGCTTTCGTATGTTACATTGTTGTTGTTGCTACTAGGTGCCATCTAGTCAGTTCTGACCCATAACGACCATGTGTACAACAGAATGAAACACTGCCCTGTCCTGTGCCATTCTCACAATCATTTCTAAGGTTGAGCTCATATTTGCTGCCACTGTGTCAGTCTATTGTATTTAGGGTCTTCCTCTTTTTGACTGCTCCTCTGCCTTACCAGGCACAATGTCCTTCTCCAGGGCCTGATCTCTCCTGATAACACGTTCAAATTACATGAAATGAAGTCTTTCCATCCTTGCTTCTTAGGCGCACTCAGGGTGTACTTTTTCCAAGACAGACTTGTTCATCCTTCTGGCAGTCCATGGTATATTCATTACCAACACCGTAATTCAAAGGTGTCAATGCTTCTTCAGCCTTCCTTATTCATTGTCCATTCTCATGCACATGAGGCAATTGAAAGTATCATGGCTTGGGTCAGGCACAGCTAATTCCTCAAAGTGACATCTTTACTTCTCAACACTTTCAAGAGTTCTTTTGCTGTAGATTTGCCCATTGCAATACATTGATTTCTTGACAGCTGCTTCCATGGGCGTATGTTTCATTAGACTAATAAATCTTGGTGTTTTATTCATTTCACTATTGATATCTTATTTATAAGTAATCAAAGGTAAACATTTAAAATACTCTACAATATCCCAAACACACAGCCCCTCACCCAACTTTTAGCAATTTCTAAAAAAAAAAAAAAAATTTATTTTTTATTTTTATTTGTTTATTAGCTTTTTGGTATTTTCTGGGATAAATAGAGAAATCGAGTGGAATGAAATATTAATTAACCCATAGCTAAACTTTCTTTCCTTTTTTTTTTTCTCAAGAATACATGGAAGAAAGCCACAAGAAGCAGTCATACAGAACACTGTTCCTTATTCTATGATTTGAGGCATTTCAAAAGTATCAGTAATTCATAGAATCTGTGGCAAAAATGCATGTTCTCCCAAAACGTACACACACACTCCCTTCAGTCAAAACTTTGCATTTGATTTGGAAAAATTTCTACCATCCAAACATGTAAAATAAACACAGTGAATTTACTATACTAAAAAAAAAAAAGATATTTATGTTACTTTAATAATCATACATTTATTGGATCTTTTACTTTTAGAAAACACTTTAAAGTTCAAACAATGAAATTTCCATATTAAAAACTGAAGTTTATAATAGAATTTTTTTTAATTAAAATGCTCTCATTTTAAAGACATCATCTTAAAGACAAAAACGACAGCTGCCTTTAAAAAATTACAACAGTCAGAAATCATGTTTTAAGGTGCAATGCTGCTATCTCATATCATCTTTGCATTATTTCCTCTTATATTTGCCCAGTGAATTTTCCCTACTATCCCCCTAAAAAATAGAAGCAAACATAACACCATGTATATTTGTAGGCAAAACTTAAGTGCTGGTTTTAAAAGGAAAATTTTTGAAGAAGAAAATATGAGTATATTCACTTAAATTTTGTTTACTGTTTCTAACTATTTTTATTTTAGGCTTTTTTTAGATAAGTAGCAATGCTACAAAAATAGTACCAAGAGTTCAAATGTGCTTCACACCCACTTTCCCCATTCAAACTTTAGATTAGTATGATATTTTTGTCATAATTAATAAACCAGTATTGATACATCATTATTTATCATTTAAAAAAAAAAAAAACCTTTGTCATCGAGGTGAGTTTTACCTAATGCACTTTTTCTGTTCCAGGTCTCATTCAGGAAACTATGTTTATTTGTTGTGTCTCCTTAGGCTCTTCCTGGCTTGGACAGTTTCTCAGGCTTTTCCTGTTTTCAATGCTATGGACAGTTTGAGGAGTACTGCTCAGGTATTTTTTAGAATATCCCTCAACTGAGATTTGTGTGATTTTTTTCATGATTAGACTGGGGTAATGGTGTTTCAGGAGGAAGACCAGAAAGGTAAAGTGCCATTCTTATCACATTATATCAAAGGTGCGTGCTATCAGCATGATTTATCACCGTGGAATTTAACCTTGATCGCTTACTTGGCTGTGGTGGTTTTTGTCAGGTTTCTGTGTGAAGTTATTCTTATGCAGTGAAACCTACGAGAGCCAGAACTCAATGGGACTGCCTTGTTTTCCAAGTCTCACAAGTTTTCCCCCTTTAACAGGGTAAAGTCTTACCTCTTTTCTATCTATTAGTGGAAAATATTGAGTTTTCTTTGATACAGATTTAAGCTTTTGCAGGTTTTACTGTATTTCCCCCTTTTCTGTATTATATTCTTTGGAAGGAAATCATTACAAGAAGCCCATACTTAATGGGTATAGAATTAAGTTTCACTTTCTTGAGAGTATCTGTACAAAATACCTGGAATTCTCCTGCATAGGAAATTTGTTTATTGTCCTCTATTTAAATAATATTCAATTATCTCAATCTTGCATCATGAATATTAATTTTATACTTTGTGTGATTATTCAATATTACTTCATTTATTTTGTTGTTTAATGGTCCCAGATTTGGCCATTGCAGCTCTGTTAGTTGAAATCAAAATCTTTTTGACATATTTCCTTCCACTATTGATTTTGTTTGTTAAATTAAAAAACAAACAAAAAATTTAGATTTAGATATGAAGTTGCTTTACTAAAAAAAAAAAAAAAAAACTATTGCAAGGGAGAAAGAGATTATTAAAATAGGGAAAGGGTTCTATTGTAATAGAGATAACATTCTGACCATAATATCATCAAGTCTCTCAAAAGTTAGGCAAAAAAGGTCTTTCTTTTGTAGAGAGGAGAGTAAACAAGAGGCTTAAAAAAAAAAAAAAACACAGGCATGGACAAGTGGAACGAAATGGTGACAAGACCAGAGAACATTTTACGTTGACGCTAGCTAACTCTCTAGGAGGAGCCCTTACAGAAGTATTGTATGTTGGGTCAAGCTGAGACTGGGCCAATGTTCAGGGATGTGGGTGAAGGAGAGAAGCTTAACCAGACTATTTTGTTTCTGATTGATCCATAGGGACAAGTAATTCAGCTAATAATCTATGAGTCAAAGAATGGAAATTTGGAGGGTCCGTGTCTGGCTTTGTACATACGTAAGCAAGGGGGTGTCTGTGAATCTCACCTAAACCATATTGAAAGGGTGGTTCCTTGCAGTAAGCCATTTTTGTGAACATAAAAGGTGGGGGATTTCTCTGACTGGCCAAATGAAAGTCATCACTTTTCAGTTTGTCCGGGAGTCTCTTTTTGTAAGGGTGGGAATGACAATTTCACAGCTTTTTACATATCAAAGTTAAGCCAGAAATCTCAATCAATTTTGATGACATAAAAACATCAAGCCATTAACTTCTCTGATTTTATTTTTATTTGCAAAATGTGGAAAACCGCATCTTATGAAGGGCTATTTTGAGAATTAAACTCAATGATGTATATGAAAGATTTTCTTTAATTAACTATACAGTACTACATTAGTATAAAACATATATGTTGTTATATCAGTGCCTTTTTATTGCATTATAAGTGCTGAACAAGAGTTTGGTTTATGCTGAATCTGCTGTCTACGAGAATGGAAAACTCTCCTCCTGAGCCCATTGATTCCATATACTGTGGTCGGAGAAATAATAACCCCCCAAGATGTTGACATCCTAATTCCAAGAACCTGTGTTACCTTACAATGCAAAAGGGAACTTGCAGATGGAATGAAGTTAAGGATTTTAAATGGAGATTTTCCAGGATTATCTGAGTAGGTGTGATGTGATCAAATTCCTCCTTATAAGAAGTCAGGATGTCAGAAAGACAGAAGAGGAAAAGGCAATGTGATGATAGAAGCAGAGACTGAAGAGATACACTTTGAAGATGGAGGAAGAAGCCACAAGCCAAAGAGGAGAGACAGCCACTAAGATGCTGAAAAAGGTGAAGAATGAGATTCTCTTTCCAGCCTTCAGGAGGAATCAGCCCCATTCACATCTTAACTTTAGCCCAGTGAAACTGATTTTGGACTTCTGACTTCCAGAACTGTAAACAAATAAATATGTGCTGTTTTCAGTCACTAAGTTTGGGGTAAAAATTGTTACAGTGACAAGCAGTAACTAATATATATATCAAGAAATATGTAAAAAACAAAGTATGATAAAGGAGTCTATGAGATTTTCTTATCCACAGAGAAATGTTCTTCTAGCAAACATACAAGTTTAAGGGTCAATAGTTTGAAGACTCTGAGCTCACAGACTTAGGAAACAAATACCTGCCTTTGGAGAAATCTCCCAACAGGTTATAAAGTGAACTCTAGTATAATAACCGAGAAGTCCCTGGATGGTACAAATGGTTAAGAGCTCATCTACTAGTTGAAAGGTTGACAATTAGAAACCACCTAGAGGCTCCTGGGAAAACAGGCCTGGTGATAAGCTTCCAAGATGTCACAGCCTTGAAAACCTTGTAGAGCAGTTCTACTGTGCACACATGGGATTGCAATGAGTCAGAAGCTACCTGAGAGCAATTGACAACAACCACAGTATAACCACACACGTTCTCTTTCAGTCTTACTCTCAGGCTCACATGCTCTCTCTCTTTCTCCCTCCTCTACCTCTTCTCTTCAACCCCCCCCAACACCCATACCTATACCTCCCCCCCCCCACACACATACCTGTCACTCACATACACATGAGGGCCTAAAGTACTTTTTCTATAAATTCTCACTGTAACAGGGCTAACACTTGACTCAGGCACTATGATGTTTTATAGACATCAGGCGGGATTATACAAATTATTTGCCAACTACTCCCACAGTAAAAGAAGTCTGGTTTACCTTGGAAGGTCTGAGAATTTGACACAACTATAAATAGAAATATTTGGAGTAGGAGTCAAATATTATAATACCTACTTCATAAAAAAAAAAAATAATGTCATGTGGATAATATTACTTATTTTGGTATATACCCAAGCCTGACTTTCTCTGAATTTTTTTTTGGTTTTCAGTATTTTGATATTTGAAAAATATACAACTTTCTTTGTCCTATTTTCCTCGGAAACAGTTTTTTAAACTTACTTCTTTAGTAGCTAACCGACTGCCGACCATTTGGTTAGCAGCTGTAGCACTTAACCACTACGCCACCAGGGTTTCCATCAATGATATCAATCAATGATATCCAGTGTGAAAGATCAAAAGCCTTGAAAGTTATCCATACGTGCAATGGCTTTAATGAGGACATAACCTACCCATTGCTGTTGAGTCGGTTCCAACTCATAACAGATGTGTGAAATTTCTGCAAAACCAGCACATTGTAATTCTGTGACCTTTGTTTACCTGCAGTGCTCATAGCACAAATATAATTATACTGTCATCCACTTATTGTATGCTTGATTATAATAAACCAAAATCAAGCCAAATTGTTGCCACTGAGTCCATTACTACACATAGCAAGCCTATCAGACAGAGTAGAACTGCCCTGAAAGAGTTTCCAAGGAGTGTCTGGTAGATTCCAACTGCTGACCATTTGGTTAACAGTTGTAGCTCACAGTAGCTCATAACCACTGTGCCACTATACTGTTTACAAAAATATCTTCAAAAATCAACACGTCGAGCCCCATGTATTATTTTCTTATTATAATAAGGCATTCTTTAATGAGTCCTGGTCTGGTTAAGTACATGGCTGCTAACCTAGAGGTCGGCCATTTGAACCCACCAGCCTGCCTCTTGGGAGAAAGATGTGGCAGTCTGCTTCCGTGAAGATTTAGACCCTTGGAACCCTATGGGGCAATTTTACTCTGTCTTATAGGGTTGGTATGAGTTGGAATTGCCTCGATGGCAGTGGGTTTGGTTTGGTTTTGGTTTAGTACCTCCAAAGAATAAAATGGAGATTAGTCAAATGTGTGATGAAAGGTTACATTCTGTATGTATTCATTCTTCACAGGGTGCACTACCTCCTAAGGGTAAAACAAATACTTTCCACAGCAGAAAGACTTCCATTTGGAATGAAATGCTTATAACGTCCTTGATATATAGAAGGGTTACATTTCCTCCTCACATTTCAGTAATAAGCTTCTTTTGAAAAAATTATATTTTGTCACTGAAAGATATTCTTGAATAGAAATATAGACTACAAAACTATAATGAAATTAAAATAGACTAAAAGTAAAAGGAAAAAAAATGATGGAAACATAATGATGCTTTAATAGCTTATTCACCAAACTAGGAGATTTTAAGATAAACATTATTAATGCTAACATTGTATGTTGTTAAACATTGCAGATTAAATGTAATAATTCTTAAATGCATTGTCTCTTTTCTATTTTTATCACCATTACTCAAGCATATTCTATATCTTTACTGTGGATATTTAATATTTTTTAATCTTTTTCTCCATCATCAAAACCTATAAAAACTGGACCCATTCCCCTTGAGTTGATTTCAATTCACACTTTCCTAAATAGAGTGTTTTGATTTCATTTATACAACTAAAGAGAGGGAGGGGGAAAAAAAACAATTGGAATTATGCTTTCATTTTTGTTTGTTTTAGTTTTTTAACTTCTTAAAATTTGTCCTGTTAACTATATATTTATTAATTTCAGTACTTATGCTTTTACTGAATAATATTCTTTTCCTCTGGGTTTAATTTTCTCCTAGCTGAAGTACATTCATTTACAGTTCTTTTAAAATAAGATTTTATGTACAAATGTTTTAGTTTTTATATATCTGAAAATGCTATAATTTTACCCTTATTCATGAAAGGTAGATTTGCTGGGTGTAAAATCATGGGTTGACCATATTTTTTTCTCTGCAACTTAAAATTGTCACTTAATTGTCTTCTAGACTTGTTACTTTGTTAAGTCAGTCAAGTTTCAAGTTTTCATCTTTTTTTAGTTCTTCTGTGTTTTCTTTTTCGTTTTGTATTCAGAAGTTTCGTGAGTTTTTCTCTATGCAAGAATTGTTATTTATCCTGTTTACTAATTGATTTGCTTTAAATGTGAAGACTTCTTTCTTTCTTCAATTCAGGAAGTTGCTAAGCAATATTCTTTTCAAATTCAAATGCTGCTTATTGTGGCTTACTCTTGTTTCAGGAACTCTTATTAGATGCTATTGAATCCTCTCATTCACACTTCACTGATCTTGTTATACTTTCTCTCTCTCTCACACACACACATACACTTGATTCTATGGGCAGGAGTCTAATGCAGTTCCTCAATATTATCTTTTAATTCTTTTAATCTGTCATTAACAATATGTATTTCAGAGTTTATCCCATTGGTTGCATGTTTTATCCCAGCTATGTATTTTTATTTTTAAGATTCTTAGTTTGTTTTTAAAAATTCACAAATTTTGCTTCATTCATGGGTGTTCGTATTTTATATGTTCCTGATTATTTTAACGTAGGCTGCGCTTTCATTTAACTCATTGAACATAATATACTTATTTGAAGTATACTTTGAAATATCTTGGAGAAATAATTTCATCTGAAATGAATTCCTGTTTCCATTGCTTGTTTTTATTTTATTCAGTATTTTCTTAGAATAAGATTTCTCTATGTATTTTCAAATTTGGTTTCCTCTCTCCTTCCCCCCCCCCAATTAAATCTACTATTTATTTTTTTCAGAAGACAATGAATATATATATGGGAACCCTGGTGCCATAGTGGTTAAGGGCGCGGTTGCTAACTAAAAGGTCTGCAGTTCAATCCCCCAGGTGCTCCTTGGAAACCCTATGGGGACAGTTCTACTCTGTCCTATAGCATTGCTATGAGTTGGAATCGACTCGATGGCAATGGGTATATATTGCTTCCAAGCCTGAATTTGAGTTTGTTGTAGTGTTTACTTAATAAAGTTCCAATGGTTTTGCAATATATGGTACATCTTTCAAGCAGAAATTCATCACAAAAAACGACATACAAAAACAATGTAGATGATTATTTTCTTTGTAGGGCTATTTAGAATGGGATGCTTTCAAAAACCTTTTTTTTTTCTATTACGTATAAAGCAATAATATTTACTAAAATTTGATTTGAATATAACTTTCTAGATATTTAACTAATATTTTAAGCAAACTAATGAAATAATATAACAAAGACATCAACTTAAATTTAAAAGTTTAAGACTGAACTATTTGTGTTAGTATATAATCAAAATTGCTCACTTGGGATATTCAGTGAAATGATTAATGAATTACTAGTCAAGCAGACTAACTTCCCATATACAAACATAGTCCTAAGTATACTTGTTTCACCTGCTGGATTATAAATTGTTATTTTTATATTAAATAACTATTTTCCTTGAAATACTATACAGTATGTTTTACATCCTTTATAAGAATGCCTTATATTGAATTGAATATGTTCATCAGAACCTAAGACACTAAACACCTTTGATTTTAACTACTGCTGTCTATGAGTATTATGATCTGATCATTTAAAATATTTCTCTAGTCCTCTATAACGTGCTTTAAGTTTAGCATAGAGATGTTTTCAACATTTTTTCATATACATATGTAAATTCATTGACTGCAAGAAAATTTTAGCCTTAAAAGTCTTTACAAACTTTCAGATAAAATGCAGACTTGAGCACTCTAGTTAGTTCATCTTTCAGATCCCTATTAAAATAAACACTATAATATGAAAATGCCAGGAACATTCATCTGGTTATACGGAAGGGGTGCCATTTACACAGCTAAATATTTAGGGATTTGTGTGTGTGTGTGTGTGCATGTCTATGTGTATGTGTGTGTCTTTCTGAAGATGAAACCCAAATAAAGATAAAGAAAACTGCCAGCAATTTCTTCTAAGAAAGCATGTGTTGTTGTTATTATTAGTAGCTGTCAAATCAGTTCCAACTTATAGAGGCCACGTGTGTGCAGAGTAGAACTACATATAGTTTTCAAGGCAGTGACCTTTCAGAAGCAGAGAGACAGGCCTTACTTTCAAGACGCCACTGGGTGAGTTTCAACTGCAAACCTTTCAGTTAGTAGTTCAGCACTTTCCCTTCGTGCCACCCAGCCACTGTTACAAAGCACATCACAAGCCTAAATTTAGGATCCTGGCACATCTCTACAACACTGCCTTATTTGGAGGGGAATGGCTGGATACAGTGACTGACTGTGGGAGCTTCCAAGAACATACTACTTATTTTAACAGTAGCTCAGCCAAATTTGAAAGCAGCAGCCCTTGGAAGCCTCATCTTTCAAGCTGCAACCATGGCTAGCAAAAAGCTAAATATGCAGTAGTGCTTCTTCCTGATAAAACTGGCAGGGACACTATAAAGGGACTGAACGGAACCTCCAAAGCACAGACACCTTGCTCAACAGAAGTCAAAATGCAAAATCTGGTTCCCAGGTTGATAGTTTCAGCAAGCACATGAAAGAAATAACTTGATCACTAGTACTTGTTGAGTTCCTAATATGTACCAGGCATTTTTATTAGTGATTTTCCAAGAGACCTTCATTGCCTACCCTGTAGAACTACAACCAAACTTCATTCCTTTGTCCTGCTAAATCCAAATAAACAAATTAGAAACAACAAGCAAACCAAAATCTTGGTGCCTTGAATGGGATTTGTTGTTGTTGTTAAGTGCTATTGAGTCGGTTTCAATTCATACCGACACTAGGCACCACAGAAGGAAACACTGCCTGGTCCTGCAACATCCTTGCAATCATTATTATGCTTGATCCCATTGTTGCAACCACTGTGTCAATCCATCTCATGAAGCGTCGTCTTCTTTTCTGCTAACCCTGTGCTTTACCAAGCAGGATGTCCTTTTCCAAGGGCTTATCCCTCCTGACATGTCCAAAGCATGTAAGGTGCAGTTTCACCATCCTTGCTTCTAAGAAGCACTCTGTTTATACTTCTTCCAAGACAGATTTGTTCATTCTTTGGCAGTCCATGGTATATTCAATATTCGTTACCAACAACACAAATCAAAGACATCAATTCTTCTTCAGGCTTCCTTATTCATTGTCCAGCTTTCAAAGGCATGTGATGCAATTGAAAATACCATGGCTTGGGTCAGGCACACCGTAGTCTTCAAGATGACATCTTCACTCTTCAACACTTTAAAGAGGTCTTTTACAGCAGATTTGCTCAGTGCAATGCACCTTTTGATTCCTTGACTGCTGCTTCCGTGGGTTTGATTGCGGATCCAAGTAAAATGAAATCCGTGACAACTTCAATTTTTCTCCATTTATCAAGATGTTGCTTATTGGTCCAGTTGTGAGGATTTTGTTTTCTTTATGTTGAGGTGTAATCCATACTGAAGGCTGCGGTCTTTGATCTTCATCAGTAAGTGCTTCAAGTCTTCTTAACTTTCAGCAAGCAAGGTTGTGTCATCTGCAAAATGCACGTTGTTAATAAATCTTTTCCAGTCCTTATGCCCCATTCTTCTTCGTATAGTCCAGCTTCTTGGATTATTTGCTCAGCATATAGATTGAATAGGTATGGTGAAAGGACCCCGACACACATCTTTCCTGACTTTAAACCAGTCAGTATTCCCTTGTTCCGTCTGAACAACTGCTTCTTAATTTATGTAGAGGTTCCTCATGAGCACAATTAGGTTTCTGGAATTCCCATTCTTTTCAATGTTATCCATAATTTGTTATGATCCACACAGTTGAATGCCTTTGCATAGTCAATAAAGCACAGGTAAACATCCTTTTGGTATTCTCTGCTTTCAACGAGGATCGATCTGACATCAGCAAGGATGTCCCTGGTTCCACATCCTCTTCTGAATTCTGCCTGAATTTCTGGCAGTTCTCTGTCGATATATGCTACAGCTGTTTTTGAATGATCTTCAGCAAACTTTTGCTTGCATGTGATATTAATGGCATTGTTCAATAATTTCACAAACATAAATCAAAATAAAAGAAAGTTGTAATTTCAACCCTTATAATTTTTCTCTGATTCTAATAAATAAATATCTGTTGAGCTGAGCTCCCCAATGAAACTTGAGAAGTGTAAGGTGGGCTCTGAGCATATGTGTAGGTGTTAGAAAGAGTGTAGAAGCATAAAATTTCTACATGGAAAAAAATAAATATAACATTGAAGTTAGAGAATAGAATGAGAAGAAAGGATTTCCCAAAACAGGCAGAGGGGTTGGGGAGGAAATCCTAAGTACTAGAAAATTGTCCTAGGTTTAAAAAGAAATATTTCAAAAATTCAATTGTAAAAATTTTCCCATGTTGTATAATATTGTAATTCCATTCATTTTCAAAATGTTAGGAAAGATCTGTGACATACAAACACCCTTAGAGTATAGTGTTTTGAGGGATTGACAAAATTTGGACTATCTTCCACATAGGAGAACAAAGTAGAGGACAGAAGTTGAATTATAGGGAGTTAACTGTGAGCAGCATGTTTGAACTAAGGTTACTAGAAGAAATGCAAAATCATTAAGAATAGATATAGATATGTTGCCATGTGCCACTGGAGTCAATTTGAACTCATTCACACACTATGTACAATAGAAATAAACACTGGCCAGTGCGGTACCACCCTCACAATCATTTCTATGTTGAGCCCATTGTTGCAGCCACTGTGTCCATCCATCTATTTGAGAGTCTTCCTCTTTTTTGATGACCCTCTGCTTTACTATGCATAATGTCTTTCTTCAAGGACTGGTCCCTCCTGATAATATGTCGAAAGTACGTGAGACAAAGTCTCACCATTCTCGTTTCTAAGGAGCATCGTGACTGTACTTCTTCCAAGACAGATTTGTTCATTCTTCTGGCAGTCCCTGGTATATTCAATACTCTTTGAGAGCACCATAATTCAAAGGCATCAATTTTCTTCCATCTTCCTGATTCATTGTTTACATTTTGCATGCATATGAGGTAATTGAAAATACCATGGCATGGGTCAAGCTCACCTTAGTCCTCAAAGTGACATCTTTGCTTTTTAACACTTTAAAGAAGTAACTTGCAGCAGGTTTGCCCAATGCAATACGTCCTTCGATTTCTTGACTGCAGCTTCCATGCATGTTTATTGTGGTTGCAAGTAAAATGAAATATTTGAAAGCTTCAATTTTTCTATTTATCATGATGTTTATCATATTGGTTCAGTTGTGACAATTGTTGTTTTCTTTATGTTAAGTTTTAATCCACACTGAAGGCCACAGCCTTTAATCTTCATCAATAAGTGCTTCAAGTCCTCTTCACTTTCAGCAGGTAAGGTTGTATCATCTGCATATTGCAGGTTGTTAATGAGTCTTCCTCCAAAACTGATGCCCCATTCTTTTTCATACAGTCTAGCTACCCGGAATACTTGCTCAGCACACAAAATGAATAAGTATGGTGAAAGAATTTAACACTGATACACAGCTATCCCAATTTTAAACCATTTGGTAGTTCCTTGTTCGATTTGAATGACGCCCCTTAGTCTATGTACAGGTTTCTCATGAACACAGTTAAATATTCTGGAATTCCCATTCCTCTCAATGTTATCCATAATTTGTTATAACCCACACAGTCAAATGTCTGCATAGTCGGTAAAACACAGGTAAACATCTTTCTGATAGTCTCTGCTTTTAGTCAAGATACATCTAACGTCAGCAATGATATTCGTCCTTGTACATCCTCTTCTGAATCTGACATGAATTTCTGGAAGTTCCCTGTCCATGTACTACTTCAACCACTTTTTATTTTTATTTTTATTGTGCTTTAAGTGAAAGTTTACAAATCAAGTCAGTCTCTCACACAAAAACTTATATACACCTTGCTACATTCTCCCAGTTACTCTCCCCCTAATGAGACAGCTCGCTCTCTCCCTCCACTCTCTCTTTTCGTGTCCATTTTGCCAACTTCTAACCCCCTCTACCCTCCCATCTCCCCTCCAGACAGGAGATAACCAATGTAGTCTCTATTGTCCACCAGATCCAAGAAGCTCACTCCTCACCAATATCCTTCTCCAACCCATTGTCCAGTCCAATCCCTGTCTGAAGAGTTGGCTTCGGGAATGGTTCTTGTCCTGGGCCAGCAGAAGGTCTGGGAGCCATGACTACTGGTGTCCTTCTAGCCTCAGTCAGACCATTAATTCTGGTCTTTTTATGAGAATTTGGGGTCTGCATCCCACTGCTCACCTGCTCCCTCAGGGGTTCTCTGTTGCTTCAACCACTTTTGAATTATCTTTAGCAAAATTTTACTTGCATGTAATATTTTACTCATGAATACACAGGAATCAAATCAACGACATCTGTGGATAGAGACAATGAAGAAGCTCAGTATCATCAGTCAAAACAAGGTAAGGTACCAGCTGTGGAACAGGCCATCAATTGCTCATATTCAAGTGCAAGCTGAAGCACAAGAAAACTAAAAGTAGTCCATGAGAGCCAAAATATGACCTTGAATATATCCCACCTGCATTTGGAGACCATCTCAGGAATAGATTTGACACACTGAACACTAATGACTGAAAAAAAAAAAAAATGACTGAAGACAAGATGAATTACAGGATGATATAAAGGACATCATACATGAAGAAAGCAAAAGGTCATTAAAAAGACAGGAAAGAAGCAAAAGATCAGAATGGAAGTCAGAAGAGACTCTGAAACGTGCTCTTGAACGTAGAGCACTTAAAGCGAATGGAAGAAATGCTGAAATAAAAGAGCTGAACAGATTTCAAAGGGCAGCTGAAGAAGACAAAGTCAAATATTGTAATGAAATGTGCAAAGACCTAGAGTTAGAAAACCAAAAGGGATGAACATGCTCAGCATTTCTCAAGCTGAAAGAACTGAAGAAAAAATTAAGTCTTGAGTCACAATATTGAGGGATTCTATGGGCAAATATTGAACCGCAGAGGAAGCATTAAAAGAAGATGGAAGGAATACGGACAGTCACTGTACCAAAAAGAATTGTTCAATGTTCAACCATTTCAAGAATCGATGGTATTGAAAGAAGTCCAAGCTGCACTGAAGGCACTGGTGAAAAACAAGGCTCCAGAAATTTACAGAATACCAATCAAGATGTTTCAGCAAATGGATGCAGCACTGGAGGTACTCATTTGTCTATGCCAAGAAATTTGGGAGCGAGGTACCTGGCGAACCAGCTTGAAGAAATCCATATTTGTATCTATTGCAAAGAAAGGTGACCCAACAGAAAGTGAAATTATTGAAAGATATCATTAATATCACACAGAAATAAAATTTTGCTGAATATTATTGCTCTAAACCAAAATGAGACCCATACCATCAAGTCGATTCTGACTTATAGTGACCCTATAGGACAGAGTAGAACTGCCCCATAGGGTTTCCGAGGAGTAGCTGATGAATTTGAACTGCTGACCTTTTGGTTAGCAGCCCGGTTCTTTACCAGTGCACTACCAGGGTTCCAAAACCAGTCACCATCGAGTCAACCTCGATTCATAGCAATCCTGCGAGACAGAATAGAACTGCCCCATGGGGTTTCCATGGAGCGGCTTATGGATTCAAACTGCTGCACTATTGATTAGCAGCCTGAGCTCTTAACCACTGTGCAACCAAGGCTATAATTGCTCTAGTTAGGTGAGTTTTTTTTTTTTTTTTTTAATTAGAGATAGCAGCCCTGGTGGCACAGTCGTTAGGTGCTCGTATAATGTTGTGGTCACTTTCCTGTTGAGATTTGATATGGTGTTACCCCCATGATGGTATCTGCAGTGAGAAGCCAATCAGTTGAAAGGAAATTTCCTTGGATGTTTGGTCTGCATCCAAATGTAAGTGGAGGTTCTGGCAAGGCTCGGGGGCTTTTGCTCTTTCTGGACCCTGCAGCTGTCTCCTGTTTGTCTGACCTCTGATTCTTGGGACTTGAACTAACAGCTTACCTGCAGTCTTGCCTACCAATCTTGGGATTCGCATGAATCAAGTGAAGCCTCTATCCTGACCCATGGGCTTAGGATGTTATGGCCTTTACTACTGTATGAGCCATTTCCTTGATATAAATCTCTCTCACTTTCTCTCTCTCTATATGTATATATTTATATGCTCTACTGGTTTTGCTTCTCTAGAGTACCCAGCCTAAGACAAGCATTTACTGATGAAGATCAAAGACTACAGCATTTAATATGGATTACACCTCAACATATAAAAAAATGGAAATCTTCACAACTGGACCAATAAGCAACATTATGGAAAATGGAGAAAATATTGAAGTTGTCAATGATTTCACTTTACTTGAATCAACAACCAATGCACATGAAAACAGCAAAGATCAAAGGACATATTGCATTAGGCAAAAAGCAAAGACATCACCTTGAAGACTATGGTGCTCCTGACCCAAGCCATGGTGTTTTCAATTGTCTCATATGCATGCAAAAGCTAGGCAATGAATAAGGAAGGCTGAAGGAGAATTTATGGCTTTAAATTATGGTGTTGGCAAAGAATATTGAATATAACACGGACTGCCAAAAGAACGAACAAATCTGTCTTGGAAGAAGTACAGCCAGAATGCTCCTTAGAAGCAAGGATAACGAGGCTTCATCTCACGTATTTTGGACATGTTATCAGGAGGGACCAGTCCCTGGAGAAAGATATCATGCTCGGTAAAGTAAAGGGTCAGCAAAAAACAGGAAGATCCTCATCAAGATGGATTGATACAGTTGCTGCAACAATGTGCTCAAACATAGCAGCGATTGTGAGCATGGTGGAGGACCAAGCAGTGTTCTGTTCTGTTGTACATAGGGTTACAGTTTTGACTTAGGAACTCGATGGCACCTAAAAAAGAACAACAACAAACATGTAAATAAGTTATTTTTCTTAGGTTGCATATCATTCCCTTTATCATGAAATGTCAGTATTGCTCCCAATTATCTAATTCTTAAGTAACAACGTATAACACTAAATACCAAACTAAAACAAGTTGAATTTCAGCTATGTTACACAGGCCTTCCTACATTTTTACCATAAATATTACAGTAGTCCTTATTGCGGCTATACTTTTAAAACTTCTTCCTGGTGTTTTTTACAGCAGATGACTTATCTTGCAAGTGCAAGAGTTTCTACACTATAAAATGTAACATATGGGAATAATAGGCAGAATAATCAAATAAGTGAACTTTGTGGTTATTCTTAAACTTACTTGCAGTGATTATGTAGGGCAAACTCTAAATGGGACTCTGAAAATGTCAATGTGGTAGTGATTACCACATACATATGCTCAATTTTGTCAATGATTGACAGGTAGGATACATTGGAGAAAATTACAATGAACACTTATCTTTTTTAATGAACCTTTAAGTGCTGTTATTTTTAAAGAGTGGGTGTTTCTTTTATATTATAACTGATTCACTCTTTTACTTTTACCCTTCCTTTCCATAAGACAATTGATAAATAAATTTTCAAAATAGCTACTAAAGACCCCATTGCCTTTGAGTCCATTTTGACTCATAGCAACCCTATATATATATATTTTTTTTCCCTGTTCCTGGTTCCATTGATCAAACTGTGAATTTTGAGAATTGTCAATGTGTTCAATTAAATACAGTAGTTATTTTCTCTTCTTTCTAAGGTTCAAGTTAGGGGACGTACTACTGTCGTGTGACAAAACCATCACAGCAGATGAGAGAACTAGTTTTGTTTGAGTGTTAAATTGGCAGATAAACAATTATTCATGTCACTTCTTTGACGGCAAACAGACTTTTGTTTAACTGAGAATTTAAATAGTCAAATTAACTTACCAACTCGGCTGTATTTATACCTGGCTCTTTTCATTCTGGGTAGAGTAGTTGACTCTCCATTGCTTTCCCCAAATTACCTTAGCCGCGTTATTTGCCAGGGCAGCCTTGAAGCAAAATAAGAGCCATCAACCACATAGCCTCTCCTTCCATCACCAATTCATGTGTGTGCTGCTTTTATGGCAAAACAAAGTGCTTTTGCCACCTCATCCTCAGTTCTTGCTGTGCTGAAGGCTGGCCTTTAGTATTATGATGTAACAATTGCCACTAATATTTGAAAGCTAAAGAGTCAATATGAAAACTTTCTTCTTTTTTCTTTCTTTTTCATAAATTCAATTTCTCTTGGGCTATAGCCATATGGTTTCTCAGGGGTTAACCTGAGAAAACTCCTTTAGTAATCTGATGGTTTCTTGATCTCAAAATATGAAAGTGCTTCACTGAACGTGTGAAATACGTGATATCAGGGGTCTATCAGTTCTATGGACTTGCGATTTGCTTTCATGAGCAATTCATTGAAAGAGTTCCTGGGTGTTGCTGTTGTTGTTTTGTTTTGCCTAATAAAATGTGCTGATTAGAACATTTTAGATAAGAGCATGAATCATGTTTGACTGAATTGCTGAAAAGCAAATAGGAGACAGCAACAAATACACGAACATTTTGTGAACAAGATGCTCCCTGTTTTAAGCTATTCCTTATGAAAATTATTCTTCCTTGGCAGTCTGATTTTCTTCAGCTTTAAATACGATGGCACTATCAAATTTTATAGTTGGCAGGGGGCTTTGTTAACTCTATTTTTAACAATAAGAAAACTAAGCACTGGATAGAGAGAGTATACCATTCACATTAAAATGTAATGTTAATGACAGACTCAGGTCTTCTCATATTCTGTTTAATTTCTCTCTAAACTTTAAACTACCCATCTAGGAAGTCTATTTTCAAGGCATATCTAAGAGCACTTATCATAGTGGCTGGCTTTTCACATTTAATTCATTTGCTTGTTGCTGTTTGCAAGGCCCGCATACAAAAGTGAAACAAGATACAAACAAACGAAAGTATTTTCCTAGCAAATGTTAACTGAAAATTTGGTTCAGGGCAAATGTTTCTTATTTGCTACTCCTGCTGAGGGAAAGGAAAAAGAAAAAATCAACTTTGTTATATTTTGCGTAAATGGCATGTTTTTAACACATCAGTAAAATTTTATTTACTTTATGGATCACAGCTGTCAACTGCATGCAAATCCTGTTAGTGCAGTGATATGGAAACTTGGCCCTGAAATCTTGTTAAAAATACCTCTGGGAATTCATATCCATACCCATATAAGAGAATGTATGAACAGAATCTGCCTAATGTAATTGGGGGAAAAAATCAATAAGATTCTTTTAGCAACTGTCCTCATGGCTTTCTGGTTATTGTCAGCACAGTAAGTGTGAAGAGAGAAGTATGTCTAGTCTTTAATTTGTTCCATATATTTCCAAAGTTGTATTTTAGTTATTTTAGAAAGTAAAGAAAAGATGAATATTCTATGAATTTTTGATACTGATCTATCAGTGCAAGGGTTACTCGAAGGTTAAATTAATCTCCTTTTCCCCATGTATCAACCATTCTTAACGACGTCTTAGAGATGAGGTGATAAAATTTACCTCCTCAATTTATAGCAAGTTGCAGTTTAGAGATTAGGTCATTATTCAAAGTGACTCAGAGACCAAGCAAGACTTGAACCTAGGCAATGGACATCTCAGTGCATTAGTGTTCTTCCACTCTACGCACTTTCATGACGGGGCTATCATGACTACACTTATACTTTTGTTCCATTCAGGAATATTGTATCACCTTAATAATGTGGTAGATTCAAATTGAATGTATTTTTTTTAATTTAAAATAGACTTTTTTTTTTTTTTTTTTAATTAGAGCACATTTAAAGATTCTTGGAAACCCTGGTGGTTCAGTGGTTAAGCTTTCGGCTGCTAACCAAAAGGCTGGCAGTTTGAGTCCACCAGGCACTCCTTGGAAACCATATGGGGCAGTCCTGCAGGGTCTCTGTGAGTCAAAATCTACTCGATGGCAAAGAGTTTGGTTTTGGTTTTTGGTTTAAAGATTCTTAGATTCCAGCAATATTGCATTTGTTGTTGTTAGCTTCTCTCCAGTAAGTCCCGACTCATAGCGACCCCATGTACAACAGAACAAAATACTGCCCAGTCCTGTGCCATCCTCATGATTGTTGTTATGTTTGAATCCATTGTAGCGGCCACTGTGTCACTTCATCTCTTCTGGGGGTCCTACTCTTTTTTGCTCACCCTCTATCTTACCAAGCATTATTTTCTTCTCCAGGGACTGATTGCTCCTGATAACATGTTCAAAGCATGTGAGACATAGTCTGGCTATCCTTGCTTCAAGAAACATTCTGATTGTATTTCTTCCTAGACAAATTTGTTCATTCTTTTGGCAGTTCATGGTATGTTCAGTGTTCTTCACTAACACCGCAATTCAAAGGCGTCAATTCTTCTTTGGGCTTCCTTATTCACCCTCCAGCTTTTGCGCACATTTAGTTTCTATTATTTAAGATTCCAAAAATATCGTGGTCAAAGATGCAGGTGAGATAATGAGTCCTTTTCCATCCCACTTCTGATAAAGTTTACATAACCATTGAGAGGCACAGCCAACAAATGCCTGCGTGGGATCAAATAGCTCTTCTGAGAATCACAGCTACTTTGGCACTACTTGTCAGAAAAAGGGCACAGGTGAGGTGGTTTTAAAAAGCAGGAGAGATACTAATCATTTAAATTGGAAAATTAAATAAATACCATTCACAGCCCTGGTGGTACAGTGGTTAAGAGCTCGGCTGCTAACAAAAAAGTAGGCAGTTTAAATTTACCAGTCACTCCTGGGAAACCCTATAGGGTAGTTCTACTCTGTGTTATAGGGTGGCTGTGAATTGGGATAGATTCAACGGCAATGGATTTGGTTTTTATTTATTTATTTACTTTGGTAGAGACACAAGTAAAGACAGGTATAATTATAACGAATTAAAAATTTTAGAAGTTTCTTTGGCCATACTGATAATTCCTAACCAAGTTATGAATTGCATGATCTATTTTGGGGTTGCTTCTTCAGTCTCCTTAAATCATTGTCCAGCTTTCTCATGCATATGAAGTAATTAAATATACCATGGCTTGGGTCTAGCACACTTTAATCTTTAAGGTGACATCTTTGTTTTTTAAAACTTTAAAGAGGTCTTTTGCAGCAGATTTGCCCAATGAAATACATGGTTTAGTTTCTTGACTGCTGCTGCCATGGGCATTGATTGTGAATCCAAGTAAAATGAAATGCTTGACAACTTCAATATTTTCACTATTTATCATGACGTTGCTTATTGGTCCAGTTGTGAGGATTTTTGTTTGCTTTATGTTGAGGTGTAATCCATAATAAAGACTGTAGCCTTTGATCTTCATCAGTTATTACTTCAAGTCTTCTTCTCTTTGAGTAAGCAAGGTTGTGTCATCTGTATATCACAGGATGTTAATTAGTCTTCTTCCAATCCTGATATATTGAATATACCATGGTCTGTCAGAAGAAGGAATAAATCTGCCTTGTAAGTACAACCAGAATGCTTCTTAGAAAGGGGGCTGGTGGCTTTTGTCTCATGTACTTTGGACATGTTATCAGGGACTAATCAGTCCTTGAAAAGGACTTCGTGCTTGGAAAAGCAGAGGGCTAGCAAAAAAGAGGAAGATCCTGAAGGAGATGGATTGACACAATGGCTGCAACAATGGGCTCAAATATGGCAACAATTGTGAGGATGAAACAGGACCAAGCAGCATTTTGTTCTGTGGTACGTGGGGTTGCTAAGAGTCAGAACTGCCTCAAGGGCACCTAACGACAACAATAGCAGCAACATTTGGAACTTAAAGTAACGTAGTTCTAATAGCAAGCGCTTAAACCAAAGACAACCCCGAAGTCCAGGCATTTCTAACTCAGTTTCAAAAGCCTCCCAAATGCTCTGATTCTGTGTTTCTTTGATGCCCAAATAGCCACTAAACTTATTCAAAGTCAATCAGTTTTTGAGATCCGGATATAAGGCTATTTTTAGGGATAGCAAAAAGAAAGGTTTTAATTAATGTTGTGGGTATATCTCAATTATGGTCTTTTGATTATAGTGCCACTCAAAGATAAAAGCATGGTCTTCACGATTAACCTGAGAAGTGACATCTGATGGTGTAATTTGTAATAGTTTTCCTTACTTACCTAAATTCGAAGGTGTCCCCAAATGAATACTACAATTTCAAATCACTTAACTTTTACAATATTCTTTAGTAAACAAGACCAAGCATTTGGTCCTTTAAATGAATGCATTATTTCTGTAGATCAGATTGAAAGAGATTAATTGATCCACGACAAAAGATACAATGTTATAAATGTAATCTAGTCTTGAAAAGTCTTTAGTGTAAATCTAATTAATAAAAAAAAAAAAAGAAAATCAAACACTAATTTTTTTTTTTTTTTTATTCTGATGAGAGAGAGGAAAGTGCAGTTAAGTAACTGTGAGCTGTGGAGGCATAAAATTTGGTACTATCAACTCATCAGTATGCTCAGTCATCTGTTCTCACTTTGAGTCTAAATATATAAAGACATTTCTGTAGTATTGGCTCCTCTGTTTATCTGAAGGTTAAATTCAAATTCTTAGCTGTCCAAAAATCAAGTACCCATCAAAACTTAGAGAATTACCCTATCCATCACTATCATCTTTATCTTCAACAAAGCATGTATTGCCCCCGATCTTCATAGGGACTGCATCAAAGAATGAATGATTCCCACCCAAATGTGTTATACTATTCAATGGTTCACATTTTAAA
Organism: Elephas maximus indicus; assembly: GCF_024166365.1. NCBI lineage: Eukaryota > Metazoa > Chordata > Mammalia > Proboscidea > Elephantidae > Elephas > Elephas maximus. The sequence continues at coordinate 34,894,179 of NC_064820.1, read as the reverse complement.
TAGAGAAAGCCATTATCTATAACGTCATTCAATGAGCTTTTAAAGAATGGTGCATAAGGCTGTTTACGGTTCGAGCAATATAGCCAAAGAGTTTGTTATTTCACAGGGATCGGGACGCCATCCCATTTCTGACTGATTTAACTTTAACAACAGATGGAGCCCACATAATGAAGGAAAACAGTGAGAGCAACGGAAATATTACCTGAGGAAAGAATATGTCAAAAATTCTCTCAAGTAAATTAAATGTATAAAATGGGAGCTTTTTGTTTTGTTTTATAAATGCTGTTTTTGTTGATATTTTCAAATCTCCCTTTATGGTGGAAAAAAAAAATTCAGTACCTGGGCAACCTGTTAAGTTTCCTAAACATTTCGCTGTTTGGAACTTCCTGCTTACACTCTGCATATAATGAATTCCCCCCTTGATGTGATAAATTATGTCCTAGAATAATGGACAGATCAATCAGTGGAGCTGCGTAAGGGAAACACACAGCTTTTGGCAAAGCAGGGTCTGCATGTTTACATTTATCACTCAAACGCTTTGACTTTGATGTAGACCTTTGAGAAGCATTTATTAATCATGATTTCATTAAATTTTTTGGCAAACTAATGACTTTTTATTTGTCAGAAGTATTGCTGATGATATACTGCTGTTGCCCGAAAACACTAATCTTCTTTTTGCTCCTTAACCTTCTGTGTGATTGTTAAGCCATAGCTTGCATGGGACATCATACTTTAGGTTACCAGTCTTGGTTCAAAACTAATCAGATTGTATACCTGCTGGTAGTGGAATACCAAAACAACAGCAACAGCAACAAAAAGGTTGCCATTGACCTGCAGGACAGAGCAGAAATGTCCCATAGTGTTTCCAAGGAGCAGCTGATGGATTCGAACTGCCAAACTTTTGGTTAGTAGCCAAATTCTTAAGCACTGTCTCACCAAGGCTCCGATAGAGGAATGGTGGGGTGTTTTATTAAGTAAATTCCCTATGCCAGTTGGAGTTTAGTTATTGTACCTCATCTGTTGAAGAATGAAGAGTTCTAATCTAAAGAAGAGTGAAATGCTCTTACCATGGATACGACATTGAATGGTGACTGGTGCAAATTATTAGTGTTCCAATATATTTTGATGATTAGGAGAAGTTTGGGTTTGAATGAACTCCTCAAGCTAACCCAAATGTCTTTTCCTCTGTGATTTCTTTTCATTCTATAAATATAAACATTTATTGTGATACTAACTCTAAGAAACTCACTGTGTGGGGGAAGAAATTGAACTTTTATGACATCAATAACCTCAAGGAACATGTAATCTACTTGGGTAGACAAAAACTGCTATTATGGAAAATGAGAGATTAATAAAATACACTATATGTTAGTGAAATAACTAAATATACAAAAATGAACAAAACACGTGGAAATGAATACTAAAAAATATGTCATTAAAAAAAGGAGAAATTGGTGTTCGTGTTTTTTTCCTATAAAACATATTTACTAGATATAATTTATAATTAAACTAGTAATAGAAGTTACATGGTAGCAGTCTTTATTGGTGTTTTAAATAGCAAAACAAGAAAATAATTGCTGAAATATGTTCCGAACATAGATTTCCAGATGAGATTCTAGCGTTGTCATTTTCTTTTAATTTTTATAAAGAAAGATAAGGTGTTATTACCTTCATTTACT